>NW_022681454.1:85576458-86200775 GCF_009764315.1 Trachypithecus francoisi | reverse complement strand
TACAGTATGTTAATCATTTCTATAATACATGCATTTAGAAATTGTGGTAATGTTCATTGTAAGATAATTAAAATAACTTGATTTACCTACAAACTGAAACACTAAAATGTAAAGTATAGGGAAAAATTGAGAAAGTGCGATCTCTTTGTTTCTCAAACTTAAGCACAGGAATATATGGTGTTACCTGGGGCTGGCTTTCAGTTCACATATCCAAAGGCTAAGTTACTTAATGAAGAATAAAAAGATTGCTCAGAACAGAGCTAGGAATGGCTAGAATGAAAATATAACACTGTGGGTCTAAAAGTTGTTAAAATCCATAAAATGAAGGAACTGATGCAGCTAAATAATCCAATTTGCTGTAAACTTGGTTACAGTATATCCATAACTTTTTTAAAATAGAACAACATGAAGAAATATTTTAGATTTTCTATACAGTTTCATTCTGCTTGGCTTACTGGTTTAGCTTTTCGCCTGATAAGCAAGTGTAATAACAAGCACTATAGCTCTGAAATTTACTTCTTAAAATGCTTTGGAGAAGATGCAAATGACAAATATCTAACTTACATTGCATAATGTCCTAATGTAGAAATGTTAAATGAACCTAGGAAGAGCAGAAAATGTGAATAGTAAAGTAAGATACTTTATTTCTATTAGTTTTTTTAATCAAACATTTCAGTATTCCTTATTTTTGGCTCTACATTTTAATTCAGCAAACTTTTTTTTAAATATTTGCTATATACCAGGTACTGTGTGATTCACAATAAGTAAGACCTGTTCTCCCCAGCTTAATGATTAGTTGAGCAAAAAAATGAAATCATATATCGTAATGCAGGGTCAAAATTTGATCATATTAATGTAATATCACAGTGTTAAATGGAAATAAAAATAAACGATATTTAGAAGTGGTTAAATATTAGTTAAAAAGTTGGAAGGAAAGCTGACATTGTATGTATCTTCATGGGCAGTATAGAATGTAATAATCAGAGACACTTAGTTTGGATTCTGTGAAGTTGAACAAAATTTTCAAGCTCACAGACTCATGAGGAAAACAGAGCAACCATTACACAATGTGACAATGCTATATCCAATGTCATGCAAGTAGACAAAGGTCTAAATGAATAACTGTAACTCATTGCCAGTTACCTATATATGGCAGGTCTGTCAAGGCTTGAAATAAAGAATGTAAAAAAAAATAAAGTGCGTTGTATTCAGTTTCATATATTTCCTGCCATCGATATTTCAGAAATGAGATCATCATCTTCTCAGGAATGCAAGTTCAAAATTTGGAATCTTCCTAATTTGAATCAGCCCACTCCTTCACTATCCATATAAATGAAGGTCCAAATCTTATTGACATAATATTTACATTTATAATCCTGTTATTCATGTAATTCCTTGAATCAGTCTACTACATTTTATGTGTACAGCCACAATTATAGTTCATGTTCTCTTGAACGTTTATTTGTTTGAGTAAACACTTCGTTAATTAGCTTACAGACTTTATTCCAGGCCCTTCTTTAATGAGTTGCATGTTTCATTTTAGTCTTTTACTACTCAGTTACATCAATAGAGGAAATAAAATAATACTATTATTTAATTTAGTTTGTTTTTTATGTCAGTACTCATAAGAGTGTCCTTTGTCTTTTTAACTTCTGCATAATAATGTATAGCAAATATATATAATATGTAATATAATCTATGTGGCAATTTATGTATTGGAAGTGATTTGTTTTTTTGAATTGTTCAATAATGGAATGAGACACTTAACATCATTTTGTGTGCCTCCTTATGCACATTATCACATTTCCCTGAGGCGGGTATTGAAGGCTGTTACTTGTTTTTTCCTTTTTTTTTTTTTAATGGTACTCTGAGGTTGTTCTTCAAACTGACTGTTCCAATTTAAAATCTTTGAAACTCACTGACACTTGATAATGTCAACATTTTGAATTTTGTGAATCTGAAGTATAACCATTGATCCAAGTTAGAGTGATCATAAAATATATTATCCTAACTCAGAATCTTTTAGAGGAAAAGGAGGTTCTATTTATACTTTTACTGGGAAAAGAGACATAAACAAAGATGGTTAGAATCAAATTATATTATCCACACAGTTTAAAAAATTCTAAAACCCAAATCTTATTTCAATTATCATGAACAATTCTTTTTATCTTCAACAGCGTGAAGTACAAATTTTTTCTCTAATGTCTGTGTCTTTTGTTGTACGAACCCGCCTGACCTTTTCTCCTAACCTCCCACTCCATCCTTCCACTGAGTACAAATGACTTGTCGCTGTGCTCTCGGGCTCTTCTAGCCCACTTAGGCTCCTGCTGTGTCTTGTCTTCCCTGCCTGTTTTCCTGTCTGTAGATGCCCCGATGCCCTACATTTCCTTAAAGGGATAGCTTAATTCTTAACTCTTTTACATTTTCCAAGACTTTCATATTAAGAATTACTTTATTTTTTATTCTATTATACTTTACCTACTACTACTGTTCCGTCTTTATATTCTCCTCTTCTGCTCTTGGGCAATATAGCCTGGTAATTAAGATATTAGACTCTGGACTTGATTCTCAGCTGTGCAATTTGAATCTGGGGCAAGTTGCTTAATGACTGCTACTTAGATTCCTCATAGATAAAATGGGGATAATAGTTCCGATCTTCCAGGATTTTTATAAGGGCTAAATAAATATGTAAACTTGAAAATAGTGCCTGACATATGTAAATATTACATGTACACATGTAAATGTTAATATTTCTCCTAAATACTGGTTTTCCTCAAAAGTCAGACTTACGTTTTTCTAAAATTCTCTCTTGCTCGTGCACTAAAGAAACCAAGGTCAATGTTTAGCCACTGCTTTAAATCAGCTCATCAGTGCAGAGGAATGTGGAGTTGAAATTTCAACTCTTGAGTGGGCCTGGCTCAGACTGGTATCTTGGATCTGCTACTACAGTGCTGTGTGATATTATCACCACTTTTTTGACGTTGTTTCTTTCCTTCCACTCAAAAAGACAAATAATAAAAATGCCTACTTTGTAAGGTTGCAAAGATAATTAAAATGTTACTAGCTAAACACCTACCATAGTATCTGCCATAATGGATTAATAAATGCCAGCTATTGATAATGCACTTCAAACACAATGGCCCTAGGTCTCTAGGTGAAAAATTATCTTTCCTCACTCTATTCAACTAAGCAACAAATACAGTGTTTTCATTGCCTGAATATCCATAATGTAACATAATCTAAAGTATTAATTAAAAGGATTTCTAATATTATAAACCAAATAATAGAAGTTTTTATATGTGTTTTTCCAAACTAAATCCAGTAATGAGTGGTTTCCCTTTAATTATTTGGATATTACCAAATAATACATTCAAAAGATAAAAGCTAATTCCAAGTGATATTTCAGACTTCCTCAAAAAATGTTCACATTTCCATAATATCACGAGAGATTTAAATTATGATTTTTTTTTAATGTTATATGTTTGTGGTGTGTGTATGTGTTTGCTTGTGTGTTTCCTTTTTCTTTTTTTCTTTTTGAGATGGAGTTTTACTCTTTTTGCCCCGGCTGGACTGCAATGGCTCAGTCTAGGCTCACTGTAACTTCCAACTCCTGGGTTCAAGGGATTCTCCTACTTCAGCCCCCAGAGTAGCTGGGATTACAGGCATGTGCCACCAAGCCCAGCTAATTTTGTATTTTTAGTACAGACAGGGTTTCGCCATGTTGCTCAGGCTGGTGTCGAACTCCTGATCTCAGGTGATCCACCTGCCCTCTGCTTCCCAAATTGCTAGGATTACCACAATTTGCTGAGACACCACTCCCTGACTGTGTATTTCTTAGCTAAGTAATACATTAATATTAACTGATAAAACAATTGTTTTTATAATAAGTAATTTTAGCAATGGATTAAAAATCATTTACAATTATTTTAAATGATTATGTGTTATTTATCATTTATATATTTAATAAACTATTACTATAATTTTGTTATTATTAAATTGTTATAATATTTAAGTGTTATTTTGATGTGTTAAAATGAAACAGTATGTATGTACATTGTCTTCTAAAATGGAGAGAAAAGTTGGTATTTGGTAAATGGCAATGATATTTTAAGTATAAAAGTCAAACAAATTTTAAAACAAGTTTTTGACAGAAAAATTATTATAGAATAATTTAATACAAGATAGGGTAAAAGTGACTGAATTTAGAAACATCTAAGAGTAGATTAAAAAATTTATCTGTTTTGGAACTTATTTAGGGTAATATATTTATATTTTCGTTTGATTTCTTTACATAACATTATGTTGTGAGATTCATGTAAGTTACCAATGTAGCAAAATAGTTTTCCTTTTAGTTGCTGTGGTATCAACAAACATTTCAATTGTTCTCACTTTGGACCCATATAGGTAAATATGGATGTTATAAACATTCTTATGCATATTTAATGCACTTGTGTAGTCAATCTCTGGAGAGGGGGATTTCTTGCTCATAGATATATAGAGATGGTCAGATTCAGTATTTAGTGTTAAACAATTTTCCAAAGTGATTCCAGTTATTTATCCACCTATGAGAAATTTATGAGGTTTCAGGTTACTACATAATACCACGAGCTGGTATTATCAGTGTTTTCAGTTTTAGTCACTTTGAAGGGTCTACAGTGGTATGAAATTTAGGTTTTAGTTTGTCTTCATAGGTAATGACCCGGGCCTTCCTTTGTATTGCTTTTGGAAATATGACTGTGCTTTTGAAGGATAATTTCATTGGTTATAAAATTATGGGTTGGTGTTTGGTTTTGCTTTGATTTTAACACATTAAGTATTTCACTTAACTCTCTTCTTGCTTGTGTAGCTTCTGGTGATATGTCTACAACATATACTTACCCTTGTTACTCTATGGGTAAAACTTTCTCTCTACCTCAGTTTCCTTCAAGATCTTCCCTTTATCTTTGGTTTTCTTCAGTTTAAATATAATGCACCTAGGTATAATTTGTTTTTTTTTATGTTTATTTTTAATTTTATTTATTTTTGTTATACTTTAAGTTCTAGGGTACATGTGCACAACGTGCAGGTTTATTACATAGGTATACATACGCCATGTTGGTTTGCTGCACCCATCAACTCGTCATTTACATTAGCTATTTCTCCTAATGCTCTCCCTCCCCTTGCCCCTCACCCTCTGACCAGTCCTGGTGTGTGATATTCCCCTCCCTGTGTCCATGTGTTCTTATTTTTCAACTCCCACCTATGAGTGAGAACATGCGGTGTTTGGTTTGCTGTCCTTGTGATAGTTTGCTGAGAATGATGGTTTCCAGCTTCATCCATGTCCCTGCAAAGGATATGAACTCATCCTTTATCCTGCAAAGAACTATAATTTATAGTATTCCATGGTGTATATGCTTTTATATATATGCTGTTTAGTGTTCTTTGAACCTCCTAGATCTTCCCTTTGGCTTCTGCCATGAATTTTTGAAAGTTCTCAGTCATTATCAAAGAGAAACAGACTAATCCACTATTACAGTTGGAGATTTCAAAAATATTTTTTGCTCTGTTCACTCTTTTACTTATGGTATTCCAATTAAATGTATGTTACACATTTTAAATTGTCTCAAAGTCCTTGGATGGTGTTTTCTGATTTTTTGCTCTTCTTTTCTTCTCATTTTAGTTTGGATAGATACTATTTACATATCTTCAAGTGCACTGATTCTTTTCTCATCTGTGTCCTATCCATGATAAACCCATCAAAGACATTCTTTATTTCCATTACAGTGTTTACAATCTCTAGCATTTTATTTAAATTATTTCTTAGGGTTTCTATCTCTCTGCTTATATTACTCATCTGTTCCTTCACAGTTTCTACTTGTTTCATGCGAGCCTTCAAAATATTAATCACAGGTCTTTTAAATTCCCTAAGTAGTTATTTTTAATTCTAAAATCCATGTCGTATCTGAGTCTGGTTCTGTTGTCTGCTTTGTGTCTTCAGATTATGTTTGTCCTGTCTTTCAGCACGATTTGTAATTTTGTTGTTGTTGTTGTTGAAAGCTGGCCATAATGTATTGGATAATAGAAACTGGGTTAAATAGGTTTTTAATGTACGATTGTATGTTAATCTGGCCTGAAGCTGGCCTTGCTTAATGTTTGCTGTAACTGTAGTTGTCAGAAACTATAAATTCCACGACTGTTTTTGATTTTGCCTCCCCTGTTGTCTTTGAGCTTCCCTAAAAATCTCTCCTTAAACAAAGTCTATATCCTGCAGGTCTTTTTTGTAATCCACTGCTTTTCTACTGCAGCCCTGTTCGTGTATGCTGGTAAGGTTTGAGGAAGGGTTAGTGTGATATATAATTTTATTACTAAATCTCAGTCTTTTAATGGTCCTACATCCTTGGGTTAGAATGTTTACAGTTGATTCTTAGCTTCCCCACCTCTATCTCTTAGGTGAGATAGGAAGGCTTACTGAGTCTAGAGAACAAATGTCCTTCCCTCAGCTGGGGTAAGACTCTGCTAGTCTCTTTCCCTAAAGAATAGCTATTTGTGTAGGTTCTGGATGTATTTCACAGTAACTGCTTTTGTCCTCTCTTTCCATAGCCATGAGGTGACATTAATTGACTCTTCACTGTAAAAGCCCAGTGGCATTGCTGGAGATAACACCCATGCATTTGGGTGCTCATAAAAGACTGTGGATACCAGGGATTATTATTTTTTGTTTCTCTAAAGCTAGTGCACACTCAGCTTCAAGCAATTTGTCAAAATTATCTTTTGCTTTCTTACCCATATAGCGCTCCAGTAGCTTCTGCTCTAGGTAAGCAGACCTGGGTGCAACCCTGGATTTAACCGAATCTCCAGATTTAGTGATGTGTTCTGCAACCTCAGTTTTCTGATAAGTTAAGGACAGACAAGACATTGATTTTCATTTTGCTCAACTGTTTTCTTGTTGCAAAGATGAGAATTATGACTTCTGAATTCTTTACATGTTGAAGCTGAAATAAAAGTTGGTTAGTAAATTTTAATGACTAAAATGTCTACACTATTAGTAAGAGTTTAGGTTCCTTCAATCCCTATATGAGCTACTAGTTTACTTGTTCACATGAATGCATTTAGCATATAATAAATATATACTAAATTTTGATAAAATGTAATGATTCGGTATGCGATCCTGAGTTATTTTTATTATTTTAAATTGTATTTTATTTATTTTTATTTTTTTATTATACTTTAAGTTCTAGGGTACATGTGCATAACGTGCAGGTTTGTTACATATGTATACTTATGCCATGTTGGTGTGCTGCACCCATCAACTCGTCAGCACCCATCAATTCATCATTTATATCATGTATAACTCCCCAATGCAATCCCTCCCTCCTCCCCCCTCTCATGATAGGCCCCAGTGTGTGATGTTCCCCTTCCCGAGTCCAAGTGATCTCATTGTTCAGTTCCCACCTATGAGTGAGAACATGCGGTGTTGGTTTTCTGTTCTTGTGATAGTTTGCTAAGAATGATGGTTTCCAGCTGCATCCATGTCCCTACAAAGGACGCAAACTCATCTTTTTGATGGCTGCATAGTATTCCATGGTGTATATGTGCCACATTTTCTTAATCCAGTCTGTCACAGATGGACATTTGGGTTGATTCCAAGTCTTTGCTATTGTGAATAGTGCCGCAAAAACATACGTGTGCATGTGTCTTTGTAGTAGAGTAATTTATAATCCTTGGGTATATACCAGTAGTGGGATGCCTGGGTCATATGGTACATCTAGTTCTAGATCCTTGAGGAATCACCATACTGTTTTCCATAATGGTTGAACTAGTTTACAATCCCACCAACAGTGTAAAAGTGTTCCTATTTCTCCACATCCTCTCCAACACCTGTTGTTTCCTGACTTTTAATGATTGCCATTCTAACTGGTGTGAGATGGTATCTCATTGTGGTTTTGATTTGCATTTCTCTGATGGCGAGTGATGATGAGCATTTTTCATGTGTCTGTTGGCTGTATGGATGTCTTCTTTGAGAAATGTCTGTTCATATCCTTTCCCCACTTTTTGATGGGGTTGTTTGTTTTTTCTTGTATATTTGTTGAGTTCTTTGTAGATTCTGGATATTAGCCTTTGTCAGATGAGTAGTTGCAAAAATTTTCTCCCATTCTGTAGGTTGCTGTTCATTGTGATGGTAGTTTCTTTTGCTGTGCAAAAGCTCTCTTAGTTTAATTAGATCCCATTTGTCAATTTTGGCTTTTGCTGCCGTTGCTTTTGGTGTTTTAGACATGAAGTCCTTGCCCATGCCTATGTCCTGAATGGTACTACCTAGATTTTCTTCTAGGGTTTTTATGGTATTAGGTCTAACATTTAAGTCTCTAATACATCTTGAATTAATCTTCATATAAGGGGTAAGGAAAGGATCCAGTTTCAGCTTTCTACTTATGGCTAGCCAATTTTCGAGCACCATTTATTAAATAGGGAATCCTTTCCCCATTTCTTGTTTCTCTCAGGTTTGTCAAAGATCAGATGGCTGTAGATGTGTGGTATTATTTCTGAGGACTCTGTTCTGTTCCATTGGTCTATATCTCTGTTGTGGTATCAGTACCATGCTGTTTTGGTTACTGTAGGCTTGTAGTATAGTTTGAAGTCAGGTAGCGTGACGCCTCCAGCTTTGTCCTTTTGACTTAGGATTGTCTTGGCAATGCGGCTCTTTTTTGGTTCCATATGAACTTTAAAGCAGTTTTTCCAATTCTGTGAAGAAAGTCATTGGTAGCTTGATGGGGATGGCATTGAATCTATAAATAACCTTGGGCAGTATGGCCATTTTCACGATATTGATTCTTCCTATCCATGAGCATGGTATGTTCTTCCATTTGTTTGTGTCCTCTTTGATTTCACTGAGCAGTGTTTGTAGTTCTCCTTGAAGAGGTCCTTACATCCCTTGTAAGCTGGATTCCTAGGTATTTTATTCTCTTTGAAGCAATTGTGAATGGAAGTTCATTCCTGATTTGGCTCTCTGCTTGTCTGTTACTGGTGTATAAGAATGCTTGTGATTTTTGCACATTAATTTTGTATCCTGAGACTGCTGAAGTTGCTTATCAGCTTAAGGAGATTTTGGGCTGAGACGATGGGGTTTTCTAAATATACAATCATGTCATCTGCAAACAGGGACAATTGGACTTCTTCTTTTCCTAACTGGATACCCTTGATTTCTTTCTCTTGCCTGATTGCCCTAGCCAGAACTTCCAACACTATGTTGAATAGGAGTGGTGAGAGAGGGCATCCCTGTCTTGTGCCAGTTTTCAAAGGGAATTTTTCCAGTTTTTGCCCATTCAGTATGATATTAGCTGTGGGTTTGTCATAAATAGCTCTTATTATTTGAGGTACGTTCCATCAATACCGAATTTATTGAGCGTTTTTAGCATAAAGGGCTGTTGAATTTTGTCAAAAGCCTTTTCTGCATTTATTGAGATAATCATGTGGTTCTTGTCTTTGATTCTGTTTATATGCTGGATTACGTTTATTGATTTGCATATGTTGAACAATACTTGCATCCCAGGGATGAAGCCCACTTGATCATGGTGGATAAGCTTTTTGATGTGCTGCTGAATCCAGTTTGCCAGTATTTTATTGAGAATTTTTGCATCGATGTTCATCAGGGATATTGGTCTAAAATTCTCTTTTTTTGTTGTGTCTCTGCCAGGCTTTGGTATCAGTATGATGTTGGCCTCATAAAAAGAGTTAGGGAGGATTCCCTCTTTTTCTATTGATTGGAATAGTTTCAGAAGGACTGGTACCACCTCCTCCTTGTACCTCTGGTAGAATTCAGCTGTGAATCCATCTGGTCCTGGACTTTTTTTCGTGGGTAGGCTATTAATTGTTGCCTCAATTTCAGAGCCTGCTATTGGTCTATTCAGGGATTCAACTTCTTCCTGGTTTAGTCTTGGGAGAGTGTAAGTGTCCAGGAAATTATCCATTTCTTCTAGATTTTCTAGTTGATTTGCATAGAGGCATTTATAGTATTCTCTGATGGTGTTTGTATTTCTGTGGGGTCAGTGGTGATATCCCCTTTATCATTTTTTATTGCATCTATTTGATTCCTCTCTCTTTTCTTCTTTATTAGTCTTGCTAGCCATCTGTCAATTTTGTTGATCTTTTCAAAAAACCAACTCCTGGATTCATGATTTTTTGGAGGGTTTTTGTGTCTCTATCTCCATCAGTTCTGCTCTGATCTTAGTTATTTCTTGCCTTCTGCTAGCTTTTGAATGTGTTTGCTCTTGACTCTCTAGTTCTTTTAATTGTGTTGTTAGAGTGTCAATTTTAGATCTTTCCAGCTTTCTCTTGTGGGCACTTAGTGCTATAAATTTCCCTCTACACTCTGCTTTAAATGTGTCCCAGAGATTCTGGTATGTTGTATCTTTGTTCTCATTGGTTTCAAAGAACATCTTTATTTCTGCTTTCATTTCGTTATGTACCTAGTAGCCATTCAGGAGCAGGTTGTTCAGTTTCCATGTAGTTGAGCGGTTTGGATTGAGTTTCTTAGTCCTGAGTTCTAGTTGATTGCACTGTGGTCTGAGAGACAGTTTGTTATAATTTCTGTTCTTTACATTTGCTGAGGAGTGCTTTACTTCCAATTATGTGGTCAATTTTGGAATAAGTGTGATGTGGTGCTGAGAAGAATGTATATTCTGTTGATTTGGGGTGGAGAGTTCTATAGATGTCTATTAGGTCTGCTTGGTGCAGAGATGAGTTCAATTCCTGGATATCCTTGTTAACTTTCTGTCTCGTTGATCTGTCTAATGTTGCCAGTGGAGTGTTGAAGTCTCCATTATTATTGTATGGGAGTCTAAGTCTCTTTGTAGGTCTCTAAGGACTTGCTTTATGAATCTCGGTGCTCCTGTATTGGGTGCATATATATTTAGGAGAGTTAGCTCTTCCTGTTGAATTGATCCCTTTACCATTATGTAAGGCCTTCTTTGTCTCTTTTGATCTTTGATGGTTTAAAGTCTGTTTTATCAGAGACTAGGATTGCAACCCCTGCTTTTTTTGTTCTCCATTTGCTTGGTAGATCTTCCTCCATCCTTTATTTTGAGCCTATGTATGTCTCTGCATGTGAGATGGGTCTCCTGAATACAGCAGACTGATGGGTCTTGACTCTTTATCCAGTTTGCCAGTCTGTGTCTTTTCATTGGAGCATTTAGTCCATTGACATTTAAGGTTAATATTGTTATGTGTGAACTTGATCCTGTCATTATGATATAAACTGGTTATTTTGCTCATTAGTTGATGCAGTTTCTTCCTAGCCTCGAAGGTCTTTACATTTTGGCATGTTTTTGCAATGGCTGGTACCGGTTGTTCCTTTCCATGTTTAGGGCTTCCTTCAGGGTCTCTTGTAAGGCAGGCCTGGTGGTGACAAAATCTCTAAGCATTTGCTTATCTGTAAAGGATTTTATTTCTCCTTCACTGATGAAACTTAGTTTGGCTGGATATGAAATTCTGGGTTGAAAATTCTTTTCTTAAGAACATTGAATATTGGCCCCCACTCTCTTCTGGCTTGTAGAGTTTCTGCCGAGAGATCTGCTGTTAGTCTGATGGGCTTCCCTTTGTGGGTAACCCGACCTTTCTCTCTGGCTGCCTTAAGATTTTTTCCTTCATTTCAACTTGGTGAATCTAGCAATTATGTGTGTTGGAGTGCTCTTCTGGAGGAGTATCTTTGTGGCGTTCTCTGTATTTCCTGAATTCGAATGTTGGCCTGCCCTACTAGGTTGGGGAAGTTCTCCTGGATGATATCCTGAAGAGTGTTTTCCAACTTGGTTCCATTTTCCCCTCACTTTCAGGCACCCCAATCAGACGTAGATTTGGTCTTTTTACATAATCCCACACTTCTTGCAGGCTTTGTTCATTTCTTTTTCCTTTTTTCTTTTGGTTTCTCTTTCGCTTCATTTCATTCATTTGATCCTCAATCGCTGATACTCTTTCTTCCAGTTGATCGAGTCGGTTAATGAAGCTTTTGCATTTGTCACGTATTTCTCGTGTCATGGTTTTCATCTCTGTCATTTCGTTTATGATCTTCTCTGCATTAATTAGTCTAGCTGTCAATTCTTCCACTCTTTTTTCAAGATTTTTAGTTTCTTTGCGCTGAGTACGTAATTCCTCCTTTAGCTCTGAGAAGTTTGATGAACTGAAGCCTTCTTCTCTCATCTCGTCAAAGTCATTCTCTGACCAGCTTTGATCCGTTGCTGGCAATGGGCTGCGCTCCTTTGCAGGGGGAGATGCGCTCTTATTTTTTGAATTTCTAGCTTTTCTGCCCTGCTTCTTGCCCATCTTTATGGTTTCATCTGTCTCTGGTCTTTGATGATGGTGACGCACTGATGGGGTTTTGGTATAGGTGTCCTTCCTGTTTGATAGTTTTCTGTCTGACAGTCAGAAGGACTGTCTGTGGTCTGTTGGAGATGCTTGAGGTCCACTCCAGACCCTGTTTGCCTGGGTATCAGCAGCAGAGGTTGCCGAAGATAGAATATTGCTGAACAGCAAGTGTACCTGTCTGATTCTTCTTTGGAAGTTTCCTCTCAGGGGTGACTCCACCCTGTGAGGTGTGGGGTGTCAGACTGCCCCTAGTGGGGGATGTCTTCCAGCTAGGCTACTCAGGGGTCAGGGACCCACCTGAGCAGGCAGTTTGTCCGTTCTCGGATCTCAACCTCCGCATTGGGAGATCCACGGCTCTCCCCAAAGCTGTCAGACAGAGTCGTTCGCATCTGCACCGGCCCCGGCTGCTTCCCCTATTGGACTTCAGCTGTGGGCTGTCCCCAGAGGTGGAGTCTACAGAGACAGGCAGGCTTCCTTGAGCTGCTGTGAGCTCCACCCAGTTCGAGCTTCCCAGCGGCTTTGTTTACCTACTTAAGCCTCAGCAATGGCGGGCGCCCCTCCCCCAGCCTCGCTGCTGCCTTGCGGATAGATGGCTGCAGACTGCTGAGTTAGCAGTGAGGGAGGCTCCGTGGGCGTGGGACCCTCCCGGCCAGGCATGGGATATATTCTCCTGGTGTGCCTGTTTCCTTAAAGTGCAGTATTGGCGTGGGAGTTACCCGATTTTCCAGGTGTTGTGTGTCTCAGTTCCCCTGGCTAGGAAAACGGATTTCCTTCCCCCTTGCGCTTCCAGGTGAGGCGATGCCTCGCCCTGCTTCAGCTCTCGCTGGTCAGGCTGCAGCAGCTGACCAGCACCGATTGTCCGGCACTCTCTAGTGAGATGACCCCAGTACCTCAGTTGAAAATGCAGAAATCACAGGTCTTCTGTGTCGCTCACGCTGGGAGTTGGAGACTGGAGCTGTTCCTATTCGGCCATCTTGCTCCGCTGTATTTTATATTTAAACTATTTTGAATGTATACATTTATTTGTGGATTACTTATTACTTACAGTGTTATGAGCATCTCTGAAATTTTTAATACTGTATGTTTTGTATGTATATAATGAAACAACCTGGAAGAGGTCAGCATAAGAACCACTGATTTAGCATATCTAATCACATTTTCATGGAAAGAAAATATTCATTTCTCAAATATTGGTGGGGAGAAATGAATAAAGTATTATTGTCATAACTAGCATAAGATAGAATTAATGTGAGGATTGACATACTCATATTTTTTCTAAGACAATGCATTACTTGAATTTCAAATAATGGTACTTAATAGACTATGTTATTTTCTTACATATGTTGCTAAGTGCTGTCTCTAAAGAACTTTGTCAAATGGTTGCTGTGTGCCCTCTCATCTAAACAATAATAAGTGGTCAGTTATACTATTATTCTCTCCATTTAAAATGCATCAAAGAACATTTAAAAAGGAAGAAAACTTGGTATTAATATAATAAAATCCCATCTCAATATAGCATAATGCTTCATGGTAAAACAGTAGAAACATCTTCATTATAATTAGTAAAAAGTTGCCAAATATCATGCTAATTTAATTCTGGATGTATTAGACATAGTATTAATAATTGGAGAAGAGTAAGTGATGAGATGCAAAAAAATTTCAAGGAAGGAGCTAATATTATCTTAGGTTGTAGGTAATATAATTGTACACGTAGACATATAAATGAAAACCTGGAAGCAAATGTACGATAGAATCATTTTGGAGTTTTTAAAAAATAATGCCTCCTGAATTTCATATCAGCCTAAATGAAATAAAATTTGGAAGTGGGGTCTCAGGCAGCTCTTACTTTTTTGCTTTTTGGTTTTTGTTTGTTTTTTAATAGATTGCTTGCTCATTTTGTTTCTTAAGCTGCTCTGGTCATTGTGATGAATAACAGAAATGATTGATGTTCATCATTCAAAAAGAAGACTATAAACACCAAAATGAGAAAGGTGACATTGTTTGGTCAAAGATTATGAGCTCGTTTTTGATGTTTCATGTTACACCACTTATATAGTTTTATTAAACAAATGACAGAAATATATTAGTGTCATTTTCAAACCAACTAGAGTAAGAATGTTACATATATTTTGCTGTCTGACATCAGGATCAAAATTCTAACAAATTCTCAAACTTGTGTTACAATGTTATCTTTTTTGGCATGAAATCTAAATTCTGTAGTGTGACTTTGCATCAATATTTTAAGTTATTAAATATTAAATATTAACAGAAACTAAGTATTTATATTGATGATTATTTTATCAGCAGTGACTCCAAGATTTTAAATAAACCATATACAGAATATGCAAATGTTTACATTTTACCCATTCTTAAGACTTCCATATGATATTGCTATACTCCTTAAAACGAAGTCTTCAGATCTTATAACTTTGGTTATCCACTAAAGATTTATTGGCAAACCTATGCCAAGTAAATTTCAGTTACATATTTTCTTTATCCCCTCATCAATATCAGATTTTAAATAAAAAGTTTAGAATGGATATTAATGGCATTTTCATTTTTTTTTGTCAGTCTTAAACGTATATTTTACCCACATGCCTTGAATTAAGTGCCTGCAAGTTCTCGTCGGGATAGAAATAAATTTTGTTTTTTAAGATCAACAATGGTTTTGAGACAAAGTGCTTAATATTGGAGTTTTCAATGAGTGGTATTTGTTCTAGGACTTTATGAATTATTTCTGTAATTGTGTTTAGATTTTTAAAACATATTCCAAAAAAATCTATTTTTAAAATACTGAGAAGATGAACAGGGTTCTATTTTCACTTGTTCTCAAAAACCTTATTCTAGCTGTGTTATATCATGCTGATTTTTCATCTGCTTAGTAGCACATTAATTAGATAAATGTGTTTACAGATACAAAAGTTGCATGACATTCACCATATCTACAGGAGAGAAGGTCTTCAGGATTGAACTATTGTTCTTACTGGTATAATTTCATAGTTATTTCAGCTTCCATATATTCAGAAGGTAAGGGGAAATTTTCCTCTAGAACCTTAGCCATAATTCAGACTAAAATTGCCTCTTGGACTTAGGGGAATAATTTCTACCTGGAGAATATTTCCATTCTTTTCCTCTCACTAGTAGTACTGTTGACATTCACCTGTATCAGTTAAGAGGAAGTGTGCACCAGTGGGAGATGGGTGGGGTGGGAAACAAATGGCTATCTTTCTCCTCTAATGTGAAAAATTTTGAATCTCTTTCCTCCTTGCAAGCACCTTTTCAAATTTTTGTCTCATATACCTCTCCCAAGTACTGTTTCATGGAAAATAGTTATACCTGTAGACATATTAAGAGAAAACAAAGTGTGTAGAAAGTAATATTTAAAAAAATTAGGCAGCAAGCTATAATAATTGCAATCAATTAATGCAACTACGATCAATAAAAGTATGTTAGGGCTTAGGCTTTTCACATTTTAAAACAATACTAAATGATGAATTCTTCATTAGAAATTATTAAATGTTATATTCATTTCCAAATGAATCAAAATTGAAAAAGGAACTAGAGTCACAAATGTTTGATTGTCACAGGCCATTTCTAACATTAAGACAACATTAAATTAAAGAAAAAATATTGTTGACATGGTTGACTTTATGCACCAATTTGGACAGAATATAATGGCCAGTTATTTGGTTAAACACTAGTTTAGATGTTGCTGTGAACATGTTTTGTAGGTGTATTTATATTTACAATTAGTTGACTTTAAGTAAAGGAAATTATAAGTAAAGGATAAACCTTATTCAATCAATTAAAGGCCTTAAAAGGGCAAAAACTAACTTTCTTAGAAAAGAAGGAATTATGTTTAAGTCTAAATGAGAATTCCTGCCTGAGTTTCCAGCCTACTGACCTACGCTACGTTTTTAAAACTTGCCAACTCTCATAATTGTGTGAGCCAATTACTTAAAATAAAATTTGTCCCTCTCTCTTTCTCTCTGTTCTTTATTGCTCTTTTTCTTCAGAGAGTGCTGAGTGATATACTAATCCTACCAACACAGAGATAGAATTGGAACTTTGTGGGGTAAGGCCTATGAGTCGTGTTTTCTAACATATTTTTTATCTGATTCTAAGCCAGTAAGCCCTGCATTTGTTGGGGGCCTAGTGTTTAGGAAACACTGACCTGTTTAATTCTATCTGAAGTTCACTGTTAGAAAAGAAATTGGCAGTTAATGTCAGAATTAAATTGCAGTTAAATATTTACATACTTTGAAATGGTGACTAATGTGTTATGCTTAATTTAAAAGTTATAAATTTGGATATAGTTTTTCGGCAGGAAATGGTTTACCAGGTCCCTTTCAATTCTTGCATTAAAGTAACTCCATTAAATTATTCTGATTTTTGTTTTTTGTTTTAGACGAGATCTCCCCATCAGCCTGGCTGGGAGAAAGTGGTATAATCATGGCTCACTGCAGTTTCAACCCTCTGGGCTCAAGCAATTCTCCTGCCTCAGCTTTCCTAGTAGCTAGGACAACAGGTACATGCCACCTCACCTGGCTAATTACAAATTTTTGTTTGTTTGTTTGTTTGTTTGATTTATAAAACAAAGTTTTTCTGTGTTGCCCAGGTTGGTCTCAAATTCCCAATCTTAAGTGATCCACTTCAGTCTCTCAAAATGCTGGGATTACAGGTGCCCAGCCATGGCATTATTCTTATTAATAATAGCCAAAAAGTAGAAATAATTTAAATGTCCATCAACAGATAAGTCGATAAACAAATTGTGCTTTATCCATACAATTGAGTATTAGTTAGTAATAAAAGCAGTCAAGTCAAGTACTGATAAATGCTACAGCATGGATGTATCTTGAAAGCATGCTAAGTGAAGGAAGTGAGTCCCCAAAAAATCACATATTGAAATATCTCATCTATTTGAAACTTTCTGGGGAAACTAAAATTTCCTGAAGTTAGATAGTGATAATGTTTGCACAATTCTGTGAATATACCAAAAAACCACTGAATCACACATTTTAAATTTTATGTTATGTGAATTATATCTTAGTACAACTATTAGTAAAACAAAAAGTAATATAAGCATTATAGGAAGTATGGAAATGTCTAATTTCAAAATATATTGCAAAACTATAGTAATCAAAACAGGGTGGTATTGACATAAAGATATATAGAAAGCCTGATGGAACAGAATAGAGAGCCCAAAATAAATCCTCAAATATAAGATCAAATTATCTTTGACAAAAATACCAAGAAACACAATGAGAAATATTCTCTTTAACAAATGGTACTGAGAAAACTATATATCCACATACAATAGAATAAAGTTGGACCCTTACTTTACACCATTTATAAAAATTAAATAGATTAAAGGCTTAAATGTAATAGTGGAAACTATAAAATTCCTGAAGAAAAACAAGAGGAAATGTTTCATAACATGGGATTGGCAATGATTTTTTGCATATGATACTAAAAGCACAGATGAAAAGAGAAATAGATCAATTGAACTACTTCAAAATTAAAAAAAAAAAAAAAAAAAAAAAAAACTTCTGTGCATCCATGTATGTTTACTGTGGCACCATTCACAATAGCAAAGACTCGGAACCAACCCAAATGTCCATCAATGATAGACTGGATTAAGAAAATGTGACACATATACACACCATGGGACACTATGCAGCCATAAAAAAAAGGATGAGTTCATGTCCTTTGTAGGGACATGGATGAGGCCGGAAACCATCATTCTCAGCAAACTATTGCAAGGACAAAAAACCAAACACCACATGTTCTCACTCCTAGGTGGGAATTGAACAATGAGATCACTTGGACACAGAAAGGGGAACATCACACACCGGGGCCTGTTGTGGGTGGGGGATGGGGGAAGGATAGCATTAGGAGATATACCTAATGTAAATCACCAGTTAATGGGTGCAGCACACCAACATGATACGTGTATACATATGCAACAAATCTGCACGTTGTTCACATACACTCTAGTACTTAAAGTATAAAAACAAAAGCAAACAAAAAAAATACTTCTGTGCATCAAAGGACACAATCAACAGAGTGAAAATCCAACCTACCAAATGGGAGGAAATCTTTTAAATTATACATATGATAAGGAGTTAACATCTAGATTATTTAAAGAACACCTACAACTCAATTGCAGAATTTAAAAATGAGCGAGACTTGAATAGGCGTTTCTCCAAAGAAGCTATGCAAATAGCCAATAAGCATTGGTATTTATTAGTGATGAAATAGAAATAAAAATCAAAAGGACAACAAGGTAACACTTCACACCCATCCAATGGAATGACTATGTATGTATGTATGTATGTATGTATTTGAGAGAGTCTTGCTCTTTCACCCAGGCTAGTGTGCAGCAGCATGATCATGGCTTACTGCAGCCTCACTCTTCTGAGCTCAAGTGATCCTTCTGCCTCAGTCTCCTGAGTAGTTGAGACTACAGGTGCATGCATCATGTCTGTTTTTTTTTTTTTGTTTTGGAGGATGTGGAGAAATTGGATTGCTTGTGCATTGTTGGCAGAATATAAAATGGTACAGCTATTATGGAACACAGTATGAAGATTACTCAAAAAATTAAAAATATAATTACAATATGATCCATCAATACCACTTCTGGGCATATATCCAAAAGAATTGAAAACAGGCTCTCAAAGAGATATTTGTAACATTATTCACAATAGATATAATTTGAAAACAATCTAAATATCTATCAATGGATTATTGTATAAAGAAAATATGGTGTGCATATATATAAATACATATATACTTCGTTATATATTTATATGTAATATATAAATATATATAATGAAATATTATTCAGCCTTAAAATGAAGTTCTGTCACATGATACAACATGAATGAAACTCGAAGACATAATTCCTAAGTGAAATAAGCTGGTCATGAAAAGAAAAATTCTGTGTGATTTCATGTATGTAAAATATACTAATAGAAACAGAAAGTTGGTGGTTGTCAGGGGCTTGGGGAGAGGGAAATGGAGAATTATATTTCAATTGATAGAATTTCAGTTTTTCAAGATGAAAAAGTTCTAGAGCTCTGTTGCACAGCTATGTTAATATAATTAACATTACTTAACTATTTTTTAAAAAGACAAACTATTGACAAATCACTACAAAGAGAAGTATGGGAAATAAGAAAAAAATTAAAAAGCAAAATTATCTATAGCCAGACCACCCTAATACTAACATTAATTGCACCCTGAGAGAAGACATAAGCTCTCAGAACAGAAGAGAATACCAGTAACTACAGCTGGGAAAACCAAGCCTCAGAGAAGTAATTTATTTTAAATCACACAGAGTTGGTGACAGAGTCAGGACTAGAGCTTTTGTATCTTCAGTTTTACATCAATTCAATAATGGTTTAAAAATACATTGTTCCTTCAATTATGTAAGAAATATGGAAGTCTGGAAATACAGGAAAGCCTAAGGAGATATAAAAAGCAAAACAAAAACAAAACTCTGTGAGATTTGTCAGAAGTATCTGAACTGTGTGGATCCAATCGAGGTGTCAATGTTATTAGTTAGCACTGAATACTAGTGCTTGTGAGACCACACGATTATACAATTTTAGTGTCCCAAAACTGGGAGGACAAATTGACCACATGAACACTTTGCTAGGACTGTCCTATGTCATTGGAAGAGATATATGCAAGTAAGAGGCTCGAAACTTAAGCTTCATTATCTCAACCGGAAATTTGCCACAGCACATTTTAATAGCTTAAGGCTGCAATGTTACTTCAGAGAATGATATCCCAAACACTTGGAGATTTTATCTTCATTAAAAAAATGTGGCAGAGGCAGACTGTTAATACAATAATAATTGTTTTTATATGAAAATACAATATTAAAATAAATAGTTCGTGTGAATTAAGGCATCCCAACTATAGACAATATATACTAGACAAAATTAAAAGGCAGTCATCAAGCTGTATCTGCACAACATGAAATATGTTATATACACACTTAGATGTTCACACACACTTTCTTAAAATTCAGATAAAATCAGTAAAGCATATTAGATATTTAGGTTGATATTTTCAGGTACTCGGTTTTGCTCAGTAATTTTATTAGTCAATAACTGGTAAATTACCCTCTGTAAGCTTACTTTCTTCATCTGTAAAATTAACATAATGCTAACTTTTTGGTTACTCGCCATAGGCATATGCCTTAAAAGGTTTTGAAAGGAGATATTTACAGGTACATATAAACCTATTAGTGCAGACTCTGGCAAAGAGTAACTACTGAAAAATATTTAGCTAATAGTTGAATGATTTTGATGATATACTATTTGATATAGAATATTAAACATAGAGTATTTTAATTTAATAATTTCAAGATTATCCATGCCCAAGTTATGAATAAAACTAAACTAGATCCATTCTAATTCTTCAAAAATGTAAAGAAATTAATTTGAACTGATATACATTTGATACCTTATTCCTTTTTTGAAGTCAAATATAAAAGTTGCTCAAAGGCTTAATTTACTTATCCCTCACATTGTTGTTTTTTTGGTAAGGGTAGCTAAAATCTATGTTTTTTTGGTAAGGGTAGCTAAAATCTATGCATCTAGTGTGAATCCCCAGCACAGTACAATTTCATTAATATACCTAGAGATCT
Organism: Trachypithecus francoisi; assembly: GCF_009764315.1. Classification (NCBI taxonomy): domain Eukaryota; kingdom Metazoa; phylum Chordata; class Mammalia; order Primates; family Cercopithecidae; genus Trachypithecus; species Trachypithecus francoisi. The sequence goes on along the minus strand of NW_022681454.1, from coordinate 86,179,783 downwards.
CATGTTGTACATGAGAAATCTCTAGATACATTAATTTGCTTCAGTATACTGACTTTCTTACAATCTCTATATATATCCTATAACAACCTTATGGTTGATATATTCAAGTACTCAGTTTTGCTCAGTAATTTTATTAGTAAACAAATGTTAAATTACTCTCTATAAGCTTAGTTTTATCATTGTAAAAATAATGTTAATGTTATGGATATTCACCATAGGTATGTAAAACCTGAAATGTAAACCATAAAATTTACTTTTTAAAGAAAGTTTAAAAGTTATAAAAGGGGTTTAATTTAATATGCCCTCCTTTAAGAAGACAGAGAAAATGTGTCTCAATTAGTTAAGAAGTTTTTTAATGATAAATTGTACATAAAGCTATTGATGACACTGCTTGTTGAGTGTTCACCATTTATCATTGATCTGTTACTCATGTAAAATTGAATGATATAATAACATCATTTCAGACTGAGTCCCTAAGTAAGTCTAGAAGAAAATTGTTGACAAAAATGTTAAGTGCAATTACCTCCTAATTCTTATTGAAAATAACATCATTTATTAGAAGAAAATGTCTTCAAAATCCAAGTTTTTTGTTTTAATTGAAATAACTTTAGTCAATGATTTATAACAAATAGTTGCTAAGAGTCTAGCTGTCTGGGTTCTGCTTCTATCTTTTCAAGAAACTCATTTTTGTGACCACATATAAGGCTTCCATATTAACAAATTAATTGGTAATGTTTATTTTCTGTATCTTTTTAGACATCCTTTCAGCTTCATTGGTGGATATTAAACACAATTTCTTTAAATTTTAAAAAACTCTTATTTGACCTCTCCATTTAGTCTTTTTTATGGACATATGATCATTTCTTAAAACTGTTGCTCTCCTTATGTTAACTGAAATAACCCAGATACAGAAACACGAGCATGCATGATATTACTCATTGTGGAATCTAAAAGATAATGATTTCAAAGAAGTAGAGAGTAGAATAGTGGTTACCAGAGTATGGGGAGGGTAGAAGGGAGTGAAATATAGGGAGAGGTTAATCAATGGGTACAAAATTACACTGAGACAAAAAGAATACATTCTAGCCTTATATTAATAGAAGGCTAAAATTTATTCTAGTCAAAGGGTGACTGTAGCAAATAACAATGTGTTTTATGTATTAATATAAATAACAATGTATTTCATGATAACTAGAAGAAAAGATTTTGGATTTTGAGTGTTGTTATTACAAAGAAATAATAAATGTTTAGAATAGTGAATATGATTACTCCCATTTGATTATCATACTATGTGTACATGTATTGAAACATCACACTGTGGCTCACAAAATATGTACAATGATTAAATGTTAACGATATATTAAAAATAATATGAAAAACTAGTGCTCTCTATGGTAGAATCCTCAGTTCTTAGAGCAGTTCTAACATATAGTTAGTAGTAGTGGCAGTATTAATGTAAAAAATGTAAAATATGTATACATTCTAATATAGAGTACAGTCTAAAATATTTCTAACGCAGCCTAATGTATATGTGTGTGTATATATGTATATTCTACATACAGAAAGGGAGATAGGGGAATTTTGCTATGAACTCGACACTTTGCAAGATGTTTATGTGCATTAATTTGTTTAACCCTTATAGAAACTCTATAAGAATCATAATGATATGACATTAGCAAAGACATTGAAGTTTACTTAGCTCATCCGGAGTCTTACATAATGTGAATGTGATAGGTTATGCAGCAGGAGATTGACATATTTTAAGTTACTATTTCTTACTACTCATATATAATCAGTTATTAAAATATAAAAAATAAAAATACTAACATTAATTCAATCAGACACTGTTCAATTAACTTTATACTAATTTAGTCAATTCTCAGAGAAAAACCTACAAATGGATGATATTATTTTCACCGTGTTCATTTAATAAGTCACCTCATCCAGATTCATAGTTTTAAGTACTATCTATATGTTTGTGATTCTCCTACCTCCATCCTTCATCTTTCCACACAATTCCAGACTCAGTTGCACCATATCGGATATTAGGTACATATTATCTCCAATTGTGCCTTGATTTCTAATCATGAGTCCTCATTTCAGTAAATGGCATTATAATTCACAAAGTTTTTGAAGTTATAATCTTAGGTGGCTTCGAAAACATTTGCATCCTAAATATCTTTTTCTATTATTGCCTCAATTTAATTTTTCTCCTAGACTTGTACGCTATATTTTTAGTCCATTTTACCAAACGATTCCATTTCTTTCTACTGCTATGAACTTTGTCCTTGCTAATATTACATGACAAATATATAGTCCTATCCCTGTAGAGAACACTGACTAATACAGTATATAATCTACAAAATAGAACAAATCTTGTAAAAAGATGAACAGAATCACATTCACAGTATCAGGTGGTTTAATAAAATATATTTAGTTATTGAAACAAAATTTAAATATGTAGGAGATATCATACCAAAAAATGTCTTATATTTACTACAAATTCTAAATTAAAAGTTTCAAGAAGCTTTGTAAATTCCAAAGAATGCAACCTCAAACAAAATCGAGTTGCTGAAAACAATAGATAAGGAGACAATCGAGAAAGTAGGAAGAAAAAACACACAGGAAAAAAAAATCTAACTTTTTCTCAAATCTACCTGATTTCAATACTAACTACAAAACTACACTAATAAAGAAAATGAGATATTTGGATAATAACAGACAACTATCATTTAAATTGAATCAACATTGTAGAAGTCGAGCCATATATCACGAATTAGTTGTCAACAAAGGCACCAATCTAAATCAGTAGGGTAAACATACTATTTTCATCAAATGGTGCTTGAAAAACTGAATGCACATATTAAAAATAAATTCACCTAGACTTCATTTCATACCATCAAAAAAGCCATTTGTGTTTGAGCATAAATATAAATGTAAAAACTGGAACCATATGAGTTCTAGAAAAATCTTACAACTTAGGGTAGGCAAAGGTTTTATAGATAGTACACACACATACACACAAACTCTAAGCCTAAAAACATGCATATTTGATTCCAATGAATACTTAACATTTCTGCTCATTAAATTAAATTATTAAGAAATGAATAATATATGCCATGGACTAGGGAAAACATTTATAATAATTATATCTGAAAAAGTATTTGGATTCAGATATATAAAGAATTCTTGTTGGGATTTTGGGACCTATTAGTGGCACATAATATATATTAATAAATCAAATATTGAAAGAACTTAAAGGAAAAATAGACCACAATACAATAGCAGTAGAAATAGACTTTGTTACCACACATTCAACAATAGATAAAATACCCAGAGAGATAATAAAAAAGGAAATATTGGACTTTAACAAAGCAACAGACTAAATGGACCTAACAGACATATTGAGAATATTCCCCCAGACAGCAGCAGAATACATAATTTCTTGAAGACCACATGGAACATTCTGCAGGATAGATCATATTTTAGGTCACAAACAAGTTTTAACAAATTCAAGAAGATTAAGGTCATATTAATTACCTTTTCCATCACAATTGAATGAAACTAGAAATCAATAATGCAAGAAAGTTAGAAAATTCACAAATACATGGAAATTAAACAACATTCCTGAAAACCAATGGAACATGAAGAAATCAAAAGAAAAAAATAGAAAACATCTTGAGACAAATTACAATAAAAAGAAAGCATACCACAACTTACGAGATACAGAAAAAGTAGTATTTTTCTAAGAGGGAAATACTCTCAGTACACTTATCTAAGAGGAAACTGTATAGCGATAAGTGCCTACATTAAAAAAGAAGAAAAAGCAAAAATAAACAACTAAACTATAGATCTTAAGGAACTAGAAAAAGAATGAACTAAGTTCCAAGTCAGAAGAAGAATGGAAATAATAAAGATTAGGGCAGAAATGAATAAAATAGAGAAGATCAAGCATCAAGAAAACTGCCGTTTTTTAAAAAAGATAAACAAAATAGACAAACCTTTAGCTAGAGTTACTAAGAAAAAATGAGAGATGATTCAAACATATAAAATTAGAAATGAAAGAAGAGACACTACAATGAATACCACAGGAGGAAACAAAGAATCACTCGTAAGACACTACTTTGGAAAATAATATATCAATAAATTGTATAACCTAGAAGAAATGGATAAATTCATATAAACATACAACCTACCAAGACTGAATCGTGAATAGGAAACCTGAATGGACCAGTAACAACTAAGGACAGTGGATCAGTAATCAAAAAGCTCTCAAGAAAGAAAAGCCAAGGACTAAATGGCTTCTCTGATGTTTTCTACCAAATAATTAAAGGAGAACTAATGATAGGTTCCATGTATTGGCTATTGTGAAAAGTTCTGAAATAAACATGAGAATGCAGATATTTCTTCAATATACTAATTTTATTTATTTTGGATATAAATCTAGTACTGGGATTGCTAGATCATATAGTAGTTCTGTTTTTAGTTTCTTGAGAAACTGCTATAATATTTAACCATTCCACAATGTATGTGTGTGTATGTGTGTGTGAGTGTGTGTACTTCAAAACAGTATGTTGTACATGATAAAAACATACAATGCTATAATAAAATAAATAAAATAGCAAGAAATACATGACAATTTCCAAGTAATGAAAAATGAAAAATGAAGCTTTTAATAATGCTTGTATTCTATAAAATACTGGATACACACAATAAACTTAAAATTTAAAGGAAAAGATGCAACTATTATTTTACATATATAGTTATATTTGGATAGTTTGTTGGTATTGTTAAAAAAAAATCCTTTATAAGGAAACCGTAATTACACTGAGAAGAAACTAGTCATAAAGTATAACATAAGAATTAAGATAACGAATTTAAGCATACAGATCTAGGACAATTATTGTAATAATTGTGTCTCTAAAAACAATAAAAAATTAGATACAGATACACCTACAACAATAATAACATAGTAAAACACATGAGTTACTAAAGGTCATAGAGACCAGCAGATCTCCATCTGACTAAAGAGTCAACAGGTTATCTTAAGCTCTTAAAGAAAGCAGGGAATCTCCATTTGTATTAGTCTGTTCTCATGCTGTTAATAAAGACATACCCGAGACTGCATAATTTAAAAAGCAAAAAGTGTTAATGGGCTCACAGTTCCATGTGGCTAGGGAGGCCTCACAATCATGGCAGAAGGCGAAGGATAAGCAAAGGCATATCCTACATGGCACCAGACAAGAGAGCTTATAAAACCATCAGATCTTATGAGACTTATTCACTGTCAGGAGAACAACACGGGAAAGACTTGCCCCCAAAATTCAATTACCTCCCACTGAGTCTCTCCTACAACATGTGGGAATTATGGGAGCTATTATTCAAGATGAGATTTGGGTGCAGAAACAGCCAAACTGTGTCACCACTTTATTTCTGATCTTCAACAAACAGCTAATTTGAATCTTCACATACTAAAAACAAAAGCTTAACCTCAGAAACAGAGGGGTTGAGAGAGGTCCAGATCCTCTCATCAGATCTTAACTTGGACTGGATCACAGGTGGATTGTTCAGTTGAAAGAGCCCAGATTCAAAGCCAAAAATAAGATGTCAACAGGCCCAGAACTGTGGAAACTTAATAACAGTTTCTGGAAGTCTAGACTAGTACCTGCACCAGCAGGGATGCCTAAGTTAAACACTCACTTCTGAGGGAAAGTTAGAAATAAAAAAAAAAATCTAACAAATATGATCTGTAGTCTTGGGAGGAGAGCAGTGTTCCCATTAGTGTTGGGACTAATGAAAATGATAAAAAAGACAAGGCCAAAATCTTGATCAGAACTGTTGCCCAAGGTTATGGATACTATGTAAAATTGTGTTCTGTTCCCTCTCTCTTATTATTTATTGTAAGTCAAATAATAAACTTTTCTTACAATGGGCAATTTAAGGAGTCTGTAAAAGATGATGTTATTAACATCTTTCACTGGGCAATAGTCCTTTAGCCCAATTCAGTCTTTATAATGTATAAAAATAATCCTGTTTGAGGAACAGAAAGGAGAGTAATCAGAGGAAGCAAGAGAGAGCTGTAAAGAACATGGAGAGATAAGCAGATAAGTTCATGCAGAGAGATGGAGGCTGTGGTACCCTGGGAGTGAGATGAAGGAAAGGTATCTGGCTATGAAGAGGTCAAAGGACCACAGAGGCCATAGTATTAGATGTGTGGTTTCCAACAATATAGACAATATGTATTGAATGTGAGGATAGATGCAGCTGTGGAGAAAGAAAACTGGGCCATAGTGCTTAAGCCTTCAGTGAAGAGAAAGAATGAGTAGGAGAGCTCACAGCAACACGGTTGTAATTGTGATGTACTTGGATGACATAATTTTCAATAGAACTCATAAGACAGAAAATTGATAGAAATGGCAATGTTTGGGTGGTGGCCATAAAGGAGGCTGTATGGTCCATCCACCTGGTCTAGCACAGTGTTGTGTGTGCTGGGAGGGAACTTGGATATGTTTTCAAGCATCACGGCCAGCTGAGGCTAGAAGAAGAAAATGTACCCATGGAGATTATGGCTGAACATAAACTTTGTGTTCCAAGGATAAAAGTGAAAGGGCTTAGTAGAGAAAGAAGAAATTAATTAGTAAATAAAGATGAGATGCTTAAGAACTGATGGAAATTGTCTTAGAGGGTGAGTGTTCTTATAAGAAACATGAGAAGATATGGCAGATTCAAATGTTGCCATATCTTGTTGCTGTATCTTCCTTGAACACCTCCTTCAACAATGCACTATTTTCTTGCATTTGGGAGTTTTAATTTCCTTTTTGGGCAATTCCTTCAATCTGATTTTAACTGAATTCGAATTGCCAAAATTAACAATATTTTTTAGTATGCGCTTTAGCTTGTATAATCACTTAGATTCCAGTAATCATCTTCAAATAACTGTCTCTTAATCATTCTTTGTGAGTAGTTGTGCTGAAAGCATAGGTTAAGAGAGCATAACGTTCTTCTGTCTCAAGTGAAGAATACATTGTCTTTCATATATTAAGAAAACTTATGTTTCATCCTCCAAGTTTATAATTATGGCTTTGTGAGCTAACTATGCATTTGCTCTCATATTATGTTACATAACTAAGTTATCTGATAAAATGAAGTGTTGTAACATTTACTATATTTTACTCTACTCTAACAATGGCTTTTTATAAATCTCTAATTTTTTTTTTCTAGGAGAGTGTAAAATGTACAAAGTTCAATAAAGTGATGTTGTAACTGTCACTGTTACATTCCAATTTCTCAGCTATTCACTTGTTTATTTCTCTGAATATAATTTTTATGCCCAAATGTTATTTTAGCAGCAAAAAATGAAGATAATAATCCTTAATTTCACTGAAGACATAGTAGATTGCTTCATCTTATGTGGTCACATTCCTATATCCATTTAACTTTGAAAGCATTCTTTCTGCAAAATGTAATTTCCAATACTCAAGCTGAATATTTCTTTGACACTGAAAATCAACATATGAAATGATGAAATATAGACCAAAGGTCTGGAAATTATCTTTAATTTACAGATATATATATAATTTATATATATATACATATTTTATTTCATTAGAAAATGCCTTAGGATTTTCTTTGTCACTTTCTGCTAGGATAACCACTAGCAGGGGAAGAGTTGAAAGAGATCTCATCTAAGTCAATGTCCATCTTTCTCATTATTTGACTCCATTATTAGCTGTTTCTTCCCTTAGGGAGATTATTCTCACAAATAATCCTTTCGAGTTGTAGTTAATACACCAGTATTTCTACAATAAGCAGTTATACAAAATTGTCATGTGTGCCCCAGAAAATGTTTGAAAATTTTAGCTTTTACTATTTTTAATGAATTAACTATCTTACAAATATGTGTATTGCCACTTATGAAGTATATTCTATATGATAATGACAGGGCTAAGTGCTTATATAATCCTTTTCTCTAGATATAATTAACAAAAGTACAAATAAAATTAATTTAAGCAAAATTGGAAATTCATTGACTGAAAATATTGTATCAGGCCTGCCTTAAGGGAAAAGGTAGAAGTCAGCCTTGTCAATGACTAGAAACTGTGCATTAGCAATAATCAAATATCTGTCTCAATTTCTCACCTCTGCTCCTTTATACCCATCAAATTTTCTCTCCTTACAATTAAAAATATTTTTTATGACAGAAAACATAGTTAATGGCAGTTTCTGCGTTTTATAACTTATACCTTCAGCTCACAGGACTGAGGTCTTTCTTCATTTCAGTTCATAAATGCCCAAGAAGGGACTCAGATTAGCTTAGTCTGGCTCAGATGCCCACCTTTAGGTTAGGACAAATCAGTGTGAGTAGAGTTTATGTTAGGTATTACAAAATTACTGATTTTTATTTAATCATATGAATTTTAATGGAGAATAGGGAGTTGATTACCAGAAAAGTTTGGGATAGGCCACACACAGCTATCCAGAAGATTATTTGCTACAGTTTGAATGTTTATGTCCTCTCCAAAATTCATGTGTGGAAACATGTCAGGGGAACAAGTCCCCAATATTTCAACATAGGTCCTTTCTATTTTCCCTAGGTGTCTGCTGGTCTGAGAAATAAAGAGAAAGAGTACAAACAGAGGAATTTTACAGCTGGTCCTCTGGGGGTAACATGACATATCGGTAGGTCTGTGATGTCCCCTGAGCCACAAAACCAGCAAGTTTTAGTAGGGATTTTAAAAGGGGAAGGGGTGTATGAACAGGGAGTAGGTCACCAAGATGACATGCTTCAAAGAGCAATAAAGAACACAAGGCAAAGGCAAAATTAGAATTGCTAATGAGGGTCTATGTCCTGCTGTGCATGTATTGCCTTGATAAACATCTTAACAGAAAACAGGGTTCTAGAGCAGAGAAATGGTCTGACGAAAATTTACCAGGCTGGAATTTCCCAATCCTAGTAAGCCTGAGGGTACCACAGGAGACTAGGGCATATTTCAGTCCTTATCTCAACTGCATAAGACAGACACTCCTAGAGTGGCTGTTTATAAACCCCCCACCAAGAATGCATTCCTTCTCCAGGGTATTCCTTGCTGGGAAAAGAATTCAGTGATACCGCTCTTACTTGCACATCCATTTATAGGCTCTCTGCAAGAAGAAAAATATGGCTTTATTCTGCCCTACCCTGCAGGCAGTCAGACCTTATGGTTATCTTCCCTTGTTCCCTGAAAATCACTGTTATTCCGTTTTTTTTCAAGGTGCACTGATTTTGTATTGTTCAAACACATGTTTTACAATCAATTTGTAAAATAGTGGTCCTGAGGTGACATACATTTTCAGCTTACGAAGATAACGGGATTAAGAGATTAAAATAAAGACAGACATAAGAAATTATATGGATATCATTAAGGATGTGATAAATGTCCATGAAATCTTCACAATTTACATTCAGAGATTGCAGTAAAGACAGGAGTAAGAAATTATAAAAATATTAATTTTGGGAACTGGTAAATGCCCAAGAAATCCTCACAATTTATGTTCAGAGATTGCAGTAATGACAGACATAAGAAATTATAAAAGTATTAATTTTGGGAAATGACAAATATCCATGAAATCTTCACAATTTATATAAGTTCAGAGTTTGCAGTAAAGACAGGTGTAAGAAATTATAAAAGTATCAATTTGCAAGACAATGGTAGGTCACAAACAGTCACATTTACTTGGCATGCAGACCAATGAGCAACTGCCTTTTGGAGTATCCCATGAAAGAGAAGAAGGAAGGGTAATTTCTTTTCCAAACTCCCTCTTATCTCCTATTACCAGTTGGTTGAAGTTTACCTCATACAATGGTAACCTCTCCTCACATCCCATTTGCATTGGAGAATCACATAGGTGATTGTTCATTATTTTATAATGCTACAAACCCTGTTATGGCATTTCACTAAAATTTGAAACTGGTGAGAAGATCCAGAAACAAAACAAAACAAAGCAAAAAACACAGATTGATTATGCTTTGGTGTCTCAGAACAAGTGATTATGCTGTGGTTGTGGCATCATGGTCCAAGAGGTAGAAGGTGTATTCAGATTGAAAGAACCAGTAAGGGAAACCAAAATAGGCAAATAAGATTTGTCGGATACAGTCTACTTCTTGAGCCACTCAATGCACTTATGTCTTCCCACAGTATATAGATTCCATTTTAAAATATTAAGCTTACGCTTTTTTATGAGAATAAAGATATTCTCACTCCTTCTCTCAAAGGGGATTGACACCATTCTTCAAGTTGGAGGCCAGTTATAATATTCTAGAAGGCTTTAACAAAGGAGATGACAAAATAAGATACAGTCTCTGCTGTTTTATGTGGTCTTGTGATCATAACTTACACTTATCATTGTCCTTGTCCTCTACCTATTTTAGTTCACCTCATATTTTCTAGTATGTCAGATGGTCTGGCTTACATTTGCCATATTTTCATTCTTATTTTTTAGAATTCTTGCTATCCCTATCCTAACTGTGTTGTGGTGATTATTATCACTTATTGGTGTTCTTTACTGAACAAGGAACAACAAAGAGAAGCATCAGTGAATTTCCTGAGTTCTAAACACATTCATCTTCATCTTTATAGTGTAGGGGCAACTCTGGATCCTTAAGTACTGTTGATCTATGACTTGGACTAGTGATGTAACTCGTTTCTTTATGCATTGTTCCACCACATGAGGAGCTCAAAGTGACCAGATAATAGTCACAAGTTCCAGCTTAGTACAAATTTTATAAGTGTCCTTGTCCTGGAGAACTTTCATTTAGTGGGAAGTTTTATCTTCATGGGAACCAGAAATTCTTACAGGGTTATAGAGAAAGAACAAATTCCTCAAGTGAGAGAACAGTGTGGTAGCATGTGATCTGGTATAACAGTGAAAGAGAAGCCACTCATCTTCACAATATTTGGTTCCTGGGTCAATGTATTCTAGAAATAGGAGACAAAGTAGCATTTACCTATTATCAATTAACTGCTTAAACTGCAACTTCAGGTATAAGGAACAGTATCCCAACTGAACAGTATTTTTTCCCACTTTTGACAACTTGACTGTGTCTTTAATCATTCCATATTTTTAACAGGTCAACACTATCTGAGTGTTGGGAAATGTGATCAAAAATGTCATTTTAATAAGCATGTTGCCATGTATCCTTTTCTGCAATATAGGTTCCTTAGACTGAAGTAAGAAGTGTGGTATCATGTGGATGGATAATCCCTGGGATGGCGGTGCTGATAAAGGTAGCATAGACAGGGAAAAAACACCTATATCTGTAGGATTTTTTAAATCAAATTCTCTAGGGGTAAATTTCCATTTTCCTTCTCTCTGGTAACAAGCTTTAGAAATTATCACCTTGCAATTCAGTAGTCACTTGTTCAACCAATGAATGGCATATTTTTCAGTGTTCCGTATTGTTGTCTGCTGCTGGTAGGTTACATACTCAGCATGGCAAAACTCAAATGGGTCATAGTAAAGGAAAATGGGCAAAAGGCATTGCTGAGCCTATGTATAGCCTTCCTTCCTGCTATCATTGACGTTCTTTCCATGAGACCTTGCCATAAGCACTGGCGTGGTTGGAAAGGAAAATGCCTGATTATATGTACACGGAACTTAGGTCTTCCATATGTTTTTTTTTTTTTTTTCAGAGCCCATTAGGAAGAATATGATCTTTGGGTGACTACAATAAGCTAATAAATTATTCTCACACTTTAAGCCCATTTCCATCACACATTAAGCCCAAGTTCATCTACATATATTCTTTCAGATGCTCTTGTCTCTTTCTTCTTCACACTTTATATGTCCTAGGATCCTGATCAATCAGCAAACCATTTAAATCTGCCCGTGAGTCACTCTACAATGTACCTTAGATAAATGCTCCCTCCACATGAAGTGGGTGGCCAAGTTTTCCCACAGCTCTTTACTCTTATGAATTTCCCTTCCAACACCATCTTTTACAGGCAGTTGGATAGAATTGTCATGTGGCAGTCATCCATGTTCAGCTATCCATGACAGCTATCCATGACAGCACCAACATATTATGCCAGCTGATCTGTGAATCTGGCAGAGTCTGTTCCTCTTCTGTTCATTATTCAAAGGGAACAGATCATCACTGAACAGTGAGGGAAATTTAGTAATGTAGCAGTAGACCAGCAGTCTACGCCACCCTTTTGAGATGATTTGTTTGTGAATTCTGGACCTGCACAAACTCAGTCCTCAATATACCATTTCCAGCACACAATAGTTTGTTGTTGTAAATCCACACCTTTTTACCCAGAGAATAGCATCTAACTGATGACATAAACATCCAGTCACACAGTCTTTTGACCCACCTCATGATACAAACCTCAGGTCATGCAGTCTTGGTGTGTTCCATGGTCAGAAGCTGAGGCTCAATCCAGTGACAATGGGACACAAGGACTTCTACGAATAGATTATTTTCTGGCCACAGACCACATACCCCTGATCGAGAATGCTAAGACTTTTAAATTTGAATGGGCCAATATTATTACTTAGAGTATTATTGGCACCCTAGATCTGCTAACTCATATGACACATGAATCAGAGAATTTTGCACTGATAGCCTAAATCTACTGCAAAGCTCTGTCTTACTCTGCAACCCATCCAAATTTCCCACGCTGCTTGGTTGCCCAATAAATGTTTGGAACAATATTCCAAATTGAAATATATGCTGCCTTGAAAGTCCGAAGAGGTTCCAAAGGTACTCTACCTCTTTCTAAGTGGTTGGTTATACAAATAAAACAGCATTTTATTTATATCAAAGCGGATATTCCAGTATGTCCCAGACACCCAGGTATCTAAAAACTTTCCTAAGAATATCCATTAGCCACTGCCATAGTTTTCTGTGGTTCAAGGCTCTCTGATTGTCACTTTGACTTTATAGTCCATTGTGGTAATTATGTCTACCTTTGTTTCTGATGATCATTAGCTTTACATTACAGAATTATGTGATTCTCCACTGATATTAGGGAGTTCAAGCTAATGGTGGCATCCCTCACCAAAAACTCTAGCTTATAGTAGTTAGCTGCCAGCATTGGTTTTCAGAAGCACTGAATCCCACTTTACCAGTGCATTTTTAACTGCTAGGTGAAGGAGATAACATCTAGGCCCCTCTGGAGCATTTAGTCAAGTACTCATTTCTCAGAGGATATATATATATATATAAAATCATAACCAGGATATATATATATATATATATATTATAGAAGATATATATAATAACTATATAGAGAGGATATAGTTATCTTATATATATGTAAAATATAGATAATATATATAAATATAAATATATATCTATATCTGCTCCTGGCTGTGTTTACCAGGCTTTTTCCAGCACTGGGAATGATTTTTTTGTGCATAGTTTTATTAATTTTTTCTATAGCAGTCTTGTATTTGCCCTTTCCAGTTGAACATAGTTGGTGATGAACCCAAATGCAATGAGGGCTAGTGTGGTAGTTCTCAGGGAGAACAAGCATCTACAAGGCACCAATTTCAGATAAAATACTTAACCTTTCTTTACATAAAGGGAGGCTGGGCTTTTCAGGCAAGAAATACAAAACTGCTTCTTCCAGCAAGGAGTGCTCAGAATAATTAGGTCCATCCAAATACCTCCAATTCCATGCATCCTAGATCGACCTTTTTCTTTTCAGTTGCCTGAATTAGATATAGAAAATCTGTAAAGGCTGCACAACAACTGCAGGTTTGCTATCATTATAATCACATGGGGGCCTAAATTGTAAAACAGCCTCTCTTAAGGCTGCAATAAATACAATTTTGTTTGAAAAGTGTCATTGTAGCCCTCTGGCTTTCAAAACAGGCTTTTAGTTGGCAATTGACTTTTCTGAGCCTATTATTTTTGTTTACCTAAAACTCTAATTGCTTCTAAACACAGAAGCAGCCAGGTTATTCCATAATCTTAAATTTTCAGGGCTATTTAAATGTCACTCTTGCTATTTTACCTCTCAATGCCACCCCCTTTTCCTGCCCTTTATCTCAGCTTTCCACAGGTGAAAGAAAAAGTGAAATATTTTTATGTGACAGGAATTTTTAGAATCCTTCTTATTAAGAAATGGAATCCCTATTTCTTTCAGATAAATAAGCAATCTAAACATAAAATTCCATCTTGAGGCTATATTGTGTAAAACCACACCATTGCTAATCACCTTAACTCAGGTCCTCTAGGAAATAAAACCTAATGCAAGAATTAAGGAGTTAATACTTTATGTGAAGCAATCAGTAATTCTATGTTACTCTGCTGACTAGTGCTTCACTATGATTCAAGGAAAAGCACAGCAGGTCACCCGGCAGATGCCTTTGCTCATTGTGCAGGATCCGTAGGAAAGACTACATGAACAGCCATTCTTTGGAGAAGTGCATGGCAGTTAGAAAGGAAGGAAATAAAATGTTCCACCACATTTCCTGTTTTCCATTGGTCAAAGTTCACCCATGGGAAACTAAATCTCTGCCCTTGCAGTTTGCATCATTTGATACGTTGCATTGCTGTCTTACAATTGACACCTTACTTGGTGCTAGATCCAATGCCACATAATCCATTGTTCCATCCACCATCTAGAAATGGTGGGAGGCTGGAAACTCCAGGCATTGTGTCGCTCGAGCTGGCATGCACTCTTAGGATTAGTGATTAATCAGCCCTCTCTGTTATTCGCTGGACAGATTTGTAGGCAGATGGGTCATGAGGACAGAATAAAACCATTCTGGAAATTAGGTGATTGTCTAAAACAATCACTGTCTCTCTGAAACCTCATATCTAAAGTAGAATTGTTTTGAAATTATTAACATCTTACATATCTATGTTTCTCACTGAACTGAGAATTCCTGAGGGCAAGAATTCCATTGTCTATTTATTTTTGTATTTCTGTGTTTGTTTGTTTTTTTAATTGTTGTTGTTTTGATGTTTGAGACAGGATATCATCCTTTTACCCAGGCTGGAGTGCAGTGGCATGGTCAAGGCTAACTGCAGCCTTGACCTCCGGGACTCAATCAACCCTCCCACCTCAGCCTCCCAAGTAGGTGGGACAACAGGTGTGTGCCACCATGCCTGGCCAATTTTTCAATTTTTTGTAGAGATCTGTTTTTGCCATGTTACCCAGACTGGCTCCAATTCTTGGGCTCAAGTGGTCCTCCTGCTTCAGCTTCCCAAAATGCTGGGATTATAAGCATGAGTTACCTACCATGACTGGTCTATTTTTGTATTTCTAAGGTCTATACAGCACCTGGTACAAAATTAACTTTAAAATAATTATACTTATATGCAATACAGAAAAACGTTTTGTTAAGATACCAACATTTAGTGTTGTTTCTAAAACAACTCATTTTAATCTTTGTTATCAGAAGAAGAGGATTCTCTTTAAAAACATTACATTTATATATATACCTAATTTGAAATATAGGTTATTAAAATCATGGCTCAGTTTTTCTGAGGCCCAAATGTGGGCTCATAATTCTTGACCTAACAACCCAGAACCAAGCTCAAAGTCAGAATTATTAACAAGACATTTGTGTAGTAACAAGAACAGAAAATGTGATTTAAATGGAGAATAGATTGAAATTAGCTTGATCCCATAATTATGCCCTGCAGTATGTGGAAAATAATAAGTGGTTCATTAATATAAAAATATTATTGGATAATCATAAATATTCAGAGAATACAGTATAATTTTTAAAAGTTCTTTACTTTGTCTGAATCTCTAATCAGGCTCTGAACATTGATTTTTCCTTTCTTTCCCTTACTCCTAGAACATTTCATTCCCACTTCCATTGTCTATACTTGTCTGCATGGGGTCAGAAACTTCTTTTTATACCATAATCTGATGTTTTTGTGTCAACAGAGTTTTTCACTTTTTCTGTTTTCTATTTAACCAAACACCTGTCTCCTAAACCTGGTGAAGATGGCATGAAAATAATGAGGTGAGTTGAAGTGGGAGTTAGATGAACAAAATTCTATATTGCCTTATTTATTCTATAACAAAAAATGTTTCAGGTAAATTAAATTTAAATAATTTTATATTTGTCATGTATTTTTCAGTGATAAGGTAGTGACAGAAACTATTAATGTGAAAATGTGTCTTTAGCACTAGCTTTGCTTTATTCTTAAAAATTTTAAATGCTTGTTCAGTGTACCAACTTCTGAAATACAGATTTTTAAAATCCAAAGTAGAAATTCAATTTAATAGAATTAAAATAAGGACTTTATATCCATAATTGCCAACATACTTATTTTCCTGGATCCCATGATGCTAGAAAAGCAAGCATTCTACCACTGCTTTCCCACTACGTATTCACAGTAATGCGAAAATAAGGTCAGCAAGATATTAATAAACTAGATTATGTTTTTTTATTTGGCAGTTGCTTGCCAGCTGCTTCTGATTTGCTCTTTTCACCTTCCTGTTGAAATAATATAAACAAGAGGTGGGCTTTTATTATAATGTGTGAATTGTTCTTATTCTGTCCAGCCCAGCTAGCCTTATTTCTGGCTATGATACTAATACAGAAGTATCGGGAGAACCCACTCCCGATGTTTAACATGGGTTCTTTTCTATTTCCTAAGTGTCTTGGCTAGGTTGAGAAATAAAGGGAAAGAGCACAAGAGAGAGAAATTTAAAGCTGGGTGTCCGGGGGAGACATCACAGGTCAGCAGGATCTGTTATGTTCCCTGAGCGGTAAAACCAGCAAGTTTTTATTAGCGATTTTCAGAAGGGGAGGGAGTGCACGAATAGGGTGTGGGTCACAGAGATCACATACTTCACAAGGTAATGAAATATCACAAGGTAAATGGAGTCAGGGCAAGATCATAGGACCGAGATCACAGGACCACCGGATGGGGCAAAATTAAAATTGCTAATGAAGTTTCAGGCACGCATTGCCATTGATAACATCTTATCAGGAAACAGGGTTTGAGAGCAGACAACCTGTCTGACCAAAATTTATTAGGCGGGAATTTTCCTCCTCCTAATAAGCCTGGGAGCACTACAGGAGACCAGGGCTTATTTCATCCCTTCGGCTTGGACCATAAAAGACTGCACACGTTTCCAAGGGGGCCGTTCATAGGCCTACCCTCAGGGGCACATTCTCTTTCTCAGGGATATTCCTTACTGAGAAAAAGAATTCAGCGATATTTCTCCTATTTGCTTATGAAAGAGGAGAAATATAGCTCTGTTCCGTCTGACTCAACGGTGGTCAGTTCAAAGTTACCTCTCTTGTTCCCTGAACATCGCTGTTATCCTGTTCTTTATTTTAAGATGCCCAGATTTCATGCTCTACAAACAATTTGTGTAGCTGATACCATCACAGGGTCCTGCGGCAACATTCATCCTCCTCAGTTCATGAAGAAGATGATGGGATTAAGAGATTAAAATAAAGACAGGTACAGGAAAACACAAGGGTATTGACTGGGGAAGTGATAAGTGTCCATGAAATCTTCGCAATTTATGTTCAGAGATTGCAGTAAATACAAGCATAAGAAATTATAAAAGTACTAATTTGAGGAACTAATAAATGTCCATGAAATCTTCACAATTTATGTTCTTCTGCCGCGGCTTCAGCCAGTCCCTCCATTCAGAGTCCCTGACTTCCCGCAACACAGAAGCTCTCTAATGTAAGAGTTTCAAAGATATTCATTCATATCTGAAGACATAGTTTGTTATGGTTCTTAAATTTTCATTCAATAAGAGGTTTAGTATTTTTTTTTTTTTTGGTTTTCCTACAATTCTCAATGTTTAATGTTAATAAACCTGAGACTTACATAGGAAATTTGTTACCTCTGGCATATGATTAAACCATACCATAATTTTTTTTAATGCTTATGTATGTTCTAAGATTCAGTGAAATAATATCGTTGTACTAGATTATTAAATTATTTCCAAAGATATTTGTGTTCAAAATCTCATTTATTTATATTTACACTCCTCTAACAAATAGCACTTACTGTAGACAGGTGTTATGCTATATACTGGGAACACATGGCTAAGCAAAGTACATAAACTCTTTCCTCTGTTGGTGTTCACAATCTAGAAATGATGCCAAGTGTTTACCTCCACTTATTTCTATAAAAAATCATATGTAACTACATATTATTGCAAACTACATAATTTCAAACTATTGCAAATGCAATGAAAGGAAAGCAGAGGATGCTATGAGAGCTACTTTTGCTATTAAGCTATTTTCTCTTTCACAAGCCTAAACTTATGGGTTCTGTGATGCTTGGGCAGGGACTTGAATAACTACATTTATTTTCTGCAAGTTAAATTTCTTTTAGCTTCTGCTACTAGGGGGCACTAGATGGGGATAAGTCAATGGTGTCTTTCTCTGTTTGCTATTCTTGTTAAAAAAACAAAACAAAACAAACAAACAAAAACAAGCCTCCAGACAGCAGGAATTGTTTTCAGCAGCAACTGTTTCCAGTTTTCAGATTTTCTCATATTTCCAGAACTCTATCAGAGATAACAAAACTAGCAGTAGAGTGCCATTTCCTCAGAGGTCTGAAACCCCTCTACGGACACTATCCTCTCAGCTTCAGAAGGACTCACTAGGCAGTTCCCCTTTCTAACCGATAAGAATTTTAGACAAACTTGATATAATCCCTTCTTTTTGTTTCGATAGCTCTAGAGTGGTAGCTACTTCTTGTAATTGCTATTTCTGTATTTTCAGATTTTCAGCAACTGTATAAAAATTCATCATTTTAAATTCTGTTTAAATAACTTGTATGGTTTCTATGTCCCAAATAACTTGTATGGTTTCTATGTCCCTATATGGTTGATACAAGAACAGTTAATAGGAGAAATATGGTAAAGATTTCCCTGAAATGATTTTTGACCTAGATTTAAAGAAGTATGTCCAACCCAAATCAATCACCTGATCTTTAGGTCCGTTGTTTCAGTGACAACAAAATATCTGCTTTAAAGTTCTATAAGCATCTCAAACTAACCAGCTTAAAAATAAAATTATTTTTTTCTTAATGCTTTGGTTCTTACATTTATTCCTTCCTCTTCTCCTTGTGCCAGTGAATGACATCACCATCCACTTATTTACTTAAATATCTGGAGATTATTCTTTACTCCTTGTTCTTTGAGTCACACAGTCAATCAGTCACTAAGTATGCCATTTCTATCCTTAAATAGCCCTAAAGCTTGTTTGCTTATTTCCATCACTAGTTGCTACTCCCATCACATTCCTTGCCTGACTTGTTAGGGAGGTTTCCTCGATGTATTTCCTGACTATAGGCTTTATCTCATTAAGTCAGTCTTCACTCTGAATTCTCTACACACTTAAAAGTAGAAATTTAATCACACTATATTCCCTTATGTAAATCAATTCAATAAGTTCCCATTAACCTAAAGTCAAAACTAGTCTTCCATGATCTAAGTACTGCATACTTTAAAACAATCTTAAAAGAAAACAGCATTTTATAACTCTTACTATTTGAGTCTAGTACACTGTCACAAACACTGATGGAAATGTATTAATGATTACAGAATTTCAGAAACAAATCCTTAGAATAGATATTTTCTGAATATAAATATTAATATTGCTCATTAGAATCTAAAACCACTCTTGGGGAAATAAAGAATATCATGAGTTTGCAATCTTTTTTTTTTTTTTGCCTTAAAAAATGGTATCCTAGGAAATTCAAGCTTTATGGGCACACAAGTTTATATCATATCCATGTTTGGCTCTCTGAGTTACAGGGTCAGAAATACACATATATAACCGTTTTAAAAAGAGAAAACAACTGAAATAGAACTGTTCTTGGGAAAGTGTATACAGGCTCCCTGAATTAGACTTTGCTGTGCCACTTATGATATATATGACCCTGTGCAATTTAATTTTCTCTCTCTCTCTCTCTCTCTCTCTCTGTGTGTGTGTGTATTAGTTTATTCATCTAAAAAATGGGAATAATAAAAACATCTACTTCACATAATTGGCAGAAAATTAGTTAATATATGGAAAGCATTTAGAACACTAAATCACAAGTAGAAATCTCTTGATTATATATATATATATGCACATATATATTAAACTATGTGTACATATATAAATGTCTTAAATAAATATCTACATATATAAACATTATAACTACATAATAAACACATCCAATTCTGTTATTCATCTTAGTCAATTTATCAGAGAAATTTGACATGATCATTCTCTATTTCTTGAAACATTTTATTTACTTGGCTTTCAAGGCACTATCTTCACTTGATTTTTCTCCTATTTCTCAGACTTCTCTTTCTTAGTTTTTATTGCTCGTCTTTTTCACCTCTGTATTAGTTTATTTTCATGTTGTTATGAAGAGATACCCGAGACTACGTAATTTATAAAGGAAAGAGGTTCACTTGACTCACAATTCCACATGGCTGGGGAGGCCTCAGGAAGCTTACAATCATGGCAGAAGGGGAAGCAAACAAGTTCTTCTTCACATGGTGGTAGGAGAGAGAAGTGCAGAACAAAGCGGGAGTAAAACCCCTTATGAAACTATCAGATCTCATGAGAACTCATTCATTACCATGAGAATAGCACAGCAGCATGGGGGAACAGCCTCCAGGATCTGATCACCTCCCGTGAGGTCCCTCCCCCAGCTCATGGGGATTACAACTCGAATTAAATTCAAGATGTAATTTGGGTGGGGACACAGAGCCAGACCATATCAATTTCTAAGCTTGGAAGGCCCTACAGCTCAATCCTTAATTCTATATCCATTACTCTATTTGTGATATAATTCAATTTTTAACTTTAAAGGCTATGTGAATATGTTTGACTCAAATATATATTAATAGTCTGAACAAGTCCCTGAATTTCTGGTGTGCAGCTATAGATTTGTATAGTTAAGTATCTACTCATAGTTTTACTCATGGAGGAAAACTAAATCACTATGTGTCCCCAAGTGAGTTCCTCTTATTTTACCATTCCAAACCTGCTACTTCTACACTCCGATTTGAACACAGGTCACAAAACTCTTGAGAATTAAAGATGACTGATAAAATTTTATCACTTTAAATTTTGTATGCTAGATATATTTTATTTGTTGAAATATTTATTAATATATGTATAATATATTCTGAATATTTTATATACATATAGATAAATTATTCATCCCTTATTTGTGCTTGTATTGTTGCATGTGGTAATAATTGCTGAAAATCCTGAAAAAAAAAGCCAAAACTATGTGGCATTATTTTGTACCTGCAATGTGTATTAAAAATAAACTATATTTAATCAACAAGTTACAGGTACATCATGGTCAACAAAGACAATGAAGTACAATTATGTCTTTATTACCATATTTTCTAATATTAAATTTAACCACAAGTAAATTTCAAAGAAAACACCTTCTTTGGCTAAAAATTAATCTTTCACTCTATGATACGAAAAGACAAAGAGAACTGGTATGCACAGAAATGAACAGCTGATGTTTTATACTGCACTTGCTTTTAGGCATAGGCTTATTGCATGCTTTCTCTCTCTCTTGCTCTGTCTCATTCTCTTTCACTCTATGATCTATAATTTTTTGCTAGGCCCACATAGTTGAATTTCTTATGAAATATGATTATAATATGACTATACTATAATGTAAATTATAACTTCCTAAAATTCATACAAGAAAATATTCCCCGCTCATGGGGATTACAATTCGAATTACAATTCAAGGGGATTCACAGCAAAGGGATTTACATATAATTATCAGTAATCTATTGCTGTATACATTTCCTTCAGTTAAAATTATTTCCACTTCCTAGGCTTTATTTTACTTTCATCATCACTATGTTTATTACCAAAATAAATACTTTGTCTAATGTGTCACAGAAACATTGATAAATTATAGAGCTATCAAGTTGTTAAATCTAATTTAAAATACTTATTGTATCTTGTATTTCCTGGGTCTAAAAATATATGTTCAGTTTTTATAAAATACAAAAATAAATAGGTTCCCCCAAAATATGAAGAGAGTGCATGTAGGATTAGAGAGGTGCCTTGGTATAATGAAAACAACCATGAGAGAAGCCAATATTGTTTCCTCTCCACAGAAAGCGTATTTGCAATTTGATAAAACTTTATATTCAGACTCCTTCAGAAAATTATTCTCCAAATATTGATGAGGGAATATCTGATCCAAAATGTCAGTAATCTTTTAAATCTATGGGCTTTTGAGATTGAAAATGTAATGAGCTTACAAGATACCAATTGGTGATCTGTTGAACATTCACGTAGAATGGGTCAAATAACATAGCCTAAAGGTGTTCTCAAATGTGCATGCAACTTCACTGTGTAAGTCCTAGACTTACAAGGACTAGATAAATTTTGAGTAGGAGTAGACATCATTTTGCATGTTGATGAATGTGTGTGAATGAATGATCTTTTAGGCTGAATTTTTAAGGTATAAGAAACAACAGAGGCGGGGCGCGGTGGCTCAAGCCTGTAATCCCAGCACTTTGGGAGGCCGAGACGGGCGGATCACGAGGTCAGGAGATCGAGACCATCCTGGCTAACACGGTGAAACCCCATCTCTACTAAAAAAACAAAAACGAGCCAGGCGAGGTGGCAGGCGCCTGTAGTCCCAGCTACTCAGGAGGCTGAGGCAGGAGAATGGCGTAAACCGGGAGGCGGAGCTTGCAGTGAGCTGAGATCTGGCCACTGCACTCCAGTCCGGGCGACAGAGCGAGACTCCGCCTCAAAAAAAAAAAAAAAAAAAAGAAACCACAGAAATATATAAAAGTTTAATGATACTGAAATTATTTTCAAATTATATTCTCTCTCCATTAAATTGACTTTACACTAAAATATCTTTGCAACCAATATTTACTATTTTTTTAAATAATTTAGACCACCCTAATTTTCTCAATGTTTCTGTAATAGTTGTTTGTAATGATAGAAATCAGCATCTATAATTTTTTACATGAATTGGAGTTACAAACCAGTGAGAGGCAGAAAAAAAAGAGTGTGTTGTTCTCAAACATTCTCTGTTAGTGAAATAACATTGTCTGTTAGACTTTGTAGTTTGAAAACAAGGCTTCTAGTACAGATTTTGCCATTGGTTGTACAATTAAAGGAAACTTTATAATTATTTGCATATATTTATTTCTGCAAGTAAAGAACATAAGTCAATTAACTCTCTTGGAATAGATTTTAGAGCTTCCATAGAAATGAATATTTCTAAAATTGTGAGCAAATATTGTTTATAAGCTATTACATTCTTACATACTGAAAGTAGTAGCAGAAGAGAATTCTTATTGAGCCAAGTTATATAAATTGTGGGCTGTCAATGAAGAAATTCTTAAGCATTTTTTTTTTTTTTTTCTGAGACAACAGTATTTGCTAATGTAAGCTGAAGTAAAGAAGGAAGAAGACATTTTGTGTCTCCCTTAAGCAAGAGTGGCAAATGCTACATTTCATTTGGAAAAATCATAAATTGATCATTTGTCATGAAATATTTCATGTTTGCAAGCTAACATAGATGAAATGTTATATTTTCTATATAAGATAAGTCCAAGGTTTGCATCATAACATTAAAAATAACAGGGAATATATTTAAGCCCTTTTGTTAGCAAATGCCATTTTCTTCTATTACTAATAAATAAGATCTCCTGCCTTTCTTTCCCAGGTTCTTCCTCCAGTTTATAGGACCAATCTTTAAGGCAAGCCATTTTAAAACAATTAGCTCTGCGGGGTTATGTTTAAGAATATAAACTTGGGAAATACCATGTATATATGTCATAGTGCCTTTTCACTATCATTTGTATTAGTCAGTTTTGCCACACTAACAAATGATCTTCAAATCTCAGGGATTTGCATTAAGAAACATTAATTTCCTACCTGAAGGTAGGCTGTGACTCAGCGAATGGCTGTATATCTGCTCCAGGTGTTCTTTTTTTTGTTTTGTTTTGTTTTTGTTTTTGTTTTTTTATTCTTGCACTCTGAAAACAGAGACCTATATATAGATCATACCCTTGTGATGGTTACATTTTAAAACTGTACTGCATATTAATGCTTCTACTCAGGCATGTTGTACATCATATCTGTTCACAAACCACTGGCCAAGATGTCACATGGACAAGCTGAAACTCAAGTGGGGCAAGTATGTGTTCCCTTCTCACAGGAGGTATGGCAAATAACATGGAAAAAGGGAAAGGCAGATAATCTTCTATAGGAAAGAGAGGGAGTAATTACAAACAAAAATATAGGAGTTTTGCTGCTATCTTTTATCACGTTAGATCAGCTTATTTTCCTAGATTAATCCCTGTCTCTTACAACATTCTCTGTAAACCATTTGAAACTCACTTAATGGAAACTCTTCTAGTTCATGGATTAAATGTCTTTTCCTGCTTCATCTTAGTGGGACTCTTTCCAGCTTTTGTTATTTTTCCAACTTGCAGCAGAAAAACATAGTTTCCATAGAGTAGATATTTTTCTCCCTCCATTCCTATTATCTCCAGACACATCCAGATCTCTGTTTGCCTACTTCCTATATAATAAAACTTTTCCTCAAATGAGGAAGGAGGAAATAATACTTAAGTTATGAGCCATATGTACAAAAAGGTAGTAGGGATTTTAACTTTGCTTATGACAGAGCTAGGAAAACTTCGCATTGAAAGGTCAGAAAGTTTATTCATGATACAAGTAAGTCGTGCAGATAAAGCTATAGCTACAGTGCTGTCTATCATATATGGACTCTTCTTCACAAGCCCCTACTGACTTCTGATAAAGAAGAAAAAATAATTTTAATCTTACCCAATTTAAAATCAATATGGTATAACAGTAGAAATAGTCCCTTTTAGGTAATATTTAGTTTCACTCAGGAAAAATACTCAGCCTATCATCATTTTTAGCATCCCACCCTGTCTGATATTTTCACTGTTTCTCTCTGAAACTTGGGCCACATTTTGAGGGACAATTCCTTAGAGAATCTTTTCCACGTGTGTAGGAGTGGCAGTGCACAAAATATAGAAGCATTGTTACAGTACAACAAAAACCATTAAATAATAAGTAACCTGACAAATGGAAAAATACATTGTTTGCATATACATATAGATATACACTCTATAAGAAAGAAAATAATAGAGCATAGCTACATTTATCCATGAGGCTGAGTTGCAAAAACATCATGTGAAATGAAAAATAAAAGTCATAGATGAGATTCTGGGAAGATGACAGTGGCAGAAGCCCAATTTTTCAATCTCTCCAACCCCCAATATTAAAAATAGACAGGGAAATACACACAACAGGAAAATAATTGAAAAGAGATTCAAGATAGTGACAAATAATGAATGTAAGAGAACTGAATAGTAATAAAAAACTATAACTCAAGAAAATTCTGGAAATAAAATTAAACAATATCTTCATTTTTGAAGAGTAGACAATGTATCTATAAATATTGGATTAGGAAGGCCAATGCGAAGACATGAAATATTTTTCTTGATTTCAAAGTAAAAACAAAATTCTTTCTATATATATAATAATATTAGAATATTATCAAAATTTTACAGCTGTACTTTATGACAGATGAAAATCAAGTGACATATTTTAAATTGTTAAGGAAATAAAGTGTGAAACAAGCAATTATTAAATTCAGAAACACCAACTAGTATGTATAAAGGACATTCAAGACTCAGTTAATACTGTTCCACTAGCTGTCCTTCAGTAATCTACCAAAGAAAGAGGTTGAAAATAAATATGACTAGAGAGACACTGACAAAAGGATAAATGTTGAACATTAATTATTTCATTCCTTGTAAAACTAAGGCTAAATGAGGACTAAGAGGGAAAAAATAAATACAGTGGTTGTATTTTACAATAATGAAGATATAGCTCAATTGTTTGAATGCAAGAAGAATAGAAAGAGCATATGCAAATAAACCTTTTAAAATGTTTTTAGTAAGCACTGAGAGTAGAATTAGTATTGGTTTTTGGAATAAAACATGTGAGTAGGTGATTCCAATGTTATGCATCCTGTTCTTAAGCACCAGGAATTTTGATGTGGAATAAAGGAGATACAGATATAGTAGAGAAAGTAGTTAATTAGAAGCTCTATAATCTTTAATTTGAATTAGAAATAATATATTCTTGTAAGATATTTTATAAAACATGTGTATAATCTCTAGCTCTGGACACAGAAGAGGTCTAGGAAAAATCAGAACCTCAGAAGAATAAGCAACACTAGCATGTAGATCGTGATCTTGAAATATCTTTTTTTTTTTTTTTTTTTTTTTTTTTTTGGCTAAAATAAGTTCTTGGGGAAATGGCTGAGCCCGGCACACCTTGTCATTCTCCATGGTGAGAAGACTGTCAAAAACTAGTAAAATCATGCCAAATGAAATCAGGAATCCACATGAAGATTTCTGTCCAACAAGGGGACAATTTGCATTTCAATTTAGGTAACTGTAATAGATCAAAATACATCAAATATGTTTAACTTCATGGGTCCATATGGCATTGAAAATAGTCACCTTTCTGAGAAGGATAATAAAAAATCAATTTTTGTCTGAAAATTGATAACTAAAGGTAAACAAATTTATACTTTTGATATACAAAAGTCATGCGGAATGCATGCCATAATCTAGGTTTTAGGTAAATTTAACTATGATTGAGTTTTGACTACAGGAAGAAGATATGCACATATATTGATAGTGTAGGCTGTTGATTGTGTGCCAGTGTTCCAGGCCTAACCTCTGGGGTCTGTGATTATGACCTTACTTGGGAAAAGCATTTCTGCAGATGCAGTTAGGTTAAAAATTTTGAGATTTTGGATTATTTGTGGGCCTTAAATCTAATGATAAGGGTCTTTATAACAGACAGAAAAGAAGACACCAACGGAGAGGAGAAGAGCATGTGAAGACAGATGCAGAGAATGGAATTATGCAGCCACAAGCCAAGGAACATCTGGATGCGCTAGAAGCTATTAAAAAAAAAAAAAAGATTCTCATCAGAGTCTTCACAGACAGTGCAGCCCTGCCAATACCAACACTTTGATTTCATATGCTTGGCCTCCAAAACTGTGAGAGAAAAAATTTCTACTTTTGTAACCCACATAGTTTGTGGCTATTTGTTACAGCAGCCACAGGAAACTAAATACAAGCATCATACACTGATTGTTAAGGGGAAGACTAATTTCTGGATCTCTTGAATGTAGGATGTAATAACAAATGTCAGCAGGTTTTAAAAATATAAATATAACTGTGTATACCCGCTGATTTTTACATTTTGAACACTG
This sequence comes from Trachypithecus francoisi, assembly GCF_009764315.1. Lineage (NCBI taxonomy): Eukaryota > Metazoa > Chordata > Mammalia > Primates > Cercopithecidae > Trachypithecus > Trachypithecus francoisi. Next base: position 86,152,521 of record NW_022681454.1, on the reverse strand, counting down.
TTGTAAGTTTTGGTTTTTCCTATGAATTAAATTATATATTATAAAATATTTCATGTTGTAATGCCTGAAATTATATCAAGATTCTGCAACATGGGGTTGAATTATTTCTTTTAGCACCAGTGATGGAGTGAATCTGCTAATTTAGAAATTGGGTATAATAACTATTTTACTCCATATCTAGTGTTTTACCTTTTCTACAGTTCAACTAAGAAACTGCTTTCTTAGTACGCAATGAGTTTTTTGGCTTATCTAAGAAAATATAGCAGTGAAAAGGTCACAGCAATTTGCTTTATGGGCCACATGTTACTGGTAAAATGAAATCATCCTAGCATATGGCTTTTAGAGTAGAAGCACACAAACAAACAAAAATTCTAAATGTCAGAGCAACTTCATTTTAGCACACACATATTTACAAAATGTACAGAGAACAATAATAAAAATAAAGTTCGGAACATAAATCCAATTAAGAACTATACATTTCCAATTGAGAAAAAATCAAGAGCAGACAGTTTTGCAAGATTTCTCCATCAGATTTTTCATTATGGGAAAGCTGTTCCTTTGTATTTTAATACATGTAGATAAAATCTTTTCACCATAGTCACAGGAAATTTCAGTGTATTACTAGTGGTATATTTAGTAACTGTGTTGGAGGATGAAAAAGAAAATAAGATATAGTGGTACCTTTGGCATGGATAAATAATGCCTTTTTTATTTTCCAGTATATCATGCTGCTTTCTGATTTTATACACATTTGGATCAAGTTAATATTTTGATTTTTCTTCTTGCCATTTCAATATATATTATAGTCATTATTTGAATATGGCTGATTTTTCCCCAAATTTGTATAAATGTGTTTATAAAACTAATTTAAGCACATGTAATGCAAAAGGAAAGGCCCAATAAGACAATGTAATGCACTTCTTCTCACTGAAAGGGAACTCTGAAGACGTGGTAAAGGAAATAACCCTGGAAAAGAAATGAGTATATGGATTACTTTGGAGGAGTTTTTTATTTGTTTTGCTATATTTTTCCCCACTAAGATAATCAGAATTTTTAAAATACTATTTTCCTGTTCAAAAATAAAAGAAAATAACTAATATGTCAGCATCATTTTAGGCATGAAGTCATTGGCCCACAATGAAGAAATGTAGTAGCATTACTCCAGGAAAATAATTTTGATTGAAAGAAATGATCAACAGAATGTGGAAGACCTAGCAGTTTATAGCCCTTAAGAGAGAAAAAAAAATGCATATACTGTTTGGTTAATGACTGTATTTTGTTTAAAGGGTCTATCTACAAGGTGAGGACTTTCTAGTGAAGTATTGCCTTTTTTCTTCCGCATGTACCATTTGTATATTTTCTTTATCACTCTTTATGACTACAAAGAGCTAAGGGTTTTCCTTGTTCTGTTTTATGTAACTGACAGTTTCTGAAAAGCTTCGAGGATTGCGTATAATTCAGTGAAAATTATAACCCTACTATAGAAACAGTGTAGGGGCACAACTTACTAAAATTTAATGGAATGAAAAGCACCCCACAAGTAAGTATTTTTGTTGACTTGTTCAATAAGTATCAACAAGATGGTAAATTTTTATTTATTTTCTGAAACAAATATTTCTTCTCTCCAGTTTTCTTGTATTGCTTTTTCATTTACAATATTCGTAACTTCTTTAGATAATTAACAAGGACCTAAACATTTGTCTGTTCCTGCTATAAAGATGAGGCTGCCTGAACAGGGAGGCCGTTGAACAAATGGAGAAATATGAGGTATTATGAAGTGATGGCATCCTAAGTGGTGAAGTTATTATAAGAACCAATAGAAGTACCATAGTAAAGGAGAATCAAGATTTGCATGAGAAGAGAGTCAGTGATAGAAATTCAGAAAGAGTTAATCTGGATTCATTTGCCAGTCTTAATAGGTACAATTAATAATTCATTTCTATGTCTTTGGTATAGTCTACTTGTTCCCGTTTTATAACAGAACTTTCTTTAGCATTTTTCACTTAATCTATTATGGGAATGTTTTGGGAGCACATTTGAGCAGTGAAGATTAAAAACCACACCACTACCCTAGAGACATATAAACATGTATTAGTTAAACTACTACTTTAGATCAGGAGTCCAGAAAACTAAAGCTTATAACCAAATCCATCCCACAGCCTGTTTTTCTTCTTTATTGTGGTAAAATACATATAAAATTTACTATCTTAACCATTACTAATTGTCCATTGCGGTAGCATGAAGTTGTTCACATTGTTATATAATCATCATCACAATCCGTCTCCAGGACTCTTTTCATTGCAAAACTGAAAGTTTGGCCTATGAAACAAAAATGTCCCATTTTCCCCTCCACCAGCCCTTAGCAATCACCATTCAATTTTTGTCTCTCTGAATTTGACTACCCTAGATACTTCAGATAAGTTGAATTAAACAATATGTGTCTTCTGTGAGTAGCTTATTTCACTTAACCTGGTGTACTTAAGGTTCATTTATGTTGCAGCACGTGTCGGAATTCCTTCCCTTTTTAAGGTTTGATAATATTCTCTTGTTTGTATGTTCCACATTATCCATTCATCTATCAATGGACACTTGGATTGCCTTCACATTCGAGGTATTACAAATGATTCTGCTATGAATATGAATGTACAAACATCTATCTGACTCCCTGCTTTACACTATTTAGAGTATATACCCAGAAATGAAATGACTAGATCATATGGCATTCCATTTTTAATTTTTTTGAGGACATGCCATACTATTTCACATCATAGCTGCACCATTTTACATTTCTACCAACAATGTACAAGCGTTCAATGTTCTCAGCATCTTCAAAAGCACTTGTGATTTTCTGGAATTAAAAAAAGAAAAACAGCCATACTAGTGGATGAGGTAGAATTTCATTGTTGTTTTCATTTGCATCACTTTAATGATTAGTGATTTTGAGCAGCTTTTCATATGTTTATTGTCCATTTGTATATCTTTCTTGGAGAAATGTGTATTTCAGCCCTATGTCCATTTTTTAATTTAGTTATTTATTTTGTTGTAGCTGTTATTGCTGAGTTGTAAAAGTTCTCTACATATTTGTTGTATTAACCTCTTTTCAGATGTATAATTTGCAAATATTTTATTCTACTTTGTGTATTGCATTTTAATACTGTTGATTGCACCCTTTTTTCTCTGTAGAAGTTTTACTTTTGATGGGTCAATTTACCTACCTTTTTTTGTTGTTGTTGCTTGTGCTTTTGGTGTTATGTCCAATAAATCATTACCAAACCTAATGTCATGAAGTTTTTCCCTATGATTTTTTTTTTCTAAGAGTTTTTTTTTGTTTGTTTTTGCTTTTACATTTAGGTCTTGAATCTATTTTGAGTTAATTTTTTGTATATAAATATAAAGTGAAAGTTTAGTGTCTTTCTTTTCATATGGATACTCAATTTCCCCAACACAATTTGTTAAGAAGACTGTCCTTTCCTCATTAAATAATCTTGACACTGTTGCAAATCAGGTGACCAGATAAATGAGATAAATGAGGGTTGTTTCTGGGCTCTCTATTTTATTCCTTTCATATATGTATGTGTGCGTGTGTGTATGTTTGTATATGTGTGTGTGTGTGTGTATATATATATATATATACACATACATATATGAAATATGTATTTTATATATTTTTTAAAATTTAATTATTTTTTTTTTCTTTTTGAGATGGAGTCTTGCTCTGTCACGGAGGCTGCAGTGGCACAATCTTGGCTCACTGCAACCTCCACCTCCCACGTTCAAGCAATTCTCCTGCCTCTCCCAATACTGGTGAACATCACCAACTCTGGCTAATTTTTCTATTTTTATTAGAGACTTGGTTTCACCATGTTGGCCAGGCTGGTTACGAACCCCTGACCTCAAGTGATCTGCCCACCTCATCTTCTCAAAGTGCTGGAATTACAGGTGTGAGCCACCATGTCCGGCCTGGTCTATAGGTTTCTGCCAGGACCATAATACTTTAATTACTGTAGCTTTGAAATAAATTTGAAATCAGGACATATGAAGACCACAGCTTTTCTGATAATAATAAAAAGGGAGGGGGCAAAAATTATTTGAAGAAATATTGAGAAAATAATTGCCATTTTTTAAAAACTTTATGAAAAAAATATACTTATATATCCAAAAAGTACTCCAACAAGAACACTGAAGAAAACACCAAGGCACATCAAAATTGAATACTCAAAACTAGTAATAAAGAGGAAATATTAAAAACAAATATAGGAAAACTGTAACAAATAAAATTTGATAGCATATTTCTCAGAAGAAACAATGAAAGCAAGAAGACAGTAGACAGTAGAATGAAATGTGAAAGAAATAACCGAAAATTCAGTTCAATAAACATTCAATAAAAATGTTTAAAATGAATGATATTTCTCCAGCAAAGAGCATTACAAAAAAAAAAAAAAAGAAAGTCTTTTCAGACAGAATAAAAATCATATGTGCATCTAGTCAAAAACATATTGTAAAAAGTGACAAAGAAGATAATTATAAAGTCATAAAAGGAGCAATTAACAAGATGATATAAGACACGTAAATATATATGCACGTAACACAAGAGTATTCAGATATATAAAACAAATATCAGATATAAAGGGAAAGACGGACTCCAATACAATAATAGTTGGGAACTACAACATCTTAGTCACAGCACTGGACCTATCATCTAGACAGAAAATTAACAAATAAACATTAGGTTGAAACTCTACTATAGACCAAATGGACCCAAGAGACATTTACAGAACAGTTCATCCAACAGCTGCAGAATACAAATTCTTCTTATCAGCACATGGAATATTCTCTGGGAGAGACCATATGTTAGACCATAAAACAAATCTCAAGTTTAAAAAATACTGAAATCATATCACATATATTTTCTGGCCACAATTAATTAAAACTAGAAACCAATAAGAAGAAATTTCAAAAATGTACAAGCACATGGAAATTAAATAACATGCTTCATCCAATGGATCAATGAAGAAATTTTTTTTAAAAATTAAAATTGCTTGAAACAAATAAAAATAGAAATACAACATAACAAAACCTATTAGACACAGCAAAAACAGGACCACGAGGAAAGTTTATAGCAATAAATATATATATCAAAAAAGTAGAGTTTAACCTACTGAGGCACCTCAAGGACCTAGAAAAGCCAGAACAAATCAAACCCAAAATTAGTAAAAGAGAAGAAACAACAAGGATCAGAGAAGAAATAAATACAATTGAGAATGAAAAAGCAATACAAAATATCAACAAAACAAAAAGTTGTGTTTTTGAAAGGATAAACAAAATTGACACACCATTAATTATATTAAGAAAAAACTACGGTCATCTTAGACTAACTCAGAGAGAAGATACAAATAAATAAAATCACAAACAAAAACAGATTTTACAACTGATACCACAGAAGTCCAAAGAATCATTACAGACTGTTATGACCAGGTATATGCCAACAAACTGAAAGGCCTAGAGGAAATGGATAAATTCCTGGACACGGCCGGGCGCGGTGGCTCAAGCCTGTAATTCCAGCACTTTGGGAGGCCGAGACGGGCGGATCACGAGGTCAAGAGATCGAGACCATCCTGGCTAACACGGTGAAACCCCGTCTCTACTAAAAAATACAAAAAACTAGCCGGGCGAGGTGGCGGGCGCCTGTAGTCCCAGCTACTCGGGAGGCTGAGGCAGGAGAATGGCGTAAACCCGGGAGGCGGAGCTTTCAGTGAGCTGAGATCCGGCCACTGCACTCCATCCTGGGCGACAGAGCGAGACTCCATCACAAAAAAAAAAAAAAAAAAAAAAAAAAAAAAAATTCCTGGACACATACAACCTACCAAGATTGAACCAGGAAGAAATAGAATACCTGAACAGATCAATAACACGTAACATGATTGCATCAGTAATAAGTCTCCCAATGAAGAAGAGCTCAGGACTGAATTGGGTTACTGCTGAGATTTTTCAAACATTTAAAGAACTGGCATCTATTTTTCTCAAACTATTTTTAAAAAAATGAAGAGAGAATTTCTCTCTCTTCTAAACTCACTGCATACAGGCAGCATTTCCCTCACACCAAAACAAGGTGAGGACACCAAAAAACACTGATGAAATATGTTGAAGACACACAAAAATGGAAAGTCATCCCATGTTCATAAAGTAGAAAAATTAATGTTGTTTAAATGGCCATACTAGCCAAAGGATTCCACACATTCAATGCAATCCCCATCAAAATACCAATGACAATTTTCAAATAAATAGAAAATAGAACAATCCTATACTTTGAATGAAAACAAAAGACTCCAAATAGGCAAAACAATCTTGAGCAACAAGAACAATTTTGGAGGTATCATACTACCCGACTTAAAAACATACTGAAAAGCAGTAGTGACCAAAACAGGATTGTACTGGTATAAAAACAAATACATAGACTAATGAAGTGGAATAGGAAAACTAGAAATATATCCATATATATAGTCAACTGATTTTTGACAAAATCGCCAAGAACATGTATTGGGAAAGGAATAGACTCTTAAATGAATGTCGCTGGGAAACTACATATCCATAAACAGAAGAATGAAACTAGATCCCAATCTGCCACCACATACAAAAATCAACTCAAAATGGATGAAAGACTTAAATGTAATATCTGAAACTATGAAACTACTATAAGAAAGCATAGGGGGAATGCTTCAGGGCATTGGTCTGGGCGAATATATTTGGGATAAGACCTCAAGAGGATAGACAATAAAAGCAAAAATGGATCAATAGGACCAAATCAAACTAAAATGCTTCTGCACAGCTAAGAACAGAGTGAAGAGACACCCTGAAGAATGAAAGAAATGGCAAACTATTTATCTGACAAGGAGTTAACTTCCTGAGTATTCAAGAACTCAAAGAACTCAGTAACAAAAACAGAAAATGAGGAACCTCAAATAATTCAAAATGAGCAATTGATCAAAATAGGTATTTTTCAAAAGAAGACATGTAAATGGCCAGTAATTATTTGAAAAAATGCTCACCATCATTAAACAGGGAAATGAAAATCAAAACCACAGTAAAATACCATCTCACTGCAGTTAGAATGGCCACTATCCAAAAGACAAAAGATAAGTGTTGATGGGGATGAAGAGAAAGAAAACTTTTATACCTTACTGGTAGAAATATAAATTAGTACAGCCATTATGGAAAACAGTATGGATGTTTTTCTAAAAACTAAAAATACAACCACCATATGATCCAGCAATCCCACTATTGGGTATATGTCCAAGGAAGAAAAATTAGTATATTGAAGGAATATATGCACTTCCTTGCTTCTTACAGCACTATACACAATAGCCAAGATATGAAATCAGTCTAAGAGTTTATCAACAGATGAATGGATAAATAAGATGTGATATATATACACAATGAAATACTATTCAGCCATAAATAAAGGTTGAAATCTTGTCATTTACTGTAACTTGGATGAGCTGAGCCTGGAGAAAATTAGGTTAAGTGAAATAAGTCAGGCACAGAAAGATAAGTACTGAATGTTCTCCTTCAGATGTGAAAGCTAAAAAATTTGATTTCATGGAAGTAGATGGTAGAATAGTGATTACAAGAGGCTGGAAGTGTAGAGGAAAGCAGAAATGGGGAGCGGGTGGTTGTTTAATGGATGCAATATTACAGCTCTTTAGGGAACCAATAATTCATTGTGTATTTTCAAACAGATGATTTTGAAGTTTCCCAAAATAATGATAAATATTTGAGGAGGTGGATGTGTTAATTATCCTGATTGAATCATTATACATTGTATATATGTATCCAAATATCACACAGTACTTCATAAATATGTACAATTATTTTGTCAATTAAAAGTAAAAAAGAATTACAGATAATAAACCAATACAAGCAATATGGTGAAGATATAAAAATCACAAAAATGATAGGAAAAGAAGAAAGAAAATGAATAGATGAAAACATATAAAACAAATAGAAAAAAAAATGGTAGAGTTAAACCTCAGTACACCAGCAATTATATTAAATATTATAGTCTAAATGTACTAAACAAAAGGCAGAGAAGTTCAGATTGAGTGAAAAAAATATGACGCAAATATAATCTGTCTGTAAGAAATACACTTTAAATATATAAATAACTGGAAAGCAGTAGTTACCAAAACAGGATTGTGCTGGTGTGACTCACGTCTGTAATCCTAGCACTTTGGGAGGCCGAGGCGTGTGGATCACGAGATCAGGAGATCGGCCCATCCTAGCTAACATGGTGAAACCCCATATCTCCTAAAAATAAAAACAAAAATTAGCCGGGCGTGGTGGTGGGCACCTGTAGTCCCAGCTACTCGGGGGCTGAGGCAAGAGAATAGCCTGAACCCGGAAGGTGGAGCTTGCAGTGAGCCGAGATCGCGCCACTGCAGTCCAGCCTGGACGACAGAGGGAGACTCTGTCTCGAAAGAAAGAAAGAAGAAGAGAGAGAGAGAGAGAGAGAGAGAGAGAGAGAGAGAGAGAGAGAGAATAAATAGACTAATGAAGTGGAATAGGAAACCTAGAAATGTATCCAAATATATATAGCCAACTGATTTTTGACAAAATCGCCAAGAACATGCATTGGGAAAGGAATAGGCTCTTTAAATATATAAACAACATTAGCTTAAAGTAAAATGTGGAAAACTATACATAATAGTAATGCTATTTGAAAGAATATGACAGTGGCTATATTAGCATGGAACAAAGTGAATTCAAAGCAAAAGTGTTACCAGGAATAAGGTAATTTAATAATGCTAAAAAAACAGTCCCTTGATAGAACATAATAATCGTAAATGTTTATGAATCTATTGGCAGATTCAAGATACATGAAGCAAAAACTTATGGAACTACACAGAGAAATAGATTAATTCACAATCATAACCACTGATTTCAATTCCCTTTCTCCTGCAATTCCTTTAATTCCTCTTTCAGTTAGGCAGAATGATAGACAGGCTATCAGTAAGGATATAGAAGACCTGAAAAAATAGGCCGGGCGCGGTGGCTCAAGCCTGTAATCCCAGCACTTTGGGAGGCCGAGACGGGCGGATCACGAGGTCAGGAGATCGAGACCATCCTGGCTAACACGGTGAAACCCCGTCTCTACTAAAAATTACAAAAAACTAGCCGGGCGAGGTGGCGGGCGCTGTAGTCCCAGCTACTCAGGAGGCTGAGGCAGGAGAATGGCGGGAACCCGGGAGGCGGAGCTTGCAGTGAGCTGAGATCCCGCCACTGCACTCCAGCCTGGGCGACAGAGCGAGACTCCGGCTCAAAAAAAAAAAAAAAAAAAAAAAAAAAGAAGACCTGAAAAAATATCACTTGCAATAGCACTTAAATAAGAAATATTTAAGAGTAAATCTGAAAAAGGATGTGCAAGGCATGCATACTGAAAATTAGATTTCATGGAAGGGAAAATGTAAAGGAGTCATTACATAAATTGAGACATATGATGTATTTATTGTTTGGAAAACTCAAACTGCTAAAATGTTAATTATAGCAATTAATCTATAGATTCAACACAATTCCAATTAAAATCCCAGAAATATGTTTTGTAGAAATTTACATGCAGTTGCTAAAATTCATATGGGAAGGGATGCAGAAAAACTAAACATTTTGTGAAAGAAAAATTGTGGACTCGTATCTAAAATATAATGAATTCTGATAACTCAATAAGTAAACTCACCAGCCCTAAGAAAATATAAAGTTTACAAATAAGCACATAAAAATGCTCAATATCAAAAGTAATTAGATAAATGCAATTAAAACCACAATGAAATACCACTGCACATCTATTAGAAAGGCTATCTATACCAAGAACTAGTGAAGACGTGAAGGAACTGGAACTGTCATACACTGGTTGTGAATGTAAAATAGTACAAACAAATTGTGAAACAGTTTGCTGTTTCTTAAAATGTTAAACATATAACTACTTTATGATCTCGTCATTTTACTCCTAAAAATTTACCTAACACAAATGAAAGGATATGACCACACAAGACTTGTACATGAGTGCTCATGACAACTTTATTTGCAACTGCTAGAAACTGGAAACAACTCAAATGTCCAACTAGGAATAAATTCACTAGTTTAGGTATATTGATAGAATAAAATACTACTCAGCAATTAAAGAGTGGGTTTCTGATATATGCAACAACATGAATGAAACTCAAAATAATTATGCTGAGTAAAAGCAGATAGATTAAAAATAATATATACTATATTATTGCATGCATATAAAAATTAGAACATGAAAACTAATCTATAGTGACAGAAAGTATATATTGGTTGTCAGGGAACCTGAAACCAGACAGTGAGATGTACAGAAAGAAGGGGAAATAAGTATAATGTCATATGAAGAAACCATTGGGAGTGATGGACATAATTCCTATCTTGCTTGTTGCTATGATTTCATGAATGTCGATTTATATAGCACACATTTATCAAATTAGACACTTTCAATATGAGCTGCTTATTACATGCCAATTATATATAAGAAAGAAAGGAGGAGGAGAAGAAGAAGAAAAAAGAGGAAGAAGATGAGGAGGAAGAAATTAAAAGAACAATAGAAAGATTGATAAGTAGTTCTTGAGTCCTAGGAAATATTTTTAGTGCTGTCTTTAAAAAGTGTAGCTGTTGGCCAGGCACGGTGGCTCATGCTTGTAATCCCAGCACTTTGGGAGGCCGAGGCGGATGGATCATTTGATGTCAGGAGTTCGAGAGCAGCCTGGCCAACATGATGAAATCCTGTCTCTCTGAAAATACAAAAAAAAAAAAAAAATTAGCCAGGAGTGGTGGTGAGCACCCGTAATCTCAGCTACTCATGGGGGCACTGAGGCAGGAGAAGCACTTGAACCCCGGAGGTGGAGGTTACAGTGAGCCAAGACAGCACCACTGCACTCCAGCCTGGGCAACAGCAGGAGACTCCATCTCAAAAAAAAAAAAAAAAAAAAGTGCACCTGTTATAATAAATAAAAGTTTATGAAGTTAACCTTACCTGCTGTTTTCTTTAATTACATATATATTACTTCCATTTTTGAGATTAGTTCTGTTTGTTCTATTTTGATTGTTTCTAATTTGCCAAATATTTACCTCGTGTATAGGGAGTGTTCTAATCCCTTCTTATCAAGTCCCAAACTCCATCTTAATTGTTTATATCCTGGAGGTTTAGTTGCATTTTAATTCTTCTGCATTGAGCTGGGAATAGGAAAAAAAAAAAAAAAAAAAAAGCTGTACAAAAATATGCTTATCCAGTGGTTTCAATACATGCAGAAGTGATTAAAAAATAAAAGATTTCTAAGAGAGGTCATTGTGACCAGAGAATGATAGCATTCTGAATGATTATGCAGCCTATACCATGTGGAATTAGCCATAAATTAGAAGAAAGTTTTTTTCTTTTTTCCTCTGCTTGTTTCTTGACATTGGAATTATCTGACATTTGAGATTTCTCCATTTAATTGTCAAGAAAATTTTCAGCTGGAAAGTTTGTGTTTTAGCATTTTACTGACTCTTTGAGACCCAACTATATAAGACTGTGCTGTTTTCTGTCCAAACACATTCTATCTCTCCTGGAGAAGCATTTGAATTTCTTCTATTTCTTTTCTTATGTGTGTACCAAGTAAATATAATTTTATTTTTTAATATGAGTGAGAAAACTCCATTAAAAATTATTGTGAAGAATTTGACTTGTATTTGACTCAGAAAGCTAGAATGTTAATGTATAAAAAAACAAGGATATTGTAATCAACATCCTTTTATTTCAATTATATCAAATAATTTTTACTGTCACTCAATGGGGTGGATATTTGAGGAGTTTGAATAATGTCTTAAATATGCAGTTCTTTAATAGACAAAAAGATCCTAAAATTAAGTTTCTATGTCTTTTGAAAGTCACCATTTTCATTTTATTATTTTTAGGAACCATTCAATGCTTATTATGTGCAAGTCTACAAGCCCAAATCTAGTCTCATTTAATCCTTGCAAGAGTCTTGCTTAGAAACTTATTTTAAATTTAGAATAGAGTGGGAGCATTATTTCTGAGGTCTCTGTTCTGTTCCATTGGTCTATATCTCTGTTTGGGTACCAGTACCATGCTGTTTTGGTTACTGTAGCCTTGTAGTATAGTTTGAAGTCAGGTAGCGTGATGCCTCCAGCTTTGTTCTTTTGGCTTAGGATTGTCTTGGCAGTGCGGGGTCTTTTTTGGTTCTGTATGAACTTTAAAGCAGTTTTTTCCAATTCTGTGAAGAAAGTCATTGGTAGCTTAATGGGGATGGCATTGAATCTATAAATTACCTTGGGCAGTATGACCATTTTCACAATATTGATTCTTCCTATCCATGAGCATGGAATGTTCTTCCATTTGTTTGTGCCCTCTTTTATTTCACTGAGCAGTGGCCATCTGATCTTTGACAAACCTGAGAAAAACAAGAAATGGGGAAAGATTCCCTATTTAATAAATGGTGCTGGGAAAATTGGCTAGCCATAAGTAGAAAGCTGAAACTGGATCCTTTCCTTACTCCTTATACGAAAATTAATTCAAGATGAATTAGACACTTTAAATGTTTGACCTAAAACCATAAAAACTCTAGACGAAAACCTAGGGAATACCATTCAGGACATAGGAATGGGCAAGGACTTCATGTCTAAAACACCAAAAGCAATGGCAACAAAGGCCAAAATTGACAAATGGAATCTAATTAAACTAAAGAGCTTCTGCACAGCAAAAGAAACTACCATCAGAGTGAACAGGCAACCTACAGAATGGGAGAAAATTTTTGCAATCTGCTCATCCGATAAAGGGCTAATATCCAGAACCTATAAAGAGCTCAATCATATTTACAACAATAAAACAACCCATCCAAAAGTGGGCAAAGAATAAGAACAGACACTTCTCAAAAGAAGACATTCATACAGCCAACAGACACATGAAAAAATGCTAATAATCACTTGCTATCAGAGAAATGCAAATCAAAACCACAATGAGATACTATCTCACACCAGTTAGAATGGCAATCATTAAAAAATCAGGAAACAACAAGCACTGGAGAGGATATGGAGAAATACGAACACTTTTACACTGTTGGTGGGACTGTAAACTCGTTCAACCATTGTGGAAAACAGTGTGGCGATTCCTCAAGGATCTAGAACTAGAAATACCATTTGACCCAGCCATCCCATTGCTGGGGATATACCCAAAGGATTATAAGTCATGCTGCTATAAAGACACATGTACACGTATGTTTATTGTGGCACTATTCACAATAGCAAAGACTTGGAGTCAACCCAAATGTCCATCAGTGACAGACTGGATTAAGAAAATGTGGCACATTCACACCATGAAATACTATGCAGCCATAAAAAGGATGAGTTTGTGTCCTTTGTAGGGACATGGATACAGCTGGAAAACATCATTCTCAGCAAACTATCACAAGAACAGAAAACCAAATATCGCATGTTCTCACTCATAGGTGGGAATTGAACAATGAGATCACTTGGACACAGGAAAGGGAGCATCACACACCAGGTCCTATTGTGGGGAGGGGGTAGTGGGGAGGGATAGCATTAGGAGATATACCTAACGTAAATGACAAGTTAAAGGGTGCAGCATACCAACATGGCACATGTATACATACGTAACAAACCTGCACGTTGTTCACATATACCCTAGAACTTAAAATTTAATAATAAAAATAAAAAGAATAGAGTGGGAGCTATGAGAACCTCTTGCCCAAGTTGTTTTATAGGCTCATAAATCATATACATAAGCAATTGTGGCATTAATAATATTCACATAAAACATTTCAACACTAATTTTTAGGATGTTATGGGTGAGGTGAATAATTCTGATACAATTTCCAAAGAAAATATGTGTAGATATTTAGGTATTGCTGTGCAATTTTTTTTTTTTTGATATTCCAGTTTTGTGAGCTATGTAACATATTACCTTACCACTTCATGGCATGAAACAACCAGTCAGTATGATCATGAATTCTGTGAATAGGAAAGAAATTTAAATGAGGCAAAACAGGGACAGGTTTTCCTTGTCGTCTGGAACTTCGGTTAGAAGGCACAAAGACTGAGGGATTGAAATCATAAGAAAGCTCATTTATCCACATGTCTGGCAGTTGCTGATAGCTGTCAACTGAGAACTCAGGGGGAGCTATCAGCCTGAGCATCTACATTTGGCCTAGGAGAAAGAGAGAGGGAGAGAGAGAAAGAGATGCTAAACTGTATCTTTTATGAATTAGCCTCTAATTCATACAGCATGACTTCTGCAAGTTTTTCCTTATTGGCCTCTGTGGTAGAACCTGGTAGCTTCTCTCCAAGCTCATGTTCTCCTATTTTTCCTGGCCCTCCCACCCTCCTTCAGTAAGGTGTGAACACTGTGACTGAATTATAGTTAATGGAATGTAAAAATGTATGTGTCACATTTCAACATCTAGACCCTTAAAACGTAAAACCACTACTCTTTGCTCTGATCCCCTTCCAGGTTACCTGGAATGTATTAAATCTTCAGGGTAACTTTGAAGTCACATGTGGATGAAAGCTTGAACCCTCGGTGACTGACTGAGGAGGATGTCCCCACCCAGTATTGTTATGAAAAGAAGGGAACTTCTGCCACATCTGCTGTACATTTTTGAATTTATTCGTTATAGCAGTTAGTTTTTTCCCTACACTTTCCACACAGTAACTGGCAAAGAGTTGGTGCTAACTAAATATTTTACAGTGAATACCTATTTTATAGTAACAGTCAAAACTAACAGTTAAAATCTATGGACATTCTCTTATAGTTAAGAAGAAGAGCAAAATGACATTTTTGGGCAGTAATACTTATAATTGTTCTGAAAGTTCTAAGAAATGTTATTAAATTATAAAGATATATTTTTATATTAACATATTGCATCATTTTCTTTCCTTTGGAAAGAATAAAAGCCAAAATAACATCATAAGTGTATGATAAACCTACTTAGAAAACTCAATGGAATAAACAAATTAATAAAGCTAAAAATATAGTGAGATAGCTTTTAAAAATAAATATAACAAAAAGTGATAGCTATTCTATAAATATTGAAAACCTAGCGAGAAAATATGTTAAACATATTCCATTCACATTAAAAATAAAAATTTTAAATATTTCAGAATAAACTGTAGCAAGAATGGATGAGGACATAAAGATAATTGAAAATTTTTAAAAACTTGAAAACACAAGAGATTGTAATAAAGTTAGTGATGCATTGTGTGTGTGAGAAATTACAAGTATAACGCTTATTTTTTCTAAATTCATCTGTAATGTAAATGCAGTTGGTGTCAAAAATCAGTCTATAGAACAATCTAGAGTTTTAGAGATTTAAAAGGTAAAACAGAAGAAAATATATTTATGCAGCACCTGTAAGCTTTTAATTTAGTAAAAGAAAATAAGGATGCAAAGTATTTATTTTTATAATTTGTTGAAAGAAATCGATGAAATTCTTATATAGGTATTTAAAATTAGTTTTTTAATGGTGTGATAAAACCATTTATAATCAAAGAAGCATCAATTAGATACAGACATACACAAGTATACAAGTTTGGGGTGTGATAGGAAGAGGAACATGGAAAGAAAGATGTGTATACGGACTTATTGCTGAAAATGAAGCTGTTGTTGTACTTTCTATAGCGATGCTAGAAACACGCTCCATTTTATACTCAAAAGCATTGAAAGTTTAGCGTTTTAATTATGTTCAGAAATCTGTCAGCCTGCTGTAACTTTGAGATTATAATGAAAACTGGAGGAACTACAGTGTCAGTTTATTTAACTAAATTGATATTAAAGTCTTACTTTGGTATTTGTGTTAATGTATATGCTATTTTTCAAAACTTTTTAATTCTGTATTCAGAAACCTAAAATATATGTTGAAAGAATTGTTCACATATCCCAGGATGGCAAACTATAGCTCTGGCAGGTGAGAGAGCAAGAAGTCAAAGTCCTATTACAAGGTGAAACAAGGGAAGAAAAGAAAAAAGAAATCTGCTAAATGAGTTGTAGTTTTATTCATGCTGAGAAGAAATACAAAGAAAACTGCTTTGATTCCTGGTAAGATATGTTAATCACCAAATTAAATATATTTCTTTAAGCATAGTCTTATCTAAACCAACATTGTATTGTTTTTTTCTTTCTGGTGATGACATGATAAAATGCAGAAAAATATAAAGACTTTGATTCTGAAAGCAATGCAAAACGGCAATACAGAACAGTTCTGGGACTGCTGCTTTATTTTGGTGAAGGTTTATGGCAATGTACACAGCCCCATATGAAATCTGAAGATTTTGGAAACAGAGTAGCTATGTCTCTGGCAAAAGAAGAAATATTTCTTGTATCACATGTGAAAACATAAAGGGTTCTTTCTAAGCTAACCAACAGATGTAGAAATCACACACGTAAACACTACTGAACCATTCAGTAAATTATATTGAACCATTCTAATTGTCATTTAATGACTGCTCTTAGAATTGAATTTGTCAAAGATAAGCAATACTGTGTGTGATAGCTGGGGAGAAATTTTTATTGCAGATCAATTTCCTTTATTTGTTAGAATAAAAATACTTCCATGGCTAAGAAAAATATATCTAAAGATTTAGTTAAAAGGACTTCCAATAATCACACTTTTTCTGATATAATCTATTTAATATTTACCTTTATTACTTTATTTATCTGTATTATTTCTTTTTTTTATCATGATTATACTTTAAGTTCTGGGGTACATGTGCATAACGTGCAGGTTTGTTACATATGTATACTTGTGCCATGTTGGTGTGCTGCACCCATCAACTCATCAGCACCCATCAACTCGTTGTATTATTTCTTATATACACATACACCATTATTTTTCTTACATGAAATAAAAATAATTAAAATAATCTTAAAATGAATTTCAAAAATCTGGTTTTTAGACATTGTTTGACTGCTTAGTATATCTAGGATTGAGCACCTAACTTGAAATCTCTGACTCTCAGTTTCCCAAATTACAAAATGAAAATAATACTGCTCACTCACCTTACAATATTACTGTGTTTAATGGGATAATGATTAGGAATTGCTTGATTGATTGTAACAAAATTGCAAGTAAGTCACAATATCATATTTAATAGTGAGTTTTGTCCATGTGATCTTCTACCTGCAACGTCTCCCAGGGATCCCCATACTAATCATGCTTATCCTTCCACTGGCCTCTGAAAGGTCATGCCTGATATGGCCTATTATTGTTATGAGCTCTGTTTTTCTCTTTCATCAGCCTTGACACATTTGGCCCCAAATGACAATTGCTTGCTGCACTAGTCTGCCAGAAGATATAGTTTCCCAGCAGTCAATGTCTATACAGCCCTGCTTGAAATTCTTCCACAGTGAATCTTTGGAATCTTCCTTGCCTCCAGTAATTCTACTTGAGCCCAGCACACAGAAAGTAAGTGGGTATCTTGCTGGCACTGAACCTGCACACATGTCCTGCCTAGATGATTTGTGCTATAGCCTGCAGAGTTGCCTTATGGTTGAACTGAATTCATTCTAAGAAACCATTCTAGCTGATTGTGGCAAGTTAATATTGTCAACCTTGAGGCATGGCATGTGCTAACTTACGAGCTTCTTAAGGGCTAGTTTTATCTAATAAAGTACTGAGATAAATGTGGATATTTAATTAAAATGTTTGTTTCATTGATATTTTACACACCAAAATGACAAATACTAGATTTCAGAAGACTTTATCTTGAACTTCTTTAATTAAGCACTTATGTCAGATTTTGTTAAGCACATTATATGTCAAAACTTATTTTATTCCCTTAGACTGTCATTATGCAGGTTTTCCAATAAGGAAATGTAGGCACATGGAGTTTTAGAAATGTGGCCTAGAGGGCTAGCAAGGTACCTACCCTGGATTTAAACCAAGAGGATCTGCCTCTAAAGTTGAGCTAGGAACGACTTCATCATCATGCCTTCTGACTGTTTTGGTCTGCTTGTCAATGAAGAGGTGTTTATATATTCGTATAAATACAGTTGTCCCTTGGTTTTCATGCGGAATTTGTTCCAGAACCCCCATAGTTACCAAAATCCACTGATGGCAGCTTCATAATTATCCAGAAATATGAAGCTACATTGTGATCATACTTACCGGTCATGATTTTAAAGAATAATCCACCTGAACAGTTTTATGTGTAATCTTTCATTCAAGAAATAATATTTAGTATGAAAGCAAAGCTCTGATTAAATCAATATTAGTGACAATTAGAAATGAGCTTTAGAGTATGCTTAGTTTAAAAAATCTCAAAAACAATTTAGCACACAAATTATTCCCTTTTGGGTAGTAAATTCTTAATGTTTTGTTGAAAATTATTTAGGTTTTATATTATCAATATTTTACTCGATGCCTTACATGACGTTAAGTTAAATTGTAGTAGCCCAATTTCATTACTAGCCCAAATAATCACCAAAGACATGAGTTATAGAAAAGACATAAACATGGTACAGGAAACATAATTGCTTATATTATTCTTTTTTTCTTTTTTTTTTCAGCTTTAAATGTGTGTATTCCTGGTCTTTTTAAGTGAAAGGCACAGAATATGGCAATCTCTTTATTCAGAAAAAAAAAGTAGGTGAAAATAGCAAAAATTAGTAAGTTTGTCTTGACTTTCTGAATTTTAAGCTAAAAAAAAATTCTTCTCAACTCTACTGATTTGTCAAATTGAGCAAGGCTATGCCACTTAAACAAGAAAGGTAAGAATTTTGAAGTTATTACTAAAACATAAATACTCAAATTCTTTAGTATTATTATTATCGTAAATAATTGGTTATGGTGGATGTATAGAACTATGCGTGATTTATAAAGTTATAAGAAAGGTTAAACCTTGGAAATAAAATCAACATGAATCATATATACTCATATAAGTTAAAACATGGTGCTTTAGAGAAAGACTAGTTCTGTATGGGTAGGTCTGGAAAGTGTACCTGAATGAGACATTCTTTGAACAAAAATGTGAAAATACATGTGGATTTTCCTAGTAGCTATATATTAGCCATCTTTTAGTGACCCCGTACAGATTAATGGAAATTTATGTTTAAAAATATAAAGTAAAACATCTGAAGATAGATTAGAATACAAAGATTTCAAAAACAGAAAACTATGTTTTTTAGTTCCAGTGCTCCTAGCTATGCCTGGTGGAATAATCAAATATTTTTTCAAGCCTTTATTGTTTTTCCTTTTGTAAAATAAAGAGGCACATAATGCCATCCTGACTTACATTGCTTGTGCTATACAGACATTATTTTGTACTATGGTGTTGCTGTAAGACACAAAGTACAAGACATCCAAATGATAATTGTTTAGAACAACACAAACATTTCCACAACTTTTAAATAAAAAATAAATAGAGCAAGGCAATCAGAGTCAAAAATATTAATATAAAATCTGGGTATCTTCAGGCTTTATGAATAACCACAAAAAATGTTCTAATTCATATGTGAATATGTTATATTACATTACAAATGGAAATTGAAGTTGCAGATGCGATTAAAGTTTCTAATCAGCTGACCTTAAAATAGGAAAATTATTGTGTACCATATGGATGGCCCCAATGAAATCACAAACATACTTTTTTTTTTTTTTTTAGATAGGGTTTCACGGTGTCATACAGGCTGGAGCACAGTAATGCAATCATAGCTCACTGCAGCTTTGAACTCCTGGGATTATAGGAGCATGCTACCCAGCTAGGGTCCTTAAATGTAAATTGGGGAGGTCAAGGAGGAGTCAGTGTCAGAGTGATTGGATGTGAGAAAGACTCAACTAGCCATCCCAGACTTTCAAGATTAAAGAGGGGCAGGAACCAAGGAAAGTGGGTAGCCTCTAGAAAACAGAAAGGGCAAAAAAAAGGTGATTGCCCCTTACAGCCTTCAGAAATGAACATAATGTTACTCTCTGCTGACACCTTGACTTTATCCCAGTAAGACCTACTTCAGACTTCTGACCTTCAGAATTGTAAAACAATAAATCTGTGTTATTTTCAATCACTAATTTATGGAAATTGTTATAATGACTACAATGACCATGAAGACAAATCTAATAAAAATATTATGTCCATCTTTTCTACCATTGCATTCCCAGTGTCTAGCAAATGATAAGTTCCATTAACACCAAGGATGCTTAATGAACCATCCCAACATCAAATTCACATTATTTCCAAACTCATTCCTTGCCTTGCCAAATAATGCCTTAGACATTATAATTTATGGATCTAACAGGTAATCCCACAGCTACCACCAATCTTTTTTACCACGAATCTTTAAATGTCAAAGCAGACACTGGTGACAGATCACTTTCAGCTCAAAACTTTAATAATGATTTAAACAGTGAAGGTAGGCACCAGTGTCACAGTATCCTTAGGGTGTCGCTTTTCAGCCAGAAACCTCTATGGTCAGTGGCACCTTTGCCCAAGGTTTGCTTGGGCCCACTGGGCTCGTTCCACCCACTCAGCCTGGCAGGCTGCATGTGGCTCGTGCTACCGGCCCAGATCCCATGCCTGCTGAGGGCAAGCAAGGCACGGAGTGGTGAAGGTTGTGTGAGCAAGCGAGTGTGGGGTCTGGCCATTGTGCACACGCAGGTACACTGGCTGCTGTGGTGGGGCAGGAAGTTCCATGCACTGCACAGGTGCTGGCTCCATGCAAGCCTGTGGCTGGATCAGATGTACCATAAGTAGCTCCTGCTGAGGGCACCTATGTCTGGACGAGGGAATGCAGTGGCACCCAGAAGCTTGGAGATGTCAGAAACCACAGAGCCCCACAGAAGATGTCACAGCCCTGGGTCAGGGAGCTCCTAGGTCTGGGATCCTGGAAAGACCGCAATTCTTCTCTCCTCACCACCCACAACATGGAGTGCAGGGGATAGGGGACATGTTTCAGCCCTGTTTGTATTACAGTTCTTCCAGCCTTGTCACTCTGCAAATCCCAAGCTCTTGTCCTATGTCCAGGAAGAATGAGGTTACACAGACAACTGGAGGGTGAGTAAGGTGAAAAGGTGCTTTACTGAGTGACAGTACAGTTCTCAGAGGACCTGAAGTGGGTGACTCCTTTCCACAGGCAGTTCGTCCCAAGGAGTGCAGCACTCAGCAGAGAGGAGACCTGGAGTGGGTAGCGTCTATCTAGAGGCAAGTCTTCCCGACATCTGTACAGCCCTCAGCAGAGAGGAGACACAGAGTGGGCAGCTCCTATCTGCAAGCAGGTTGTCCCATTGAGTCTGCAGTCTTCAGCAGAGAGAAGACCTGGAATGAGTAGCTCCTAACCACAGGAAGGTCATCCCAAAATCTCTGTGAGTCTGAGTCTGGGGTTTTTCTGGGGTTTAGAAGAGGGGAAGTACCTGCTGATTCATCCATGGACAGCCATGGCAGGGCCAGCATAAAGCATAAGTTCTCATTCTAGGCCAGAAGACTCCATCTGGAACTGACATCCCAGCCCTCATGCTTCAGCCCATCCCTGGCTTGAAGGTGGGGCATCACCAGGAACTAACCTTTTTCCACCCAGGAGTCCATCTGCCCCCTGCTACCATCTACATATAATCTATGGCCTCCAGGCTGTTCGTGCTGAGGGGCTCCTGCAGGACCATAACCAGCTGCCCTCAGCAGCCCCCATCAGCTTTCCTCCCATGTTCATTGACACCCAAAGTCTGGAGGGCGCTGAGGCAGCACGGGGCTGACGTGTCAGTGCTGCCCCAAGTGCATGTACACCCAGCTAGGTCACAACAGTGCTCAGGCTCGGTTTCAACTTTGCTCTGAAGTTAGAGCAGGTGCCAGGGGCCAGGAGAGGCCAGGTAGCAAGAGCAGGCATTCCTAAGTCTGCAGGGGCAGGGAGACTTCTTGGGCCCCCGTAATCACAGGGATGCCCAAGTCCACAGCTGAGCCAACTCAGAAGAGGGTAGGGTTCCTGCCTTTTCCTGGCTCCTGCTAGTTCCATGGAGCATGCAGCCTCAGTCATGCCTCCTCAGCTGCAGCCAGTGTCTTCACAGCAGCTGCTCCAGATTTACCATCACCAGAAACAAACTAAACAATTCATTCCTGAAGAAACTTCCAACTATCAGATGTACTTTCCAAGATTCTCTTTTCTTCTTCCTCATTAGTCAATGTTTTGGTTTCAGGTTAAAGGACAAGTTTCAAGCAGTACATGTAGAAATACTATTCATAAGCAAAACAATTTTTGTTTGGTAGCTCTTTTATAAATTGCTAATTATATAGGTAGGAAAATGGTTATGTGACACTCCCCCACCCATTTTCCAGCCAGCCATGTTCCATAAATGCATACATTCCTCTTTGAAATGCACTAAGCAATCTAGAAAGACTATGTACATCTGGATAAAAATATTTTATAGTTAGAGATTTCCTGGTAAACTTCTAATTAACACTGTTAACTTTACAGGGAGGTCTGGTCATAAGTACCTACTTACAAAGTGATGTGCTTTAGAGATTCATTCCTCTGGGTACCTGGTATGATCAGAGTAAGTTATTGTCCCGCTGTTCATTGTTGTTAGCTCAACAAGGCACATCCTGGTTGACCATCATAGCAAAGAGATGTAATGAACAAGACAATTTGCCAATCAAAATGATTAAATTATTTTTCAGGATTCACCCCTAAACATTAATTTTTTTAAAGTATAACTGAAAGATAATCAGTTATTCTCTATGGGGAGTATTTAATGGAGATATGACTTACAAGACTGACAAAAATCAACATTATGTAATCAAGAAAACAACATTATAGGCCTATTTCTTTTTGGAACATACAAATCAGAATTTTAGGTGAAATTGTTTGCATATTTGAAAAAAATGCTACAAAAATGTAAGACATTTAGAAATGTTCCTTAGTCATTTTTGATGTGTTAATTAGTGTAGATAGCCAAGTATTCTGAATATTAAGAATAAATGCTTTAAAAATCAGGTGCTCAACTCACTTGAGTATTTATTAAGTATTTATTTATTAGGGTCTAAGTAAATAGTGAAAATCCTTATGCTTGTGCATGACTCTCTAATCTCCCGAGAGTCAGATGATACAAACCGATCTCATACATTTTTATTTAAGATAATTGAATGTCCCAATCGAACATCTAAAAAATACATCATCTAAAAATACATTGTTTATGATGTTTTTAGAAAAGTATTGAAATCTGATTACTCAATATATTATTTTATCTATTTATTAAATAATAGTTAAGACATCCAAGAGACATTAAAAATAACTTCTGATACTAATCTCTAAAAGGAAAATAAAGTACATTTCAAATGCTGATCATTCCAACAAGATTTTCCATTTCAATTATTTCATTAGCATATGCATCTTTGTGTTTGTTTTGCCATTAGTCAAAAAAAATTAGAACTTTTTGATAAATTACTGTTATTATGCTAAGCAATTAAGACAGCCCTTAAAGGATAAATTAGAAAATAATGAAAAATCCCAAATATAATGTTTTGTCTTCATTAATGTTATAAACATTTAACTTTCATAATTTTTTATAGCAAGACTTTATAAATTAAAGTATACTTCAGAATAGGTCAATGAATCCAAGATGTGTTTTAGAGCATACTTATATGTATTCTTTGGTAGTAAGAGCAGGGTAGATCAATAACAAAGACACAAGCATACACATCTGTACACACAAATGCCTCTATTTCTCTCTCATATGTGTGGTTTCTGCCTCAATATCACTTGTTCTCTCTTGCTCTCTGTCACACACACAATGAAGTAGACTATACACACTCTCAATAATACTAGCATAGTGAGTAGATTAAATTATTTCCAATAATGCTAGTTGGTTGAATAATTGTGACACTAGGGAGAAAATTGAGTTGAAAACTGCATATTAGATGGGGAAGCAACAAAATATATTGATGTATACTATGTAGAAAGTTCATTTAATTTAGAATTTTTCTTTTTGCATTTTGCATGCCACAGAATGGATAAAACATTTTGTTTCCTTCAATCGCTTTCTACTTCATTTTATCTTAAATTTCTATTTTAAATTCAGAGATACATGTCTCAGGGGTTCGTTGTACAGATTATTTTGTCACTTAAGTATTAAGCTTAGTATATATTAGTTATTTTTCCTGATCCCTTCTTCCCTCTTCCCACACTGCACCCTCCGGTAGGCCTCAGTGTCTCTTGCTTTCCTCTATGTGTGGGAGTTCTCATCTTTTAACTCCCAGGTATAAGTGAGAACATGTGATATTTGGTTTTCTGTACTTGCATTAGTTTGCTAAAGATAATGACCTCCAGCTTCATCCATATTTCTACAAAGGGCATGATCTTCTTTTTTATTGCTGCTTAGTATTTCATGATATGTTTCTACCACATTTTCTTTATCCAGTCTGCCAATGGTGGGCACCTATATTGATTCCATTTCTTTGCTATTGTAAACAGTGCTGCAATGAACATACATGTGCACGTGTCTTTATGATAAAATGATTTCTATTCCTTTGCATATATATACCCAGTAATGAAACTGCTGGGTCAAATGGTAGTTCTGTTTTTAGGTCTTTGAGGTATCACCATGGTGTTTTCCACAAAGACTGAACTAATTTACACTCCCACCAACAGTGGATGTGTTCCTTTTTCTCCACAACCTTGCCAACATCTGTTAGTTTTTTAATCATAGTCATTCTGACTGGTGTGACATAGTGTCTCATCATGGTTTTGACTTTCATTTCCCTAACAATTCGTGATATTGTACTTTGTTTTCATATGCTTGTTGGCTGTGTGTGTATCTTCTTTGGAAAGTGTCTATTTATGTCATTTGCCCACTTTCTAAAGGGTTTTTTTTTTTCTCGTGAACTTAAAAGTTCCTTATAGATATTGGATATTAGACCTTTATCAGATGCATAGTTTGCAAAACATTTCTCCCATTATGTAGGTTGTCTGTTTACTTGGCTGATACTTTCTTTGTGTGTGTGTGTGGAAGCTCTTTAGTTTAATTAGACCCCATTTGTCAACTTTTGCTTTTGTTGCAATTGCTTTTGGTGAGTTTGTCATTGTGATGATTTATACTGACTGTCTACTTGACTGGATTGAAGGATACAAAGTATTGATCCTGAGTGTGTCTGTGAGGGTGTTGCCAACAGAGATTAACATTTGAGTCATTGGTCTGGGGAAGGCAGATCTACCCTTAATCTGGCGGGCACAATCTAATCAGCTGCCATTAGGTATAAAGCAGGCAGAAAATCATGAAAAGGAGAGACTGGCCTAGCCTCTCAGCCTAAAACTTTGTCCTGTGCTGGATGCTTCCTGTCCTTGAACATCGGACTCCAAGTTCTTCAGTTTTGGGACTGTGATTGGCTCCCCTTGCTCGTCAGCTTGCAGACAGCCTACCGTGGGACCATGTGATCATGTAAGTTAATTCCTTATAAACTCCCCTATATATATATATATTGAGGAGTTTATATATTAGGAGACATGTATATATCCTATTAGTTCTGTCCCTCTAGAAAACTCTGACAAATACAGTTGTGAAATCTTTGCCTATGCTGTGTTCTGAATGGTATTGTCAAGTTGTCTTTCAGGGATTATATAGTTTGGGGTTTTAGATTTAAGCCTTTCATGCATCATGAGTTTATTTTTGTATGTAGTATAAGGAACAGGCCCAGTTTCAATCTTATGCATGTGGCCAGCCAATTCCCAGCACCATTTATTAAATAGGTAGTCCTTTGCCCATTGCTCATTTTTGTCAGCTTTGTTGAAGATCAGACAGTTTTAGGTATGTGACCTTATTTCTGGCCTCTCTATGGAGTATAGTTTGAAATCAGGTAGCACAATGCCTCCAGCTATGTTCTTGCTTAGAATTAGCTTGGTTTTGGGGGGCTCTTTTTTTGGTTCTACATGAATTTTTCAATTATTTTTCTAGTTTTGTGAAGAATGTCATTGTTAGTTTGATAGGAATATCATTGTATCTATAAATTGCTTTAGGCATTATGATCATTTTAATGATATTGATTCTTCGTATCCATGAGCATGAAATATTTTTCTAGTTTTTTATGTCATCTCTGATTTCTTTGAGCAGTGTTTTGTAGTTCTCCTTATAGAGATTTTTGTACCTATATTCCTAGGTATATTCTTATGTATTTTATATTCCTATATTCCTAGGTATTTTATTCTTTGTGTGGCAATTGTGAATAGGATTAAGCTCCTGATTTGGCTCTTGGGTTGGCTGTTGTCAGTGCATTGGAATGCTAGTGACTTTTCTACATTGAATTTGTATTATGAAACTTTACTGAAGTTGTTTATCAGTGAAAGGAGCTTTGGGGCTGAGACTGGGGTTTTCTAGGTATAGGATCATGTCATCTTCAAACAGGGATAGTTTGATTTCCTGTCTTCCTATTTAGATGACCTTTATTTGTTTGCTCTGGCCAGTTGTTCCAATACTATATCGAATAGTAGTCATAAAAAAGGGCATCCTTGTCTTGTGCTGGTTTTTTAGGTGACTACTTCCAGCATTTGTTCATTTAGTATGATGTTGGCTGTGGTTTTGTCATAGATGGCTCTTATTATTTTGAGGTATTTTCCTTCAATATTTAGATTATTGAGAGTTTTTAACATAAAGCGGTGTTGAATTTATTGAAAGGCTTTTTTTGCATCTATTGAGATAATCATGTGGTCTTTGTCTTTAGTTCTGTTTATGTGATGTCTCACATTGATTGATTTCTGTATACTGAACCAACCTTGCATCCCAGGGATAAAGCGTGCTTGGTTGTAAACCTTTTGGTGTGCTGTTGAATTCAATTTGACAGTATTTTGTGTGAGGATATTTGCACCAATGTTCATAAAGAATATTTTCCTGAAATTTCCTTCTTTTTCTTATTGTGTCTCTGCTAGGTTTTATTGTCAGGATAATGATGGCCTCATAGGTAGAATTAGGGAGGAGTCCCTTCTCAATATTTTGGAATAGTTTTAGTAGAAAACTAGAAATAGTTTTATTGTCAGGATAATGATGGCCTCATAGGTAGAATTAGGGAGGAGTCCCTTCTCAATATTTTGGAATACTTTAGTAGAAATGGTACCAGCTCTCCCTGGCAGAATTCAGCTGTGGATCTGTCTGGTCCTGGGCTTTTTCTGGTTGGTAGGATATTTATTACTGGCTCAATTTCAGATCTCCCTATTGATCTGTTTAATATTTCAATGTTTTTCTGGTACAATCTTGGGAGGGTTTATGTGTCCAGGAATTTCTATGCTTCTTCTAGATTTTCTAGTTTATCTGCATAGTGATGTTCATTATATTCTCTGATGGTTATTCGCGTTTCTATGGGGTCAGTGGTAATATCTCCTTCATCATTCCTAAAATGTGTTTACTTGGAAATTCTCTCTTTTCTTCTGTATTAGTCTAGCTAGTAGTCTATTTTATTTTATTTCAAAAGAAACTCCTGAATTTATTGATCCTTCACTTGCTATTTTTGTATCTCATTCTCCTTCAGTTCAGCTCTAATTTTGGTTATTTATTGTCTTCTGCTAGCTTTGGGATTTGTTTGTTATTGGTTCTCTAGATATTTTAGTTGTGATATTAGGTTATTCACTTGAGATCTTGCTAACTTTTTCATGTGGGCACTTAGTACTATAAATTTACCTCTTTTTTTTTTTTTTTTTTTTGAGACGGAGTCTCGCTCTGTCGCCCAGGCTGGAGTGCAGTGGCCGGATCTCAGCTCACTGCAAGCTCCGCCTCCCGGGTTCACGCCATTCTCCTGCCTCAGCCTCCCGAGTAGCTGGGACTACAGGCGCCCGCCACCTCGCCCGGCTAGATTTTTTTTTGTATTTTTTAGTAGAGACGGGGTTTCACTGTGTTAGTCAGGATGGTCTCGATCTCCTGATCTCGTGATCCGCCCGTCTCGGCCTCCCAAAGTGCTGGGATTACAGGCTTGAGCCACCGCGCCCGGCCAAATTTACCTCTTAACACTGTCTTCGCTGTGTTCCAGAGATTCTGGTGTGTTGTATTTTTTTTTTTTTTTTCTCATTAGTTTCAAAGAACTTCTTGATTTCTGCTTTAAGTTTATTATTTACTTGAAAGTCATTCAGAAGCAGGTTATTCAATTTTTATGTAATTTATGGTTTTGAGCAAATTTCTTAGTCTTGATTTCTAATTTGGTTGCACTGTTGTCCAAGAGGGTGGTCGTTATGATTTCATTTATTATGCATTTGTTAAGGAGTGTTTGATTTCTGATTATATGGTCAATTTTAGAATATGTGCCATTTGGCAATAAGAATATATATTCTGTTGCTTTTGAGTAGAGAGTTTTGTAGATATCTATCAGTTACATTTGATCCTGTGCTGAGGTCAGGTCCTGAATATTTTTGTTAATTTTCTGCCTCCATGATCTGTCTAATACTGTTAGTGGGATGTTGAAGTCTCCTACTACTATTGTGTGGGAGTCTAAGTCTTTTTGAAAGTCTCTTAGAACTTTCTTTATGAATCTGGGTGCTCCTGTATTAAGGATAGGTAGGTCTTTGTGTTGAATTGAACCCTTTTTGTCATCTGTTAGTATTTAGTTTGTTGTGTCTGAAATTAGGATTGTAATTTAATAAATAATGTAATGTAATAAAACCTCCTTTTTCCTTTTTTTTATTTTATTTTATTTTTAATTGTGATTGTTGTTGTTTGTTTGGTAGATTTTTCTCTATCCTTTCATTTTGAGTCTATGGTGTCATGTATGTGAAATGAGTCTCTTGAAGACAGCATACCAATGGGTTTTGAGTCTTTATCTAGCTTTCCACTCTGTACCTTTTAATTGGGGCATTTAACCCATACTAACATTTAATGTTAGTATGGATATGTGTGCATTTGATGTTAGCTGGCTATTATGCAAAATTATTTGTGTGGGTGCTTTATAATGTAATGGTTCTGTGTACTTCAGTGTGTTTTTGTAGTGGCTGGTAATGGTCTTTCTTTTCCATATTTAGTACTACCTTCAGAAGCTCTTATAAGACAGGTATGGAGATAATGAATTCTTTCAGCATTTGCTTATGTGAAAAAGATCTTATTTCTCCTTTGCTTAGGAAGTTTAGTTTGGTCAGATATGCAATCTGGGTTGAAATTTATTTTTCTTAAGAATGTTAAGTAATGGCCTCCAAATCTCTTCTGGCTTGTTGGGTTTCAGCTGAGAGGTCTGCTGCTAGTCTAATGGGCTTCCCTTTGTAGGTAACCTGACCTTTCTCTCTAGCTGCCTTTAACACTTTTTTTTTTTTTTTTTTTTTTTTTTTTTTTGCATTTTGACATTGAATAATCTGATTACTATGTCTTGGGAATGATCTTCTTGATCTATCATACTGGGATTCTCTGAATTTCCTGAATTTAAATGTTGATCTCTCTAGCTAGGTTAGGGAAGTTCTCATGGATGATAGCCTAAAATATGCTTTCCAAGTTGCTTACCCTCTCCCCATCTTTGAAGAACACCAATGAGTCACAGTTCCGATCTCTTTATATAAATCTGTATTTCTTGGAGGTTTGTTCATTCCTTTTCATTCTTTCTCTATTCTTATGTGACTGTCTTATTCAGAAAGCCAGTCTTCAAGCTCTGAGATTATTTTCTCAGCTTGGTCTACTCTATTAATACTTATGATTGCATTATGAAATTCTTGTAGTGTGCTTTCAGCTCTATCTGGTAACTTCCATTCTTTTCTACACTATTGTCTGTGAGCTCCTGTATTGTTTTGTGTGATTCTTAGCTTTCTTAAATTGAGTTTCAAGGTACTGCTGTATCTCAATGATCTTCATTCTTATCGTATTCTGAATTCATTTCTGTCATTTCAGCCATTTCAGCCTGGTTTAGGACCCTTGCTGGAGAGGTGGTGTGGTTGAGTGGAGGAAATAAGGCACTCTAGCTTTTTTAAGTTGCCAGAGTTCTAGTGTTGGTTCTTTTTCATCTTTGTGGACTGATGTTTCTTCAATCTTTGAAGTTGCTGACCTTTCAATTTTTTTTTTCTTTCACCCTATTTTATGACCTTGAGTGTTTGATTGTGATATAAGGTGAATTCAACCAACTGGTTTCATTTTTGGAAGATTTTGGTGGGCCAATGCTTGACTCCCAACTCCTGGACTTCATACTGTAACTCTCAGGGACTTGAATTGTGCCCTGACTTTGTTCCGTGGCTCCTCCTGGTTGCGAATCCACTGTGCTGTGGCAGCAAAGGTGCTCCTGGACTACTAGTCGCTACACTTCAATGGGTGGTGTTAGTCAACGTGATTCATGGTGCGATGGTAACAGGATCCATCCTCCTCACATGTGCCAGTAGCAGCAGGGGCACTGCAGCAAGGTGCATATTCATCAGCCTCTAATGGGTGCCAACGTGCCTGCCTCTGTGCAGGCATTCACCACAGTGGTAGAGGCAGTATGGCTAGGTGTAGGGGTGAGGGGCCTCTGTTGGTGACTGTGCATGTGGTCATATGGCTGATGGTGTTAGCACAGGGGCAGGATTCTTACAGGCATGGGTCTGTGTGTGCTGTGAGCTGGAGGCAGAGTTGGCTGCTCTGGGTGGGGGAGGGTCCACTGTTCTCTGTGCCTAGTTTCACTCCTGTGGGCAGTGTTGGTGCAAGATCAAGCCATGGCGAAAGTGGTCCTGGCTTACTCTGTTCCCACCAAGGCTCTGACTCCAGTGGCTGTCTGGTGGGGAAGGCAAAAGGTGGAGTGCACTTCATAGCAGTGGCAGAGGAGGGTGAATGCATACGTGTACTCTGGTGGGTCAAGGAAAGCAAAACCTTCCCATGCACTCACGTACCAGCAAAGCGATGTGGGGGTTGCCATGGGCCTAGGGGAAACTGCAGTGCGGGGAGGAAGTGAGTGGGTAGGTGGGCTGGTGGGTGACTATGGGGACCACCCCGCTGAAGCTCTCCCCTGGTCAGGGATGGTCCGCTAACACAAGAGCTATGATGCTGGCATTCAGAGCACCCAAGGCTGCCCTGCAGGCAGGTGTGACCAGGCTGAGGTCCCAGAAAGTATAGCAGAACAAGGGGTGCTCAGGTAAGCCCAGTCTCACCTGATGGCTGAGAACAGTCTGCAGAGTTCAGGTCCAACAGTTTCTCTAGGACTAAAGGCACCTATGGGAGCAAGTCAAGTCTAGGCATATGGGCTTCCCTGGCTGTGTTCCACTACAGATGCTCTTGTACCAAACCCTCTGAACTCTATCTCATGTGGCATGCTTCCCCTACCATTTCTTTAGGCAGCGCCCTGCCAACTCTAGTGTTCATGGTAGTTGAAGGATCTGCTAATGCTGGTTTTCTGGAAGCCCACGGCAAGAGCAGGCTGCTCCGTGCTAGTTCAACTCACCCATTGCACCAGTGTTGTTGGGGGCCAGGAACTAGTCCTGGTGTGCATAGCCCTGTGTAGTGTTCCCAGCATCCTCCTCCTTTACCCTAGTTTCTGCTACTTCCTGCATCCACTCTCTGTGCCTTCCCTCTGAAGATCTGTTAGGAGTGTGCTAGTCATCTGGGTTCCTCAGTGGCAGCTGTTCCACATGGCTGCATCTAATCTGCCATCTCCAGGTTTCCTATTTTCAATAATAACCAGCAATGATAATTGCTAACTTTTATGGAGAAGTGTTATATGTTAGGCACTATACTAAGTCCTTGGTAAACATAATTTTATTATTTATTATGGCAACTCAATGGCATTAATATTGGTCCCCTCATTCATGATTTTCAGATGAGGAAGTTTAATCCAAAAGTGATGGAAGAAGACACCTCTCTGCCAAGGAGAGGGGGCCCCAAGTGGTTGCCCACTATCAGGCTGGGGTCCAGGATTTTTACGGACTGAGAAGGTAAAGAATGTACTGACTGGTCTTGGACAAAGTGCTATTCAGCTTGGCCTGGCACCTTGGCCTGGGACCAATCAGGAGCTGAAGTGATGATTCATAGTGGCTCGACTCACAGTCCAAAGCCTATCCAGAAAAGGAAAGGAAAGTGTTCACTGGAACCCACCAGAGCCCACCCTGTGCATGCCTACAAAAGGAGAAGAGACTCTTTACTGGAAGCCCACTAGATATATATATATATTATATATATATATATATATATATATATATATTTGGGTCTTCTTCTTCCCTTATCACTGTAGTTGTGAGCATATCTTTAGGCACAAAGAACAAAGGTTTTTCTATGTTGGGCCGTTTTTTTATTCGAGTGAGTCAGAGGTTTGTTCAAGTTTCCTTATCTGAGTCTGCAGCCTGATTTTTCAGCTGTTTCTCTGTTAAAGTAATTTTACCAAGGACCCACCCTAACTAGCTAACTTTTCTCTCTCACTAGGATGTGAATACAATACTTAAACCAATACATTATATTGCCTTTTATATAGAAAGAAGGTGCTAATCTGTAAAATAGTTCTCAAAGAAGTCTTATTTTAGCTAATGAATTGAACATTCAAAATTCACAGTTATGGTGAACCCATTTACACATAAGTACATGTATAATACACATATGATTTTTATCACAAAATATAAAATTTTAAGCTCCACCACAGATATTTTTATATAATCTTTCTCCATTCATTTGAAATGCACATGTTTCATAATTAATGTCTACTCTAGTGAAACCATAGAGCCAATTGATGAGTACCTTATTCACCATCCCATTACAAAGACCATCTTCATGGTAGCATGCATTAGGACGTCCTAAATTCAGTGAATACTACTTATACTTTACTGTGAGAGCTTTTCATACAGCGGATGAGGCTAATAATCACTGTGTTTATTAAAATAATATTTTCTTCTGTTTTCTATAGGTTTTCTTTAAGTCTGTATTGGTATTTCTTTAATACTGTATTGGTTTCCCTCCATTCTTTGTCTTCTTTAGTCTTCCTTCATAATTTCTGCTTCTGATTCAGAGAAAGATTAATGTTTCTCCTAGGCATTTACTGAAGCCTGTTGATATAATGGAGGGGCTGGCAGACTTTCTCGATACTCAGCCAAATGTTAAATATTTTAGCCTTTGCTAGTCATAAATGGTCTCTGTTATGACTATAATACTCTGCCATTGTAGTGTGAAAAAGGTCATAGATGATATATAAATAAATGGGTGTGGTTGTGTTCCAGTAAATTCTATTTACAAAACCAGGTGGGGAGCTAGATTAGGCCAACAGGTTGTAGTTTGCCAACTCCTTTTCTAACTCTAAATTTTGCAGAGTAATTTCAAACACTGTCATAGCTTCAGTTGCAGTCTGCTGTCTGTGTGTTAGTGTTCAGTAGCTCTATGCTAAATTACAGTTTGCATTTGACCATTTGTACTTAAATTCTTCCTTCCTTTGTGTTTTATATTAATATTTTTATTTGTTTTCTATAATTTATTGAGCACTGTGATAGGTCCAAATATTTATAGTTGAGCTAAAATCAGCACATGCCTGATTTCAAGGACTTTATAATTTAATGAGAGGGCAGAGGATCAACCATTAATCAAGAAACTGAACCAGTAATTATATTATTATAAATTGTGACAATCAGGTCACAATTAAGCTGATGCATGCTTTGTTATTATTATTTCATTGGTCAGTATGTCAAGGGCAACAAAGCTATATGGATGAACAATATGGCTTTGAAGGGAGTATAAGTTAAAAATATAAGGGTACATATAACTAATATTTAAAGATTGATTAGAAAAGAACAAACAAGCTAGAGATTATACAAAGAAACAAGTAAGAAGAAAATGAGAAGAATGAGGTATTAATGGATACCAGGGAAGAGAAGCTTTCAGTATGGAGAGAGAGAAGTCAACTGGGCCAAAGTGGTCTTGAGAAACAAATGTTTCAACATGACATTCTTTGCTAAAAGCCTTTAGTGTTTCAAAAAACACTATTGACTGCCTCCTGACCTCTCTGACCTCACTTAAGGCATTCTATTGGGGGTAGGGGGGTTCTGCATTCTAATCTTACTGTTCTTGACTGAGTCTTCTGAATTGTCTACTTATTCATTTGCTAGTACTATATTATTTAAATTGATATAAGTTGCTTTTATATTTGTATTGAAAGCAGCCCAGTATTATTTTTGCACACAATCTCTTAGATATTTTCAACAGTTGTAAATCTAGATGAACTATGAAATAACTCTAAAATTTCAAAAGTTACAAAATAATATTATTTAAATTTTCATTAAATCTAAACATACTTTCAGAGCTACTTGTTATCTTCAATTTATTCTCTTCAAGAATATTGTTATTTTATATTCATTCGTATCTAGTTTGTTTCTTGGTAAACACATTTTTGTCTGTAAAAATTTATAGTGTTTTAAAAATGTATGTGTATAATATATTTATTCTATTGTGAACCAATATTCTTAAATTTTAATTTTATTTTAAACTGTATGAATGGTATGCAGTAAATTTCTTAATATTTTTGAAATACTTATTTTTCATTTACATATCCTAAGTAAACCAATAAAAATTGGAATCAACATTTCTAGTTGATTTTCTTTATCATATAAGTTGGATATTTCTATATGTATGTGGTTGTGAGATATATAATATCTTCTGAAATTAATGATTATTTTGTCTTCTTTTACATCATAGTTAGAACACCACTGCTTTACATCTTATTTTAATGATTTAACATCCCAGTATGAGACTGAAAATTTTATAGTTGGCATTTTATGTCATCTTAATTCTGATCTATATTATTCCACAAATCTTAACTTGCTATCATGTCACCTCCCTAAAATATATACAAAGTACTATCTCCTTTTGCCTTATATTTTAATGCTTGAAAACTACATTCTAATTGTTTCTTGTTTCCCTGAAAAATACTGTTAACAAAGAATGCAAAATGATTTACATATACTGAATATTTTAATATTACTTTATTCTTTCATTGCTTTCTTATTCTAGCTTAACAGTTTAATCAAATGACAAGAAATTCAACTATTCATGGAAAAATCAGTTTAATTAAAAGTAGCAATATTGTAATACTTTTAATAGTTTTTTAATAGACCAAAGCCAAATTTAGTAAAGTCTATTTTAATTCTCAGAGTTCATTAATACATTCATTTCTCTAGACCATTTATCTTACAGTCTCTATTCCATTTTGTAACAACTATAGTACTATTTTTATGTAAGTATTGAGAGACTTTCTAATAATATTGCCTTTGAAATTATTCAACTATAATGATGTAATTTAATTTATCATTTATTATGACTTCTCAGCAATCATCATGTGAAAATGGGAATGATTACAAAGGGAAAAAAATATTCAACAAATTTCTTCACATAATTTAAATTTAATTATATGAAAACCAACAACATAAAGTTGAGGAAGTTTTCCCATTCTTATTTTCTAGGACTTTTTGTCACAAATTTTTGATGAATCTTATCAGATGCTTTTTCAATGCTATGAATTGATTGACAAATGTGATTTTTCTTCTTTTGCCTATTAATATGTTAGATTACACAGACTGATTTTCAAATACAGTTATGTACTCTATAATGGTGTTTTGATCAAGGATGGACTATGTAGAAGATGGTGGTTCGGTAAGATTATAATGAAGCTAAAAAGTTCTTATCCCACAAATAATTATCACTGTGTTAATATTTCCTTATACTATTCAATAAACTAACACGCTGTACAGATTTGTAGTCTAGGAGTAATATGCTATACCACTTAGCCTAGGTATGTAGGAGGCTGTACCAGCTAGGTTTGCACAAAGATGAAACTGCCTAACAATGCATTTCTCAGAACATGTAACCATTGTTAAGAGATGAGTGACTGTATTAAACTAACTTTGCAAATTTTACTTGGTAATGGTATATAACCAGCTTTTATGTTTTCTGGAAAGTATTGTATAGAATTAGTGATAATTCTTTCTTAAAATTTTGCTCATTCAGTGGAATGATCTAGGATGAAAGGTTTCTGCTTTAGGAATTTTTAATTTATAAACTCAATGTGCTTAATAATTATAAATTTATTTAAATGACCTATTTTATATGGGATAAGTTGTGATGTTTTATATTATTCAAAGAGTTGGTTCATTTCATCTAAATTGACCAATTTATTTGTATAGATTTATATATAGTATCCCTTTATTATTTTACTGTATGCATGATCTTTAGCAATATTCCATGCTTCTTTGCTGATATAGGAAATCTGTGTTTTCTCTTCCTTCTTTATCAGTCTGGTTAGAGGTCTGTCAATTTTATAGATGTTTGTGAATACATTTCCTATACCATTTTTCTGGATTAGTTTTTTTTCTGTTCATTCTTCTGCTTGTTTTGTGTTTATTTTTCTCTTATATTACCAGATTCTTGAGGTGATACTTTTGATATTTGAAACGTTTTTTCTTGAATGTATACTCTGCTTTTGTAGAGTGGAGTGTTCTATAAGATCCTGTTGGTTAATGGTATTGTTTAGTTCTTTCAGATAAGTGTGAATTCTCTCTCTAGCTCTTCTACCAAATGTTAAATGAGGGATGTTGATGTCCCAATTATAATTGTGAGTTTGTCTATTTATCATTTCAATTCTTTAAGTTCTGGCTTCACATATATTATACCTCTGTTCTATTGTGCATGCATATTTAGGATTGCTGTGTTTTTTGGGTAGATTGCACCCTTTATTATATAAAGTATATATTTTCATATGATAATTCTCTTTGCTCTGAAATTCATTTTATCTGACATTACTATAGCAATTTGATTTATTTTGATTAACATTTTACAATATGTCTTTTTATTTTCAACCTGCCCACATCATTATGTTCGAAATGAGTTTTTGTAGACAGCGGATAGTTGATAGTCTCTTTAATTCACTCTACACATCTCTGGTTTTAAAAATTAGTAGTGTGTTCATTTACACTTAATGTAATTGTTGATATATCAGGGTTTAAATCTGGCATTTGAGTATTTGTTTTCTGTTTGATTTTTCTGTTTTAATTTCTCTCTTTTTCTGCTTTCTTCTTGGTTACATGAATATTTGTGAGTATTAGTATGGATTTATCTACATTATTTTTAGTTTATGTAATTCTATGATTTTTTTCGTGGTTCATAAATATTATATTATATATACATCTTATCACAGTCTACTGAAATTGTCATTTTAACCACGCAAGTAAGGTGTAAAAATCTTACTATTGCATCTCTTCTAGCCTCCTTTATTTATGATATAATTGCCTTATATATTTCCTTTAAATTCATTTAGAACCACATCACAGAATGTAATAATCACCACTTCTACATTCAAACAATTTTTTAAAACTTAAGAGTAAAAGGAAAGTCTGTATGTAACATTTACCCATAAGTTTTGCTTACTTTGTCTTTTCTTACTTCCTGATGTTGCAAGTTCCCTTCCTTGATGTTTTCTGTTTAGAAAACTTATTTTTTACATTGTTTTAGGGTAGATCTACTAAAAACAGATTATCTGGGTTTTCCTTTATATGAGAAAAATTTTATTTTACCTTTATAACTGAAGGTGATTTTCACTGGATATAGAAATCTGGATTGAAAGAATTATTTGAATTCTTTCAAGAATCGTTGAAAATTGTCACTTTGTTCAACCTTCATAGTTTCCAATGAGAAATCTGCTGTAGTTCAAATTGTTTAATATCTATACATAGTTTGCTTTCTCTAAGACTACTTTCAAGATTTTTTTTTTTCAGTTTTCAGAAGATTGACTATGATGAGTCTTTGCGTGTATTTATTTGGACTTTCAAAAGGTTTGTTCACTTTCTTGAAGCTAGGGCTTTATGTATTTTGCCTAATGCATGAAAGTTTCAGCCATTGCATTTTCTTCCATTAATGTTTCAGCCCCACCCTCTTTCTTCATTCCTGTAGGACTTTAGTGACATTAGTGCCAAATAATTGGGTATAGACCCACATGTCTATGAAGCCTTGTTGATTCTTATGTGTGTGATATGGTATGGATCTCTGTCCCTGCCTGAATCTTATGTTCAATTGTAGTCCTCAGTATTGGAAATGGGGCCTGGTAGAAGGTGATTGGATCATGGGGATGAATCCTTCAGGAGTGATATAGCACAGGATTGTGGTAAACCATCCATAAAGGATCTACCCTCGTGGTTTCCCTGGGCCACATTGGAAGAAGAAAAATTGTCTTTGGCCATACATAAAGTATACTAACACTAATGATAGCTGATGAGCTAAAAAAAAAAATGTTTTAAGAAAGTTTATAGATTGTGTTGAGCCCTTTTCAAAGCTGTCCTGGGCTGTACACAGTCCAAGGGCTGCAGGTTGAACAAGCTTGGTTTAGCACCATCCTCTTGGTGCTGTTCTTGTGAAAGAGTGTTCATAATACTGGATTATTAAAAGTGTGTAGCACCTCCCCTGCCTCCCTGTTGCTCCTACTCCAGCCATGTGATGTGTGTGCTTCCCCTTGGTCTTCCACTATATTCGGAAGCTTTCTGAGACCTCCACAGAGGTCAAGCAGATGCCAGCATCATGCTTCCTGTACATCCTGTGGAACTGTGAGCCAATTAAACCTCTTATCTTTATAAATTACCTAGTCTCAGGTATCTTTTTTATAGCAATTTGAGAATGGCCTACTACAACGTGTGCGTGTGTGTGTGTGCATGTGTGTATGTGTGTGTGTGTGTAAAATTTCTTTATTTTTCATATTGGGTATCTTCTATTTTATCTTAAAATTCAATGATACTTTCCACTTTCTTTTCAATTCTGTTGTTGAGGCCATCCATTAAGTATTTCATTTGTTGTTGTATTTTTAGTTTTATGTGGCTCTTCTTTGGATCTTGTATTTCTTTGCTAAATTTTCAAAAATGTTACTTAAAAGGTGTTCATGATTGCTCACTGAAGGATTTTTATGATGGCTACTTTATAATTAATGTTAGGTAATGCTGTCATCTGTATTAGCTAAGTGCTGGCATCTGTTGATTGTCTCTTCTCTGAGATTTTGAGATTTTTCTTGTTCTTGCCGTGAGAAACATTCTATTTGAAACTATAATAATAAGATTTTCAGATTAAAAAAAGAGAAATAAATAAATGGGGAGAGATTTGTTCAAACAAATGAACAATACATGAAATCAAGAAATACTAAAATGTTATATAACATCAGATTGAAACTTGGATCTAAGGAAAGAAATGAAAAACAATAAATATGAAAATGTTGTGTTTAATATAAACATATTATTTATCCTTTCTTACATTATTTTAAAGTGAGTTGTTCATCAAATAAAAAATAATATAATATATCCTGAGTTGCATGACATTAATAGAATTAAAACATGTGAAAACAATATAGCAAAGGCTAGGTGGAATATAAATTGACTCTAATTATTGCAGAGGTCTTTTATATGAAGATGTACATTATATCAAAAATGGTGTACTGATTATAAATATATCTATTTTATTAAAGTTTGTCATCTTTTACTGTGTACATTTTGATGCTCTTGATTACATTCCAATTTAGAATTATCTATCAACCATCTATCTATATCAACTTCATTTTAAATGGATTCTATTATAATTAGAAAATATCTCTCTTTAGCTCAAAAAATATGTTATGACTTAAATTTTATTTTTATTAATATTAATATAGCCTCATCAACTTTGTCCTTATTAGTATTTCTAATATATACACATATATTCTTTTTTAAGAATTTTAAATTATTAGTGTCTTTATTATCATGATGATTTTATCATACAGTCATTTTGAAAAGAAGCAAGCCAGAGACATCACATTACCTGACTTTGACTATACTACATGGCTACAGTGACGAAAACAGTATAGTACTGGTATAAAATAGACATATTGACCAACGGAACAGGATAGAGAACCCAGAAATAAAACTTCACACCTATTGCCAACAGATCTTTGACAAAGTTGACAAAAATAAGCAATGGGGAAAGAACTCCCCATCCAGTACATAGTGCTGAGAAAACTGCCAAACCATACACGGAAGATTGAAACTGGACTCTTACCTAGCAACACATACAAAACACTAACTGAAGATGAATTACAGACTTAAATGTAAGACTTCAAACTATAAAAATCTTAGAAGAAAACCTAGGAAATTCCCTCTGTACATCAGCCTCGGGAAATAATTTACAACAAAGTCCTCAAAAGCAATTGCAACAAAAATGAAAATTGACAAGCGCAACCTAATTAAACTAAAGAGCTTTTGCCTGGCAAACAAAACTATCAATACAGTAAACAGACAACGTACAGAATGGAAGAAAATATTCACAAATTCTCCACCTGATAAAGGTCTAATATCCGAAATCAATAAGGAACTTAAACAGTTGAACAAGTTAAAAGTAAATAACCCTGTTAAAAAGTGGGCAAAGGATGTGAACAGATACTTCTCAAAAGAAGACATCCAAGTGACCAAAAAACATATGAAAAATGCTCAATATCACTAATCACCAGAGAAATGCAACTCAAAACCACAATGAAAAATATTTATGCTGAATATAAATCCTTTAAATTGGATTATTTGCTCTATTTACATCTACTGGTAAATTTAGGTTGTGTTTATTCTTGTTTGTATGATGATGAGTTACCATTTATCAATTCTGGTGATTTTAGATAATACAGTATAGGGCCTTGAACTTGTATTTTAGTAAGCCTCTTCTAATATTACTCAAATCAGGAGATTGGAAGGTGCCTTGTTACATGTGGGTAAGGGTGAAAGTCCAGAATTCACATGTGGCTCCACAGTCTCCCATAAGGAAGAATAACTTTTAATTGACCATTAGGTATATAAATCTTTGGTCTCCACTGGGCCTTCTCTGACCCCACCCCAGGGAGGGTACCTCATCATAGTCTGGAAAAACTGGAGGTCTAGCCTCTCCAATTAGTGTTTTCTGGGAGAGATAAAGTGTGGTGAGTTTTATTCTGTGAATTGTGGCTGGAGCAAAGTAGTTATTATCTAAATGTTTTCTGCTTTGTTTAGATGTCCTGTCCCTGATCTTTTGGTTAGAAGGAGTAGGTTTTCCTTGGAGCCTTTGTTGTTTGCACCAGTTGGCTTTATATTTTTGTCACCAGCTTCTCCAATATCTAATCTTGGCTATATGAGACAAAAATAATACCAAGGTAATTAACATTCCTTTCATTGCTCAATTTCTG
Organism: Trachypithecus francoisi; assembly: GCF_009764315.1. Taxonomy (NCBI): domain Eukaryota; kingdom Metazoa; phylum Chordata; class Mammalia; order Primates; family Cercopithecidae; genus Trachypithecus; species Trachypithecus francoisi. The sequence continues at coordinate 86,111,442 of NW_022681454.1, read as the reverse complement.
AGGTCGCTATATCTGTTCTTTATATTTCAAATATTTTTATGCTTGATTTTAATATCCAGGATTTGAATTGTAGTTTTAGTACGATTTTAGAGTAATTAATATTTTATATCTGTTCCACCCGTATTTAATAAGGAACTTTCATCTTGGGCATACAAGAACCCGAAAATTAAAACATGATCTTTGCCTTTTAAGTACATAAAGTTCATAGAAATTAAATATGTGCATATTAAACTGAAATAACAATACAGTCTAGTTTATTCCAAGGAGAGTATATGCATGCCGCATTACTCTTCACTTTACATGTCATATCATTAATCATTTATGACTCTATCCTACCCCAAATGGATTATGACTCATCACAGTGTCCTAAATATCCACTATCAATTTGACAGAGAAGGCCATAAGTTAAAACCCATTTTTCATTTAATATTAGTAGTAAATAATATAGGATACTATAGAAAGCATTCACTTTGGGCTATATAAATAGATAAGAGCTCATAAAGTGTCACATTTAAACTGTATTTTATTGCATATTCTTCATTTACTGACTCTGTGACCTGAAGCAAGTTTTATAAAGTATGTGATTATGTCGTCTTATTTATAAAAGGGAGACGATAAAAGTTTTTTTCCACGTTTATTTCTTCTTGTGTCAGTTTGGGGAAGATGTGTTTCAATAATTTCTCTATTTTGTTTTAATTATCAAGTGTATTTGGATTAAGTGTTTCTTGGTAATTTTTAATTATCTTTTGTAATTCCTGAAATGTAAGTGATTATTGTTCTCACTTTTTTGAAGAGTTAAAAAATGAATAGGGTAATTTACAGAGCAGTTGCATAACCTTTTGCTCCAGAGCTATTTTGCAAAAGACATATTTTGATTCATTGCTATTTTTTTTTTTTTTTCAATGACAACCTGGAGTGCATATAAGAAGGAGGGTTAAGTTTACTCTCTGGGTGAATGTCTAAAGCGATACTGGGGCTTGTCGCGATAGCTAAGGCAGCTGAGAGAGAAAAATGCACTGACCCAGGGCTCTCCATAGAAAGCTAAATGATGGCGGATGATGAACACTGACTTCCAGCAGAAGCAGAAAATATTCCTCAGTGGAGGAAAGCTCAATTTCACAAAGATACAGTTCTCAAGATTAGTATGGATGAATGAAAACCCCGAACAACTTTTTAATAGAATTTACCAAGCTTTTCCTAAAATAGATGTGAAAGAACAAAGGGCCAAAAATAGTTAACATACTTCTGAAGATGTAGAATAAGGGGTGTGTCCTATATGGGCAGGAGAGGAATTTTTACTAAAAAGCGTATATCCTCATTAAAAAATGCTTAAAATATATGGACCAGTGGAGGAAAAATATTAGTCCAGAAGCATGTCAATCAGTGCAGAAAGGAGGGACAATCCATAAAATAGAGGTGAAGGCCGAGTGCGGTGGCTCACGCCTGTAATCCCAGCACTTTGGGAGGCCAAGGCGGGCGGATCACGAGGTCAGGAGGTGGAGACCATCCTGGCTAACACGGAAACCCCGTCTCTACTAAAAATACAAAAAAATTAGCCGAGCGTGGTGGCAGGCACCTGTAGTCCCAGCAACTCGGGAGACTGAGGCAGGAGAATGGCGTGAACCTGGGAGGCGGAGCTTGCAGTGAGCCGAGATCGCACCACTGCACACCAGCCTGGGAGACAGCGAGACTCCGTCTCAAAAAAAAAAAAAAAAGATAGAGGTGAAAAAAACGTATACCCCACATGGAAAAAAATAAAAATTATTCACTGTATATCAATTACAAAATTTGATTCCAAAAGTAAGTATTTAAATGTGAAAATTAAACTTTGAAGCATTTTAAATTAAATGTAAGAGTATTTTTTTAATGCTGGTGATTGAAATTATAATTCAATTATACCAGAATTAAGCTCCCACTCTAAATACATGTTTTTACTCAGTTCTCTTTGAATAATTTTTTTGAGCAAGGAGCTTAACCAATAGCAATAGTTAAATTTCCTATTTAATTGTTATAACATCAATTAAATTATGAAATCAAGATGTAAGAAATTAAGAGGTTAATCAATTAAGTCAGTTGTTAGATAATAAGGAATAATTCATAGAAATGGCAGGACATATCTTGGTATTTGCCTTATTTGGAGACTATATATGAGGGAAATAGATGTACGACTAACTTTATTGTATTATGTCTGGATTCATAAGTGTCACATTTATTCAACATTTAACAAGTAGTTATTGATAATTTCAAAAGTAAAATTTTGTGTTTGATGTATATTGTAAGGAGAAGAAAAAATTTAAGAATTTCTCAAAAATGTTTGTCTTGAGCTCAAAATAAAAATAGAAGTTGGCATGTTTTGATATGAGTAAGACTGGAAGATGAGCAGGTTCAAAGAAACTAACCATTAGGAACACATTTTTGGATATGTCATGTTTGAAACATCTGTAGTATTCATGGATATATAGATATTTGAAATCACTGCTCAAAATAGGAATGCCAGAATTGTCAAGTGATTGTTGCAACAATTTTTTTTTGAAATGTAACATAGATATAATAAAATTTACAGATTTCAAGTGTCAGACTCATTGTATACAAGCAGCAGACACCAGGATGAAACAAACATCAAAATTTCAAAGCTTTTTGTAATATCATATTAGGGTTCATTTAATCTAAAAATAAAAATACAATAACTATATGAAGGCATGGAACGACAAAAGCAGGCTTAAATTAAATGGTAACCTCACACACATTTGGCTTTGAAATAAAAGAAAAAAAGAAAAATGCGAACACATCTTTTAGGGGCCACCATTTAACAAGTAAAATTTCAAAACTATCAAAAGTAATTATAACAAATTGAAATGCTAGATTTGGAATCTACAATATTGGTAATAAAACTTTAATTGCATGGGATTAATAGCAGATTATACACTGTTCCCCTGACAACCCCACAAAATGAAAAGCATCCATGAACTTGAAGATAAATCCACTATCTATTTAATTATTTTTCCCTTCTGTGAAGTACACAGAGATACCTCCTCAAAGGTATGCAGAAGAGGAAAATACTTAAAAATAGAACAGTGCAGCAATGGCCTATGACAGGATGTTTAAAAGCCACATAAGCATTTCACATTCATCTAAACCTAGAAGACAATGGAAGCTCAGAAAACGCCTACCAGGGAAATTATAGAAAACCTGTTTAGAAACATCATAATCTAACCACTGAACATCAAAAATAAAAGTAATCTTAAAAGAAGCTGAAGGTAAATGAAGCAAAACAAAACAGAAAAAAAAAAAAAAAGACACCCACATACTGCATTCAGGGGAACAATGATAAGATTGACTGCCAATTTGTTATTAGAAAAAAAATAGAGGCTAGGAAATCATGGAACAAGAAAACAAATGGAAAAGCAAACAAAGCAACAAAAACAAAAACAAAAACCCAGTCTCTCAACTTAGAAATGTATACCCAGTAAAGATAATTTTTTAATATACAGCTGTAACAAAGACACTTTTAGAATTAAAAACCAAACAAAAAATGTGAAGAACATTTGTTCACAATAGACAAAAACATAGAAAATCCTAAAGAGATATGATACTAGATTTAACTTGGAGCTAGGGAAAGAATACTAGATATGAAAAACATTTTAAATATAAAAATGTAATTTTCTTCATCTTTTCTTAAACTTTCTGAAAGTGATCATCCCATAAAAAATGTAATACATACTGGCATATCTAACATTTGTAGTAGTAACTCGCTGTTATTTTAATGTGCAATTCATTCGCTAATGATAAATGATGTTGAACGTCTTTTCACATACATTATATGCCATCTGTATTTCTTCTTTGGTGAAGTGTCTGTTTAGAGCCTTTGTCTGTTTTCTAATTAGGTTATTTCTTTTCTTAATGTTGAATCTTAACGGATCTTCAAATATTTTGAATAAAAGTCATTATTGGATATATATTTTGCAATTATTTTTCCCAGTGTGGAATTCAATTTTTGTTGTTGTTGTTGTTTTCTTAAAGCTTCTCTTGCAGAGTGAGGTTTTTAATGCTAATGAAGTTCAACTTCATTTTTTTTTGTCTCATAGACTATGCTACTGTTATATCTAAAAGGTCATCATCAATTCCAAGGTCATATAAATTTTATGTATTTTATGTTTTCTTTTAGAAGTTTTACAGTTTCACATTTTATATTTAGATCTATGTTTCATTTTAAGTTAAATTTTATGAAGGATATAAGACGTGTGCTCAGGTTCCCCCCTTCTTTTTTTGTTTACACATGGATGTCCTATCTTTTCAGCACTATTTGTTGAAAAGACGATTCTTTCTCCATATAATTCCTTTCGTGCCTTTGCTAAAGGTCATTTGAGTATGTGTGGGTCTATTAGTGGCCTCTCTATTTTCTTCCATCGATCTACGTGTCTATTTTTTCCCCAATACCACACTTGTTTACTACAGCCTTAGAGAAAGTTTTGAAATCAAGTTATATGAGTCATTCAATTTTTTTTTTTTTTCTTCTTAAGTATTGTGTTGGCCATTTCAAGTCCTTGACTTTTTGTATAAACTTTAGAATGAGTATTTCAATAGCTTGCTGGGTTATTGTTTGGGATTGAACTGAATATATAAATCAAGTTGGGAAGAAGTAACATCATAACAATATAGAGTTTTCCAATACATAAACATGGAACATATCTTTTTTGAATTCCTTCATCAGAGATCTGTTCTTTTCTACATATACATTGTATAAACATTTTGTTACAATTTTACCTAACAATTTCCCTTATTGGTGGTATAGTAAATCATATTGTTTTTAAATTTCAGATTCTAATTTTGTCCTTGATGAGGACAATATAGATTCTTCTTAAAAGACTTTAAAGTAGCCTTTTCATTCTCTGATATAATCTTCCTGTTAACTCTTAAATCTCACAATACTAAAACTCTCTAGTAGTTTAATCTCAGGTTAAATGTCATCTCCCTGAAGAGGTCTTCTCTGATCACCCAATCCAAAGTAGCACTTGACCCCTCTTTATTTGCATTGCAGTCATATTTGCTTATTGTAATTCTCCAAAAGGCACATTTCACTATTGGTTTTGTTGTTGTTTTGGCTTATTTGCTAAAGTTATGTATATGTTTATTGCTTATGTTTCCATGAGAATATAAACCCTGAAAGTTTAGGGACTTTTTAAGTTTGGTTCTCCATTCTACTACCCCCAGCAGTTTGAACAATTCCTCATTAAATGTTTGTTGGCTGAATAATTAATAACTTAATTATTCAATAATATTTGTTTCAAGTTAGTTTCTCTCATAAGCAGATGCTCAGACTAGAGTTTAAGTTAAATCCTAAAAAACACATTTAGGAAATGGAGGATTCAGAAAAGGAAAGGAAAATAACAGTACAGGTCATGGTTAGGTAAATAATAATCCTCTAAAGTGCCCATACACTAATCCCTGAAACCTGTGAATATGCTACCTTTCAAGAAAAGAGGGAATTTGCAGACATGATTAAGTTACGGATATTGAAATGGAATGATCCTGGACCATCTCAGCAGATTCGATGTATCAAAAGAGTTCTTATAAGAGAGTGGCAGGAATATTAGAGTAAGGTAGATGTTTGAGGATGCTATTCTGCTGGCTTTGAAGATTGAGGAAGAAAACACATGTCAAGAAGTAAAGGTGGCTTCTAGAAGCAGGCAAAGGCAAAGAAATGGATTCTGTCCTAGAGCCTCGAGAAGGAATGCAGCCCACAACCCTGCTGATACCTTGACTTCCGGCCACTGAGGAATATTTTGAGCTTCCAACCTCCACAACAAGAGCATAGTAAATGTATATTGTTTTAAGCCACTGTTGTTTTGTAACCGGTCACGGCAACAACAGGAAATGAAAGTAGATGCATTAAATAACATATCATCCCTGTTGGCTAATGAATCTGAATCATGTAGAGGACTGGAGATAGTATAGAATTTGCTTCAGAATCATACCACTTGAGGGATGAGAAAAATAGTGCATTTGTCCAACTCCAGTTAGTCTTTGGTTGTTCTCCTGGCATTGACAGTCTGAAGCCCCACTTACCTGTCTTGTACATGGACTGAACAAATTATCAAGAATAAAGAGGTAAGCAAGGTGGCTAACTAGAAGTCTCAGCACTCATGCCCCCCACCAAAGACAGCCAGAACAGTGAAAAAACTACTCTATTTTGATTAAAAAAAATAACTACGGGAGAGTGCTAGAGTATATCATAGAAGTAACAGAAACCCTATAGAGCACAGACACTCAATATGGCCACATAGAGCATATAAGAAAGTACCTTGCCTCTGCCAATTCACCCCTTAGTTAGGATCAGCTTGGAAACAAATGGGCCTTTCCTTGCTGAAAAGGGTAAGCGGTTGGGGGTGGTGGCTCACACCTGTAAGCCCGGCACTTTAGGAGGCCGAGGCGGGTGGATCACGAGTTCAGGAGATGGATACCATCCTGCCTAACGCGGTGAAACCCCATCTCTAAAAATACAAAATATTAGCCGGGCATGGTGGCGGGCGCCTGTAATCTCGGCTACTCAGGAGTCTGACGCAGGAGAATGGCATGAACCTGGTAGGCGGAGCTTGCAGTGAGCCGAGATTGTGCCACTGCACTCCAGCCTGGGCAACACAGCGAAACCTCGTCTCAAAAAATGAAATAAAATAAAATACGGTAAGCAACAGAACCTCAGTAGTTTCCACCAACCTGTTTTTTTCTCAGTACTGGTACCTCCTGCAATTCTCACAGGCACTAAGCTCAGCTGAGAGAGCTGCCTGAATTCCACACTGCTGCTCACCTCGGAGAAGGAGACAACACCGTGCTCCTCCTTCTATAGCCCTAAGGCTACTGCACGACACCATCTTGGAATGGGATCAACTGTTGGAGTAGCCATGGTAACCTTCTATCTGTGAGACCTTGTTGCACCTGAACCACCCTTACCCAGTGGCCTGCCACCCTGGGGCTAAGATGTTACTACACCCTCCCTGTGAGGCCAAGCTGTTGTTGAGGTATTCCATCTACTCCTTCCAATCACTGCCGTACTTTGTACCTCAGGGACTGAGTTGAAGCAGAGCTTTGCCTCCCAGGAAAATGTTGCCATGGCCATCAGAGCAGCCACAACCCCAGGGCCTAAGTTGAAGCAGCACGTTGCCTACTAGGCCTAGCTGAGCAGTTGTGCATCCCAGAGCTGACCTGATGTGATGACCCATGTCCTAGGGAAACAGAGCATTCGCTGAGTTAAGACAATAATGCTCATTTCCATAGGCTGCATAACTGTGGTACCATCCTTCATTGAAACTGGACTAGCCCCCTAGAGTCTGAGCTGCTGAGATACTCCCTGTCCCAAGGGAAAGAGTTATTTTTCTGCTTCTCTTTGCAAGTCAGAGCCTAAGCAACAGCTGTTCTCTGCCATTTTCAGTTCCTTACTGCTACTACACCTAACCTTACAGTCTGGTATACTGCCATGTCCCACTATCCAAGGGTCCAGAGTCAACACTGTGCAGTACCTTATCTCCTAAGGTCCTAGTTACGACTGTGTCCTATGATCAATTTAAACAGATAAAATTCTCCAGTCAAAATGCATGAAGTGTCAAAATGAATTAAAAAAACAAGATCCAACTATATTCTGTCTACAGACACACTTTGGCCTTAAGAATACGTAGACTGAAAGTGAAGGGATGGAAGAAGATATTTCAAGCAAATGTTAACCAAAAGAAGGTAAAGAAAGCAGAGATGGCTATACTTATATCAAATGAAATATGCCCCAAGTAGAAAACTATCAGAAGAGACAAAATAGATAATTATCTAATGATAAACAGCTTGATTTATCAAGAAGACATAACAAGTATTAATATATATGTACCCAGCATTGGAACTCAGATGAAGCTGAGAATCAAATCAAGAATTCAATCTCTTTAAAACAGCTGCAGAAAAAGTAAAATATCTGGGCCAGGCACAATGGCTCATGCCTGTAATCTTATCACTTTGTGAGACTGAAGCAGGCAGATCACTTGATGCCAGGAGTTCAAGACCAGCCTGGCCAACATGACAAGACCCCGTCTCTACTAAAAATACAAAAACAAGCCAGTCATGTGATGATGCGTGCCTGTAATCCCAGTTACTTGGGAGTCTGAGGCAGGAGAATTGCTTGAACCTGGGAGGTAGAGGTTTCTGTGAGCCAAGATCATGCCACTCCACTCCAGCCTGGGTAACAGAGAAAGACTCTGTCCAAAAAATAAATAAATAAATAAATAATTCTGGGAATACACCTAACTAAGGATGTGAAAGATCTCTACGAGGAAAACTACAAAACACTGCCGAAAGAAATTATAGTTGACACAAACAAATGGAAACACATCCCATGCTTATGGAAAGTTGGAACCAATATAGTTAGAAAATGACCACACTGACAAAAGCAATCTACAAATTCAATGCAAGTCCCATCAAAATACTATCATCAATCTTCACAGAACTAGAAGAAAAAAATTCCTAAAATTAATATGGAACCAAAAAGGAGTCTGCATTGTCAAAGCAAGACTAAGCAAGAAGAACAATTCTGGACGCATCCCATTACCTGACTTCAAACTATGCTACAAGGCTATCATTACCAGAACAGTATGGTATTGGTAAAAAAAAAAAAAAAAAAAAAAAAAAAAAAACAGACACGTAGATCAATGTCATAGATTAGAGAATCCGGAAATAAAGCCAAATATAGCCAACTGATTTTTGACAAAGCAAACAAAAACATTTTAATGGGGAAAGGACATTCTATTCAACCAATGGTCCTGGGATAATTGGCCAGTCACATATAGAAGAATGAAACTGGATCCTCATCTCTCACCTTATAAAAAAAATTAACCCAAGATGAGTCAAATACTAAAATTGAAGACCTGATACCATAACAGTTCTAGAAGATAATATTGGAAAAACTATTTTATCCCTCAGCATAGGCACAGATCTTAAGTCAATAACAGTAAAAGAGGATGAAAAATGGCATTAAATAACAATAAAGGGTACAATTCAACAAGATGTCTTAAGTATCCTAAATATATATGCACTAAACTGTGGTGCACTCAGTAATAAAACAAGTACTTCTAGGCTTAAGAAAAGTCTTACACAGACACAATATCATAGTGGCTCATGCCTGTAATCCTAGAACATCGGGGCTGAAGTGGGAGAATTGCCAGAGGTCACAAGTTTGAGACCTGCTTGAGCAACACAGTGTAACCCCGTCTCTACAAAAACTGAAAAAATTAGCCAGGTATGACGATGTGTGTCTGTACTCCCAGATACTCTGGAGGCTGAGGCGGGAGGATTGCTTGAGCTGAAGAGCTCATTGCTACAGTGAGCTGTGATCATTCCAGTGTACTCCAGTCTTGTCAAAGAGTGAGACCCCGTCTCAAAAACAAAACAAAAATGGACAAAGAACTTAAATAGGCATTTCTCTGAAGATAACATAAAAGTGGGCAACAGATATGTGAAAATGTGTTCAACATCACTAATAGTCAGAAAAATGCAAATCAAAACTATAATCAGATACTACCTCACACCTGTCAAGATACTTACTATCAAAAAGACAAGAGACAACTAATGTTAATGATAACGCTCTATACAAGACTATGGAGAAAATAGAAACCTTGTGTGCCATTGGTGGGAATGTAGGTTGATGCGGCCATTGTGGATAACAGTATGGAGGTTCCTAAAGAAATTAAAAGTAGAATTACCATATGACCCAGCATTCTCTCTTCTTGGTATATACCCAAAGGAAATGAAATCACTACCTCATAAAAATATCTGCACTCTTCAGTTCATTGCAGCATTAGTCACAATAGCCGATACATAGAAACAACCTACGTGTTCATTGATGAATGAATGGATAAAGAAAATGTTTTGTATATGTAGGACTACTATTCGCCTTAAAAAGGAGGCAAATTTGCCATGTCCACAGATGGACCTAGAGAGGACATTTTACTAAGTGAAATAGGCCAGACACAGAAAGAAAAAAGTAATGAATGAACTCACTTTTATGTGGAACTTATAAAGTAAGTGGTTGTGGGGAGGCTCAAATATATGGAAACAGAATAAAACAAGGTCTGGGTTGGGGGAAGGAAATGAGAAAATATAGATCAAAGGATAAAAAGCAGCAGATATGAGGGCTGCACAAGCCTAGAGCTCTAATGTACATCACTAAGACCATGGTTAATAGTAATATATTGTATTAAGGATTTTTGCCAAATGAATAATTTATAGTCGTTCTTGCCAAAGGGCAGTTTGGAGACAGATAACTATGACAGATGATGAACTTGTTATTTGTTCCATTATAGTGACTCTCTCTCTCTCTCTATATATATAACATATAATATGTATTATGCCTTAAATATGCATAATAAAATATTCAAAAAATACCCATAAAATTATCACACACAGAAAAGAAGAAACAGAGAAAGCCTTGAGCTCAGTTGTAGGTATAGTACATGCATCAAAAGTGTTATTGCAGAGAAAATACCAACAGTATTTGCTAAAATTATCTTGACCACTTTCTATGCACTTTTTTTCCTGAATTTCCTGAACATTCATTATAATAACTTAGATTTAATTACTGGCTCTTCTTTTACAGGAACTATGCTAGGTTAAGACAATGTAAAGCCTTAATCTCACTCATCATAAAATTTCCTCTTAGTAACAATCAAAAACAATTTCTGGAATCCAATGTGCATGTTAAAAAAGATTTAGAGACAAGATGACTTCACAGCATATTGAGAGTTATTGGGTCCAGTTAATGTTGTAAGGAAGAGGCCATGACTAGATATCAAGATTCCAAAAGTGAATATAGAAACAAAGTAGAAATGGTAGAAGATGTATTCTAAGCATAAGGTATTATATTTCTGAATGTATGCCTCAATAAAGAGCTTTGTAAGTTTGGTTTAGCTACAGAAAGAAAATTTTGGTGAGGAGTTAGCTTAGTACTTCAATGATGTTGGTAAGTTGAATGAGGTACTATTTTACTCCCCAATATATCCTCTGAAATTCAAGCTTGGATATTACTAGCTAATGACCTATCTTCCACTTATATCTGGCATGCCCATTTGGCAAAGGGTTACTGTACGTGAAACAAACATGTACTTTAGCTACCTAACTCTGAGTTTCCAAAATAAATTCATCAATGACCAATATTGGCTAAAGTGAGACAAATTTCTGAGAAAACGGTGTTTTTTCTCCTGATATTTATGTGTAATATTTGAAGGACTTATCTTCAACTCTTCTCATTTCTAACATTTCTACATCTAATCCATCATCAACAGTGTTGACTCTAACTTCAAAATATTTAAACATCTAAATACTTTCAACACATCCAATGCTAGCACTGCACCATTAACCAGGCAGCCATTTTCTATCTCCTTGTGTATTCTAATTGCCTTGTAAGCTGTACTCTTATTTTCCTGATGTGTCTCCTGACTATTATCAACTAAGTAGACAGAGTGATCTTTGAAAAATGTTAAGTCAGGTCCCAACATCCCTCTGTTTAAGACATTTTGAGTGAACATCATCTCAGTCAAAATCAAACTTTAACAAATTTTCTGCAAGACCCTCATTCATCTACACTCCTTTTACTTATCTGTTCTTCTTTACGATTAATCACACTCATTCATTCTGTTGTGGCCTCACTTTTCCATTTTGGGGCTTTTGCATTTACTATTTTCTCTACCTGAAATGCTTTCCCCCAACATACGTATGTGACTCCCTTATTTAAATTTTAATTTTAAGTTATTTGACAAAGCTAATAAATGACAAAGTCAAAATTTGAACGTAAGTAATCTGGCTCCAGAATCAACATTTAAACAGGGACACAACCTTTATGTGTAAATTTGATTAAATCTCCTAATTCCATTATGTCCTAATATTCAAAACCTTCGCCATAATTTCCTCAAACATTTGAAGATTTCTATGTTATACTCTTCCCTTTTCTCTGCATCTTGAGCCATTACACATTAACCTTCTCTCTCTTAAATGTTTTGGTTGTTGTTGTTTGTTTGTTTGCTTGTTTGTTTTTGAGACGGAGTTTCACTCTTTTTGTCCAGGCTGGAGTGCAATGGCCCAATCTCGGCTCACCACAACCTCCGCCTCCCGGGTTCAAGTGATTCTTCTGCTTCAGCATCCCGAGTAGCTGGGATTACAGGTATACGCCACCACCCTGGCTAATTTTGTATTTTTAGTAGAGACAGGGTTTCTCCATGTTGGTCAGGCTGGTCTTGAACTCCTGACCTCAGGTGATCTACCTGCTTCAGCCTCCCAGTGCTGGGATTACAGGCGTGAGCCACTGTACCCGGCCTCATTAAATGTTTTATGACCTGATTGGTTTTTTGGATATGAGATTAAAGGAAAGTTTCATGTCTTATAATGTTCCTTCTTCTATTTATCCTCTACCCTACTACCCACTCACTAAAATGTTTCTTTTCCTTAAGACAAATTTCTCTTCCTGTGTCGGGCATGGGATAGAATGGCCATTGCATTTTGAAGCCTGAGCATGCGCTTGAGGTCTTTTCCACTGTCGTTAGTAGTTAGTGTAGCTTTAGTAGCTAACAAAAGTGTTTCTTCTTTATTAAAAAGTGTAGCCCCTGACAGAAATTCTGGTGAAGACATTTTTCTACACCTAGTTATATGTGCTCTGAACTCAAGTATGAAGATTCTCATTTGTAGTGTGGGCTCTGCCAAAACACATATATTTATAAAAAGATTTCTGGTAACACTGATCATATATTTTGAGACTTATTGAGTTTGAGACCATTATCAAGAGTCTTTAGGAAAAGATAATGACATAAAAGCAAACTGCTCTGCTCTCTCATCTAGCCTTTCCAAAATTGAATAAAGTGTCAAAGATTATAAACTAAAACAGGAAAATGAAGTTATCACTATTGAGCCTAGAAATAGTGACAAATGTATGCTAAAATAATTGAAAAAATTATTACTAAATTCACTACAAAGATGGGCAAATAGAACTTCATTAAGTGGAATTGGAGCTGCCCTCCTAATGAATAAACTCTGTGGTACAGGAAGAAGTAAAGAAAAGCATAGGGACATCCTGCTAACATTAATTTAAGTGGAAAAGCAACGCTCAGAGGCCAGCAAAGGGAAAAACACAGGTAATAGCTTGTTTTGAAACCCTTTTGTCATTGTGGAAAACAAGAACATAAGAATATCAAAAACAGTATTTGTGACTATGTGCTTTGTAAGGGAATTATTCTGATACAAGTTATTTTTTTTCTGAAATATAGAGGAATTCATTATCTGGAAGTATGATGGACAGAGTGAGCATATATGGAAATAACACATTGAAGCTTCTTTGGACACTGGGAACTAACTGCTGTCAGAGGTTGAACATGCTCTTGAAATAAAACTACCCCAGGCAACACAAACAAGTTTTAAAGAACATCTGTTGAACACCAACAGAAACATAAGTTATGTGAAATAAAAAATGAGCTATGATATGATAAGAGAGAATCTGAATGTAAGAAGGAAATACAGTGGCACATTTTAAAACAATAACAGAAGAAGAAAACAGCACAACAATTCTGTTTAATAAATTAAAAAATTAGATGAGAGGATATATGCTGGAAAGGGTGTCTTCTGAACAAAGATAAAAAAATGAAATTATTAAAAGCATTAAGAAGGGAGATAATAGACACAAAGGCTAAAGAGAAAAAATATATAATATGGTTAATTGATATACTGAAGGGAAAAACCAGTTAAAGGTATAGTATTTAAAAGTACTGAATTTTAAAAAGTAAAACAGGTTCTTCAGTTTCAAATGATACCCGATAACACTGGAAAGCAATGAGCCATTCAAGTAGAATATAAGACAAAAATATTAATCATTAACATTTATTGAGCACTGTCTTAGCTCGAGCTATAATACTCACCATGGACTAAGTGGCTTAAATGACAAACAATTACTTCTAGTATTTCTGGAGGACAGGAAGTTCAATATTAAGGAGTTTGTAGATTCAGTATCTGGTGAAGGCCCTCTTCTTGGTTTGCAGATGGCTACGTTCTTACTGTATTTTAACCTGGTGGAGACAGAAGTCTAGTGTCTTCTTTGTCTTACAAGGAAATTAATCTCATCATCGGGGCTCCAATCTCATGACCTCATCTAAATCTAATTACCTCCAAAAGGTTCTACCCACAAATAACACCACAATGGAGGTCAGAATTTTAACATCTGAAATTTGGGAGAACTCAAACATTCAATCCATAACAAGCACTCATGCCATGACTGAACTAAGTTCTTTACCAGTATCACTAATTGAATATGCTTAGTAGCCCTTTAAAGTCAGCACTATTATAATTATTGTCTTTTTATTTAGAAGAAAGGGCATACAGAATAATTTGGCACAGTAAAATATATAGTATGTTGGAACTGGGGTTTACATCCAGGCGTTCTAGCTGGAATAGAGATAAAATAGAGATAAAATTTGAAACATTAATAAAAGAGAACAGAAATAGTTGACTTTGAAGATTTGGTTTATTTTTTAAATGAAACAGACTTACAAATCACTAGTTGTTTTAGGTGACTTTATTTGTAAGGAGAAAATACAAATACAGATAATTAAGAAATAAGGCTAATATAACTATTAATATAGAAGAAATCCACAGTTTAGAAAAGTATAGCTTATGGAAAGGACTCTTGTTTTTTTTCTTCCTCCTTCCATCCCCCCCCCTCTCTCTCCCTGTCTTATTTTTACCTACCTAAGGAAGGAATTATAATCACTTAAGTTGGATAATAGTTCCTAATATGAACACGAGGGTCCAATGTCAAATTAAAAAATGACACACACACACAAAGGCATTTATGTAAACTTTCCCAATTTTTTGAATGTTAGCTTAAAAAATTCAAAACAATGTGTAATTTAAAACAAACAAAATATGTGTTGGCCAAACTCAACCCACATTCTGAGCTTTTGTCCTGTGAAAAAAAGGCAAGATCACAACCTATATTTAGATAGCATTTTAGAAACATTGAGGTTTATACCTGAATTTTTGTAATTGTTGGGCATTAGAGAAATTCTACTTTTGGCAAGATGTAGGGTACAAATGTTCAATGTTTTATTTAAATGAAAAAAATGTTCTTTAAAAATAAGCTGAGTTAGACGTAGGCTTTACAAAAAAAAAAAAAATTCTGAAATTTGAAAGATCCAATAATTACATACCCCTAAATAAAAATGTATTTTTCCCACATAAAAGTGAGCTGAAACCATATTGATAAGCAGTCTAAAGCTTTTGTTGTTTGTTTTTAAAAATACCGACAGAGAAGTAGGTGGTAGGTTCTTCACTCACTCAGCAAATATGTGTTCATTACCTACTTTGTGTACCAAGAGTTGAATGCAAACTGTTATGTAAAACAGACATTGTTCAATACCTTCGTGGATAATTTGGTCATTTCTAATCTCTAATAGTGAATTAAAGAAATAAAGAGAGATGGAGAGAGAGAGGAAAGATGGGAGGGTGGAAGGGTGGAAGGGTGATGGGGCTGGAGAGTAAGAGTGTAAAGGGGGAAAGTCCACAAAATTTGAACTATATGGTTTCTTGTCAAAACTTCCAAGATGAAACAGTTATAAAATATATTCCTAGATTCATTAATTAGTAGGCTTGTTTTGTTGTTAAATTAGGTAAAAACTGAATGAAATCTACCCAAAATGATAATTTTTTTGGTGGTACTGGTGGAAAGAATTACTAGTCTAAGCCATTCTGTCTGGCCATGGTTATAGATCTGTGCCAGTTGTTCATCAAAATCTCTTTAGTTTATTGCAATAAAAGTAAGTAAACTGTATCATCTACATAATATCTATAGTTTTTATCTTTTTTCTAATTTCTATACAATTTTATATAATGCATGGTTCATGATAAAGGACTATCTAGTTATACTTTTATTTTACTATACTTTGAATAACTGGAAGTTGGACTGAATTCTGACTCCACAACTTTAACAATAAAAAGCCATAGACTTAAAGAATATTAATACAAGAAGGAATTTAACAGATTATCATTTGTCCACATTTCATAGGTGTAAAGACTGAGATCTAATGAAATATTTTGTCAAGAGTTTATAGGAACATATAGAGGTGGCCTACATAGAAAGTGGTTGAGTACTTTGAATGAAAATACCAAAATGTCTGTTTATGAGATATGTTTAAAATTCATCTGTATTTTTAAGATGAAGCACATGCTGTGCAATCAGTTTAGTTCATAGGTAAAGAGTATTATTTCTAATCTTGATTGCAGCAATTTCCTGCAAGTTTTGGCTGGTACTATTTTTGACTTTTGAGGCTCTGAGCTCTGCTGCGCTTGGCTCACTGTTGGAATTTCATCAGTAGTGTTTATGAGTCATGTGAGCTGATAGCCATAAAACTTAGCCTGAGTAAGCTATAAAGTTCTGCCAATGGTGGTAGGGGTCAGAATGTGAGAGAGGAGTAGGGATTTGAAATCAGCTGCTAGAACTGGTGTTATTGCTGGGGAACATGATGATACTAGCAGAACCAAGTAGCTCAACATAAAGCAAAGAACAGGGGTTAAAATTGTTCATTAACAAACACACATAATCATTCTTCTGGTCTTTTTCCTAAGGGACTTAGGAGTGTTTTGCTTCTAATATTTTCAAGTGATGATACAGAACAAATGACTTTAAGTGATTTGTTTGGGATTTGTTCCTTGTGAATTGTATGCTCTCTATAATCTCTGAACTGGGTGATTTTGATCTTTAATAAAGAAAGCATAATTTACCAATATAACAGGTATTATAAATATTAGTTGTTTATTTCATGTTGATGGATGATTCTTATTTCAGTAGTAATACACCATGGTGCCAGCAAATAAACAACAGTAAAGCAAAACATTGTCTGGGACTCTTATTCAAGAAATTGATTTTCCATAAGGTCTTATTTAAAGTTTTATTTTGGGGACAGGAGAGCAACATTTTATAAAGCAAATACTGCCATACTCTAAGAAATAAATCTTGCAGAGAAATAAAAAGACACAAAAGAAACATTATTTGATGCAAAGCTATGTTTTGCTATTGTGTTTCAGGTCAGTAGTTTTATATAGTACTTGAAAAAACTCATCATCCCTTGTTGTCCAGTGCAATTACATGGTGTTGGTATATACAAAGAAAGACTTTTGTAAATTTTCTGTAATGCTAGTTTGTTCAAAGCCTACAGAGAAATCACTTTTTAAATGTTTTATTTGTGTGTGAGATTTAACAAGAAAATTAAATTCTGTAAAAAAAGTTTTTATAAATTTTTGTGATCTTTTTCAATTGTTACTTCTAAAGGACAAGAAATTCTATGATATGCATGTTTCTCCCATATCTCTTTGTAGTCTCTCGATTGCATTTACTCCAAAATTATTTATAAAACTACAAGGCATTAGAATAGAATAGAGAAAAGGGAGTTGACTCCTTTTTAGATTACAGATATTAAGTACTATTATTCTGAAACCAAAGATAGCTAATTGGTAAATATCAATGGAAAATGAATATGCATTATCACAAAGAGAATTTTTTTATATCCAATTAAAAAGATATTTCTTTAAGGCTATCATGGAAGCTTTAGACAGGCTTAGGAGTTGAAATCTTCAAAAATATTGCTTTTAAATAATCTAATATTTTCTACTTATAAAGAAAAATATGTTTATTATTATGAATTTATATAGATAAAACTACTTATAACTTTTCAAGCACCACTTGTTTTATGATTTAATCATCATAATTGTGTGATAATATAAAATATGGATTAACCTCCATAACTGAATAGTATTTAATTTTTTCTAATTATTTTCACTTCTATTATATCTGTAGTAGTTCTGTGTTATAGCTGATAGTGTAGGAATACTCATTTTTAGTTAATAAAAGAGGAGATTTTATGGCTGAGTTGAGATTGTTCCTATCCCAGACCAATGATTATTTTAATGTCATTGTGGGCCATGACCAAACATTTCCTTTTCATCCTGAAGCACCAATTCTGCTTACAAATAGTATTAATGTGTATTTGCCATCTAGCAAATGGCCAGATATATCTGCATTACCATTTCCAAATAGAGTCAAAGTAAAGGAAATACATTTTGGGGAATAATAGAGTGCAATAGAATATCTGCCTTTAGTCCTTCCATTAAGGATTTTATAAACTATTTAGCAAGCATAGTCATGATTAATGCTGTTAATAATCCAGCTTTTCTCACAGTTACAAGGTTATATTATACCTCCCAACACCTCAAAGCTAGATATGGCTATGTGAGATTTTTCTTAAGAACAAATAAGCAGAAATGGCATGTATACCATTCTGGCTGAAGCGTTAAATAATGGTTCTTTTTTTTTTCTGCCTATTTTTTTGAATCTCTTCCTTCACATAGGAACTGGAAATGTTTAGAGATGGTGATTACTCTTTCTAAAAGTACTGAGGATTATGACAAGCAGAGCATCTTAATGTCCTCATGTATGTGGAACATACATTTTTTATTAGCATACAGTAAAATTATCTGATTTTCGGTGTGTGTTTTTGTGGATTTGTCTAGATTTATTGATTGAGTTTAATAATACCAGCATGGTCAGTATAAGGAATAGTTCCCTCATCTCCAAAAATTCTTTCTTGCTGTAATTTTGTAGTCAATGACTCTCTTCTGAGTTAATCTTTGGCAACTATCAATATTTTCTCTGTTCTTATAGTTTCATCTTCTTCAGAATGTTATTTGAAATGGAACTACACAGAACATAACATTTGAATATTGGCTTTAGTCACTCAGCATAATGCCTTTCAGATTCATTCACGTGTTATGTGTTATCCAAAACTTTTCATTTTTGAGCATCCATTGCTTTTCATTTTTGAGTAGTCTTCCAGTATATGAATGAACCAGTTTATGTATCCATTCACCTTTAAAGGGCATTTTGAAGGTTTCCAGTTTTATGATGAGTACAAATAAAGGTGGTAGAAACCTTGTTTACAGGCTGTTTTTGGAACATGTATTCAGATTCTCTGGAGGAACAGAACTAATAGGATATATGTATGTATGAAAGGGAGTTTATTAAGGACATTTGACCCATAAGATCACAAGAGGAATTCACACAATAGGCCGTCTACAAGTTGAAGAGCAAGGAAGCAAGTAGTGACTCAGTCTGAGTCCCAAAACTTCAAAAGCAGGGAAGCCTACAGTGCAGACTTCAGTCTGTGGCAGAAAGCCTGAGAGCCACTGATGTGAGTCCAAGAGTCCAAAAGCCAAAGAACTTAGAGTGAGATGTTTGAGGGCAGAAGGCATCCAGCACAGGAGAAAGACAAAGGCCAGAAGACTCAGCAAGTCAGCTTCTCCCCTCTTCTGCTTGCTTTATTCTAGTGGTGCTGGCAGTTGATTGTATGGTGCCCACACACACTGAGGGTGGGTCTGCCTCTCCCAGTCCACTGACTCAAATGTTAATCTCTTTTGACACCACCCTCACAGACACACCCATGAACAATACTTTGCATCCTTCAATGCAATCAAGTTGACACTTAAT
Organism: Trachypithecus francoisi; assembly: GCF_009764315.1. Lineage (NCBI taxonomy): Eukaryota > Metazoa > Chordata > Mammalia > Primates > Cercopithecidae > Trachypithecus > Trachypithecus francoisi. The sequence goes on along the minus strand of NW_022681454.1, from coordinate 86,091,902 downwards.
ATTAACCAACACAACTTCTATATTTAGAAGTAGAATTACTAGGCCATATGGTAAATGTATGTGTAATTTTGCAAGAAATCCTCAAACTTCCAGCACAGCTATGCAATTTTGCATTCCCATCAGCAATGTATGAGAGTTGTGGTTGCTCTGCATCCTCGACAACACTTGATATTGTAAGCTTTCATAAATTTATTTTAACAATTGTGTAATAAGATTTTATTATAGTTTTAATTTGCATTTTTTCAAATAGATGATGTTAAACATATTTTCATGTACTTATTTTCCATCTGCATCTGTGCTTATCATTTACATCTTTTTGGTCAAGTCTCTGCTAAAAACTTGTCCATTTTTGAACTGAATTGTTTATGTTCTTCATATTGAGTTTTGGGAATGTTTTGTATATTCTGGATATAAGATATGCAATTGCAAATATTTTCTCCTGGTCTGTAGCTTGTCTATTTATTCTCTTGCTAGTGTCTTTCACTGAGCAAAAATTTTAATTGTGATAAAGTCCAGTTATCAATATTTTCCTTTTATATATTTATTTTTTGTTGCCATGTCTAAGACTTTTTTTTTTTGCCTAATCTAAGATTGTAAAGATTTTCTCCTAGATTTTCTTCCAAAATTTTATAGCTTCACTTTTATATTTGTGACTTATTTATGCAAACTTTATTTCACATTTTTTATTAGTCTTGATTTTTTAAATTCTGTAATTGAGGTATGATTGACATAATTAAAACTATGTATTTAAGGTATATAACTTGATAAGTTTGGTTCATTTAGGTGGTTTTTTGAGGGAATTGGGCTTTTTTTTTTTTAATTTGGATGTACATTTGTTCTGATACTATTTGATTAAAAAAAAATGTATTCTCTATTGAATTGCCTTTGCACCACTTACAAACCTCAGTTGACTAAAGCTAGGTGCGATGATACATGCCTATAGACCCAGCTTCTCAGGAGACTGAGGCAGGAGACTTGCCGGGCCCAGGAGTTTGAAGCTAGTCTGGGAAACATTCCAAGACTCCCTGTCTATAATATAAAGTCAGGGATTTATGCATTTGAGATTTTTTAGGAGAAAATTATTTTGATTACTGTACCTTTGTAGTTATTCCTAAAGTTGGTTAATGTATATCCTCCAACTTTTGTCTTTTTTTCAGAATTGTTTTTGTTACTCTAGTTTATTTGACTTTCAATATAAATTTTAGGATCAGCTTATTGATGCCTCCAATAAGGCTTTCTGAAGCTTGGTTAGAATTGCAGTGAAGATGTAAGTTTTATAAGTTGGGAAAATTGATTTTAGCTATGCTTTTGAAATATGCAAACATGATATATCTCCACTTATTTTGTTTTTCCTTGGTATTTTTCATTAACATTTTACAGTTTTAAAGACATTGCGGGTAAGGACATTTTATTCCTTCTTTTACAGTTGGCTAGACTTTTATTTACTTTTGTTAATGGGATCGTTGACAGTAGACATCCTTGCCTTGTTCCCAGTGTTAGGTAGAAAGCATTCAATCTTTCATCATCAAATACAATGTTTGCTTTAGGGTTTGTTTATTTTTATAGAGACCTTTTATCAGTTTTGTTAAACATTTTTTTGACAAAATTTACATTTTATTTAGATTAAAAAAAATTGTACAAAATTTATTTTTTTTTAACCAAAAATAACAAGTATTTTCTGTGTTTATTTCCAGATAAAACATAAAACACCTACTTTTGTAGGTTTTCCAGGTTTGGTTATAAATCAAGATGAGGCAGTAGATATAGTTATGACAAAAAATGAAAGAAAACAGACATGTCAGATGTCTGTATCCATGGCCTCTGATTCTGCCTTGACCTTAAAACCTATATTTTCAATATATACTACTAAAAAGTTTATGATATGGGCTTGACAAAAGATGTAAATAGCAACAAGTTTATAACTGAAGTTTGAATGGAAGTGCCTGCCATTGTTGTCCCACATCTTTTTGTTGCTGTTTACATTCCTTGTTGAGTCTGCATCTCCATAAGCTGTTTTAGCCCATACGTGTTCAAAACTTAGCAATGGTGGAGTCTTCCATTCACACCTTAATTGTAAACTTGTTCCCTTAAGTTCATTTGATAAAGACAAAAACCGGCCGGGCGCGGTGGCTCAAGCCTGTAATCCCAGCACTTTGGGAGGCCGAGACGGGCGGATCACGAGGTCAGGAGATCGAGACCATCCTGGCTAACACGGTGAAACCCCGTCTCTACTAAAAATACAAAAAACTAGCCGGGCGAGGTGGCGGGCGCCTGTAGTCCCAGCTACTCCGGAGGCTGAGGCAGGAGAGAATGGCGTAAAACCCGGGAGGCGGAGCTTGCAGTGAGCTGAGATCCGGTCACTGTACTCCAGCCCGGACGAAAGAGCAAGACTCCGTCTCAAAAAAAAAAAAAAAAAAAAAAAAAAAGACAAAAACCACACTGAAATCCTGGTTTGGTGAACTTTGTAAGTGTCTTTCTCTGGTAATTTCTTTAACTGTTTATTATAGATTATGAACAATATATTTAAAACTTCTACTAGTCAAAAGTCAATTGTGGGTTTCACTATAATATTTTATGAGATGTATTTTGTCTTGCCATAGCTCCTCAAAATTTGTTTCTTCAAAGAATTGATAATTCAATACCCAATAACTAGATCTATAGTGGAAATAAATGTTATGTCTAAAATGGATTAACTTAATTCCAGAATGACACTAGCAGGGATCACACAGAAGTGAAATGCAGCACTTTCCATACTATATTCTGGAAGAATAGATGGGCCTTCAAACATGAGAGTTAAAATATGAGCCTTTTAAATACTTAGATCATTAATGGGTAATGTATTCAATGGAAGGCGTATAGGCAAAGATATGCCTTACAGCTTTTCTTCCAAATATCAAATATAAAAGAAGATATATTTTAAAAGTCTTTTAGACAATTTCACTGGTTTCTGAATTATTCACAGGAAGCTCTTTGTTGTATAGAGTTTGACATATGTACTCCCCATTAATCTGTTGTTTTACACCAAAAGTTTTGTTAAGAAAAGCTGAGTTACTAAACATTTCTTCCACCAAAGTGTTTAAGTATGCTTTGAGACACTTTCATAGATTTTCATAGCACTTATTCTCAATCTTCATCACAGGAAGAATACACAGGTCCTTTAACAATGCACACACATTAGGAAAAAATGATGTCAGGCAGGTGGAATGCTTCACACATGGGGGACAGAAGTCCTATATCTTTACCTCTATCTTTCCATTTGACTCTTCAACAAGGAAGCTCAGCTGAGAGCATGTCTGTACTGGGTATGTGATTTCTGTACTTGTCAGCATGGTGTTTCTCAGATGTATTGAATTTAAGCTGCCCTATGACTGAAGGCACCAGAAATAAGCATATCATAGATTTGAGATACTTTTCTGAGAACATATCTTTGAGGTACTGTTCTGAGAATATATCTTTCAGTTTCTGAAAAATGTGCTCCACTGTTGGAACAGTTAGGGTTTCTTTATAAAAACTCTCAGAGATCAGTTGAGATGCCATGTTACCTTGGTAAGCTCTATGGAATTTCCCAGGGAGTTTTATTTGACTATCAATTTTGGTTGCCAAATCTGTGGCTTCCTCAAGCTAAAAATAATGATAGACTTCAATATCCTCCATCACTTCATTGAATGAATGTAGTACTGTAGTCAAACTACTGCCTACAAAGATAATATCAGAGGTGTGACCATGGAGATTTCTTCAAGGGGTTCTTTTAAAGGACATTTTTAATAAGAACAATGGTAACAACAAAGTCAAAATCTGTTGCTGCACTACAGAGGACAAATTCTTGGCTGGGTACTCAGTTGTCTCATCTAATATTGCATCATCTTTTATATCATTTAAACCCAAAGAAGTGCTAGCATGAGGTCCACTAAAATTTCAAAAGAATCATGCCTGCCTGTTCAATGAGAAAACCAAATATCCTTTAGTCATTTACCCTTTTCTCCACTGTTTTGAAAAAGAGCAGAAATGACACTGTCACTCCTAAAAGCAGTTGTGATTGATGGAAAAAATAAAGAAACTTCTGCAGTTGTTCCTAATGCAACAGATACACCCATAATAGGCACTGATTTTGCCAATCACAGACTAAGGCACAGGAAAGGCAGGGTGGGTAGATACCTTGGGGATATTTTTTTAAAAGTCCAGGAGAAACAACTTTCATTTTGGAAGAGAATCCATTGCACACAATGTAAACTTGGCCATGACAATAATACTCCATATTTAGTCCCCATTTCTCAGTTATGGTAGTGTGAAATTTCACAGCCAAAATTTCTGCTTCAGCTTCATAAGGCAGGAAGCCCACAGATTCCTCTCTCAGGTTATGAGATTCTTAAACAAACCTCACCAACACAAATGGGTGCTCTTGCCCTGATATGTCCACTACATTGTCAGTGATGGCTGTGGTTTGGATATTAGACCCTCTAAATGTCATGTTAAAATTTGATGTTAAAGGTGGGGATGAACAGGGGGTATTTAGGTCATGGGGTAAATCCCTCATGAATCACGTAGTGCCGTCCTTGTAGTAATGTGTGAGTTTTTGCTTTCTTAGTTTCTACAACAGCTGCTTATTGAAAGGAACCTGGAATCTCCCTCCCCTCTCTTTTTCCAGTCATGTTATCTATGCATGCACCAGCTCCCCTTTACCTTCCACCCTGAGTGGAAGCAGGCTGAATCCCTCACCAGATGCAAATGGTGGTGCCATGCTTCTTGCACAGCCTGCAGAACCATAGGCCAAATAACTCTGTTTTCTTTATAAGTTACCCAGCCTCAGGTATTCCTTTATAGCAACACAAACTGACAAAGAGTGATAATGACAAGGAAGTGTGAGATTCTCACTTCCCTTAGAGTTTCTTCCCTAATACAGCTCTCACAGATCTCTAGCATATGATTCTATTGTGTTTCCAAACAGAACAGTGTGTTGTGTTAGCCACTGTCGTCTCAGAGTGCTTTCTTAGGACCTCTTCATCAGAATTTATCCGGCACTCCAGCAGTGCTTGACAGTTATCAGTAGTAACATTTCAAATAAAGACTTTATGTTTAGCTTTCTCATGAGAATCAAAACTTCAAATAGAGACTTTATGTATTTTTTTGTTTTCCTTCTTGTGAAAGATTAGCGGTAAAATGTTCTAATCCTGTTCTTCATCCCCTTCTCTGCACTGGGGTTCTGAGCATTGCTGTTATTGGTTTCTGCGTGTGTGTGTGTGTGTGCATGTGTGTATGTGTGTGTGTGCATGTGTGTATGTGTGTATTTGTGTGTGTGCATTTTCCTCTTTCGTGTTGTAAATATTTTCTGCTTTATGTGTTCTGATTTCATCTTCACTCAATTCTTCTATTCATTTTCCCTATCATGTAGATTGTTTAAATGACTGCTAAGATCAACTATTGTTGGTATTACATTATCTTAAATAATTATCCTATAAGCACTAGTTCTACAGATCATAAGAGGTCTCGAAGTAGTTGGCACCTACTTGACAATGTTTTTTCAGTTGATCAGATATTTTCTCTTCTGTCCACTCTCTTACAGTTCATCTGCTTCTGGCATCTGGCTGGATCTGGTGGGAAACTGAAAAAAGCCAGGTCAGACTATATGCTCTTCTGCAGTACAATTGGTGGCAGTGCAGACCTCACTTACCCTCTGTTGTGCTCAGCCTTCTCTTCCTTGCCTTCTCAGGGCGGCGTGCTGGACATAAGGGCCCAGGAAGGGAGAATGTGTTGTTGTATTTTTACAGATATATGTGTGTGTGTGTGTGTGTGTGTGTATATATATATATATTTTTTTTTTTTTTACAGATATATATATATAAATATATTTTAGATGAAGTCCCGCTCTCTTGCCCAGGCTGTTGTGCAGTGCCACAATCTTGGCTCACTGCAGCCTCCACATCCAGGGTTCAAGTGATTCTCCCACCTCAGCCTCTCGAGTAGCTAGGACTATATCTGGGTCCACCACCCCTGGATAATTTTTGTATTTTTAGTAGACAAAGTTTCACCGTGCTGCGCAGGCTGGTCTCTAACTCCTGGCCTCAAGTCACCCTCCTGTGTCGGCCTCCCAAAGTGCTGGGATTACGGGAATGAGCCACCACGCCCAGCTGTATATCTTCTTTATTTTGTTAATATGATGAGCTATAGGTTGAATGTTGAATGTTGACCCGACTTTGTATTTCTGGAGTAAATACCACTAGTTTATGTTTGACGTAGTATTCTTTTAATATGTTGATATATTTAATTTGAAAATAATTCATTGTAGATTTTTGCATCTATATTCAAATAAATATTGGTCTTTTCTTTTACTGGTTGTCTCACATTTTAGTATCAAGTAAATATTCCCTTCTTTCTCTAGTCTGGATTCTCCAAAGAAACAGAACTGAGAGGATATATGTGATACATGTATGTGTGTATATTTTATAGAAATTGGATCACATGAAATGGAGACTGAGAAGTCCCACAATCTGCCATCTGCAAGCCAGAGAACTGTGAAAGATGGTGGCATAATTCAGTCCAAGTCCTAAAGCCTGTGGGGTGGGTGTTGGGAGGTGATTGTGCAATTCCTGATCTGAGTCTGAAGGCCAGAGAACCAGGAGCATTGATGTCTAAGGGCAGAAGAAGAAGATGGATGTCTCAGCTTAAGAAGAGAGAGCAAATTTGCTCATTCTTTTCCTTTTGGTTCTACTTGGGCCCACAATGGGTTGGATAATGTCCACCCACATTGGTGAGAATGATTTTCTTTACAGAGCTACTGATTTAAATGCTAATCTCTGCTGGATGTACCCTCACAGACACACCAGAAATAATGTTCTAGCTGCTATCTTGGGCATTCCTTTGCCCAGTCAAGTGGACACATAAAATTAACCATGACACTCCTTTTCTATTTTCTGGAAGGGAGGTATATAATTGATGTTATTTCTTCTTTTAATGTTCAGTAGAATTTGCCAGTGAAAATATCTGGGTCTTAAGTTTTCTCTTTTGAAGGTTTTAAAACATGGATTCCGTTTAAAAAATATTTGTGGGAATATTTAGGTTTTCTATTTCTTCTTAGCTGAATTTTGTTATACAAGAGTACCCTGCCTTCAAGAAAATTACATTTTTTATGGGGAATAGATGATGTAGGTCCTTACATAACAGTGTGTTATAGGGTAAGGGAGGCACAGCCTGGTGAGCAGTAACACTGTGATCCATTATGTATTCCATAATATTGCAAGAACCAGAAAAAAATTAATTTAGAATATTAGGAAGATTTTATTCTGTAGGGGGAAGAATCCAGAAGAAACTGAAGTAACATATGATTTATGGTTCAGAAAATACTTTTGGTCTTTATAAGAACTGAGTGTTCAATGAGGAGTTTGATAGAGAAAGCACACTTAAAGATTGAATCAACATGGGAGGGGAGAGAAAATGGGAGCTGGGCACAGATTTTCTGTCCACAAGTTGCTGTAGGAACATTGAAGAATGAACCATTAAAAAGAAAAAAAATCCAGATTGCCCAAGAGGCTTGACTTATTAGATTCAAAATGTGCTTCCTCTTCCAGTACAGTTTTTTAAAAAACCAGAGTGGCATTGAGATTGCTGGTAAAATACTTCAGAATTATAACTTGGGAGGATAAGAGAAAAATTTATGACGTCATACTATCAGGGACGAAAAAACCCACTATTTTTATAATTAACTTTAAAAATTTATAAACATGTTATATTGAACAATTAAACAGAAGATTTCTACAAAGTAAATAAAACAAAAAATAATTGATATTCAAAGATTTAAAAATATTACCATAATTAATAACACTTAATTTAAGTGAAATAAAACATCATATGACTCTAAAAGTTTGGTCGAGATACTCTTCTGAGACACATGAGAGGCCTTGGGACTAAAATAAGACAGACTTTATGAGGTATCTTCCTACTGAGAACACATGACATAAACACATTTCCACATGACATTGGGGTACAAAATCTAGCACCTTAGAAAAACCCAAGGTAGAAACTAAAGTATGGAGTCATCAAAGAGATAACAAAGAATAAACATTGCAAAGTGAATTTCAGGGATACAACTAGAGATAGCAAAATAAATAGATGAAGGAATGAGTTTGGAAACTCTGATGGATGTTTTACCTGGAGAGATTTGTTCAGGTTGAGAGATAGAAGTAGTGCATCATATAGTGGTTTGGGTATAGAACTTTCATTGACACCACACTCTGGATAATTTTGGTCAATTGTAATGCTATGAAACAATCAAAGCAGTAGGACATCAAGACCCCTAAAATCTTTGATAAATGGTGGTGCTGACAAAGACTTTCTCCTTGACCAAATTTAGACAGGCTAGTCTGATCCTTGTTTTCAACTAGGCTTTGTCATTATACATTGTCTGTGGGCCCACTAGCCCAGTTTTAGCAAGAATCTCTGGTAAGCCAGTTTGGAAAGAATTCCCCATCCTTTATATCTGATTATACTCAATATCTCATTAAATTCCTCATCCCCCACTCTTGGTATTTGATCATCTTTGATCTGCATTGAGTCAGGGGTTTGATAGAGAAACCATACTTAAAGATTGAATCAACATGGGAGGGGAGAGAAAATGTGAACTGGGCACAGATTTTCAATCTATGAGTTGCGGTAGGAACATTGAAGAAGGCTGTTAATATCAAGCATCCTGTTCAGTCTGTTTAACAAGAATTCCCCTACCTTGATATCTTCTCTTAGTAATTTCCCATTCACTGACTCCCCACTTCTGCTCATTTGCTATAAATCCTTAGCTATCTTTGCTTTATTCATTCATGTTGGACTGACCTTTCTCACCTATTTCAATAGTCTTGACACTTGTTGCAGTAATCCTGAATAAAGTCTCCCTGATAATTTTAACATGTGTCAGATTAATTATTCTTCAACAGTGGTCAAAGTAATATCCAGGGTGGTTTCCTTCCAATAACGTGATAAAAAGCATAAGAAAAAGTTTTAACACTGCATTAGGGGTACTCTAAAAATGTCCTAAAAGAAGAAAAAAGTTCTTATAACTCTTCATGCTCTGCTCCCTAAGCATTGTGCAAGATGCTAGGTAAAAGCCTACTACAGGTTAGATTGAATTACACATTTTAAAAATCTGACTTAATAAAAACAAGCACAATATCTAGGAACTTATGGTTACTCATAAAAATTGTTTTAAAATCTTTAATGATAATTTGTGAATATGACAGATATATTTGGGTAAAAGATCTCTTTTACTGATTATTAAGTCTTAAGTTTGACTTTAATCTTTTATTCTTTACTCCCTCACCCTAGAGTATTTCCCATTTTTTTTCATTGCTTTTGGGTTCTGTATCCACAACATTCATTTCAGGTACTATTTGCACAATGGTGAACCAAATAGTCATGTTTTCTGCCCTCTTGCAGCAATTTAAAAGGGGCTTTTGAATTTGACTTACCTAACATCAGCTTACAGAAAATTGTGATACATGCATGTTTTTTAACAAACCCAGCACAGTTTATTATTTGTTTTGGTAATGAAGAATGAAGGGTAATCCCAGATTCTTTTTCCTGAGAAACCAGAAGATTGGAGTGGCATTTCTAAGATCGTTAAAGTGGATAGGGATTCCAAGTTTTAATGAAGACATCGTGAACTCCCTTTTATTCATGTTGCCTTTCAAATTTTCATTAACTATCAAGAGGCACATTTGAGTCAGTTAAGCAAGAGACTAGATTCAGAAAAGATATCTAGCTAAGATATTAAATTTGGAACTATCACCAGGTATTTGTATTTAAAAGCATAGAACTAAATGATATCTTCAAGAGTGTATATTCAAAGCAAAAGGATCAAGGTTATACAACATAAAAAGGTTGAAGAGAAAATAGTAAAAATCAAAGGGACTGGGAAAGACCCATGGATAGGGTAGGAAGAAAACCATGATATTCTGAAAGTCAAGTTAAGAAAGTATATTAAAGAGAAGGGAGAGGTGGGAACACTTAAAATCTACTCTCTCAGCAATTTTCAAGATTATAACAACTTACTAATTATTTTCACCATATTGTATTTGTACAATAGATCTCTTGGACCAATTTGTCCTGCCTAACTGAAATTTTGCATTCTTTGATCAACATCTTCTCAATCAACACAATCTTCCTTATCCCCTTGTAACCACCTTTCTTTCTTTTTTTTTTTTTTTTTGAGACGGAGTCTTGCTCTGCTGCCCAGGCTGGAGTGCAGTGGCCGGATCTCAGCTCACTGCAAGCTCCGCCTCCCGGGTTTATGCCATTCTCCTGCCTCAGCCTCCCAAGTAGCTGGGACTACAGGGACCCGCCACCTCGCCCGGCTAGTTTTTTTTGTATTTTTAGTAGAGACGGGGTTTCACCGTGTTAGCCAGGATGGTCTCGATCTCCTGACCTCATGATCCGCCTGTCTCGGCCTCCCAAAGTGCTGGGATTACAGGCTTGAGCCACCGCGCCCGGCCATAACCACCTTTCTACTCTCTGCTTCCAATGATATGGTATGTGAGTTAATAAATGTGTTAGCCTGATTTAGTCATCCCGTAACAATACATATATCAAAACATGATGTTGACATCATAAATGTATATAATTTTTATTGTAATTTTTATTTGTCAAGTAAACATAAATATAAAAAAGAGGAGAGATTGATCAATAGTTTTAAACATGGCTGGTAGATTTTTTAGCATGAGGACTAAGAGCTATCTTTTGATTTTGCAATGTGAGATCATCAGACCATTGATAAGACGAATTTTAGTAGAGTAGTCTTTAGTAGAAAGCCGAATTGGAGTACACTTAAGAGAAACAAAAGAGAAGCATTGGAAATATGAATATAGACTATTCATTTGAAGAATTTTGCTGCAGAGGTGAATGCAGAAATGGAGGAGTAGTTGATTGGCAAAAGTGAAGAATGGAGTGACAAGAACGTTTATGTAAATACCAGCAAATGATGGAACTGATACAGTCAAGTATGAAAGCTTATCATATAGGATAAATCAGAGAGTTGCTGTAGTAATGATACTGAGACAATATAGAATTTCCTGCATAAATGGAAGAATATATAACAGCATGCATATGTCACCTAAAGTAAGTGGAGGAAAAGCAGAGAAACTGGGTGAACACTTTATTTATTTATTTATTTGTTTATTTTCAGATGGAGTCTTGCTCTTTTGCCCAGGCTGGAATGCAGTGGTGCGGTATCAGCTCACCGCAGCCTCCACCTCTGTGGTTCAAGTGATTCTCCTGCCTCAGCCTCCTGAGTAGCTGGGATTACAGGCATGCACCACCACATCCAACTAACTTTTGTATTTTTACTAGACAGGGGGTTTCGCCATGTTGGCCAGGCTGGTCTTGACCTCCTGACCTCAAGTGATCCACCCGAATCTGTCTCCCAAACTGCTGTAATTACAGGCGTGAGCTACCGCGCCCAGCCTGATTGAACATTTAGAGAGAGAGGTGGTTAATGGAAAATCTAAGGGTATTCTCAGCCAGTAGCCAAAAGCAAGAGCTAAATTAGGAGAAATTATGGTGATTCTGTGATTACATATAAAAGCTAGGTGATTTAGTCTGGGTTCTCTAGCGGAACAGAACTAATAGGATATATGTACATATGAAAAGGAGTTTATTAAAAATAACTGACTCACGTGGTCACAAGGTAAAGTCCCACAATAGGCCATCTGCAAATTGAGGAGCAAGGAAGCCAGTAGAGGATCAATCCCTGCCCCAAAATCTCAAAAGCAGAGAAATTGACAGTGCAGCCTTCAGTCTGTAGCTGAAGGACCAATAGCCCTAGGCAAGCCACTGGTGTAAGTCCACAAGTCCAAAGGCCAAAGATCTAGGATCTGATGTTGGAGGCCAGGAAGCATTCAGCACAGAGAAAGATGGAGGCCGGAAGACTCAGCAAGTCGGCTCATTCCACCTTCTTCTGCCTGCTTTTGCTGTGCTGCAGCTGAGGCGATGGTGCCCACCCAGATTAAGGCTATGTTTGCCTCTCACAGTCCCCTGACTCAAACGTAAATCTCCTTTGGCAACACCCTCACATACACACCCAGAAACAATACTTTGCATCCTTCAATCCAATCAAGTTGACGCTTAATAACCGTAACACTAAGTTGAAAGTCACAGGTTCTCCAAGAACTAAAATGGGATTACTTTCTCTCTTTCTCCTCATTCCTTCCAACACCCTCAAACCAAACAATGTAAAATCCAACCAAATAGAAAGGTTGTATTCTCTCTCTTTCTCTCTTCCTCTGTCTCTGCTTTCCTTTCTTTCTCATGTGCTCCTAGTCACAGTGGAGAGGATTCAGGATTTTTAATCGATTAACCCCGTCTGAAAACACAGCAGTATTTTTTCCTCATTGGTGGAGTGAAGAAAGAAGAAGTGCCAAAGAGTCCGGGATGACAATTCCTGTAAATGGAAAAGAGAGAAGCCTGGAAGAAAAACAAGCTGATCTATGGTAAACAATTAGTTGAAACATCACTGGTTTCAGAAGAGTTGTCTAAACCATTTATTTTTACTGTGCCTCTTTAGATACCAGCATATTTGTTTACTGATACCACTCCTAGACTATGAAGTCATATCGTCTTCTACTTTTGAATTTGGACAAAATCTAGAAGAGTCTTCCCTTTCTCTGGGGGGGGGGGGGGGGGGAATTGTTGTAATGTGTTATCGCTCCAAATACTTTTTTGTTAATTTGTCCAATATTATGGCAAATAAATACATGAATTTATAAAGTCTGTATAAATGGAATCCCTGGGAAGGGGGCTAATATGTAATTTGCACATCCAAGCGTGGCAGACCAGAGTTGTGGCATACACTCCTTATGAAACAGATAAGAGGGGCTGTGGGAATACATCACACACAGCACTTCTGAAAGGATCTGTAGAGGGTAATAATTGTCAGTGCCTTTTCCAATCCCTACAGAGAATTCAGTACCTTTTAAAATTTAGTATTTATTACTTTTTAAAATTAAATCTTTCAATGTAAAGAAGTAACTTCTATTTTACCAGATTTTGAAGGAAAGATTTTTCCTCAGACAGACATTAATTTAATAGAATGTTAACTTTTACAGATAAAGTTCATTTATATTCATAACCACATTCATGAGATAGAGGATCATTTTGAAAATAAACAAGTAGGAATTGATGGCTACTATACCTGAAGGCTTATGGAAACACAGATGTTTGTTAAAATACAGTAGACTCTATTAGCCAGTTTCATGAGTGAAAAGAAGTCTTCTATTCCTCCTTGAGCCTCTTCTCTGGTGGTCAGGAACATTTTCAAATCAAGATGAACATTACTATTTTTGCAAATAACAAGCCATCATTCCAATTTTTCAGTATTGTCTCCTGTGGAAGGCAGAATATTCCTTCCCTCAAAGAGGTCTACACCCTAATCCTTGGAAGCTGTAAATATATTACCTTAGGTGGGAAAAAGGACTTGAAGATCTGATTAAGTTTTCTGACCTTGAGAAAAGGATCACAGCCTGGATTATCTATGTGGGCCACCTTTAATCACATGGATTATTAAAAGCAGAGAACCTTTCCAAACTGTAGTCAGAGGGAAGTATGAGATAGGAAAAAGGTCAGAGGAAGGCAACATTGCTAGCTTTCAAGATAGAGTAAAGGGACACTGGCCAACGAATGTAGCCCCATCTAGAATCTAAAAATCATGGAAATGGAGTCTCACTTGATAACTTCAGAAAGGAATGCCAACCTCTGACTCTGACTTTAGCCCAGTGAGAATCCTGTGAGACTTCTGACCTACAGAACTGTAAGAAGCAAGTTGGTGTTAAACCTCTAAGCTAGTGATAATGTACCCCCTACAGGTAAAACATTTCTACAGTATGTTGCCCCCTTTCCTGGCACTTTTTACAGTAAGAAACAAGTATGCCTTTTATTTTTTTTTTTAAATGACATATGAATGTTACATTGATAAATTAAGAAATTTTTATTTACATTTCTAAATATGCTTTTCCTCAGGACACTTTTAAATAAACAGTTCCCCTGATATTTTCAAATATAATGTTATTTAGAATGCAATGTAGTTATGTGGTAGTTTTTTGGTTTTTTTTTTTTTTTTGAACCTCACTGGTTTTATAGATTAAATAAATGCCAGTAATGTTTGTTTATATGATAATCTGCCTGCCCTTGGATGCAATTCTCGTGCACACATATCTGTTGAATGAATGAAGGATTGAATAATAAGTGGATTAATGGACAGAGAAATAAAAGGAATGATGAAAGAATGAATAAATTAATCTTTAGTAATGCATTATAGCCACAAAAGAAAAATATCTCTCCACCTTCTGACTCATTTCAGAAAGACCCAAGAGATTGTACTTAACCAACAAATCTCCCTTTTAGAATATTGTATCAAACACAGGAATAGTCAATGAATAAGATTTGCATCAGTCATATTACCTTTATGTTTCTTTTGATCAAAATTGAATTATGATTTTACCCAATTATACTGTGTTCTGTACTTATATAATTTAAGTGTAATTAAATATATTTTGAAGTTACGTAATATAAAAGTTTGTGGATATAAACACACATATTAGTTCATTCATGTCTGGGTAAATGTTTACTACTGTTGAAATTTAATGTGTAAGACATTATTATGAATATAAAAAAATCACAAAGGGGGTAAACATTTAATGAAAAGCTGATACGTTGACTATAATTCTGGGGTTTAGCTTTTATTATTATTATTATTATTATTTTTTTTTTTGAGACAGAGTCTCACTCTGTCACCCAGGATGGAGTGCAATGGTGCAATCTCTGCTCACTGAAACCTCCACCTCCCGGGTTCAAGCGTTTCTCCTGCCCCAGCATCCCGAGTAGCTGGGATTTCAGGCTCCTGCCACTACGCTGGCTAATTGGTTTAGCTTTATTTTGTTTATTAAGTTCCTTTTCATTCCTGTTCGTATATACCACAGAGATCTTTATATAGTTGCAGCTATATTTGAATATTAACGTTTTATTATTCAGTTTATGCTTAAGGGTAATAGGTATTTCTCATTATTCCATACATATAATTTATCTCATACTTACAATTTTTGATAACTTCATACTAGCCTGTGTTATTGATGTAAGTTAATTTATTAAGTTACAGATTGAATATCTATAATCTGAAAAGCTTAGGACTAGATTGATTGAGATTTTGGATTGTTTTCATATTTTATAATATTTTAATATATATAAAATTATATTTCTTGGGGATGCCACACATGTCTAAATGCAAAAATATTCATAATCTGAAGGAAATTTTATACAATATTTTAATAATTTTAGGCATGAAACCAAGTTTTGACTGGACTTTGACTATGGCCCATCAGAAGAGGTCAAGTGTGAAACTTTTCATTGAGGTGTCATGCCTATGTTCAAAAATTTCAGATTTCAGAACAATTCAGACTGGACTTTCACATTAAGCATGTTCAATGTATTTTCTGCTGGGAGTTTAGGCTGGACAGGTACAGAAGCCAGTATAGGATTTGACTTTTTAAAATGTGTAATTTAAAAAATATTGTTGATGTGATTAATATTTTTGCACCTGGCATACAAACGGGGTATGTGGTGATATTAGTGGTAAAAGGGAATGCTCTGCATTCTGCCCTAAAAATCAATATAGAAAATACCCTAAACATATTAACAACTAACTTCACTGGCCTCTCAGGAGACTTCTTGTCTACTATTGGTGATTTATGTATTTTCAGTGAATATCAAATAATTTGAATGTTGCCTGAACTATATACAATTAAGAAATGTTTCGCTAGGGCTGAAACAAAATCATACACACTAAAGCTAAATATAAGAAAACTTGCATTTCTTCAATTTGCTGCTTCTATGTCAATCCTACCATTCACTGGTCTGGATAATAAAAAATTCAATAAGTTTAGAAATTCAGAATGGAAATAAAACAATAATAAATATACAGTGATGCAGCATTGCATTTAGAACTAAGGTCTACCCAAATCAAATCTATTACATGTCTATCTACTCCCCTCACTCTCTTATTGAGAATCACAAAATCAACATACAACTTAAAACTATCTTGTACTAACATGCATCAAATCCTCCTCCAATTTGTCTAGCCTGTCACCAGGACAGCAATTTCCACTCCCATTGTGCAATATTTATTCTATTCATGTCAGTCCCTCTCAGGTCATCTGCTTATCTGCTGATGTTCTTCTTCCATTGAAGCTTTTGTTGATTTCAGTAGATGCCAGAAGACTGCAAAAAGAAGAAAGGCAATGCTGAAGGATACTTCTTCTGCACATTATTGAGCTTCTTTGAAAATAGACATAAAAGTGATGTTTCTAGGTTCTTCTATTCAAAAATAGAGATGGTATGGTTTTCATCTTATAACTTACATATGCATGTACATATTTCCCCTTTAGATAGAGTTTTGTGGAAAATATATGGATTTAACTCTAGTTTTGATCTTTGACAAAAAGAATCAGATTTTATTCCTCTTTGAGTTTTGCGTTATTTACAAGAGGACTTGGTACACCACACATTTGTATAATAGTATTGTTTCAATATTCTTAGTCACATTTATACAGCAGTTCTTTTTTTCCGTATATCTGTTCTTTTACTTTCTAAATTTGATCGTATTATTTCCACTTTTTTTTTCTCTTTCTTTTGTGAAAATCATTGAATCTCTACATTTACCTTAGTAAATGGTAATGGTTCAGTTTCTGGACTATTCTTTAATGTGTTCCAGATGAAAACATTTCACTTACAAAACAAAACGTTACTATGTACTTTCACTAAATCTGTAAAAATATCCCAAGAAGCAAAGCACATTTTGATTTTCTACCAAAGTTGGGTTTCACTTTATTAATAAAAGCATACAGAGACTGATTGCACTTTCATAGTTTTCTCCACTAATTGTCTTGAAATATTTGTGATAATATTTTTATTGTAGACCAATAGAATATGGTTAAGAGAAGTCTTATCCTGCACCCGAAATGATCATAAGCTATTAATTTCTAAGTAAAAGAAAACTCCAGGAGGTTTTAACAAGGAATCCAGTCAAGTCTGTATGACTTAGATTTTGAATTTCTCAAGGTTCTGCATGCCAGAAAATCAGGCATGGAGATATGTGAGCAAAATTATTTCTCCTTATTTGACTACATCACAGAAGATATATTGTCATATCTGGGAATATAGCCACTCTTCAGAGTGCTAACTCTGATATTTACTTTGAATGTTCATGAATCATTTATTTGAATGTAATAGTTCATAATATTCTAAAGATGATTGAATAGTAAACCCGCAATGTAAAAAGGTCACAATATCTGTTATGATTAGTTCTATCTCTGTAAAGGTACAAGCATAATATGTAGCTAAAAGTGATCAGAATATCCCAAACCATTAGTAACAAATAAATATTTTGTACTGATTTTTTCTCACTTGTTTTATGTTCCTATTTTAGCTCTCCTTCGATAGTTTTTGAACGTGTAATTCTCCAGCTTATTACTCTTATTGCTTGAGTATTTATTTTATTATATAATTTCCCATATAAATGACACGTAGCTCCATTTGGGAATAATTTTATTTGGCAGCTAATGGACCATTACATTCACTACATGTTACTAGCAAAGCAGAGTATTGGGCACTGGTATGCCTTTGTTTTCATTCTATTTCTTAACATCGCATAGCCCTTGATCCATGGAGACTGTTTCTACCCTCCACGTTCTCTCATTTCAACCAGCAAGAGCCAGAGGAAGGAGAGTAGGATTTGGCAGAAGATTAACAGCACCTGCTTTGACTTTTTCAAGGTTGGCGATAGGGCAGGAAGCAGCCAATGTTTTACAAGGCATGGATTCTTCGTGAAGCATTCATTCTGTGCACCCATTGTTCAAAATCTATTTCTCTCCTTGCTGCGCTCATGAATCTCTGTAAGCACTACTGATTATAGTAATCACACACCTTATGGGTTAAGAGTTCAGAAAGCAACTCAAGCTATATTTTGCACCAAAATTAAAAAAAAAAAATAGCAAGATATTTCTTTGTTTTGTTGTCATGCTTCTATTAGTTTTATTTTCCAGTAATTTGTTCCATAACATTACTTTGTAAGAATTTGAAATTCTTGCACCATGATTTATTATGAAGCCATAAAAATACTAATAAATGCATCAACCAAAAATCTATTATTACCTAATTTTCAGCAAAGTACAATTTAGCATTTTATGAAATAGGTAGCCATTCAAGTTTTAATCTTTATAGATTACCTCATTTGATTTTTATTCTGTGTTACCATAAAGATGAATATTGTTCATGATAAATGATTTTTTCATGGTAGATATATAAATGGACACTCATGTATGTGTACTATGGCATCATGTCATGAAGACCATTCATAATACATGTGATATAGGTGAAATTGGACATTTTTTTTCAAAGTAAAAATCACTATACTAGTTTTAGTTTACATTACCATTCTCTTCATGATAGAAAACATGTTCATTACTCATGGCTGCTCACTATACACCCTTCTATTTAGCAGTCCACCTTTTAAGAACTACATACTATTAGGTATTCATCTAAATGATTTGAACATTAATCCTTTACATGTATGCCCATCTCTTAATTTTTTTTTTTTTTGGATAGGTAGTCTCACTCTGTCCCCCAGACTGGAGTGCAGTGGCGTGATCTCGGTTCACTGCAAGCTCCGCCTCCCGGGTTCATGCCATTCTCCTGCTTCAGCCTTCCCAGTAGCTGGGACTACAGGCTCCCGCCACCACTCTGGGCTAATTTTTTGTAATTTTTAGTAGAGACGGGGTTTCACCGTGTTGGCCAGGAAGATCTCGATCTCCTGACCTCGTGATCCACCCGCCTAGGCCTCCCAAACTGCTGAGATTACAGGCGTGAGCCACCGCGCCCGGCCTGTTAATAGTAAAATAAAATTTAGTTAAGCTTATTTTAGCTATATATTTAAACAGTATTTCTAACAAGACCCATTTCTAGAACAGCAATCTTTAGATGAAACTGAATATGTATATATGTAAAATCTGTTGACGATTATTACTGAATTTAAATTTTCACCAATAATTGCAAGGAATTCAATTTCACCATTTTTACCTACCTGCTTGCGTTTGTTCCCATTAAATCTTTGCTAATAAGGTAAATGCTCTGCTATTGTTTCAACCGTACATTTGATTCATGTTGAGATTTATTTTTGTTGAGCATTTTGTGCTTTTCATTTTGTGAAGTTCTGGCTTTTATATTGGTATTAAACTAATTATGCATCCTAAGTATTAATTATTTAGGTTATATTTTGAATTTTTCAAATCACTGTTATTCAAATTTTAATTATTTAAATGTGTTTATTAACTTGTAGTAGTATTTAAATTTTTCTCTTGAAAATATATCAGTTTCTTACTTGTTTTCTACTTCTTGAATCATTCTCTTCTCTAAGACTACATATATTTCAACTACATGTTTATTCTATTAGTAGTTATGTAGTTTATTTTTTAAATCCATATTTTCAGTCAATCAGGCATAGTTTTGTACTACCGAAAATGATGCAGAGCTATACTTTTGATAACTTTTGATATTTGTTAACAATATAAGTGTTATATATTATAAAAATGCCCAATTATTATATTTCTATGAGTACTTAGTCTTGCTTCTAGACTTATTTTTTTAAACTATAGAATTTTATATAATATATATGTAGAATGTATATATGTTATATATACTTACATGTCTTGAATATAATACAGTATTACTAACTGTAGATTATATCTCTAGACTTGTTTATTATATATTATATATTATATTTATATTATATTACATATGTGTGTCTGTGTGTATATATATAAAATCATATATCACATGATACCTATCTGCTGTGGCTTTTTTCAAGGCAGTGTCAAAGAGATGATGATGAAAGACAATTGTGGAGTTAAGATATTAAACATACTAGATTTGACTGTTATTAGGAATACCAAAATTTCTAATTCTATAGTAATTGATCGTTCTGCTGAGGCATTAATTTGGCTTATAAATGCCAGTAGTTGGAGTAGCAGTTGCTACTTAGTGGGTTAGTATGTAGTAACAACATTTTTGAAATGCAATATTTATTGTGCATAAGGGGTTGGTCCTTAGTGACATCAGATATTAGTATAGTCAGGTTACTATTTTCACTTCTGTCTGCTGTGAAAACCAATATAAACATACAGACACATACACAGAAACCAAAATGTACAGTTTATTATTGAGGTTCTCAGCAAAACTACATTCATCTTGAATTGCAAAATACCCTTTTCTTACATATTCTCAGTACCATCTTCAATGATAGTCGTCAATAAGAAGGTAGAGATACTTATTCATGCTGTGATAATTATTATATGCCTAATTTTAGTTACTAATTCTACTTGTGTATTTGGCATTATTTCCTGTAGCATAGCATGCTGTGAAGTATATTCACACCAAGTGAATACCCTTCATTTATATTAACATCAAAGTAAAGCACATGAACACATAATTTCGTATAAGAGCTCTTAAAGTCAGATGCTAAAGAAAAATACTTTCACTTATATGGCTCACTTAAGTATTAAATGATTTCCTATGATTGAATCAAGTATACCAAACATTACCTCAAAGGAACAGAATTCAATCATCCTTTATTTGATATAATTATTTTCCTCTCATTGGCTTTGCCCATGAAATCCTTCCAGCTATAAATGTAAAATATTTGAATACATATATTCAAGGATTAAAAGTGCTACAAATATACCAATGTACATAGGAATTACTCAGCAAACCTGAGCAATATATGGTATGAAATAACATTAAAATTAAATCACCTAATATTCAGACTTGTAAAAAACTAATAGGCATATTTTGCATGGTCTTTTAGTAATTATGTATTTCTAACCACAAATATAAACCTTCAAATCCAAGAGATAATTATTTATTTATAGTAAACTTTTTTGCTTTTTTTTTCTCTCGCCATCACCCCAGCAGGACAGACCAACCCATTACATAATTTATTATGTATTAAACTCTCATTGCTTTATTTTAGTTGCCTCACTTATGGGAAGGCTGGTCATATATGCAGCAAAATAGAGAAGTATCCTTTTAAAACAAAGAACACACTAGAAAATGTTAGGTTTAATTACAGGCAATAATTTTAAAGCAATATTTCTCTTATAAACATCTGTGGCATTATAATATAAAGTTGACTTGATATTTAGATTTTTGTTAATTTTGAAAAGTACGTCCTAGACCAAAATGCAACTTTTATACAACTAAATGAGGTTTCTCTTTAAGCAAAATGCATCAGATAGAAATAATTTCCATTTACATATTTAGAGTACTCATGAAGGACAATTTATTTTCTTATTTGTTTACTCTGGAGGTCATCAGAAGAAAAGCCACAATAGGTTGTTATGAAAAATTTGATGCTGATCAGAATGAAAAATTGTCTTTAAAATGTATTTTCATGGAATCATAAATCCTCTTCAATTTGAGCTGCAAACTCTAAAATAATATAAAGTGACTACATCAAATTTGTCAAGGAATCTTGTTAATAAATAGCACTGTGATAGAGTAATATGAGTTAGCACTGAAGAGGGAAAGAATTCAGGGTTTATAAAAGCTCAATATTCAGGATAAATATTTTAACTCAATAGTACTAAAAATCAATTTTAATGCAAAATAATTCCATGATGATAAAAATATCGAATTTTAAATGAAGGATCTGATCCTGTACTTGCATAAATCAGTTACATTGGAACTCTTGTCTTGTTAATTAAAATACACATTTGCTGAATTTTTTAAGTAAACATTCAAATGAAATTGGGCATTTTTCTTTATTTGTGTTTTTATTTATTATTTTTAAAACAGGGTCTTGCACTGTTGTCCAGACCAGAGTGCAGTGGTGTGATACTGCAGCTGCAAACTCAGGGGCTCAAGGGATCATTCTGCTTCAGCCTACCTAGTAGTAGAACTACAGGTTTGTGCTACTATACCTGGCAAGTTAAAAAAAAAAAAAAAAAAAAAAAACTTACAGATGGGGTCTTGCTATGTTGTCCGGGCTGGTCTGGAACACTGCTGGCCTCAGCCCTCCTCCCACCTTGATCCCCCAAAGCACTGTGATCACAAGTGTGAGCCATGATGTCGGGTCTGCAATTGGACATTTTGATTCCTAAACATTGAGTTAAAAAATCATGATATTAAAAATTATGATTATTTATGGTAACAAAAATAAAATAGAGATAGAGGGAGATTGCTGATAATTTCAAATCTGTTATTTCTGAGATTGATAAAACAAAGATTTCAAGAAGGAATTAATGTTTTACATTTTATTACGTATATTAAGGGAATGCAACATGTTTTGATATAGATAGCAAAGTGGTTACAATAGTCAAACAAAATAATATACCATCATCTCATACAGTTACACTTGCGTGTGTGTGTGTGTGAGGCAAAGCATGTGAAATACACTCTTTTAGCAAAAATCTTGAATACAATTCAATATTATTAACTGCAGATTAAATCTCTAAACTTTTTTATTCTACATATCTGCTACTTTGTATCTTTTGACTGACATCCTGCCGTTTTTCTCCTTCTTTCACCCTGCACTCCTGGTAATCATTGTTTAATTTTCTTTTGAGCAGTTGATTTTCTTTTTTCTTTCTTTTTTTTGTTTTTTCTTAGATTCCATATATAATGAATATAATGAGATCATGCAGTATTTTATTGCTTTGGTTATTTCACCTGGTATAATGATGTTAGATTCATCCATGTTGTGGCAAATGGCAAGATCTCTTTTTTAAAGGCTGAATAATATTTTATTATATATTAGATTACATATATACATATATAATATATCACAATTTATTTATCTATTTGTCTGTCAATGGACACTTCAGTTGTTTCCATATCTTGGCTATTGTGAATAGTGTCTCAATGAACATGAGCATTCAAGTATCTTTCATAGGTAATTTCATTTTTGCAGGGTGTGGAGAAAAGGGAACTTTTGTACACTCTTGGTAGAACTATAAGTAGGCAAGGCCATTGTTCAAAACAGTATGGAGGTTCCTATAGAAATTTAAAATATAATTACCATATGATCCAGCAATTCCTCTTCTGAGGATATACCCAAGAGAAATTAAGAAACTGGAATAACTAAATTTAATAAATCTCATTGATTGCTATATTTTGCTTTCTCTTCATCAATCATTCGAATAAAAAGCAATTCATATGCATGATTTGCCTATATTTTAAAATACATCTATTATTAATATTATTATATATTTATATTAGACACAATTTAATATTCACCACAAATTTTTACTTGGCTAACACTTGTGTTTCCCAAAAACAATAAGAAATTTTCAAACTGATATCTGAAAACTTCAGTCACTAACCAACAAGTAAGTCACCAAGAAATCTATTTACCTCACTTAATGGGCAGTTGGTATTTACGCTAAAATAGGGTAGGAACTAATGGAATTGCTTAAGGAAAGCAAATAAAAAGTACATTTTGAACAACTTTATTTCCAGTAAAACATTGACTTTATATTAATTTTTCAATCCATCTGTCAACTATATTTGTACTATTGTACAGTTTATTTGGCCTTTTACTAGAATTTTGTTTTTAATTATTTAATTATTTTATTTTTCTGAAGACAAAAAGAGATCCAGAAAAATTTTCTGTTTGTTTAAAATTTTCTCGAGTCATTAAATAAAATTGTATTTAAAATTGCTTAAAAGCAGAAAGCAACAAACTTAGAAATAAGAGGACTCAGACTAGGAAGATACTAAATACAGAAGTTTAATTTAGGAATTACTAACATGGAGTTTCTAATGTAAATTAGAAATAGTAGAAATAACTTAACCAAAAGCAGCTCGTTGCCATAGAAACAAGGCACATTCACTCTGGTGCTGACTGAGAGGCACATTATCTCGGAAATAACATAGGCCACAGAGGATGGATACCTTTTGGAATCTTTCTTTTTCTCTAGCTTTTCTGTCCTCGTAAAAGATGGCAAGATTGAAGGCCAGGTGGGCATGCAGATATTACAACTGAGAAAATTCTTCTTGACCTTAGCTATTATTAGCAGAAGGTGACTCAGAATACATGTAGTTCAAGTGACAGGACAACTATTTACTCAAAAATGTTAAAGTTGAAATAAGATGGCAAACAGATTTCAAATTGAGTGCTGTCATTAATTGATTTGATTGTGACTGTCTGAAGTGGTAGTGCAGCTGGCTTCTTTGGACTCAACACGAAGGAACACAGTAGTTAAAAAAGTAAAAAGCTACTAGTCTGGGGGACAAAATTGCAAGTATTAGTGCTGTCTGCTTTCTAACATGAGCAGGGAGAGCACACAAGAATCAAAAGGCTAGAGTATGCAAAAATCTAAAATTCCAACCCATTAGTATTATCTATAACTAGTGTTTCTAGCCTGGAGCTTTTCTTACCCCAAATTTCAATATACAAACCAACAAACATACACATTTCTGATTCTATAATCAAAAAGGAGGCATTAAAAGTTAGTTCTCTTGGACTACCTACAGAGTTTTAGTCACAAAATCAATTCCTTCTGTAGCTTCAAATTACCTTCTGTAATTTGAAAATTATATGTTCATATCATCTATTAAGAATACATTTAGTAAATCACTCACTCCTATATTACTTTTAATTGTGCAATCTGATGGAGAAGTTGACTGGTATTTGGGTCTTTTCAACCTGCTCCTCAGAGATAAGACAACAAGCCTAGTACTAGCAAAAGAGTAAACCAAAATAATTTCGAGAGTAATGTTAGATTGTGGTGGCAAGGTACATTTTTTACGCATTTGTCTATTGGGATATTATGTAGTAAGCATGATTATATTAAATTTTCAATAAAGGGAATCTTTGTTAGGAAAAATAACACAATGATGGTTTCCCAACATTTTCACATCTTTTCTTCAATACAAATTATGTATAAAGAAGATAAAGATGAAACTGTCCTAGTTGAATTGGAAATGCAAGACCAACTGCCTCAAATGCTCAAATTCTTTTCCCACCACACCATCCCACTAGAAACAACCTCTGAATATATTCTGCGGTATTTCTCGTGAGATGAGAATCAAATCACCAGAAACTAGTTTAAGAACAAGTTTTGACCATTTTTCTGCAAATATCAGAGTTGTTTTTAATAAATGGAGATATTAAAATACAATAAAAGTTCCTTTTACCTTCAAAACAAATGCAAAAGAAAAAGCAAAAGCAGGTCACTCTATGGAGAATATGTGGGTCAGACACAAACTTAGAGTACGGAGAGGAATCAAAAGTCTGAGTTATTAATCTAGGGAAGAAAGGAATGTGATAAAAATCATGACTGTAGCAAGCCTGGGTGAAGTGGGAGAAAGAAAGGAGAGTAGACAGCTTATGGGTGGGTGGTAGGATTCAGAGGGTTGGGGAATTGCAGTAGTTTGCTAGTGTTGAGAAAGTTAAGGAGGAGAGACAAGTTGAGGATGAATACTTTCTCTGATTTTGTATGTAAGTGCTCAAAATATTGTGGCTCCACAGAAGATGAGGAGTGAAGTCAAGGAAAGCAAAAAACAAACAAACAAAAAACCCCTACCACTCCTAGCATGACGGGAGAGGAGCTGGGGAAATAGCATGTTCTCTCCTCACTGTCTCCCCATCATCTAATATACTCTAGACCCAATAGGAAATGGGCAAGGGAAATTTAATTATTCAATCGAGGGAGGTTTGCCTTCCTAGGACACAGAGTAGGGGAAACGATGGTAAGAAATGGATCTGGAAGAACAAATAAAAAATACTCAACACAGCTGCTAATTTCAAGAATGTGATAACTCTGAATATTTTATGCATTTATCGTGTCATTTCATATAATCCTCCAGTAACCACCTCTTACATTCTTTGAAAGTAAACTGGTTTTAGAAGCTTTTTAAATGTTTTATGCTTTAATTTGCATAATATAATGAGTTCACTGATTGTACTCTTCTTGGCACTTTGAATTGCCATAACAACCTTTCATTTTCAAACATCTCTTGTGTGTTTCTTTTAAATTTTGGCTGCATAATTTCCACTTAACCTCTGTACCCATGTGTCTTCCTGCTCTTTCAATTTCCATAACTAACTTTCTGATCTCTCTATTTAATAACGTTCTGTTTATAATCCTGACTAGTTGTATTGGCTTTTATTTATAAATTATGTTCTGTCCTGTATTTTTCCCTTTTGTCACATAACAACTGTGAATCCAAGACAAAACACATATTTCAAGAGATTATATTTCCAAAATTCACCTATTTTAGATAGCTGGATTGAGATATATTGATAGGAAATGTGCTTTAAAAAATAAACCATTTAAATGAGGTTTTCATCACCTAGCAG
The DNA here is from genome assembly GCF_009764315.1 of Trachypithecus francoisi. NCBI lineage: Eukaryota > Metazoa > Chordata > Mammalia > Primates > Cercopithecidae > Trachypithecus > Trachypithecus francoisi. Next base: position 86,065,525 of record NW_022681454.1, on the reverse strand, counting down.
TTACTTGTATTTCTTTAATGTCCCCAAGGATATAGCTAATGTCAGCCAATCATATTTTCTTTCTGTAGAAACTTTAATGTGTATCTCTGCATTACACCTTCTCAAAATATGTGTTATCTTATCTCAGTATTTTACAGAGGAAGAAAGTGAGACTTGGAAATGATAAGTATATTGCCCAATACATCAGCTAAAAAATGACAAAATAGCAATCCCAGCCAGATTTACAGGCTCCATAATTTGTATACAGTTGACTTGTACAAATATTTAAGGTGCATGTAAACAGATTCTTACAATCTCACATTTAGAGGTAAGCATAATGGCAATTATTTCATATTGGTAGGATAAGAAAGTTCCAAGTTTCTAAGTATTTGTAAAAAGGAACAAATACTCATGGAAACAAAAAAGCAGGTACATACTTACCTTATCGGTCCCTTACAAGAAAATAATTGGGCAGCAAAGAGAGAGATAATAAATCACCTCAAACAACCACAACCACAACAACAGCAACAACAACAACAACAACAAAAAACAGAATAGCATTTACAGGAGACCGTGGCATGATAAGAACAGTGATATTATAGGCTTACAACTATTGTCATTCATCATAATGGGAATACAAATAAGAATGAGATTTGAAAAAGGATATATGCAGGCAAAGCTGGATTTAAATTATAATAGCTTGCTAAACCTTTTCAAAGCTTTTTCTCAAGAAGCATTTATTTTTTTCTCATCAAAAGCAATTAAACAAATAACTCAGCATCACAGGTAAGGCAAATGCAGATGACTCCAGACCTACAACAGAGAGCAGACATTGCTTCTATAATCAAATGGAAATCTCATGAGCATTACGAAAGTAACCAGAGCAGCTGCCTTTGAATTCTGCCAAAGAGACAGATGCTCTTGGAACATCTCCTTCCACTGCTGCTGGGTGAGTCTCAGTAGGGCACTATTGTCATGCAATTCCACTTGTATTTTATTATTTTACGGATAGCCACATTTTACTCAGACTATTAAAACTTTGATGGAGATTAAATACCATGTGTTCACATTAGACTTTCACTAGCTGCTCTATTCTCTGTGAAATATGTCAGTCTGAGAAGAATCCAGATTTCACTGAAACCATTCCTTCCTTAGCCATTCAAAGGCTGTTCTTTTTGTAAATTTAGCACTAACATCTTAAAGGACAAAGGTCTTAGCTTTACACAGTTAAAAGAAAATTACTTAAACCTATGATCACTACCATAACAAATGTTAGCATCAAATAACATTAAAAATATGTCATACATACCAAGTAGAACATTGAATTTATCTAGTATAAATATTGAATCATTTTTTCCCATGTACATTCACAATGACTGCTTTACATTGGGGTTAATTGTTCCCTGATACTTGGGGAAAAAAAAAAAAACAAAACCTCAAATCATATCTTTTAATCAGAGGCCCAGAAGGATTAAAACACAGGATAATTTATCCCAGTTTTCTAAATTGTGTTTGTAAAGTACATTTTTATTTTTTATTGTTGATATTTTAAGGTTTTATGAATTTTAACAAAAGGCATATAAACATAAAAAGTAAGGTATTTTAAGCCTATATTCAGAAAATTGAAATTCTGAGTTGCCAGATTATAACCAGAGCACATAATACGATATAGTAAAAACATAAATATACCATTCAGGACATAGTCATGGACAAAGACTTCACATGAAAACACCAAAAAGCAATTGCAATTGCAAAAAAGGCCAAAATTAACAAATGAGATCTAATTAAACTAAAGAGCTTCTGCACAGCAAAAGAAACTATCATCAGAATGAAGAGGCAACCTACAGAATGGGAGAAAAATTTTGCAATCTACCCATTTGACAAAGGTCTAATATCCAAAATTTACAAAGAACTTAAACAAATTTACAAGAAAAACTAAACAACCCTATCAAAAAGTGGGCAAAGGATATGGACAAACTGCTTCTCAAAAGAAGACATTTATGCTGCCAACAAACATGAGAAAAAGTTCAACATCACTGATCATTGGAGAAATGCAAATCAAAACCACAATGAGATACCATCTCACGCCAGTTGGAATGGTGATTATTAAAAAGTCAAGAAATAATAGATGCTGGTGAGGCTGTGAAGAAACAGAAACACATTTACACTCTTGGTGGAAACGTAAATTAGTTCAACTATTGTGGAAGACAGGATTCCTCTAGGATCTAGATTCCTCAAGGATCTAGAATCAGAAATACCATTTTATCCAGCAATCCCATTACAGGACATATACCCAAAAGAGTATAAATCATTCTACTATAAAGATACGTGCACATGTATGTTTATTGCAGCATTATTTACAACAGCAAAGTCATGGAACCAACCTAAATGCCTGTCAATGATGGAATGGATAAATGAAATGTGGTATATATATAACATGGAATAATATGCAGCCATAAAAATGAATAAGAATATGTCCTTTGCAGGGACGTGAATGAAGCTGGAAGCCATGATTCTCTCAGCAAACTAACACAAGAACAGAAAACCAAACATGGTATGTTCTCACTTAAAAGTGGGAGCTGAACAATGAAGACATATGAACACAGAGAGGGGAACAACACACACTAGAGCCTGTTGCAGGGTTGGGGGCAAAGGGAAGGAACTTAGAAGATGGGTCAACAGGTGCAGCAAACCACCATGGCACACTTATGCCTACGTAACAAACCTGCATGTTCTGCACATGTAGCCTGGAACTTAAAGTGAAATTTAAAAATAAGAATAATAATAAACAAATCCTTAGTGTATTTGATCCTTAAGTTTATTCAAAATATCAAATGAGTTGCATTGAAATTAGTAGTCTTAAGAATGAGGAATATAGTACAGTGGTCAAGGTCATGATTATTGAGCCAGACCGCCAGGCTCAAAGTCTGTGTCTGGGCAAACTTTCACAAATTATTTAAATTCTCTGTATCTGTCTTCATCTACAAAGTGTGCATCACATTTGTATATATGTCACAGGGGTATTGCGAGAAGCAAATGAGTTAATTTTGTAAAGTACTTACAACAGTGTCTGGCATATAGTAAGTGTATCATTTTTTCCAATAAGTTTTCCAATAAATATTTGTTGAATACTTTTTTAAAAGTTAATTCCAAACTACATTAGTATATATCTTTTTATGTATATATGGTAAGTAATGCTTGACAAATATTGTTTTCTCAGTCCCTTTTGCTTTTCTACCAAAAATATGATAGGATTCTCAACTACTGAGACTTACTGGGACAGACAGTGAAAGGTAAGTTAAAAGCCATGCACAGAATTGGAAGCATATAAGCCATGACCTTGTAGACTTAAAATCCTTATTTGTAAAATTAAAGAGGGATGTGCTAATAAGTAGATGATACATCTCTTCTAAATCTAAAAATGTGAATTTTACTATTTACTGGTTAAATTCATAAGAAAAAGTGTCTCTTCTAAAATATAAAGACATTACAAATGTAAGAGGGCTGTATACAAGATAATTATTATCTTATATTGGTATTCCATTGAAATTTTTATAATTTACTACTGTTATTTTCACATAATAATATATGCTATCTTAATTAATTATTTAAACACATCAAATTAGGGAACAAGACCACCATTAAACATTTGAACATAGATGACAGTCATCTGAACTCTCAAATTAAGTTTAGTATCAGTTGTTACATGTGCTGACTTGGCCCTTTAAATATCATGCATAAACATTATGTTTCAGAAGAAAATCACCACCTAATAGAAGAAACAACTTTGTCCTTCTTTATTTCAAGTTTAAATAATCTTATTTCAGTAACAATAATATTTTTAGTGAGTATCAGTGCTATTGATCATGAACTATGTGCCATAGTAAGAATGCAAATGAGTTAGTGTAAGATAACGCTATGAAACATCACAGTCATTTATCTTGAATTTATGTAGTAACTGCAGATATGGAAATTTCTGTTGGGGTTTATACTAGTTATCTATTGCTGTGTAGCAAACAACACAAAAACTTACTGGCCTGAAACAACAAATATTTGTTATAATTTTCCTGGGAGAAGGAATCTGAGCACAGCTTAGCTCTGTCTGTAAGTCTCTTAAAATTGGAGCCGGGGCTGAGATTTTGGCATGAATCTCACTTCCAAGCAGAATTGTCAGCAGAACTTAGGTCTTCACTGGGTACCAGCAGAGAATATTAGTTCCTTGCCACATTTGCCTCTCCACAAAGAAGTTCACAAGTCAACTGACTTCCATGCAAGTGAGAAAGTGAAAGCAAAAGGAAGAGCAAGACTGTCAGAGTTCTTTGTAACCTAATCGCAGACGTAACATCCCATTGCTTTCTGTATTCATTAGAAGTGAATGAAATGAACCTGTAATAGAGTCATTCAGAAATATACAAGAGCATGCAAACCAAGAAGTTACAAATTATTTTGGACAAATTTATAATTTTTCTACCACAGAATTGCAGAAAAATGTTGGGTACTGGGTATTTAGTTTTATTCATGAACATTTTTATAGTAAAATATGGTAAAATTTTTATGAAATTATTTGATTGACGTTAAAGGTTTTATAGTTAGGACTCTAGCCAGTTTTATATTTTGACACAAATTCAAGTATACAAAATGATGCCATCTTAATGCTTTTCATCTCAGTTAGAATCATAGTCATTGTGCTCTGATAATTTCCCATAACTGCCTGTTACCTAACAGAAACAGAGTCAGAAATACAAGTTGTGAATACTGCAGCAATTACATTTATAGCTACTTTATAGATTCCCATCTGTTTGTTCTTGTCAACATTGTTAATTTATTGACTGTGCTTATGACTTTAAAGTAAAAATTATGCTATAATAATTAGATTCTACTAACTTGTTAAGTTACAGTGGTTTTCCTGAATTCATATAGTATAAAGTTTTCAGATAGATTTTCTTGGTTTTAGGATATCTAATATCTCATTTACACATGAAAGACAAAATTCCATTTATAGATATCTGACAGTAGGCTGAATATTGCCATATTTGGAGCAAATGTAATTATCATGGCATTGCCAAAAGAAAAACCCCTAGTATCATCTTGGCCCAAATTATTCTTCTTTAAAGAAGACTATATGTGGGCACAAGAATTTCCAAATACATAAATACCTGAATATTTCCATTATATGATTTATTTTAGGTCAAATTTTCTGCTTTGTGTTATAAAAGAGAAAAGAGTGGCTTTAAAAAAAATCAAGAAATCTTCATTTTAAAAGATTAATACTTTTGTGAAGCTTTTTGAAATATAGTAAACCTAACTTGTTAAACTATATTTTTATATATTCAAATCCTTAGGTCATAATTATTTTGTCATTCAAGATCTATAACAGTTTGGATGACCAAATTATATTCTTCTTTCTTGTCCTTAGCACCTGGATGAAGCCTGGAGAAATTTCTTGAGATGATAAATTATATAGATAGAAAAAGCTGCACAGAAGGATTGGAAAAGGAGCTTGACTTAGGTGGTGTTGAATATAAGAAGTTTATTACTTAATCAAGTGGAGATATTGAATAGGCAAGTGAATATGAGTCTGAATTTAAAGTAAATGATACTGGCAATTATTGCCACACAAATGCTATGGCTAGCATGAGACCTGATGCGTTCATTTAAGTATTAATATATGTAGAGAAGATGGAAAGAAACAAATAAACTCTCTAAGACAGAATGACAGCATTGTCAGAAGACTGAGAATGGCATCTAAGAAACCAAGTTAAAGATGTGCTTCAAAAATCTGCAACTGCATCATTTACACACACACACACACACACACAATCTATCTATCTACTTGTATATCTATGTAGATATATAAGATGAATGCTGAAACTTAATCTTGAATACAGTAATATGGATATCATTGTTGACATTGACAAATTATATTTCACTAAACTAAGTGGAGCCAACTTCTTACTGGCGTGGGTTCAACACAAAGTGGAAGACACAGTGGAGACAAAAATATAGACAATGGGCATTTGTTAACTTGAAAAGATTTTTTTTAGTTATGTATTAGTGATGAATGGCTAAATGTCATTAATTCTTTTGAAATAATAAGTGTGAAAGAGAGATAACAAGTTTAGAAAATTCTTGAGGATTCTTGTGTGAGTAAATAAATTAACTATAAAATAAAATAGAAGGTAGCAAAATATAAAAGCTAAGTCTGGTTCTTTGAAATGCTTGACATGATGTATACATCTTTGGAACATTAAAAAAGGAAAAAGAAAGAAAATATGAATGTACAATGGCAGGGGATGAGGAATGAGAAATTATGCAATGTGTATAGTGTACACTATATGGGCATTGGTTACACTAAAAATTAAAATTTCACCACTATACAATATATCAATGTAATGAAACTACACTCGTACCTCCTAAATCTATTTTTAAAATTCACAATAAAAATGTAAAATAGCTTCTAACACATTGAAGATTTACAAAATACAAAGTAATAATATTAAAATAAATTGTATCCTTATAAATTTGCAAATGTATTTGAAAAGAATAAATTTATGTAAAACTATAAATATAAAAAATGACAGGAAAATCAACAGAAGTCTTGAATAAGTTCCTTTTTAATAAGTAGAATTTAATTAAAGCCTCATAATCTACTTACTCTAAAATTCCTAGACCTGTGTGCTAATTTTTTTATTGGTGAATTTCACCTAATACTTAAGGGCTTTATCATCTCTTTCTAAGACTTAGAGGTTCTTTTCACTTATGAACAAATATCCAAATATCTTTAAAAATGTTTGGTTAACTGAATCCCATAGTATATTAAATGCATTATAAATGTAGGTTGAGCACATGGACCAAAAGAACAAGCCAGCATGTGAAGAAAGATGGGAAGACTTCCATCCAGAAAGAAGAACACATGAAAGTACTGAATTAGGAAAGACCTTGGAACATTCAAGAAAACTAGAAAGGAAACAGAGTGACCTCCATCTGTCAGACATTGCTTGAACTAACAAGCTGGAAGCAATTGGCAGTTTTGACATCAGATCACGCACATTACATGCTTCTGATATCTCAATATTTTTGTGAAGCTGCTTCTTGGGTGCTTGCTGTGATAAAAATGAATTAGTTTGTAAAAATCAATATGGAACAGAAAATAAGAGTGTTAGTGTCCAATTTGAATCCAATAGTTAAGAAGATGTGCAATATCCAACAACAAGCACACACATCCAAAGGAGAAAATGCAGAAAAAAGCATTTAGTTTGTATGTTGCAAACATGGTGAAGAAGTAGAGATGAATAAAGCATCAGAAGGATGGCAAGATTATTCCTCCTTCCAACATCTCCAAATGAGCACTTTTAAGTCCTTGCCATGGGTTGAAAAATAAAAGTAATTAGATGTAAAAAGATTCAAACACAGTTAAAGCTGATTGAGTATTTCTACTCTTTCCATGTCGTTGAGTATCTACTAAAAAAAACTCTGGATAAGGAAAGTTATGGTAGTTAACCCAGCAGATAAAACCAACTGAAACTAGTAACAATTTATTAGCTCTTATTTACGAGCTCAAACATAAATTATCGGTGACTTTAAAAATCAAAGTACTTCATTATCGTACATATAAAACTAAATATTGGGTGTGAGTTGGAGAGAACACTGATTCAAAAGATTTTCATTTAAAAACTTAATAGAGTCTGAAACATACATTTACAATATTCAGGTTAAAATTTAAAAGAATGTATTAGAACACATTTGAAATAATATCTCATTTCCTTTTGCTTTGTAATGTGCTATAAGCTTATAAATATGCCTACACATATCTAATGGAAAGGAAAACATAGGTTGTATCATATCTGAAAGATATTGATTTTAAAAATTAAAGAACCAGATCTGATATTATACCAGAGATAGTAAAACCAGAATGCTTGAAATCCATATTCAAGAGCACTCTCAAATTTCTCTACTCTCCTTAGTATTTGGTTCCATTCTTCTCATGAGATTTTATATGTCTTCCAGCAGAAAGAAGGATGTGGGAAATGGGACAGTGCAGTAAAAACAGGAAAGTTTCTAGTCCAAATAAGTTCACTAGTTCAAAATGATGACCATACTATCAAACAAAACTTTAAAATGTTTCTACTTACTGGTACAAATCTTCAATTGTGCTGTCCATTATATTGTTAACAACATATGGATGTACCACTATTGCAGAAAGTTCTATTGGACAGTGCTGCTATAGGATGAATACAATATGAAAGGGTATCGATTTATTTCCTTACTAAATATATACTGTGTGATAGTAGCAATCTTTTTTCTAAATAACATTATTTTCTACAGTATGCTTTGAAAACATATCATAGACAAATGGAATGTAATATTTTTTTAATGTGTGTATGTGGTGAAATAGATATTGATAAATGAGTCTTCACAATGCAATGGTAAAATGATAAGCAGTTAGACAATATTAAGAAAATGTACACAATATATGAAAAAAAAAAACAAAACTGGACCCCTACAAAGGTAGATTTCAGATGAATTAGAGATTTAAGTATAAAATATACACCTAAAAATCTATGCAAAACAATAAAGAACATCTGGAAAAGGAGATGGAATTCTTTTTTTTTTTTTTTTTTTTTTTTTTTGAGACGGAGTCTCACTCTAGCCCGGGCTGGAGTGCAGTGGCTGGATCTCAGCTCACTGCAAGCTCTGCCTCCCGGGTTTACGTCATTCTCCTGCCTCAGCCTCCCGAGTAGCTGGGACTACAGGCGCCCGCCACCTCGCCCGGCTAGTTTTTTGTATTTTTTAGTAGAGACGGGGTTTCACCGTGTTAGCCAGGATGGTCTCGATCTCCTGACCTCGTGATCCGCCCGTCTCGGCCTCCCAAAGTGCTGGGATTACAGGCTTGAGCCACCACGCCCGGCCGGAGATGGAATTCTTAATCTTTAAAGCACAAAATAACAAGAGAAAAATGTTTCATTATATCAAAATAAGATAGTTTTTCAGTGAAATATATCTTAGATATAATTAATGTTTTATATGACGTGTTAAAAGAAAACAGGTCTTAACAATTGTTAAATACCAAGTGTGCATATAAAATGCCTCCAAACAAGTAAATGCCTGAAAAATCAATTAGAAAATTATATGAAAAGATAAATTCTAAAATAACAACATGAAAAGAGAGTAATTATATGAAGAAATAGTTAAGCTCTATTAATCAGGGTAATGCATATGAAAACATGCCATGGTATTTTATTACAAGTAAATAGACAAGCATGTAGAATTTGAAAAACATCAAGCATTGAAGAGAATAGGAATAATATGAACCCTTATACAAAACAAAAATGTAAAAAGTAAAATAAAACTCTCAATGAAAGGAAGTGTGAATCTAAGATTTATATACAACCAAACTGATCTATAATGACTAAATCATCTTTGATGAGTTGTCTAAATGATAAGATCTATTTTTCCAATAGATGATTAGGAAAACTTCAGCAAAAGGTCTGATTGCAATTATATTTACATAAATAAATATAGATCTAAGAAGAAAAAGTAATCCTGAGGGAAGAAAACTAAAGTAGAAATGTTATATGTTGTGACAAAGTAGAAAAAAATCAACAATTAAATTGGAAGATAAGAAAGACCTGAAATAAAGAAATAGAATAAGTTTATCGTAAATATAGGCAATAAATGGAAGTTAAAATGGTGATTAAAAAAAGACATGTCAAGTAGTAAAAAGGTTAAATGAGAAAACAATCACTTAAATCTATTTTAATACTCAATGACATGCATTAAAACAAAAAAATCTGAATAATTTTAAAATTAGAAATAAAGTAGCAATTATTAATCAAAGGAATCAAAAACCTATAATTAAACTATATACAAAATAAGATACATCATTGTACAATAAGATGATGTCATTGGGACCAAACATATCAGTCACATCAATAAATATGAGTGGGTTCAACTCATCTGTTAAAAGAAAACTATTTTAAATTTGACTTTCAAATCAAGACCCGACTATACACTATGTATAAGACACACAAAAAACAATGTGATTCCTAAAAGCTATGCATAAAGACATGGCAAATAGAAACAACAAAGCAAGAGTAGGAATTCATATATCAAACAAATTAAGATTCAAATCAGAAAACCATGAAAATTAGGGGCTATTTTTAATGCAAAATGCCAAAATCCATGAGGAAATCGCAACATGTATAAATATCTATGCAACAAATAACCGAGCAACAAGTTTTGAAACAAGAACTAGGGAAGATAAAAGGAGACATTAGTAGGCAAAATACTAACAATATCAATTTGTTGAATATTTTATGAACATTTGGAAAAAAGGCACATTATTGATTATCAGGGTAAAAAGTTGCTATATACCTATAGCATCTTATTATATTCTTTAGGTATTTATCCCCTTACTAATATTTTGTCACTTCTTCTGTCTCATAATTAGTGATTTATGTGAAAGCCTCTTCTTAGTATTTTGCCTACGAATGTCTCCTTTGTATCTTCCCTAGCTTTGTTTCAAAAATTGTTGCTCGGTTATTTGTTGCATAGATATTTATATGTATTATGATTTCCTCATGAAGACACACAAAAATATCAATATTAAGTAAATTATAAATATATGAACAATATTTCTGGTCATAGTGTAATAAAAGAAGATATTAACAAAAATCATATTTCTTATTGAAATTACAAAATTCTCCATTAATTAACTCTTGGATTACAATGAAATTATAAAATTAAACTAAATAATTTCTAATACATAATGGTGAAACACTGCAAATCACAGTCTGGAACTTTAAAGCAGTGATAAGAGGAAAACTAATAATACTTAAGACTTACCAGTGTAGATGAAATTCTAGTATAGAATTGAGTGTCCAGCACAATGACTGGAATAAAAAAGTAAACCAAAGAAAGAATAAGTAAGAAGATAGTGATGATAAGAGTAGAAATTAATAGAGTATGGAATTGAAAAGGCAATTATGCAGTCATTTTTACTGCTATTCATTCTTGTATTCAAGGTATTTGCCAATACACAAGGTAAAGAATTTAGTGTAATAAGAATTGGTAAAAAGAAATATAATTATCTTGATTTGCAGGTGCTATGACATTTTATTTCTGTAAAACCCTAAAGAATCTATGATAAAAGAAATACAATAAAAACAATTCATTAAGTTAGCAGTGGATAAAATTAACTTACAGAAATCTATAGCTGTAATATATACAATTATTAGTTAGAAACATTGTGGTACAGAAAAATTCATCTACATAGAAACAAGCAATATTAATTTGTAAAACTTAGAAATTAGCTTTTTATTGTTGCTGTAAAAAATGCTACATATTTAGTGGCTTAAGACAACACAAATTTTTAGACTTTGATAAATCAGAAACCCGATAATCTCATTGGACTAAAATCAAAGTGTTCACAGCCTATCTTCTTTTCTGAGACTCTATTAGGGAATCTTTTTACTGCTTATTCAAGTTGACATAATTTTGTTTCTTGTGGTTATAGAACTGAAGTCCACATTTTCTTGTTGGATCTAATTTGAAAGTCGTTTTTAGCCTGTAGAGGCCACTAAATTTCTTGGCCTTTGGATCCCTTCCTCCATCTTCAAATTAAACAACCACATGGTCAAATACTTTTCATGTCATAGCTCTCTGATCCACTCTTTGATTTCTACTTTTATGGACTCTTGTGATTAGGTTTGGTCCACCCAATAATCCAGGATAATCTACCCCGTCTCAAGGTCTTTAATCTTAATCACAATTGTAAAGTCCTGTCTTACATGTGTATTAACATGTTCATAGGTCATCAGGGTTAAGACATGATCTGTGTGTAGGGGTGGGTGGGTGTAATGGAAGGAGATAGGCATTATTTCTGTTTATTATAGAAATAAGTATCTACAAAACCTATTTGAGGAAATTTTTAAAGAATTCTTGAATAACACAAAAGTAAACCTAGCAAACAGAAAGATTTTACTTGCTTTTAATAGGAGGAGTCAATTTCATAAATATGTAGTTCCCTTAAAATGTGACACAATTTCAATAAATATATCAATAAATACTTTATTGACATTAGCTTAACTAACATTAAAGATCCTATAGAAAAACAAATATTCAATAATAGGTAGAAAAATATGAAAAAAGAAAAATGCAACCTGATGTGGTTTGGATTTGTGTCCCTGCTGAAATCGCATGTTGAATTGTAACCTCCAACATTGGAGGAGGGGCCTAGTGGAACGTGATTGGATCATGGGCACGGACTACCCCTTGCTGTCTCACGATAGTGAGTTCTCATGAGATTTAGTTGTTTAAAAGTGTGTAGCACCTCTCCCCCTTTGCTCTCTTTCTCATGCTCCAGCTATGTTGGATGTGCCTTCTTCCCCTTCCCCTTCTGCCATGACTGTAAATTTCCTGATTCCTCCCTAGCCATGCTTCCTATGCAGCCTGTGGAAATGAGCCAATTAAACCTCTTTTTTTTTTTGAGGCGGAGTCTCGCTCTGTCGCCCGGACTGGAGTGCAGTGGCCGGATCTCAGCTCACTGCAAGCTCCGCCTCCCGGGTTTACGCCATTCTCCTGCCCCTCAGCCTCCCGAGTAGCTGGGGACTACAGGCGCCCGCCACCTCGCCCGGCTAGTTTTTTTTTTTTTGTATTTTTAGTAGAGACGGGGTTTCACCATGTTAGCCAGGATGGTCTCGATCTCCTGACCTCGTGATCCGCCCGTCTCGGCCTCCCAAAGTGCTGGGATTACAGGCTTGAGCCACCGCGCCCGGCCAAACCTCTTTTCTTTATAAATCACCCAGCCTCAGGTAGTTCTTTATAGCAATGTGATAATGAACTATTACATAAAATTGGTGAAGGGAAGTGGGATATTGCTATAAAAAAATACCTGAAAATGTGGAAGCAGCTTTGGAAATGAATAATAGGCAGAAGTTTGAAAAGTGTGGAGGGCTCAAAAGAAGACAGGAAGATGAGGGAAGGTCTGGAACTTCCTAGAGACTTGCTAAATCACTGTAACCAAAATGCTGACAATTATATGGACAGTGAAGTCTAGGCTGAGGTGGTGTCCGATGAAAATAAGGGACTTATTGGGAAGTGGAGAAAAGGTCACTTTTGTTATGCATTTGCGAAGAGGTTGGAGGCATTGTGCCCCTGCCCTACAGATCTGTGGAACACTGAACTTAAGAAAGACGATTTAGGGTATCTGGTAGAATAAATTTCTGAGCAGCGAAGCATTCAAGATGTGACCTGGTTTCTTCTAAACTCACATGTTTATATTCATGAGCAAAGAGATGATCTGAAACTGGAATTTATATTTAAAAGGGAAGCAGAGTGTAACAGTTTAGAAAATTTTCAGCCTGACCATGTGGTGAAAAAGAAAAACTCTTTTTCTGGGAAGGAATTCCAGCCAGCTGTAGAAGTTTGCATAAGTAAAGAGGAACCCAGTGTTAACAGCCAAGACAATGGGGAAAATGCCTTCAAGGCATTTCAGAGACCTTCATGGTAGCCCCTCTCATCATAGGTCCTGAGGCCTAGGAGGGAAAAATGGTTTTGTAGGCCAGGCCCAGAAATCTACTACCCTGCACAACCTCAGGTTATTGCTCTCTGCTCTCAGCTGCTCCAGCTCCAGCTGTGGCTAAAAGGGCCCCAGATACATGCCAGGCTGCTGCTCCAGAGGCTGCAAGCCAAAAGTCTTGGTGGCTTCCATGTGATGTTAAGCTTGCAGGTGCACAGAGGGCAAGAATTGAGGCTTGGGAGCTAATATGGTTTGGCTCTGTGTCCACAGCTAAATCTCATCTCAAATTGTAGTCTCCATAATCCCTATGTGTCATGACCAGGAACTGGTAAGAAGTGATTAGATCACTGGTGCAGTTTCCCCCATGCTGTTCTGGTGGTAGTGAATGAATTCTCATGAGATCTGATGATTTTATAAGGGGCTCTTTCTGTTGCATTCCTTGACTCTCTCTTGCCTGCCACCATGTAAGATGTGCCTCTTCCCCTTCTACCATGATTGTAAGTTCCTTGTGGCCTCCCCAGACCTGTGGAACTGTAAGTCAATTAAATATTTTTCTTTATAAATAACCCAGTCTCAGGTATGTATTTATAGTAATGTGAAAACTTGTGAATACCATAAATTGGTATCTGTAGAGTAGGGTACTAGTATAAAGATACTTGACAATGTGGAAGCAACTTTGGAACTGGGTACGAGGCAGAGGTTAGAACAGTTTGGAGAATTCAGAAGAAGACAGGAAGATGTGGGAAAGTTTGGAATTTCCTAGACACTTGTTTAATGGTTTTGATCAAAACGCTGATAGTAATATGAACAATGAAGTTCAGGCTAAGGTTGTCTCAGATTGAGATGAAGAGCTTCTTGGGAACTAGAGCAAGGATAACTCCTGCTATACTTCAGCAAAGAGACCAGCAGCATTTTCCCCTTGCCCTAGAGGGATCTTTGTAATTTTGAACTTGAGGGAGATTATTTAGGGTATCTGGTGGAAACCAAATTTCTAATCAGTAAAGTGTTCAAGAAGTATCGTGGGTGCTCTTAAAAACATTCAGTTTTATACATTCACAATGAGATGGTTTGAAATTGCAACTTATTTTTAAAAGAGAAGCAGAGCAAAAAAGTTTGCAAAATTTGCAACCTGATGATGCAATAGAAAATAAAAACTCATTTTCTTTAGAGAAACTCAAGACAGCTGCAGAAATTTGCATAAATAATGAGGAGTCTAAGGTTACTCTCCAATACAATGGGGAAAATGCCTGCATGGCGTTTCAGAGAACTTGATGGCAAGCCCAGAGGCCTAGGAGGACAAATGTTTCCTAGGCCAAACTCAGGTCCCCTGCTGCTCTGTGCAGCCTTGGGACAGGGCACCCTGCATCCTAGCCAATTCAGCTCCAGTCATGGCTAAAAGGGGCTAAGGTACTGCTCAGGTTTTTGCTTCAGAGAGTGCAAGTCCCAAGTCTTGGCAGTTTCCACGTGGTGTTGGGCCTGTGGGTACACAAAAGTCAAGAATTAAGGTTTAGGAACCTCTGATTTCAGAAGATGTATGGAAATGCCTGGATGTCCCCACTGAAGTCTGCTGCAGGGGTGGAGCCATCATAAAAAACCTTTCCCTAGGGCAGTGTAGAATGGAAATGTCAGGTAAGTGGCCCCACACAGAGTTTGCACTGGGGTACTGCCAAGTAGAGCCGTGAGAAGAGGCCATTCTTCTCCAGACCACAGAAGATCTACCAACAGCTTGCACTGTGTGCCTGGAAAAGCCACAGACACTCAACCCTAGCCCATGAGAGCAGCTGGAAGGAGGTTGTATCCTGCAAATCAACAGGCTGCAGCTGTCCAAGACTGTGGGAGGCCACTTTGTGTATCAGTGTGATCTGGTTGTGAGACATGGTGTCAAAAAAAAATCATTTAGGAGCTTTAAGAAACCATCATTCTCAGCAAACTATCACAAGAACAGAAAACCAAACACCACTTGTTCTCACTCATAGGTGGGAATTGAACAATGAGATCACTTGGACTCTGGAAGGGGAACATCACACACCGGGGCCTATTATGGGGAGGGGGAAGTGGGGAGGGATGGCATTGGGAGTTATACCTGATGTAAATGACGAGTTGATGGGTGCTGACGAGTTGATGGGTGTCACCCACAAATATACATATGTAACAAACCTTCAAGTTGTGCACATGTACCCTAGAACTTAAAGTATAATAAAAAAAGAAAAAGAAAAAGAAAAAGATTTAATGAATGCCCTGCCTGGTTTTGGACTTGCATGTGACCCCTTGTTTTGGCAAATTTCTTTAATTTGGAATAGGAACGTTTGCCCAATGCCTGTACCCACATTGTGCCTTGGAAGTAACTAACTTGTTTGTGATTTTACAGGCTCATAGCCAGATGAGAATTTCCTTATCTCAGATGAGACTGCGAACTGTGGGCTTTTGAGTTCATGGTGAAATGAGTTAAGATTTTGGGGGACTGTTTGGAAGGCATAATTGGTTCTGAAATGTGAAAAGACATGAGATTTGGGAGAGGCCACTGGATGAATGATATGGTTTGACTCTGGGTCCCCACCCAAATCTCATCTCAAATTGTAATCCCCATAATCCCCACATGTTATGGGCTGGACTGTTTTCATGATAGTGAGTGAGTTCTCTTGTGATCTGATGGTTTTATAAGGGGGTCTTTCTCCTTCGCTCATTTGCTCTCTTTCACCTGCCATCATGTAAGATGTCCCTCTTCCCCTTCCTTCATGACTGTAAGTTTCCTGAGACCTCCCCAGCCTTGTGGAATTGTAAGTCAATTAAACTGTTTTTTCTTTATAAATTACCCAGTCTTGGGAATGTCTTTATAGACGTGTGAAAATGAACTAATACAGAAGTCTCAAACTAGATTTTAAAGGATGTATGGAAATGCCTGGATGTCCACTCAGAAGTCTGCTACAGAAGAGCCCTCATGGAGTACTTCTACTAGAGCAGTGCAGAGGGGAAATGGAGTGTTGAAGTCCACACACAGAATCTCCATTGGGGCACTGCCTAGTGGACATGTGAGAAAAGGGGCACTGTCCTTCAGACCCCAAAAAGGTAGATCCACTTACAGCTTGTGTTGTGCACCTGGAAAAGCCAAAGACACTCAATGCCAGCCTGTGAAAGCAACTGTGGAAGATGTACCCTGCAGAACCACCAGGAAAGGGGTGCCCAAGGACTTGGGAGACCACTTCTTGTATGAGTGTGGCCTGGATGTCAGAAATTGAGTTTAAGGAGATTTTTTTTTTTTTAATTTTAAGATTTATCGACTGCCCTGCTGGGTTCAAACTTGCATGGGGCCTGTAGTCTCTTTGTTTTGGTTTATATCTTCCTTTTGGAATGGATGTATTTACCTAATGCCTGTCCACCACTGTATCTTGGAAGTAACTAACTTGTTTTCAATTTTACAGACTCATAGATGGAAAAGACTAGCCTTGTTTCAGATGAGACTTTGGACTGTGGACTTTTGAGTTAATGCTGAAATGAGTTAAGACTTTGGGAACTGTTGATAAGGGATGATTGTATTTTGTAAGAATAACATGACACTTGGGAGAGGCTGAGTCAGAATATTATGTTTCGGATTTTTATCCTCACCCAAATCTCATGTCAAATTTTAATCTTTGATTTTGGAGGAGTAGCCTGGTGGGATGTGATTGCATCATCGGATTGGACTTCCCGCTTACTGTTGTCAATGAGTTCTCACTAGATCTGGTTGTTTAAAAGTGTGTAGCACCTCTACCTCTTTGCTCTTTTTCTCATGCTCCATCCATGTAGGACATGACTTCTTCCCTATCACCGTCTGCCATAATTGTAATTTTTTTGAGGCCTCCAAAGCAAGGCTTCCTGCACAGCCTGCAGAACCATGAGTCAATTAAACTTATTTTCTTTAGGTATTATCCAGTCTCAGGTATTTATTTATAGCAATGTGAGAATGAACTAAAAGCCCTACAAAACAAAAATGTACTCTAAAATCTGTAAACTAAAACAGAGTGGTACCCAGTACGTGTTAAGGATAGCAGCTCAAAATATTGAGACGAAGGTAGATTTTTGGTTGAATGGGACTGGGACAAATGAGTTGTTATTTGCAAAAAGATAATATCGAATAAGCAACTCATAGTATATACAATAAACTACCAAACACAAAAATTTCAAGGATAAAGTGATTTCATGCTTAATAAGATATTGGTGTAGTCCTTTCTATTCTTCATGCAAAAAAAAAACTATGGCTTAAAATCAATTTGCAATAAAATATAACATTAAAAAATCCAATAGGATAAAATAAAATTTTGCCATGCAAAAATACTATAAACAAAGTTCAAAGTTAAGACACTTTAAAAAACTGCAAGAAAAATATTTGTAGAATATTATATGGAAAGAAAGAATATCATGCCTAATACACATATAATATCCAAAATCCGATATCAAAATAGAAAAGAAGATATGAACAGAGAATTAGCTAGATAGATAGTAGACAGTAAATTGTTCTCAAACACACGGGAGAGTGTTGAAACTCACTTAAATATGAACCTTGCACATCTGGATGAGACATTTAAATCTAAGCACCTCCAAATTGGGAGAAAAGCTTGTAATTAAAAGCACAATGTCCTAAGTTACGGAAGAGGTAAATAGAATGACAAAAAGAAAAAAGGAATTGGCACAATGCTCCCTTCTGTCAACGTATTGCCTCTATGGCTTATAATGGAATGTATAAAGTATAAAGTGTTATAAAATGGTCATTGGAACTAGAAGAAATTTTTTTTGAAATGTTGCAATCAGAGATGTGCTGGTGTGTGTGTGTGTGTGTGTGTGTGTGTGTTACATATATTTTTTCTTTCCCCATGAAAACATACTCCTGGCATCTAGTTTGACTAATTTCCTGGTATCTTCCTCTGCTTGCACAGAATAATATTCATAGTTAGATAAAAGTAAAAAGTGTAGTAACACATTTTGTTTGTGAGATTGGGGATCAACTATGCTTACATACATCATATGCATTAACACAGGTTCCTATTGCAATACGTTCAGTACTCTGGAAACAGATGCTGTGATGGAGTTTGCTATGCAGGGATCAAGATCTATGGCAAGTGGGAAGGGAAAGCAGAATTGGACCAACGGATACAAATAACTGTGATGTAATACCAACAAAATTTCAGCGAGCTCATCAGAAGCTCACGTGGACCGGTCTTTGGACTCCTGGTTTGGTTGGTTGTTCAATATGTGTTCCTCTTGGCAAGAATCATTGCAACTGAATCATATTCTAAAGATCTTAATAGCTGGAATCTATCTCCTGACAGCTGGGGTCACAAGTTTTTATTTGACATGGAAGCTGAGACATTCTGTGTTTATTATAACACTTTAAAAGTGGTAGGAATGAGAAACGGATCAGGGAAGGAAAATAATAAAAAAGAGGCCCCATGAGAGTAATATACCATGGACGGAGGATTATTCTGAAGTCATTTTTACACACCTGAGGCTAATTATATGATATAGGTGCAAGTCTTAGGTAAGTCTTTTACCCTTTGGGAATTCACATCATTTCCCTGACTCTCTGTGAACTTAACTGATCTGTAAAACAGCAGTATGAATGTCTTTCTCATACAGACATCTGAAGTGCATGGTAATTCCATTTTCTTTGAGGCTTGAAACATTGTTTAAACTATGTTTGTGCAATAAAATACCAAACCATATATTATACATGAACAGTCACTGGATATATTTGTTGGCAGTTAAATTTAGCAAACATATTAGAGGTATGATTATTCTAGTAAAAGCAAAACAATACCAAACCTCAATAGAAAAAGAGCTCAGAGAGCAAAGCTCAGTCAAAAAAGAATTTAAGTGGTAAAAAGAGGAGGGCTGGAAAGCTCAGGAGAAAATATTATCAGGCCGATTAAATGCAGAGGTTAGAGAATCAAATGAAGTAGATAGAAAGATTCATGATGTAAGAAAACAAAGTCCAGAAAAACAAAGGGAAAAAAAAAGTATTATTTATTATGCACCATCTACATGCTAGGCACAGAACTGGGCATTAAAAAATATTTCTGTCACTTGCATGCACCTTAACTTTGTGAAATATGAATTACTATCCCAAATATACAGAAAAGGTAACAGACATGGAGAACAGTAGCAAATTAGATGGTTCAAGTCCAAGCACATAGTATGCAACAAATTTTGTATTTAAATTCCCATCGCTCTGAACACAAATTTCTTTTTTTTTTTTTTTTTTAACAATTTCACTGTTGAACCCTAATTCTAGGCCCCAAACTGTATTTTGTTCAGTTTACCACACCAACAGTGAACCAACACATCCTTGATTCTTGGCTGTGCAGCCACATTATTTTCTTCTAAATGTGGCATGGTACTTAACTGATAACCATATTGGTTCCATCAGTGATGAGATGGGAAGTGGTTATTTATTCTTTCCTCCTAGGTGAGTATTGCTTAGGTTATTGAGTAGGTGATAAGGATTGTAGGAGACTGAACTGGATGTGAAGGTAGTTGTGAACTGACTTTGGAACAGCCTGGTGTGGATTCAAAAAATAAATGAGAATGACTACTGTCTTAGTCTTTTATCTGATGCTATAACAAAATACCTGTGACTGGGTAATTTATAAAGAACAGAAATTGTATTTCTCATAGTTCTGGAAACTAGGAGGTCCAAGATCAAGGTGCTGGCAGTTTGGTTGTCTGGAAACTACTCTCTGCTTCCAAAATTTAAGCTTGTTGCTGCATCCTCTGAGGGGAGGATACTGTGCCCTCCCATTGCAAAAGACAGAAGGGCAAGCCAGTTGAATGCTGCATGAAACCTCTTTTACAAGTATCTTAATACCGTTTATGAGGTAGGGATCCTTATGACATGATTACCTTTTAAAGACCCCACTTCTTAATACAATCACTCGGGCCACGGAATTTCAGTACCTGAATTTTGGTGGAGACACATTTAAACCTTAGCAACTATATTTCAGGGCAAAACAGAAAAGGAGCCCAGCAGAAAGTAAAGACAAAACATCAAACCAAATCCTCTGATGTTAAGGTGGAAACCAAGTGGTAGATTCGGAAAGCAGACATCAAAACTATTAAATACATTTTGTATAAGATGCTTTCTGTGATGTCAGTGTAGATATAGGGAGATTCTCTGGAATCTCTAAGATTTACCTTTAAGTAGAATGAGAGCTATTAAAGGATCCACACCAGTTTTTCAACTGACTGTCATAAAGTGTCTTAAAAATTATCTCATGCAACATTCTTGACGTGAGGGGTAAGGAAGTTGAGACCCAGAGAGGGTAAAGTGATTTATACCAACAAACATAGCTATTTTATGGCAGAATCTTTACTATACAAAATTTTGATATCACATGTGAAAAATGTCATTATAAAAATGACTGATTTATTGATTATGAAAATCAGTTGTGGAATGTGAATGTATGCTAAGTAAGAAAAATTCACCCTTCACAGCTTGGTGAAGGGATTTCATTTAAAAAATTAAAAGACAATTTAAATTATGTGTTAGAAGTTCAAAATCAAAATGTTGTGTCCACAAATCCAGTATTCTTTCTGTTCATGTATATTTGATTTCCCATAAGAATGATATTTCTTTAATTATAGAAGTCTGAGGTCAAATGTATTTGGAAAAGAAAATATTTTATATAAATTGTATGGTTTGGATGTGTGTCCCTTCCAAATTTCAAGTAGAAGTGTGATCTTTGGTGTTGGAGCTGGGGGCTGCGGGAGGTGTGTGGGTCATGGGGGCAGATTCTTCATGAATGACTTGGTGCCATCCTGGTGGTAATGAGTGAATTCTCTTTCTGAATTTTTACAAGTTCTACTTGTTAAAAGAGTACTGCATCTCTTCTCTCTCTCCTGTTTACTCTCTTACCCTGTGATATGCTGGCTCCCTTCACCTTCTACCATGATTATAAGCTTCCTGAGACCCTCATCAGAAGCTGAACTCATGCTTGTACATCCTGCAAAACCATGAGCCACATTAAACCTCTTTTCTCTATAAATTCTTTTATAGGTATTTCTGCGTAGCCTCAGGTATTCCTTTATAGCAATATAAAAATTGATTAATATAACAACAATCTTGGAGATTCACAATATTTATCAAGGAAGCAAAGCCTTTGGGCAATCCAGCAGTGAAAACGTGTGTTTTACTTTGCATAGCCCAGTATTTCCCAAATATACTTGAACATGAAACATATTTTTCATAACACAGTTCGTATCATTCCACTAAAGGATCATTGGGGGAAAAACAATCAATCCCATTTTTATCATTACGCGATTATTTGTTATCTGTGTCAGTTTCCACCTGAATAACACAGGTCTAAAATCTGGACAACTTAATTTTTCCAATTGTTTAAACTTGTCTTAAGACATTTGGCAGTCAGTTTTAAACCATGATGTTTTAAAAAGCTATATATGATTTCTATGTTATATTGTTTTCACCAGTTTTTTTTTTTTTCCCTCATGTTATGTAGTTCCCTGCCAAGCACACATTAGTGCATAGTATTAATTGAATAAATAAATTGTATGTGTTTTCTTAGGTTGTTTTATTTTCCCTTTTTCCTTAAAATTTTTAACATCCTTTTAATATTTTTCACTACTGTACACATTATTCTTTTAGTACTTTTTTACCCATAATTTTCTACTTACATTTTTTTCTTCATTAAAAGGGTAAAAGCTAAAGCAACTGAATACATAAGATCATATGGGAGGATGATGTTTTTTCTGGGGAAACAAAAATAATTCATTTTGACCTCCACATTAAAGTTGTTCTTGAAAACTACAATCACTATTTTTCTTCATTAATTAATTGAAGAAGTAGTAACCTGAAACATACATTCTAATGATTTTTTGGTTTAGTATACCTATAAAAATGAATGTCACTCTCTGTAAATAATATTTGAGTTATCCCAACTTAAGAAAAAATGTTATATTTAAAAGGTCTTGTTTGAGTAGAAGTGGAATTCGTGACTTTAATTATAGGCATGCACTTCATAGAAAATCTCTTTCTCTTGATAATTTTATTTTCTGTAGTCTTTCGAAATACAAATCTTTTAAATCAAAACAAATAAGATGTTGTGATAGTGATGATAAAAATAACACGCACACAAACTAAAATGTGTTCACTATTTGAGCAACTTATACAAAAGAAACATTTTATTGTTGGAAAATAATATTGCAGATCTACAGTCATCATTTAGCCACATAGCTAATGAAGAGATACTTAATTTTCTAAAAATCAACCATCACTAAATAGTATACTTTGTTATATAAACAGTTTCCCAACTCTATAGTAGCTTAGAAGCAGAAGATCACATTCATTAAGTGCTCAGTGTCTGGGACCAAACACAATGGGGCCAAATCCTGGCTCTGGCCCTCACAAAAAATTGTTTAGTTACTTTAGGCTATATTATATGTACTATAGTCTAGTCATTTAGTATTTATAAAGTAGAAATACAAATTTGCCTACCTCACAGACTTTTGAGAGTTAAGCTTGTTGACATTTATAACAGACTTTGAATAGTGCCTGGCACATAGCTATCTCATAATGCACCTTGACTGCTGGAGTACCACCCAGCGAGTGGAGGAAATATTCAGAAAATAAAAAGGCTCCATTTAGAACCTTGGTCTTTCTTCATCTCTCCTTTTTGCCTTTTCCTTAATATTCTACTCTTTTTTGTGTTCATTGATTTTTCTTTCTTGTTATCTTGAAGTTATCACATAAAAAAATCACTAGTAAAGTAAATCAGGGGGACGGAGCAAGATGGCCGAATAGGAACAGCTCCAGTCTCCAACTCCCAGCACGAGTGACACAGAAGACCGGTGATTTCTGCATTTTCAACTAAGGTACTGGGGTCATCTCTCTAGGGAGTGCCGGACAATCGATGCTGGTCAGCTGCTGCAGCCTGACCAGCGTGAGCTGAAGCAGGGCGAGGCATCGCCTCACCTGGAAGCGCAAGGGGGAAGGAAATCCGTTTTCCTAGCCAGGGGAACTGAGACACACAACACCTGGAAAATCGGGTAACTCCCACCCCAATACTGCGCTTTAAGGAAACAGGCACACCAGGAGAATATATCCCACACCTGGCCGGGAGAGTCCCACGACCACGGAGCCTCCCTCACTGCTAACACAGCAGTCTGCGGCAATCGATCCTCAAGGCAGCAGCGAGGCTGGGGGAGGGGCGCCCGCCATTGCTGAGGCTTAAGTAGGTAAACAAAGCCGCTGGGAAGCTCGAACTGGGTGGAGCTCACAGCAGCTCAAGGAAACCTGCCTGTCTCCGTAGGCTCCACCTCTGGGGACAGCCCACAGCTGAGGTCCAATACGGGAAGCAGCGGGGGCCAGTACAGAGGTGAACGACTCTGTCTGACAGCTTTGGGGAGAGCCGTGGATCTCCCAATGCGGAGGTTGAGATCCGAGAATGGACAGACTGCCTGCTCAGGTGGGTCCCTGACCCCTGAGTAGCCTAGCTGGGAGACATCCCCCACTAGGGGCAGTCTGACACCCCACACCTCACAGGGTGGAGTCATCCCTGAGAGGAAACTTCCAAAGGAAGAATCAGACAGGTACACTCGCTGTTCAGCAATATTCTATCTTCGGCAACCTCTGCTGCTGATACCCAGGCAAACAGGGTCTGGAGTGGACCTCAAGCAATCTCCAACAGACCAACAGACAGTCCTTCTGACTGTCAGATGGAAAACTACCAAACAGGAAGGACACCTATACCAAAACCCCATCAGTACGTCACCATCATCAAAGACCAGAGACAGATAAAACCACAAAGATGGGGAAGAAGCAGGGCAGAAAAGCTGGAAATTCAAAAAATAAGAGCGCATCTCCCCCTGCAAAGGAGCGCAGCCCATCGCCAGCAACGGATCAAAGCTGGTCAGAGAATGACTTTGACGAGATGAGAGAAGAAGGCTTCAGCCCATCAAACTTCTCAGAGCTAAAGGAGGAATTACGTACCCAGCGCAAAGAAACTAAAAATCTTGAAAAAAGAGTGGAAGAATTGACAGCTAGACTAATTAATGCAGAGAAGATCATAAATGAAATGACAGAGATGAAAACCATGACACGAGAAATACGTGACAAATGCACAAGCTTCAGTAACCGACTCGATCAACTGGAAGAAAGAGTATCAGCAATTGAGGATCAAATGAATGAAATGAAGCGAGAAGAGAAACCAAAAGAAAAAAGAAGAAAAAGAAATGAACAAAGCCTGCAAGAAGTATGGGATTATGTAAAAAGACCAAATCTACGTCTGATTGGGGTGCCTGAGTGAGGGGGAAAATGGAACCAAGTTGGAAAACACTCTTCAGGATATCATCCAGGAGAACGTCCCCAACCTAGTAGGGCAGGCCAACATTCAAATTCAGGAAATACAGAGAACGCCACAAAGATACTCCTCCAGAAGAGCAACTCCAACACACATAATTGCCAGATTCACCAAAGTTGAAATGAAGGAAAAAATCTTAAGGGCAGCCAGAGAGAAAGGTCGGGTTACCCACAAAGGGAAGCCCATCAGACTAACAGCAGATCTCTCGGCAGAAACTCTACAAGCCAGAAGAGAGTGGGGGCCAATATTCAACGTTCTTAAAGAAAAGAATTTGCAACCGAGAATTTCATATGCAGCCAAACTAAGTTTCATCAGTGAAGAAGAAATAAAATCCTTTACAGATAAGCAAATGCTTAGAGATTTTGTCACCACCAGGCCTGCCTTACAAGAGACCCTGAAGGAAGCCCTAAACATGGAAATGAACAACCGGTACCAGCCATTGCAAAAACATGCCAAAATGTAAAGATCATTGAGGCTAGGAAGAAACTGCATCAACTAATGAGCAAAATAACCAGTTAATATCATAATGACAGGATCAAGTTCACACATAACAATATTAACCTTAAATGTTAATGGACTAAATGCTCCAATGAAAAGACACAGACTGGCAAACTGGATCAAGAGTCAAGACCCATCAGTCTTCTGTATTCAGGAGACCCATCTCACATGCAGAGACATACATAGGCTCAAAATAAAGGGATGGAGGAAGATCTACCAAGCAAATGGAGAACAAAAAAAAGCAGGGGTTGCAATCCTAGTCTCTGATAAAACAGACTTTAAACCATCAAAGATCAAAAGAGACAAAGAAGGCCATTACATAATGGTAAAGGGATCAATTCAACAGGAAGAGCTAACTCTCCTAAATATATATGCACCCAATTTAGGAGCACCCAGATTCATAAAGCAAGTCCTTAGAGACCTACAAAGAGACTTAGACTCCCATACAATAATAATGGGAGATTTCAACACTCCACTGTCAACATTAGACAGATCAACGAGACAGAAAGTTAACAAGGATATCCAGGAATTGAACTCATCTCTGCACCAAGCGGACCTAATAGACATCTATAGAACTCTTCACCCCAAATCAACAGAATATACATTCTTCTCAGCACCACATCGCACTTATTCCAAAATTGACCACATAATTGGAAGTAAAGCACTCCTCAGCAAATGTACAAGAACAGAAATTTTAACAAACTGTCTCTCAGACCACAGTGCAATCAAACTAGAACTCAGGACTAAGAAACTCAATCAAAACCGCTCAACTACATGGAAACTGATCAACCTGCTCCTGAATGACTACTGGGTACATAACGAAAAGAAAGCAGAAATAAAGATGTTCTTTGAACCCAATGAGAACAAAGATACAACATACCAGAATCTCTGGGACACATTTAAAGCAGTGTGTAGAGGGAAATTTATAGCACTAAATGCCCACAAGAGAAAACAGGAAAGATCTAAAATTGACACTTTAACATCACAATTAAAAGAACTAGAGAGGCAAGAGCAAACACATTCAAAAGCTAGCAGAAGGCAAGAAATAACTAAGATCAGAGCAGAACTGAAGGAGATAGAGTCACAAAAAACCCTCCAAAAAATCAATGAATCCAGGAGTTGGTTTTTTGAAAAGATCAACAAAATTGACAGATGGCTAGCAAGACTAATAAAGAAGAAAAGAGAGAGGAATCAAATAGATGCAATAAAAAATGATAAAGGGGATATCACCAACGACCCCACAGAATACAAACAACCATCAGAGAATACTATAAATGCCTCTACGCAAATCAACTAGAAAATCTAGAAGAAATGGATAATTCCTGGACACTTACACTCTCCCAAGACTAAACCAGGAAGAAGTTGATTCCCTGAATAGACCAATAGCAGGCTCTGAAATTGAGGCAACAATTAATAGCCTACCCCAAAAACAGTCCAGACCAGATGGATTCACAGCTGAATTCTACCAGAGGTACAAGGAGGAGCTGGTACCATTCCTTCTGAAACTATTCCAATCAATAGAAAAAGAGGGAATCCTCCCTAACTCATTCATGAGGCCAACATCATCCTGATACCAAAGCCTGGCAGAGACACAACAAAAAAAAGAGAATTTTAGACCAATATCCCTGATGAACATCGATGCAAAAATTCTCAATAAAATACTGGCAAACCGGATTCAGCAGCACATCAAAAAGCTTATCCACCATGATCAAGTGGGCTTCATCCCTGGGATGCAAGGCTGGTTCAACATTCACAAATCAATAAACATAATCCAGCATATAAACAGAACGAAAGACAAGAACCACATGATTATCTCAATAGATGCAGAAAAGGCTTTTGTCAAAATTCAACAGCCCTTTATGCTAAAAACGCTCAATAATTTGGTATTGATGGAAAGTACCTCAAAATAATAAGAGCTATTTACGACAAACCCACAGCTAATATCATACTGAATGGGCAAAAACTGGAAAATTCCCTTTGAAACTGGCACAAGACAGGGATGCCCTCTCTCACCACTCCTATTCAACATAGTGTTGGAAGTTCTGGCTAGGGCAATCAGGCAAGAGAAAGAAATCAAGGGTATGCAGTTAGGAAAAGAAGAAGTCAAATTGTCCCTGTTTGCAGATGACATGATTGTGTATTTAGAAAACCCCATCGTCTCAGCCCAAAATCTCCTTAAGCTGATAAGCAACTTCAGCAAAGTCTCAGGATACAAAATTAATGTGCAAAAATCACAAGCATTCTTATACACCAGTAACAGACAAGCAGAGAGCCAAATCAGGAATCAACTTCCATTCACAATTGCTTCAAACAGATTAAAATACCTAGGAATCCAGCTTACAAGGGATGTAAAGGACCTCTTCAAGGAGAACTACAAACCACTGCTCAGTGAAATCAAAGAGGACACAAACAAATGGAAGAACATACCATGCTCATGGATAGGAAGAATCAATATCGTGAAAATGGCCATACTGCCCAAGGTGATTTATAGATTCAATGCCATCCCCATCAAGCTACCAATGACTTTCTTCACAGAATTGGAAAAAACTGCTTTAAAGTTCATATGCAACCAAAAAAGAGCCCGAATTGCCAAGACAATCCTAGGTCAAAAGGACAAAGCTGGAGGCGTCACGCTACCTGACTTCAAACTATACTACAAGGCTACAGTAACCAAAACAGCATGGTACTGGTACCACAACAGAGATATAGACCAATGGAACAGAACAGAGTCCTCAGAAATAATACCACACATCTACAGCCATCTGATCTTTGACAAACCTGAGAGAAACAAGAAATGGGGAAAGGATTCCCTATTTAATAAATGGTGCTGGGAAAATTGGCTAGCCATAAGTAGAAAGCTGAAACTGGATCCTTTCCTTACCCCTTATACGAAAATTAATTCAAGATGGATTAGAGACTTAAATGTTAGACCTAATACCATAAAAACCCTAGAAGAAAATCTAGGTAGTACCATTCAGGACCTAGGCATGGGCAAGGACTTCATGTCTAAAACACCAAAAGCAACGGCAGCAAAAGCCAAAATTGACAAATGGGATCTAATTAAAGAGCTTCTGCACAGCAAAAGAAACTACCATCAGAGTGAACAGGCAACCTACAGAATGGGAAAAAATTTTTGCAACCTACTCATCTGACATAGGGCTAATATCCAGAATCTACAAAGAACTCAAACAAATATACAAGAAAAAAACAAACAACCCCATCAAAAAGTGGGCAAAGGATATGAACAGACATTTCTCAAAAGAAGACATTCATACAGCCAACAGACACATGAAAAAATGCTCGTCATCACTCGCCATCAGAGAAATGCAAATCAAAACCACAATGAGATACCATCTCACACCAGTTAGAATGGCAATCATTAAGAAGTCAGGAAACAATAGATGTTGGAGAGGATGTGGAGAAATAGGAACACTTTTACACTGTTGGTGGGATTGTAAACTAGTTCAACCATTATGGAAAACAGTATGGCAATTCCTCAAGGATCTAGAACTAGATGTACCATATGACCCAGCCATCCCACTACTGGGTATATACCCAAAGGATTATAAATTACTCTACTACAAAGACACATGCACACGTTTGTTTATTGCGGCACTATTCACAATAGCAAAGACTTGGAATCAATCCAAATGTCCATCTGTGACAGACTGGATTAAGAAAATGTGGCACATATACACCATGGAATACTATGCAGCCATCAAAAAGGATGAGTTTGCGTCCTTTGTAGGGACATGGATGTAGCTGGAAACCATCATTCTTAGCAAACTATCACAAGAAGAGAAAACCAAACACCGCATGTTCTCACTCATAGGTGGGAACTGAACAATGAGATCACTTGGACTCAGGAAGGGGAACATCACACACTGGGGCCTATCAGGGGGAGGGGGGAGGAGGGAGGGATTGCATTGGGGAGTTATACATGATATAAACGTTATGCACATGTACCCTAGAACTTAAAGTATAATAAAAAAAAATAAAGTAAATCATTGTTTACAGTAAACGGTAAGAAAGGAAAACTTTCATGATTTGAAAATAAATATACTATACAGTCTAAAAATTAATCAGGCTGAGAAGCAATGCTAAATAAGTCAAAGAGATGGTAATGAAGACAGTATTCACAGCCCATTTTGAATAGTGACACAGACAATGACTCAGACATCAGGTAATGGAAATAACAATTATACTTCATAGCTTACAGCAGCTAGGCATAAGCTGCAGTGCACTTGAACAGAGAAAAGCAACATTATTAAAAATCTGTGTACTTAAAAAAATGTATAATATATGAAAAAGGAAAGTAGGAAAGGTTGATATTTATACTAGAAACATTTGTCAAAAATATAGTTATTCAAATCAAAAGACAACTCAAATACGGTTTACTAGCAAACTTGGAAACAACTACAGTAGTCTCCTCTTATTAAAGCAGGATATGTTCTATGACATTATGAGGAGGCCTGAAGGCTCAGATGGTACCAAACTCCATATACATTACATTTTTTCCTACACATACATACCTTTGATAAAGTTCAATTTATATACTAGAAACAGTAAGAGATTAACAATAACAACTAATAACACAATAAAATAATTATAACAATATACCATAATAAAAGTGATTTATATATGAATTGTTTATTTCTTATATTTTCCATTTAATATTTTTAAATTGAGATTGACCACAAGTTACTGAAACCTTAAAAAAGCAAAACTGTGTTTTAGAGGGCACTACTGTACACACTGGAATAACATTTCATTTTAATAAGACTTGATACTGTAATAATGTTTACAATACAGATGCAGGATAAATTAGTGTGAAGTACATATTAGAAAAGAGTAACTTGGAAACTAAAATATGATGGCATAATAATACACATTGCAAAATAATACACACTGGAGTTTAAAGTATAAAAATGTAAAACAACAGTTATTTTTTGACTGTTAGATTGAAAATATGTGTGATATATTGGGTTAAATGAATTACTAAATTTAATATTATCTGTATTGTTTTACTTTATAAAGATGGGGGCAACATAAAATGTGAATCACATAGGTGGCCCTCATATTTCTGATGGGCAGAGCTAATGGAGATGGTGGTTTTAAAGCAATGATATATTCCTTCATACTTTTGAAAAAAGTAAAAATGAATTTCTTGTTATGGCAGAATTCAGACCTTCACTATAACAATCAAGAAACTAACCAAGGCTTCCACATATTATTAAGAGCTAAATAAGTTAATTACTGTTTCATTTTATTTCATCATTATTTATGTATATTATAATACCTGTGAACAACTTATATTTGAATTTTATCTCTATCACTTCCTAGTTGTCTGAGATCTTTAAACTTTCACTTTAAGCCAATGGTTTTAATCATTTAATGAAAAAAAAAGCCTCTGTGATATTATATGATTGTAGGTTGAGAGTTTTAAATATTAATCCATATTTAGTTCATGGTAGGAAATATTATTAGCTGTTATTGTTGCAGTTGAAATTGATAGAAAATTTGGGATTTTCTTTCCTCATATGAATACATGGAATGGCTGGCAGGGTTTATTTATGCCCTTCTGCTGTCTCCACCTACACTGTTATAAAGGGCATAGCAGGGAAATCACCAGCTAGAGTATGAAGGTAAAGCTATTTTACATTTCATCTTCCCTTCAGAAAGAAATATTGAAATGTCAGTTGTTGCACTGCCTGACACACTATGAAATCATTTACTGTCCATTGGGATTATGAGACCTGGTGATGCATTGCCTTTTCTGAACATGACTTTGCTGAGACAGCTGCTGTAACCTGGCCATCTGTTTGGGTATTGCAGCTGAGATATATTTCAAAGCATATCTTCCTTTTTCTCTATTTTTCAACACAGACATTTTAAATCCATAAACCAGAGATTCTGGTATGTTGTATCTTTGTTCTCATTGGTTTCAAAGAACATCTTTATTTCTGCCTTCATTTCATTATGTACCGAGTAGTCATTCAGGAGCAGGTTATTCAGTTTCCATGTAGTTGAGCGGTTTTGATTGAGTTTCTTAGTCCTGAGTTCTAGTTTGATTGCACTGTGGTCTGAGAGACAGTTTGTTATAATTTCTGTTCTTTTACATTTGCTGAGGAGTGCTTTACTTCCACCTATGCGGTCAATTTTGGAATAAGTGCGATGTGGTGCTGAGAAGAATGTATATTCTGTTGATTTGGGGTGGAGAGTTCTATAGATGTCTATTAGGTCCGCTTGGTGCAGAGATGAGTTCAGTTCCTGGATATCCTTGTTAACTTTCTGTCTCGTTGATCTGTCTAATGTTGACAGTGGAGTGTTGAAGTCTCCCACTATTATTGTATGGGAGTCTAAGTCTCTTTGTAGAGGGAAATTTACAGCACTAAATGCCCACAAGAGAAAACAGGAAAGATCTAAAATTGACACTCTAACATCACAATTAAAAGAACTAGAGAGGCAAGAGCAAACACATCCAAAAGCTACCAGAAGGCAAGAAATAACTAAGATCAGAGCAGAACTGAAGGAGATAGAGACACAAAAAACCCTCCAAAAAATCAATGAATCCAGGAGTTGGTTTTTTGAAAAGATTAACAAAATTCACAGACCACTAGCAAGTCTAATAAAGAAGAAAAGAGAGAGGAATCAAATAGATGCAATAAAAAATGACAAAGGGGATATCACCATCGACCCCACAGAAATACAAACTACCATCAGAGAATACTATAAACACCTCTACGCAAATCAACTAGAAAATCTAGAAGAAATGGATAATTTCCTGGACACTTACACTCTCCCAAGACTAAACCAGGAAGAAGTTGATTCCCTGAATAGACCAATAGCAGGCTCTGAAATTGAGGCAACAATTAATAGCCTACCCACCAAAAACAGTCCAGGACCAGATGGATTCACAGCTGAATTCTACCAGAGGTACAAGGAGGAGGTGGTACCATTCCTTCTGAAACTATTCCAATCAATAGTAAAAGAGGGAATCCTCCCTAACTCTTTTTATGAGGCCAACATCATCCTGATACCAAAGCCTGGCAGAGACACAACAAAAAAAGAGAATTTTAGACCAATATCCCTGATGAACATCGATGCAAAAATCCTCAATAAAATACTGGCAAACCGGATTCAGCAGCACATCAAAAAGCTTATCCACTATGATCAAGTGGGCTTCATCCCTGGGATGCAAGGCTGGTTCAACATTCGCAAATCAATAAACGTAATCCAGCATATAAACAGAACCAAAGACAAGAACCACATGATTATCTCAATAGATGCAGAAAAGGCTTTTGACAAAATTCAACAGCCCTTCATGCTAAAAACGCTCAATAAATTCGGTATTGATGGAACGTACCTCAAAATAATAAGAGCTATTTATGACAAACCCACAGCTAATATCATACTGAAAGTACAAAAACTGGAAAAATTCCCTTTGAAAACTGGTACAAGACAGGAATGCCCTCTCTCACCACTCCTATTCAACATAGTGTTGGAAGTTCTGGCTAGGGCAATCAGGCAAGAGAAAGAAATTAAGGGTATGCAGTTAGGAAAAGAAGAAGTCAAATTGTCCCTGTTTGCAGATGACATGATTGTATATTTAGAAAACCCCATTGTCTCAGCCCAAAATCTCCTGAAGCTGATAAGCAACTTCAGTGAAGTCTCAGGATACAAAATTAATGTGCAAAAATCACAAGCATTCTTATACACCAGTAACAGACAAGTAGAGAGCCAAATCAGGAATGAACTTCCATTCACAATTGCTTCAAAGAGAATAAAATACCTAGGAATCCAACTTACAAGGGATGTAAAGGACCTCTTCAAGGAGAACTACAAACCACTGCTCAGTGAAATCAAAGAGGACACAAACAAATGGAAGAACATACCATGCTCATGGATAGGAAGAATCAATATCGTGAAAATGGCCATACTGCCCAAGGTGATTTATAGATTCAATGCCATCCCCATCAAGCTACCAATGACTTTCTTCACAGAATTGGAAAAAACTGCTTTAAAGTTCATATGCAACCAAAAAAGAGCCCGAATTGCCAAGACAATCCTAAGTCAAAAGGACAAAGCTGGAGGCGTCACGCTACCTGACTTCAAACTATACTACAAGGCTACAGTAACCAAAACAGCATAGTACTGGTACCAAAACAGAGCTATAGACTACTGGAACAGAACAGAGTCCTTGGAAATAATACCACACATCTACAGCCATCTGATCTTTGACAAACCTGAGAGAAACAAGAAATGGGGAAAGGATTCCCTATTTAATAAATGGTGCTGGGAAAATTGGCTATCCATAAGTAGAAAGCTGAAACTGGATCCTTTCCTTACTCCTTATACGAAGATTAATTCAAGATGGATTAGAGACTTAAATGTTAGACTTAATACCATAAAAACCCTAGAAGAAAATCTAGGTAGTACCATTCAGGACCTAGGCATGGGCAAGGACTTCATGTCTAAAACACCAAAAGCAACGGCAGCAAAAGCCAAAATTGACAAATGGGATCTAATTAAACTAAAGAGCTTCTGCACAGCAAAAGAAACTACCATCAGAGTGAACAGGCAACCTACACAATGGGAGAAAATTTTTCCAATCTACTCATCTGACAAAGGGCTAATACCCAGAATCTACAAAGAACTCCAACAAATATACAAGAAAAAAACAAACAACCCCATCAAAAAGTGGGGAAAGGATATGAACAGACATTTCTCAAAAGAAGACATACATACAGCCAATAGACACATGAAAAAATGCTCATCATCACTTGCCATCAGAGAAATGCAAATCAAAACCACAATGAGATACCATCTCACACCAGTTAGAATGGCAATCATTAAAAAATCAGGAAACAACAGTTGTTGGAGAGGATGTGGAGAAATAGGAACACTTTTACACTGTTGGTGGGATTGTAAACTAGTTCAACCATTATGGAAAACAGTATGGCAATTCCTCAAGGATCTAGAACTAGATGTACCATATGACCCAGCCATCCCAATACTGGGTATATACCCAAAGGATTATATATTATTCTACTACGAAGACACATGCACACGTATGTTTATTGCGGCACTATTCACAATAGCAAAGACTTGGAATCAACCCAAATGTCCATCTGTGACAGACTGGATTAAGAAAATGTGGCACATATACACCATGGAATACTATGCAGCCATAAAAAAGGATGCGTTTGTGTCCTTTGTAGGGACATGGATGCAGCTGGAAACCATCATTCTTAGCAAACTATCACAAGAACAGAAAACCAAACACTGCATGTTCTCACTCATAGGTGGGAACTGAACAATGAGATCACTTGGACTCAGGAAGGGGAACATCACACACTGGGGCCTATCATGGGGAGGGGGTAGGGGGTGGAATTGCATTGGGGAGTTATACAAGATATAAATGATGAATTGATGGGTGCTGACGAGTTGATGGGTGCAGCACACCAACATGGCACAAATATACATATGTAACAAACCTGCACGTTATGCATATGTACCCTAGAACTTAAAGTATAATAAAAAAATAAAAAATAAAAAAATAAAATAAATAAATAAATCCATAAACCAATGTTTTAAAATGTTTTTTTCTCAGAGTATCCAAATCAAGAAGCAGTGGATTTAGAGTTAGGAGACCTAGTTTCTATCCCAGGCTTGGCCACTAATTAGTTCTGTGACTTTGGGAAAGCTGTCTAATTCCTCCTACCCTCATTTTTTTTCATTTAAACATCAAAGAGTTTGAATGGAATATTTTTAAACATCTGTTTCAAATATAATTTTCTAAAATGTTTTATCATTCTTGAAATGAAACTATTGTGTTACAATTTTTGTGCTATTTTCCTGCTTTTACATACTTATTTTATGTCACTGTAACTCAATGATTCATTCAACAGTTATTTGAGATTCTACTTTTAATATGGTTCTAGGTGTTAGAAAAACAATAATTAAAAATACAGGCTTGTGGATCTTGCAGTCTGATGGGAGAAAGAAACATTAATCAAATATGTACACCCACATATTCATGCAAACACATGATTACAATAGTGACAAGTATCAGAAAGACATAAAATTCAGTGATATTAGAGTGATATACAAGTATGTGGCTTTCTTGGGAAAGTTAAATAGTATATATATTTGTATAATCAAATATTATGTATTTTTCTTTTAGAATATAATATATAGTTAATATACTATGTAATAAATCAAAGAAAATAGTAAATAACTATAATTTTTTCAAGGACATGTCTTATTATGTACCAGGCATTACTTTGACACAATTTTACAGTGATAAATAAATCCTTTCTGAAGCTTACAGTGTGGTTAAAAACACGATAGTAAGTAATCAATAGAGTTCTGTTTCCCAGCAAGATGTAGAAAGCAAGAGAATGTGAATGTGACCCCTATCCTAACGGTGAAAAAAAGTACAGTTTTCTTGAACCTTTGAAAGAGCTATTGTTTCAGCGCAATCAAGGAGACCGAATTTCAGAATGGCAAACCCCTCCCAGGAGAAAAGGGAAAATGAATTGTTTCATTTTTGTCAGAGCACAGAAGGTCTATGTGGTTTCACTAGAGTCATGTGAAAAGAAAATGCTTAAAGGTTGATGAATTACTAAAGACGAAGTTGGGCTATTAATTTAGATACCTGGGAGCCACAGGCACACTGGAGTTCTTCACAGGCCACCTGAAGATGTTCAGTAGAGAGACTGGGCAGGGCTGAACATGGAATTAAGCTCCATTGGTGGTACAGGCATGTTTATGGTATGATTTCTGGTCGTGCTGCCTGCTTTTCTTTACCCTTCTCTCAAAGTCACTCAAATCCTTGAGCCACTGAGGTGTCTTTCATAGCAGTAATAGGGGCAAACTCTGTCGGTATCTGGGGGAAGGATTGGGAATTCCCATTGCAGATGCCCTAAATCAGGAAAATATCTACAGCTTCAAGAAGGGCAAAAGCCCTTTCACCTAGAAAAGGTCTAGGAAAACTTCTGGACCTTGGGTCTTGCACAGTAAAAACTAGAGTTTTACCTGTGCACCTGTAGTCCCAGCTACCCTGGAGACTGAGGCTGAAGGATCGCTTGAGCCCATGGGTAGAAGGCTACAGTGTGCTATGATTGCACCTGTGAATAGCCACTGCACTTCAAACTGGGCAAAATAGCGAGACCCCTTCTCTAAAAATAAATAAGTAGATGGATAAATAGGTAAATAGATAGTTAAACTTCTAAAACATGTAATCTTCTAAATAGATTATAAATTTAAAACACCAACAATACCAACATCAGAGGTCTGATACTTTTAAAGAGGGACAGGGAACTTTCTTCCACCTAAAACCCACCACAGATGGAAAATCAGTTTGCTGACACAAAAAGAAATGCCAGAAATACTGACAATGTGCTATCTATCTGCAAGACCCAGGTGCACAGACCTTTACTAAGACTGAGGATGGATCTAATGAACTGTCACCATTATAAGCCGAGCATGGAGTAAGACGTTAGAGCCCTCTACTGCTGCAGAGCACAGCATAAATAAAGACCCTACCTCTGTGAAAGATAACATATGTGGAGAGACATATGAAAGCTGAAGGTAAAACAGGAACACAGGCAAATCCCTTCAGTCACCTCAGATCTAACGCTAAGCACAGGTAAGCATAACCTGCTTTTGAAGAATTTGAGCCAATAGTATTTTCAATAGACTGAAGGTGCCCTCCAGCCTCCCCAATATACTCCATCCTAGGTTAATTTCCTGGAATTCTAATCCTGAATGTGATGGAATTGGATGGAGGTGGAACCTTAGGGAGGTGATTAGGTCATGAGGGTGGAGCCCTCATGAATGGGATTTGTGATCTCATAAAAGGGAACTCGGAGAACTCCTTCACCCTTCTGCCCTGCAAAGACACTGAAAGATTTATGAAACAGGAAGCAGGCCCTCACTAGACATTAAATCTGCCAGTGCCTTGATTTGGGATTTCATACCCTCCTGAACTACATAAATATTTTTTTTGTTTTGTTTGTAAGCCAGCCAGTCTATGTTAACTAGTTACAGCAGCCCAAATGAACTAAGACAGTATATGACCAGAAGGGATGATGCCACTTCTTTTCTGCTTATTATTATTACACTTTAAGTTCTAGGGTACATGTGCACAACATGCAGGTTTGTTACATATGTATACATGTGCCATGTTGGTGTGCTGCACCCATTAACTCGTCATTTACATTAGTCATATCTCCTCATGCTATCCCTCCCCCCTCACTCACCCCACAACATGCCCCGGTGTGTGGTGTTCCCCACTCTGTGTCCAAGTGATCTCATTGTTCAATTCCCACCTATGGGTGAGAACATGCAATGTTTGGTTTTCTGACCTTGCGATAGTTTGCTGAGAATGATGGTTTCCAGCTGCATCCATGACCTTACAAAGGATATGAGCTCATCCTTTTTTATGGCTGCATAGCATTCCATGGCGTATAAGTGCCACATTTTCTTAATCCATTGTGTCATTGATGGACAATTGGTTGGTTCTAAGTCTTTGCTATTGTGAATAGTGCTGCAGTAAACATACATGTGCGTGTGTCTTTATAGCAGCATGATTTATAATCCTTTGGGTATATACCCAGTAATGGGATGGCTGGGTCAAATGGTATTTCTACCTCTAGATCCTTGAGGAATCGCCACACTGTCTTCCACAGTGGTTGAACTAGTTTACAGTCCCACCAACAGTGTAAAAGTGTTCCTATTTCTCCATATCCTCTCCAGCACCTGTTGTTTCCTGACTTTTTAATGATTGCCCTTCTAGCTGGTGTGAGATGATATCTCATTGTGGTTTTGATTTGCATTTATCTGATGGCAAGTGATGATGAACATTTTTTCATGTGTCTGTTGGCTGAACAAATGTCTTCTTTTGAGATGTGTCTTTTCATATTGTTCGCCCACTTTTTGGTGGGATTGTTTGTTTTTTTCTTATAAATCTGTTTGAGTTATTTGTAGGTTCTGCATATTAGCCCTTTGTCAGAGAGCAGATTGCAAAAATTTTTTCTCTCATTCTGTAGGTTGCCTGTTCAGTTTGCTGGTAGTTTCTTTTGCTTTTGCTCTTTAGTTTAATTAGATCCCATTTGTCATTTTTTGCTTTTGTTGACATTGCTTTGGTGTTTTAGTCATGAAGTCCCTGACCGTGCTTATGTCCTGAATGGTACTGTGTAGGTTTTCTTCTAGAGTTTTTATGTTTTTAAGTCTACCATTAAGTCTTTAATCCACCTTGAATTAATTTTTGTATAAGGTGAAAGGAAGGGATCCAATTTTAGTTTTCTATATATGACTAGCCAGTTTTCCCAGCACCATTTATTAAATAGGGAATCCTTTCCCCATTTCTTGTTTTTGTCAGGTTTGTCAAAGATCAGATGGTTGTGTATGTGTGGCATTATTTCTGAGGGCTCTGTTCTGTCCCATTGGTATATATCTCTGTTTTGGTTACTGTAGCTTTGTAGTATAGTTTGAAGTCAGGTAGAATGATGCCTCCTGCTTTGTTATTTTTGGCTTAGGATTGTCTTGGCAAAACGGGCTCTTTTTTGGTTCCATATGAACTTTAAAGTAGTTTTTTTTTTTTTTTTTTTCCAATTCTGTGAAGAAAGTCATTGGTAGTTTGATGGGATGACACTGAATCTTTAAATTACCTTGGGCAGCATGGCCACTTTCACGATATTGATTATTCCTATCTTTGAGCATGGAATGTTCTTCCATTTGTTTCTATCCTCTTTTATTTCATTGAGCAGTGATTTGTAGTTCTCTTTTAAGAGGTCCTTCACATCCCTTGTAAGTTGGATTCCTAGGTATTTTATTCTCTTTGAAGCAGTTGTGATTGGGAGTTCACTCATGATTTGGCTCTCTGTTTGTCTGTTATTCGTGTATAGGAATGCTTGTGATTTTGCACATTGATTTGTATCCTGAGAGTTTGCTGAAGCTCCTTATCAGCTTTAGGAGATTTTGGGCTGAGACGATGGGGTTTTCTAAATATACAATCATGTCTTCTGCAAACAGGGACAATTTGACTCCCTCTTAATTGAATACCCTTTATTTCTTTCTCCTGCCTGACTGCTCTGGCCAGAACTTCCAACACTATGTTGAATAGGAGTGAGAGAGAGGGGATCACTGTCTTGTGCCAGTTTTCAAAGGGAATGCTACCAGTTTTTGCCCATTCAGTATGATATTGGCTGTGGGTTTGCCCATTCAGTATGATATTGGCTCTCATTATTTTGAGATACGTACCATCAATACCTAGTTTATTGAGAGATTTTACATGAAGGGCTGTTGAATTTTGTCAAACGCCTTTTCTGCATCTATTGAGATAATTATGTGTTTTTTGTCTTTGGTTCTGTTTATATGATGGCTTACATTTATTGATTTGCGTATGTTGAACCAGCCTTGCATCCCAGGGATGAAGCCAACTTTATCGCGGTGGACAAGCTTTTTGATATGCTGCTGGATTCAGTTTGCAAGTATTATATTGAGAATTTTTGCATTGATATTCTTCAGGGATATTGGGCTAAAATTCTCTTATTTTTTGTTGTGTCTCTGTGAGACTTTGGTATCAGGATGATGCTGGCCTCATAAAATGAATTAGGGAGGATTCCCCCTTTTTCTATTGATTGGAATAGTTTCAGAAGGAATGGTACCACCTCCTCCTTGTACCTCTGATAGAATTTGGCCATGAATCTCTCTGGCCTTGCACTTTTTTTTTTTTGGTTGGTAGGCTATTAATTATTGTCTCAATTTCAGAGCCTGTTATTGGTCTATTCAGGGATTCAACTTCTTCCTGGTTTAGTGTTGGGAGAGTGTATGTGTCCAGGAATTTATCCATTTCTTCTAGATTTTCTAGTTTATTTGCATGGAAGACTTTATAGTATTCTCTGATGGTACTTTGTACGTCTGTGGGATCAGTGGTGATACCCCCTTTATCCTTTTTTATTGCATCTATTTGATTCTTTTCTCTTTTCTTCTTTACTTGTCTTGCTAGCAGTCTATCAATTTTGTTGATCTTTTCAAAAAACCAGCTCCTGGATTCATTGATTTTTTGAAGGGTTTTTTGTGTCTCTATCTCCTTCAGTTCTGCTCTGATCTTAGTTATTGCTTGCCTTCTGCTAGCTTTTGAATGTGTTTGCTCTTGCTTCTCTAGTTCCTTTAATTGTGATCTTATGGTGTCACTTTTAGATATTTCCTGTTTTCTCTTGTGGGCATTTAGTGCTATAAATTTGTCTCTACACACCATTTTAAATGTGTTCCAGAGCTTCTGATATGTTGTGTCTTCATTCTCATTGGTTTCAAAGAACATCTTTATTTCTTCCTTCATTTCATTAGGTACCCAGTAATCATTCAGGAGCAGGTTGTTCAGTTTCCATGTAGTTGAGCGTTTTTGAGTGAGATTCTTAATCCTGAGTTTTAGCTTGATTGCACTGTGGTCTGAGAGACAGTTTGTTACAATTTCTGTTCTTTTACATTTTCTGAGGAGTGCTTTACTTCCACCTATGCGGTCAATTTTGGAATGAGTGTGATGTGGTACTGAGAAGAAAGTATATTCTGTTGATTTGGGGTGAAGAGTTCTGTAGATGTCTATTAGGTCTGCTTGGTGCATAGCTGAGTTCAGTTCTTGTATATCCTTGTTAACTTTCTGTCTCGTTGATCTGTCTAATGTTGACAGTGAGGTGTTAACGTCTCCCATTATTATTGTGTGAGGTCTAACTCTTTGTAGGTCTCTAAGGATTTGCTTTGTGAATTTGGGTGTTCCTGTATCAGGTGCATATATATTAAGAATAGTTAGCTCTTCTTGTTGAATTGATCCCTTTGCCATTATGTAAGGGCCTTCTTTGTCCCTTTGATCTTTGTTGGTTTAAATTCTTTTTTTTTTTGTCTGTCATCCAGGCTGGAGTGCAGTGGCACAATCTTGGCTCACTGCAAGTTCTGCCTCTTGGGTTCACACCATTCTCCTGCTTCAGTCTCCTGAGGAGATGGGACTATAGGCCATGCCACCATGCCCAGCTGAGTTTTTGTATTTTTAGTAGAGGCGAGGTTTCACCATGTTGGCCAGGATGGTCTCGATCTCCTGAACTCATGATTCACCTGCCTCAGCCTCCCAAAGTGTTGGGATTATAGGCTTGAGCTACCACACCCAGCCAACCCCTGTTTTTTTTTGTTTTCCATTTGCTTGGTAGATCTTCCTCCATCCCTTTATTTTCATCCTATGTGTGTCTCTGCACATGAGACAGGTCTCCTGAATACAGCACACTGATGGGTCTTGACTCTTTATCCAATTTGTCAGTCTGTGTCTTTTAATTGGAGCATTTAGCCCATTTACAGTTAAGGTTAATATTGTTATGTGTGAATTTGATGCTGTCATTAGGATGTTAGCTGGTTATATTGCTCATTAATTGATGCAGTTTCTTCCTAGCATTGATGATCTTTACAATTTGGCATGTTTTTGCAGTGACTGATACTGGTTGTTCCTTTCCATGTGTAGTGCTTCCTTCGGGAGCTCTTATAAGGCAGGCCTGGTGGTGACAAAATCTCTTAGCATTTGTTTGTTTGTAAAGGATTTTATTTCTCCTTCACTTATGAAGCTTAGTTTCACTGGATATGAAATTCTGGGTTGAAAATTCTTTTCTTTAAGAACGTTGAATATTGGCCCCCACTCTCTTCTGGCTCGTAGAGTTTCTGCTGAGAGATCTGCTGTTAGTCTGATGGGCTTCCCTTTGTGAGTAACCTGACCTTTCTCTCTGGCTGTCCTTAACTTTTTTTCCTTCATTTCCACTTTGGTGAATCTAACAATTATATATCTTGGAGTTGCTCTTTTCGAGGAGTTTCTTTATGGTGTTCTCTGTATTTCCTGAATTTGAATGTTGGCCTGCTTTTCTAGATTGGGGAAATTCTCCTGGATAATATCCTGAAGAGTGTTTTCCAACTTGGTTCCATTCTCCCCATCACTTTCAGGTACACCAATCAGATGTAGATTTGGTATTTTCACATAGTCCCATATTTCCTGGAGGCTTTGTTGGTTTCTTTTTACTCTTTTATCTGTAACTTCTCTTCTCACTTCATTTCATTCATTTGATCTTCAATCACCGATAGTCTTTCTTCCACTTGATAGAATCAGCTACTGAAACTTGTGCATGAGTCAAGTAGTTCTCATGCCATGGTTTTCAGCTCCATCAGGTCATTTAAGGTCTTCTCTACCTTGTTTATTCTAGTTAGCCATTTGTTTAATCTTTATCCAATGTGTTTAGCTTCTTTGTAATGTGTTTGAACATCCTCCTTTAGCTCAGAGAAATTTGTTATTACAGATCATCTGAAGCCTTCTTCTCTCAACTCATCAAAAGCATTCTCTGTCCAGCTTTGTTCTGCTGCTGGCGAGGAGCTGTGCTCATTTGGAGGAGAAGAGGTGCTCGGATTTTTAGAATGTTCAGCTCTTCTGCTCTGGTTTCTCCCCATCTTTGTGGTTTTATCTACCTTTGGTCTTTGATGATGGTGACATACAGGTGGGGTTTTGGTGGAGGATGTCCTTTCTGTTTGTTAGTTTTCCTTCTAACAGTCAGGACCCTCAGCTGCAGGTCTATAGGAGTTTGTTGGAGGCCCACTCCAGACCCTGTTTGCCTGGGTATCAACCGTGGAGGCTGCTGAACAGCAAATATTGCAGAACGACAAGTGTTGCTGCCTGATTCTTCCTCTGAAAGGTTCATCTCAGAGGGGCACCCAGCTGTATGAGGTGTCAGTCGGCCCCTACTGGGAGGTGTCTCCCAGTTTGGCAACTCAGGGATCAGAGACCCACTTGAGGAGGCAGTTTGTCCATTCTCAGATATCAAACTCCTTGCTGGGAGAACCACCACTCTCCTCAAAGCTGTCAGACAGGGACTTTTAAGTCTGCAAACGTTTCTGCTGCCATTTGTTCAGCTATGCCTTTTCCCCAT
Organism: Trachypithecus francoisi; assembly: GCF_009764315.1. Classification (NCBI taxonomy): domain Eukaryota; kingdom Metazoa; phylum Chordata; class Mammalia; order Primates; family Cercopithecidae; genus Trachypithecus; species Trachypithecus francoisi. The sequence goes on along the minus strand of NW_022681454.1, from coordinate 86,022,227 downwards.
AGGTGCAATCTACAGAGGCAGGCATGTCTCCTTGAGCTGCGGTGGACTCCACCCAGTTCTAGCTTCCTGGCTGCTTTGTATACCTACTCAGCCCTCAGCAATGGCAGACAGGCCTCCCCCAGCCTGGTTGCCACCTTGCAGTTGGATCTCAGACTGCTGTGCTAGCAGTGAGCGAGGCTCTCTGGGCGTAGGACCCTCCGAGCCTGGTGCAGGATATAATCTCCTGGTGTGCCATTTGCTAAGACCATTGGAAAAGCACAGTATTAGGGTGGGAGTGTCCCAGTTTTCCAGGTACCTGGCTGTCATGGCTTCCCTTGGCTAGGAAAGGGAATTCCCTGACCCCTTGTACTTCCCAGGTGAGGTGATGCCCCACCCTGCTTCAGCTCACACTCTGTGGGCTGCTCCCACTGTCGGACAAGCCCTAGTAAGATGAACCTGGTACCTCAGGTGGAAATGCAGAAATCACCTGTCTTCTGCATCACTCACTCTGGGAGCTGTAGACAGGATCTGTTCCTAATCAGCCATCTTGGAACCTCCTACCGGGATGGTTCCACTTCTAATACTGGACCATAAAAATTTCTCATTAATGTTTCTCCAAGCTTTTTCTCCTTCTACAATCTTGAGGCAAATGTGCATGTTAAAAAACATGGAAGGAGTTTGGTGTGTGGCCATTTCTTAGTAAAGAAGAACCAAAAAATTGAAGGCACTAACTGAACTTTATATAAGCTACAGATGAATTCCTGTTATGATTGAACCATTAGACATTTTTTTTGTTGTTGATGTTGTTGAATGGTAGCACTTCCTTAATTAATGTAGAAATGATACTTTGGAGCCATATAATTCTATGATATACTCACAGGCTACATGGGATTGGATCAGCAATTAGTAATTTCTAAGAAATTAACATCAGCGTTTAGAAAGATGTAGTCTTTGTGTGTACTGGCAATACATTTATTAAAGCTCTTGCCCTTGATAACTTAGATTGGCTACATGCTTCCTAACTCTATTGTTCTAAGCAATGTGACAACTAAAGTGACAGTATGTATTGGCTTGTATTTTCTGTTTCCAGCAAGATCTTTCATTTAAAAAAAAAATGCAGTAAAGAATTGGGGAGCTTAAAAGGCAATATAAAAGCAAAAAGTCTTCTGATATTTGGAGACTTTCAAAAATTTGAAAAAATCTGGATGAATCTGGAATGAAAAATACTTAGATCTGAGCAACAGATTGTTTCAGGAAAACAAAGTAACTGTCCTCGTGCAAATGTCAGATTAAGTTATTCTAAACTAAGTAAGTCTATTATTTTAGATGACCTGAAGGCGTCAAACATGTTCATCACGGGAGAAAGAGAGAGAGAGAGGGAGACTAACCTAAAAAGTAAATAAATAAAGCAGATTTTAAGATTACAATTAGGAAATAGTTTTGCTTGTGGATAGTTGTTTCCTGGTTCATGGATGGACAGGAAGCAAATAGATTAGAAACTCAACAAATTTTTGAACAGTTGTCTGTCAAGAAATTAAAGTAGAATTTTTAAAACAACTTTGTTTATTTGAAGCTTAAGTCAAACCTCAACCTCCAAACTTGAACCGGTAAAATGTGAACTATAGCAACTGGCTCACCTGAAGAATGCATACACTCCAACAACCACTTCAAATATGTGTGCAGAAAATAATGAAAATGAAAGAGTCTCAGAAGATGGAGTTAGGGGTCTTTAATGTGTAGTTTATGGTGTGTTAAACAGAGAATTAGCACCAATTATCCTAGGATTGAAAATGTTTCCATCTTAAGTTTTATATAAATGTATTATTTCTATGGTTCAATGACTGTTTCTTTTCTTTGTTTATTTTTTATTTTAAAAATTTATATTATTATAATTAACAAGTAATAATAGTATTATATTCATGAAGTTCAATGTAATGTTTTGATATACGTATAGAATGTAGAATAATTAAATTGAACTAATTAATCTAATTTTCTATGGTTCTGAATTCTATCAAGCATATGAGCACAATGTTAGCTTCCACCTTGTATCATTTACCATCATGTTATTTTAATTTTTTAGAATCACCATATTTTATATATGTCTCTTTTCTGCATAGAGTTGGGTTTTTGCTATGGTAACCAATCTACAAATATTTTCCGTTTTATGGGTTAATTAAGCTAATGAGCTATCTTATTAAGCTATGTTATAGTTTATAATATGTGGATGAATTGTAGTTGGAAGGTTTTCTTACCTTTATTTATTTTAAGCATTACTCTTTTAGTTTTAGAAATTATCATAATCTTTGTAATGCTGTCTCTTTTACTGTATTAACCTCTACTATTTGAATTATTAGATAAAATTTTACATGATTTATTTGATTCCCCACTATTAGGTAGAATATGCAATTTCTTCTTTCCCCTTAAGTTTATCCAAATTTTGCTATAGTATTTTTATTATTTTAGAATAAATAGTATTTACATACTATTACTAAAGTTGTTCCTGCTTTTATAAATGTATTAATACATTCAATGCTGTTTCTATCTGCCTTTTCATAGATTATAGTATATATCTTGTCTTTACTAGATTCTTGAGAAAAGATCTTTAGAATAGTATTTTTAGCATAGTATTTTATGAGTTTTTGTTTATGTATTTACTTAGTTTACTACAACTTAGTTATGGATACAGCTTACATTAATTGCCAAATCTAATGTAAAAAGGTTCCTCCTATGTTTTCTTCTAATTGTATAGTATAGCTCTTACATTTAAGCCTTTAATCTATTTTGAGTTAATTAATCACATATGGTGTGAAGTTAGGGCACAACTTTGCTCTTTTGCATGTGAATATCCAGTTTTCTTAACATCATTGGTTAAAAATATTTGTCCTTTCACCATTAAATAGTATTGGCATTTGTCTAAAATAATTTGGCCACATATTTGAGGGGATATTTCTGGGTTTGATATTCTATTCCATTGATCTATATTTACACCATACCGCACCATTTTGATTACTATAATTTTGTATTACATTTTGAAATCAGGACAAATAAGACCTCCTACTTTGCTTCAATTTTTCAACTTTGTTTTGCTCCATAGGACCCTTGTGACACCATATTCATTTCATTTTTTTCCTTCTTCAGAAATATATATTTGGGATTTTAATAGCGATTATGTTGACTCTGTAAGTCACTTTCATTGGTATCAGCATGCTAACATTTAGTCTTTCAAGCTATGAATACATAATTATTTCCACTTAATACCTTTAACTTTTTCAACAACAGGTTGTAATTTTATCGTACAAGGCTTTTGCCTCCTTGGTTAAATGTATTCCTCAGTATTTTATCCTTTCTGATGCTATAGTAAATGGGATTATTCATTCTTAGTGTATAACAATGAAACTGATTTTTCAGTGTTAATTTTGTATTCTGTAACACTGCTGAATTTGTTCATAAGCCCTAAGAGTTGTTTATTCTTTTGTTTATTTTGTAGTGGAGTATTTGGGGTTTCTATATATTAAATCATGTCATCTGTCAAACAGAGATAATTTTCCTTATTTTTTACAATTTTTATGTCCTTCGTTTATGTTTCTTACCTAATTACTCTATCTAGGACTTCTAGTATTATATTAATTAGAAGTGGTGACAGTGGGCATCCTTGTCTATTTGAAATCTTTGAGGAAATGCTTCAGTCTGCCATGACAGAGTATGATGTTAATTTTGGATGTTTCATATATGACCTTTATTTTGTTGAAGTAGTTTATTTTTTCTTTCCCTAGTTCGTGGAGTGTTTTTTTTTTTTTTCTTTTTTCCCTGAAAGGTTGTTGAATTTTGTCAAGTGATTTTTCTGCATCAATTTATATGATAATGTATAATTTTTTCTTTATTCTCTTATTGTGACTTATTATAATGATTTATTTTCTGATGTTTATCCATTCGGACATCTAAGCCATGCTTCTTTTGGTTATCTGAACTCTCAAATTAGGCAACACAGAAATCAATCCCTCAACAGTCGTAGTCATTTTAACACTGAAGATTAAGTCTGCTCTGTTCTCTCTCAGGATTGAGGATGTTAACTGAGTACCTGACCTCTGCTTCCTTAAACCACAACGTTCTAGGGAGTGGGTGGGATGCGAGAAAGCAAAAATACCACACAATTTTCTACTATTTTAAATATAGTCTTTTGTTTGATTGGACATTTGCTTAATCGTTTTAGATCTTTGATTTATGGAGCTCCTGTAAAGTTATTTCGGCCATATTAGTTGGTTTAAAAAAAAAAAAAAAGTTTCTGTGGTGGAAACAAGGGCTTGGAACCTCCTAATCACTGTCTTATTGACTGAGTGTCTCCAAAGCTTAGGTTGCTGAAAAGTAGTTTTACTGAAATCCGTGGACATCCTTAACTTCTCTTGAATTTCTAGACAATATTGCTTCACTACCACTTTGCTTACATGTTGCTATATACATCCTCCTTATATTTTTTCTTTGTGACTTTGTCTTTTTACTAGGAAGATCAATGATTTCTGTTATCAATAGTTTCAATCTAATAGACAAAAATGCCTAAAAGTTAATAAATCTGATTCAATGTTATAAGAAATGAGTGCACACTTTCAAAATATTGATTCACGTCATCCTTCTAGAGACTTTTCTGTCATTATAATTTCATATGCTACTTCAATTTTATTGTGGTGACTTTCTTCTTCATAGATTCAAATCACACAATGGGTCTTTATTGACTACATTCTAAATCTATTGCTTTTGTTCATTCATTTTTATCTTTTATGTTGTTGGTGTGTTCTTTGCTTTTACTCTTTCCCTCAAACTCGCTTTTTATTCTGAGATCTAAGTCATGCTCAATAATTAGCATGGCTAATTATTTACCCCCTGAGAATTTTTAGATTCAGTATTTGTTTATAGATATTTTCATCTTTTCTCTTAATTTCATGCCTCAGGTCAGGCAACTTGATTTCACATTTCCGTGTGTGTGTGTGTGTGTGTGTGTGTGTGTCTGTTTTATGGTTTTATTGAGAAATAATCTATGTACTACATAATTCAACAATTTAAAGGGTATGATTGCATGATTTTTAAGATATTCACAGAATTCTGCAACCATCACCATAATCTAAATCTAAAACATTTTTTATCACCCCAAATGCAACTTGTGCCCATTAGCACACACTTCCCATGCACCCCTTTAGCCCCTGGCAGACACTAATCTACATTCTGTCTATATAGATTTGCCTATTCTGGGCATTTAAAAGAAATGGAAACATAAAATATGTTGTCTTTTGTGACTGGCTCATTTTACTTGGCATGTTACTTTTTAGATTATTTCACATTTCTTGCTTTGGGGCTTATTTCTGGTCCATTTAAATTCTAAGATGTTGACTTTCTGATTCATAACGTTCTTTCATTTTTCCCACTGCTTATTTAATGTTATTTAATTTATGTTTGAGAGCTGTATTATAATTTTCCTCTGCTTCATAATTGTTGTTGGTATGTATTTTCATCTGCTAAAAAGTTTTGACACTTTCTGCTTTCTTGTAGTAAATTTAAAGTGGATGCTATGTGAATTTTTGTGTGCTTTTTAAGTACCTTTTATTTTTCTGAAACAGTAATTATAGTTAATTACATGCAGATGAGGCTGAGTGGTTTGAATGGCTTACTAAGATTGTTATTCAAGCTTACTATATTCTGTTGGTACAATTAAGTGAAGTTTCTTTACAAATTGTTGTCTTTCTCCTGTGTGTGTTTTGAGTATTGGAAAGGTAGAGTTGCTTCTGATGTGATATTTTTGTTTGTTTTGAAGGTTCCATATTTTTCATTGTTTTTATTTTCTCTCCCTTTGTCCTCCAGCTCCTAAATAATGCCTCCTCTTCACGTGGATTCTATCATCCATTGCAAAGTCATACTTTTTCACTTCTTTACATCTGACCCTACATATGCTCTTGCCTTTTCTTTTTAATTCCCTAAGAGATATTTTATTTTTTGATATACAGATACTTGACATGTTCTAATTTTTCTGTTAGAGTGAAACTTTTTCCTTCAAGGATGCTGTTTTCTTTGTTCTCCTACTGATAAGACTATAGCCAAGTCCTTTATGTCATGGATTTTTTTTTTCTGATTCTCTACTTAGAAAAGGCAACAAAATAGGCTATATTTGTGGTAGATGTCTATGTAAATTGGAGATTTTATAATTTTTTTTTTTTAGACAGAGTCTTGCTCTGTTGCCCAGGCTGGAGTGCAGTGGCATGATCTCCACCTCTCAGGTCCAAGCAATTCTCCTGTCTCAGCCTCCCGAGTAGCTGGGTCTACAGGTGCCTGCAACCATGCCCGGCTAATTTTTCTATTTTTAGTGGAGGCAGGGTTTCACCTTGTTGGTGAGGCTGGTCTCAAACTCCTGACTTCAGGTGATCCACACACCTTGGCCTCCCAAAGTGCTGGGATTATAGGAGTGAGCCACTGTGCCCGGCCAGTTTCTAGAAATTTTTATCTATTTATTGTACTCTAGAAATGGGTTACAGTTAACTTAATGTAGTTGGAGTCTGTGTGGGAACATTTCATATCTAGGAGTCAGTCATTAACCTATCTTAAAAATAGGAAAATTTTTTAAGAAATAGAATATTGTATTTCTTTTCTCTCCCCCAAAACTGTTAGATTCATTGTGATAAATAGACTAAATAGTTATATCAATTATTATTATTATTATTATTATACTTTAAGTTCTAGGGTACATGTGCACAACATGCAGGTTTGTTACATATGTATATATGCGCCATGTTGGTGTGCTGCACCCATTAACTCCTCATTTACCTTGGATATATCTCCTAATGCTATCCCTCTCCTCCCTGCCACAATAGGACCCAGTGTGCGATGTTCCCCTTCCTGTGTCCAAGTGATCTCATTGTTCAATTCCCACCTTTGAGTGAGAACACATGGTATTTGGTTTTCTGTTCTTGAGATAGTTTGCTGAGAATGATGGTTTCCGGCTGCATCCATGTCCCTGCAAAGGACATGAACTCATCCTTTTTTGGGCTACATAGTATTCCATGGTGTATATGTGCCACATTTTCTTAATCCAGTCTGTCACTGATGGACATTTGGGTTGATTCCAAGTCTTTGCTATTGTGAATAGTGCCACAATAAACATATGTGTGCATGTGTCTTTATAGCAGCATGATTTGTAATCCTTTGGGTATATACCCAGTAATGGGATGGCTGGGTCAAATGATATTTCTAGTTCTAGATCCTTGAGGAATTGCCACACTGTCTTCCACAATGGTTGAACTAGTTTACAGTTCCACCAACAGTGTAAAAGTGTTCCTATTTCTCCACATCCTCTCCAGCACCTGTTGTTTCCTGATTTTTTAATGATTGCCATTCTAACTGGTGTGAGATGATATTTCATTGTGGTTTTGATTTACATTTTCTGATGGCAAATGATGATGAGCATTTTTTCATGTGTTTGTTGGCTGTATGAATGTTTCCTTTTGAGAAATGTCTGTTCACTTCCTTTGCCCACTTTTTGATGGAGTTGTTTGTTTTTTTCTTGTAAATTTGATTGAGTTCTTTATAGGTTCTGGATATTAGCCCTTTGTCAGATGAATAGATTGAAAAAATTTTCTCCCATTCTGTAGATTGCCTGTTCACTCTGATGGTAGTTTCTTTTGCTGTGCAGAATCTCTTTAGTTTAATTAGATTCCATTTGTCAATTTTAGCTTTTGTTGCCATTGCTTTTGGTGTTTTAGACATGAAGTCCTTGCCCATGCCTATGTCCTGAATGTTATTACCTAGGTTTTCTTCTAGGCTTGGCATCTGATTTTAATATGTTAAATAAAAACATTGTAACTTAGGAATAAGCTTTGGAGATACCCATTAGTAGTATTCATCAATATCTCTGCTATTGCCTTCCTTGTAGACAAGATACTAAAATTCTAAGATTTCTTTTAATTAGGTGGAGCCATGTGCATATTTCTGGTCATTAAAATGTGTGTGGAAGAAATGTATCATTTTTAGGCTAACACAGAACATAAGTCATTAAGTAGTTTATAGTCTCTCACTTCCCCTGCTAGAAGAATAATGGAGGTGGCTTTAACTTGTAAGAGGGAAGCTGTAAGATGACAGCGGAAATACTACTGCATTGGTTTACCCTATCCTGACAAATATGGTTTAGATACAGTTTGGAACAATCTCCTCAGGATAAGAACAGGTATCTAGGCTCCTATATTTCACATACAAAAAATTATTTTTAAATAACTCAAATAGCCAGTAAATCATTAACAAGTCTAAGCTAAGTTCCTTAGAGGAAAAAGAAGAAATTCTTCATACATAATATAATTAGGAAAATGAAAATTTCTTGTATCTCTGGAAGTCACATTTATCTACATATAAACTATAAAATAAAATGGTATACTATTTAATGTAGGAAACTGCAACTTTATTAACTTAAAAAATAGGCAACCATCAATATTTATATATCAAGTTTGCTTAAAGGAGATATTGTTGCAGGAAGTCAGGGACCCCAAACAGAAGGACCAGCTGAAGCCATGGCACAAGAACATAAATTGTGAAGATTTCATTGACGTTTATTTGTTCCTCAAATTAATACTTTTATAATTTCTTATGCCTATCTTTACTGAAATATCTGAATATAAATTATGAAGATTACATGGACATTTATCACTTCCCCAATCAATACTCTTGTGATTTCCTATGCCTGTCTTTACTTTAATCTCTTAATTCCATCAGCTTCATAAACTGAGGATGTATGTTGCCTCAGGACCCTGTTATGATTGGGTTACCTGCACAAATTGTTCGTAAGCACGTGTTTTTAAACAATATGAAATCTGGCACCTTGAGAAAAGAACAAGATAACAGCAATGTTCAGGGAACAAAGGAGATAACCATTAGGTCTGACTGCCTGAGAGCTGGGCAGAATAGTGCCATATTTCTATTCTTTCAAAAGCAAATAGGAGAACTATCACTGAATTCCTTTTCTCAGCAAGGAACAGCCCTGAGAAAGAGAATAAATTCCTAGGGGGAGGTCCCTGAAATTACTGCTCTGGGAATGTCTGTCTTTTATGGTTGCAGATAAGGGATGAAATAAGCCCCCGTCTCCCATAGCACTCTCAGGCTTATTAGGATAAGGAAATTCCTGCCTAATAAATTTTGGTCAGATCGGTTGTCTGTTCTCAAACCTTGTCTCCTGATAAGATGTTATCAATGACAATGTGTGCCTGAAACTTCATCAGCAATTTTAATTTCACCCCAGTCTTGTGGTATCACTCTGCCTCCATTTGCCTTGTAATATTTTATTACCTTGTGAAGCATGTGATCTCTGTGACTCACACCCTATTCGTAAACTCCCTCCCCTTTAAAAATCACTAATAAAAACTTGCTGTTTTTCCGGCTTGGAGGGCATCACAGAACATGCCACCATGTCTGGGTCTTTCCCGGATACCCAGCTTTAAAATTTCTCTCTTTTGTACTCTTTCTCTTTATTTCTCAGACTGACCAACACTTAGGGAAATAGAAAAGAACCTACCTGAAATAACTTTTAATTATTGGAGGTGGGTTCCCCCAATAGATATATATTGAAAATTGGATGTTTGTGAGCAATACTTTACAAGACCTTTACAGATCTCTAAATTTGTAAAATTATACAAAATATAGAAAATAGACATATAAAATGTATAAAATACATAAAGCACTCTCATACAAATTATATCTTTTGATGAATAATTTAATTAATTCTCAAAAAAATAATATCCAAAATATCACTGTTAATTTAAGTTTAATTAATTTATTTTGATATTAAATTAATGTTTTCCTACTGAAATTAAGTATATCCTATAATTTATATATCATTATAGTAATATTAATTATGAACAAGTTAAACTGACAAAGCTAAAATAGTAACAATAAATGATTGTGATTGATGCTGTGTTATATGTGTGTGCTACAAACAGCATGAATGTATATTTAGAAACACATGTTTTCCCATTACAGAATGTTTTAATTCTAACTGAAATGCATTCTGTTTATGGCTCATCTCTGTGTTTTCTGCCTTGGTAGGGAATACTTTCTCAGTTATGCATCAACTGTTGCCTCCTTTCCTATTAACTTCACATTATACAAATGAAAATTCTTCTTAAAATTATTGAACCAATCCTTGCTCATAAAATTGGTTGCTTCAAATGCTGTGCTGCTAACTTCAGCACCTGTGGTTATAAGGAAACATTTTTTTTACAGGCTTCTGGCATCTTCTTAAATTATATTTCCACCAATAATCACGTTTCCTATGCACATCTTCATGCCACACATTATTTTTCAGCTGTCATAAATTGTTCTCTTTTAAACTATTAACAATATTTTACTGGCTGGAAAACTGTATGAAATAATTTGTATCTTTATTTCTATATGGAGAGTGTAGAGTTAGCAGAGTCACAGTCAAATTCACCAACATTTTCTATATTCTAGTTAAGATTTTCTCACAGAGCTTCATTTTCAGGTCTTACAAGAAGCGTTATCTTGATTTTCTAGATGATTCTCAGTAAGACACAGTGTTTTTTATTATTTTTATTTTAGACTTAGAGTACTAGATATGGGATAATGAGTTGACATGAGCTAAGCTGTACTGAAACGCAGGTGTTCATATTTACTAATTAGTTAACAAAACAATCTGACAATACAGCCTCATGTGTTCCATAAAAAACTACAAACAGAAATATCACATATTATAAACACATGAGCACATAAAAATACACATATATCATAGAATTCATCAGTCTTTACTGAATACAAAAACAGTCTTTTTTTTTTTTTTTTTTTCCCTGAATGTCACAATAACAAAGAGATGGAATCAACCTAAATGTCCATCAACAGAGAATTGGATAAAGAAAATGTGGTATATCTATTATGGGATACTCCTCAGCCATAAAAAAGAATGAAATTGTGTCTTTTGTAACAACATGCATGGAACTGGAGGCCGTGATCCTAACTGAAATAACTCACAACAGAAAATCAAATACCACATGTTATCATTTGCAAAGTGGGAACTAAGCAATGGGAGCACATGGACATCTAGACTTCTACAGGGGAATAATAGACATTGGAGATTACAAAATGATAGACATTGGAGACTACAAAATAGAGGAGGGTAGGGTAAGGTGAGGGTTGAAAAATTACATATTAGATACAGTGTTCACTGTTTGGGTGATGGGTACACTAAAAGGCCAGTGTGTAATATATGCATGTAAGAAAGCTGCTTTTGTACCTCCTAAATAAAATAAATAAATAATAAAAATTTCCCTGAATACCTAGAATGTAGTATACGTGCATTTAACATAGTCTTTTAATATAAGTTTGATGAATTTCAAAGTATTCTCCAGCCCTCTAGCAGAGAGGAGTAAACTGGTAGGAATTTGTTCCTATTTTCTATCTCCAAGCCACATGAAAAAAATCTAGTGCCTTTTACCTAATTATGTATTTGTTTTACATGAAGAAAATGATACACAATAATCACTTAAGGATGAAACACATTTTACTGTAATGGAAAAAGTACTGCCAATTGGTAATGAATTTTGGGTTACTTATTACTACAATATTGATTAAAAAAGTAGAGTGTCTTATCCAACTAATTAATCACCAAAGAGGTAGTTATATAATTCACAATTTATTAAAAAATGCACTTTTTCATTTATTTCCATTTTTTAATATCTCAAAACAAGAGTAGCAATATATTTAAATTTCTTAGAATGGAAATTGCATCTGTTAAAGTTTTTGACCATATATTTTATTTCAGGCTCTTTCTGACGATAAAGAGCTGACAAAGAGTAGATTTGGAAGTCATATTTTGCATTCAAATGTTTTCAAAAACATTTAATTAAGCAATTTTTAATGTCTGGTATCAGAAAATATACTTCAAGGAATCAAATCAGACCCTCCTGATGAGGCGTCTAAATTTTTCCTCTTGGGGAGGATAGTCAATGAGCACCTATAGCACCCTGTAGGGATCTGCAATTCCTCTTCTGAATTTAATATGCTAACAACTCCATTAACCATGAACTATACCAAGAACATTTCTAAATGTACACGAATGTATGAATTAATGGATTCCTGAAAAATTTTTGTCATTCACATGAAAATTAGTCCCTGAGGTTAAGGTATCAATTTTTCGACAATTCTGATAGATACGGGTTACAAATTTGGCTTTTGGCAAAGTCATTCTGTAATCTAGATCAGTAGTTCTCAAGCATAACTTGCTTCAGAACTACGTGAATAGCTTTATAAATATTCATTTTAGCCTGGATCTCTTGTGGTTGTTACTCAGCAATTTGGGAGCTGCATCACAATATTTTATAAGCTTCTCCAAATGATTAGCTTGAATGCCAGCATTTGCGAAACTTTACTCCAAACTAACTTCTCAACATTTGAGCACCATACCTAGAATCAAAAGGAGAATCAGCATATTTAAGCAGTATAAGTTTTCTTTTCATTAAAAAGTTCTTACATATATATGTATGTATACACATATATATGAATATTGTATATATAGAGTATACAAATATACATATGTAGGTGTATATATAATATATAATTATGCATTATATGGTACACATATGTAATATATAATATATGTGTATATATATTATAGATGTGTACACACACATCAGATTTCCTTTCCTTTTGTCCATGAACCACCTGCTTTAGAGTTTTAGAATTTAACAGTGTGAACAACAAGCAGTTTCCAACTACTTGCTTTTTCCGTACTAAATCAAGAGGTTTGGGTGGGGCCAAGAATCTTCATATATAACACATTCCCCAGATCAATACTTAAAACTTGAGTCTTCTAATAATGGATAGGACAATGAAAAATACTATTTCTTTATTGAGTGACTATTTTCACTATCTATGATTTCTAAGTGTTCCCTTGATTTCCCAAGGCAGAAGATTTTAATTATCCTATATGACACCTTCATACTCTGTATGGTTAGGCTTTGTATCCCCCCCAATCTCATCTTGAATTGGAATCCCCATAATCCCTACCTGTCAAGGGAGAGACCAGTTGGGGTAATTGAATCGTGGGGATTCTCTCTTAATAGTGAATGAGTTCTCATGAGATCTGATGCTTTTGTAAGAGAAAATCTTCACTCTGCACTACTCCTTCCTGCCGCCTTGTGAAGAAGGTACCTTGCTTCCCCTTCACCTTCTGTCATGATTGTAAGTTTCCTGATGCCTCCCCTGATGCTGTGCTGAACTGTGAGTCAATTAAACTTCTTTCCTTTACTAATTATCCCGTCTTGGGCAGTTCTTCATGGCAGTCTGAAAACGGACTAAGACTCAACTATGATTTCTCAATAATGAGGTGGAAGGTATGCCACAAATATTATTCCAAAGACTGTGTTAAGGCCCACATAATTTAACAGAGTACATCTTTTCTGTTAGGACTATTTTGCCAAGTGGAAAAAAAAAAAAAAAAGAAGGGAAATAAGCATACACTTTCACATACCATAACCTTCTTCACATATTTAATCTTCCCCATAACTCAATTTTAATTAAGCATGATTTTTACTTGAGTAACTTGACCATTGATGGAGTCAATGAACGGTGGAAACTGGATACGAATTTAGGTCTAGAATAATGTCAAATGTCATGAGTATATATTACAGTTCTGCCAAAACTGTGGTGAAAACAGTGGAAGAGAATGGAAACTTCTTAGTTAAGAGACTAGATAATGCTGGGCTGAATTCATTCTTTGGTCATTCTCTTGGTAAGGTTAGTGCTGCAAATATCTGGAATTCTGATTACTGACAACATTAAAATCTGCGGCTACTATGTTTTTTAAAGTATATCCCTGATCAATATGCAATATTGTAAGGATTATTTTATTGTTGTACTATGTTCCAAATTTCTTAGAATATTGAAATAAAAATTAAATATTATTATTATTTTTTCAAGACAGGGATCCATTAGGACTCAATGTATCAATCACTTTATTTTTATGTCTATTTCCTCCAATTTTTATTTTAGGTTCAGGGGTACATGAGTAGGTTTGTTACATGGGATAATTGTGTGTCACCGGGGTTTGGTATACAAATGATTTTGTTACCCAGGTAGTGAGCTTAGTACCTAATAGGTAGTTAAATTTTATCCTCATTCTCCACCTACCCTCCATCCTCAAGTAAATTTTGGTGTCTACTCTTCCTCTTTGTGTCCATGTGTATTCAATGTTTGGTTCCCACTTATAAGTGAGACTATGTGGTATTTGGTTTTCTATTCCTGTGTTACTTCACTTAGGATAATCACCTTCAGCTTCCTCCATGTTGCTGCAAAGGATAGGACTTTCTTCTTTTTTATAACTCAGTAGTATTCCATGATGTATATATACTACATTTTCTTTATCCATTCCAACATTAATGGGATTTTAGGTTGATTTTGTGTATTTGCTATTGCAAAAAAATGCTGCAATGAACACACATATGTATGTCTTCATGGTACTATGATTTATATTCCTTTGGTTATATACCTAGTAATAGGATTGCTGTGCCAAATGGTCATTCTTTTTAAAATTCTTTTAGAAATATCCAAACTACTTTACACAGTGGCTGAATAATTTACATTCCCACCAGCAATGTATAAGCTTTCCCTTTTCTCTGCAAGCTCAACAACATCGGTTGTTTCTTGACTTTTTAATAATAGCTATTCTGACAGATTCAAAATCGTATCTCATTGTGGTTTTGATTTGCATTTCTCTAACAGTGATGTTGAACACTTTTTCATGTGTTTCTTGGTCTGTGTATTTTGTTTGTTTGTTTGTTTTTTTGTTGGGAAGTGTCTGTTCATTTTCCTTTGCCCATTTTTTAAATGGAGTGTTTTATTTATTTTTTTCTGTTTATTTGTTTAAGTTTCTTATAAATTCTGAATATGAGATCATTGTTGGCTGTTTAGTCAACCTACACAATGGGAGAAAGTATTTGCAAACTATGCTACTCTATTGATAGTTTATTTTATTGTGCAGAATTACATTCCACTTGCTGATTTTCGTTTTTGTTGCAATTGCTTTTAACGTCTTCATCATGAAATCTTTGCCAAGGTCAATGTTCAGAATGGTATTTCCTAGATTTTCTAATAAAGGTTTTATAATTTAGGTTTCATATTTAAGTCTTTAATCTGTCCTGAGTTGTGTGTTTTGTACATAGTGAAAGAAGAGGTCCAGTTTCAATCTTCTGCATATGCCTAGCCAGTTATCACAGCATCATTTATTAGATAGGGAGTCCTTTCTCTATTGCTTGTGATTCTCAACTTTGTCAAAGATATGATAGTTGTAGATGTGCAACTTTATTTCTCAGTTCCCTAACTTGTTCCATTGGACTATGAATCTGCTTTTCTACCAATACCATGTGATTTTGGTTTAGTAACTGTAAGCTTGTAGTATAGTTTGAATTTAGGAAGTGTGATGCCTCCAGCTTTGTTTTTTTCATTAGGATTGCCTTGGGTTTTTGAACTCTTTTTTTATTTCATATGAACTTTAGAATAATCTTTTTTTTCTAATTTTGTGAAAACTGACATTAGTAGTTTGATTGGAATAGCACTGAATTGCTAAATTGCTTAGGACAGTATGGTGATTTTCACAATATTGATTCTTTCTCTCCATGAGCATGGAATATTTTTCTATTTGTGTCATCTCATTTTTTTTCAGAACTGTTTTGTAATTTTCATTGTAAAGATCTTTTACCTTCTTGGTTTGCTGTATTGCTAGGTATCTCATCCTTTTTGTGGCTATTGTGAATGAAATTGTGTATTGATTTGGCTCTCAGTTAGAATGTTATTGGTGAATAGAAATATTACTGATTTTTTGTATGTTGACTTTGTATCCTGAAACTTTACTAAAGTAATTGGTGAATTCTAGGAGCCTTTGGGCAGAGACTATGAGGATTTTTCGGTATGGAATAATATCATGTGCAAAGAGATATAAGTCAACTTCCTCTCTTCCTATTTGGGCACCTTTTATTTCTTTCTTTTGTCTGATTGCTCTGGCTTGGACTTCCGGGACCATGTTGAATAGGGGTGGTGAGAGGGGGCATCTTTGTCTTCTTCTAGTTGTTAATGGTAATGCTTCCAACTTTTGCCTGTTCAGGATAATGCTGGCTGTGGGTTTGTCATAGATGGCTTTTAATATTTTGAGGTATGTTTCCTCAGTGCTTAGTTTGTTAAAAGTTTCTAACAAGAAGGGATGTTGATTTTTTTCTAGAGCGTGCTCTACATCTATTGAGATAATCATGTGGTTTTGCCTTTAATTTTGTTTATGTGATGAATCATATTTATTAATTTTCATATGTTGAAGCACTCTTACTTCCCAGGAAAAAAGTCTACGTGATTGTGGTGAATTAACTTTTTGATGTGCTGCTGGATTTGAATAGATAGTATTTTGTTGAGAATTTTTGTGTCTATGTTTATCAGGGATATTAGCGTGACATTTTTGTTTTTTGTTTTTTTCATTGTGTATCTGCCAGGTTTTGAAATCAGAATGATGCTGGTCCCTCCCCTCTGATATACTTTAAAATATTTTCATTAGGGTTGGTACCATCTCTTCTTAATATGTCTGGGAGATTTCAGCTGTGCGTCCATCTGGTCGAGGACTTTTTCTCGGTGATAGGATTTTTTTGTTACTAATTTAATTTCTGAACTTGCTATTGGTTTGTTCAGGTATTCAATATCTTCCTGGTTCAATATTAGGAAGCTGTAAGTTTCCAGAAATTTGTTCGTTTCTTCTAGGCTTTCTAATTTATATACTTAGAAGTGTTTGTAATTTTCACTAAGGGTTCTTTGTATTTCTGTGCGGTTGATGGGAATGCCTCTGTTGTCATTTCTGATTGTGTTTATTTAAAACTTATTTTTATTAGTCTAGCTAGTGATTTATCCATCTTATTTATTCTTCAAAAAAACAAACAAACAAACTTTGTTTTTTAAACCTTTTTAATGTTTTTAAAATGTATTTTTGGGTCTTAATTCCATTCAGTTCCACTCTGATTTTGGTTATTTCTTTTATTCTGGTAGCTTCCAGGTTGGTTGATCTTGATTAACTAGTTTCTGTAGGTGTGCTGTTAGCTTGTTTAATTAAGTTGTTCCTGATGTTTTGATGTCAACATTTAGTGGGCTATAAACTTTCCTATAAGTACTGTTTTAGCTGTATCCCAGAGATTCCGAGTATTGCTTTAACTGTGTGTCAGAGATCCTGGTATGTTGTATCTTTGTTTTCATTACTTTCAAAGAATTTACTGATTTCTGCTTTAATTTGACTCTTTATCCAAAAGTCATGCAGGATTAGATTGCTTAATTTCCATGTAATTGTATGGTTTTATGAGATATTTTTATATTGAGTTATTCTATTTTATAGTGCTGTGGTCCAAGACTGTGGTTGGTATAATTTTGGTTATTTTTGAATTTGTTGAGAAATATTTTATGACTGAACATGTGTTCAATCTTAGAGTATGTGCCATGTGTAGATGAGAAAAATGTATACTCTGCTATTGTCAGGCAGAGCATTTTGTGGATGTCAGCTAGGTCCATTCAGTCATTTGTCAACTTTAGCTCCCAAATGTCTTTGTTAGTTTTGTGCCCTGTTGATCTGTGTAACACTGTCAGTTGAGTGTTGAAGTTGCCCACAATTATTTCATGGTTATCTAGGTCTTTTTGCAAGTCTCTAAGAACATGTTTTATGGTTCTGAGTGCAACAGTTTTGGGAGTATACATATTTAGGATAGTTAAGTCTTCGTGTAGAATTGAACACTCTATCATTATGTAATGCCTTTCTTTGTTCTTTTTTATCACTTTTAGTTTGAAGTCTGCTTTGTCTGAAATAAGACTAGCAACCACTGCTCTATTTTGTTTTCCACTTGCTTGATAGATTTTTCTTTATCCCTTTACTTTGATCCTATGTGTGCCATTGCATGTGAGATGGATCTCTCAAAGACAACATACAGATGAGTCTTACTTCTTTATTCAACTTGTCACTCCATGACTTATACATGGAGACATGACCCTGTCTCAAAAAAACAAAACAAACAGACAAACAAAAAAGATTGGATTTTTTTTTCTTTTGAAATGCTGAATAGAATCAGCTAGTCACCCGAGGCTTGTAAGGTTTCTGCTGAAAGCCTAATGGGGTTCCGTTTGCATGCGATGTGCCCCTTTTCTCTAGCTGCCCATAATATTTTTTATTTCAGATTGACCTTGGAGAATCTGATGACTATGCGTCTTGAGGAAGGTCATCTCACGTAGTATGTTACTGGGGTTCTCTGAATTTCCTGAAATTGCATGTTGACGTCTCCAGCAAGGTTGGGAAAATTTTAATGAACACTGTCTTCAAATATGTATTCCAGGTTGCTTGCTCTCTCTCACTCCTGCTGGGATGCTGATAAATCATAGGTGTAGACTCTTTACATAATCCCATATTTCTCAGAAGTTTCATTTATTATTATTTTTTATTTTCTTTATTGTTGTCTGATTGGGTTGATTAGAAGAACTGGTCTTTGAGCTCCGAGATCCTTTCATCATGCTGGTCTATGTTGCTGTTAATACTTCCAATTATATTATACAATTTTTGTAGTGACTTTTTCAGCTCTAGAAGGTTAGCTTGGTTTTTTCTTAAAATGGCTATTCCATCTTTCATTTTGTTTTTTTATTTTATTGGATTCCTTAGATTCCTTGGATTGTGTTTCTTCTTTCATCTGAACCTCAATGATCTTTGTTGCCATCCAGATTCCGAATTTTATGTCCGTCATTTCATCCATTTCTGTTTGGTTTTAAGAGTCATTGCTGGGCAGCTAGCGTAATCATTTGGTGGAAAGAAGACCCTCTGGCTTTTGGTGCTACCAGAGTTCTTGTGTCGTTTTTTCCTCATCTGCATGGGCTGCATTCTTCTAATCTTTGAAGCTGCTGTCCTTTGGATGGAGATTTTTATTTATATAATATTTGGTTCCCTTGAGGATCTAACTGTGATATAAGTTGGCTCTAGTTAATTGACTTTGTTTCTGAATTTCGGAGGAGCATGGCTCAGTTCAGCACTCCTGTGCCTGGTGCTCTAACTGTAGGGTCTGGAGCCAGTCCCATGGGTTTTTGCTTTGGCCCCTAAAGGTTAAGAACATGGTGCCCTAGAGGGATCAAGGTATTCTCAGTCTATTGGCAACAACTCTTTAATGAGAGGTGCTGGCAAAAACATTTAGTGGGTAGGGAGTGGTGGTGGGAGTCCTGCATGCATGCCAGCAGTAGGTTCCATGTGTGTGCATTGGAAAAGCACTGAGGGGAGACTGTGGGTGAGTGCATGATGGTGAAGCACCAGAGAGGCTGTGGGCAAGTGAGTGTCCGTAGGGGAAGATTACAGGTGGGTACTGCCGGCAGGAACTCACCCACAGAAGCTCTCTGACTGTTAGGCAGTGTCAGGTAGTGAAAGAGTTATGACAATTGTTGCTGGCAAGTGCCTTGACTTGGCTGCTGAGACCACACCGCAAGCAAGTGCAGGTAGGCATGGGCGCTGGAATAAGGCGGCAAATTGGAGAGTGCTCAGATCAGACTGGCCTAGTCCCATGGGCAAGATAGCTCTGCTTGATCTAGGTCCAGCAGCTGACAAAGACTAAATCTACCTAGAGGAGCACGGCAAGCCTTGGGGCATGGGCAGCTATGGCCATTCTCCACTGCAGCTGTTCCTATGACAAACCCTCTGGGCTGCATGCAGGCTGAATTTCTGTCTCTGCCAACTCTCTGTGCAGTTCCCCCTAACAGGTCAAATGTCCATGGGAGTTATGAGGTCCCCCATAACTAGGATTCCAGAAGTCCATGGAGAGAGTGGGCCACCCCACATCTGTTTCACTGACCCCTTTCCCAGAGCCACCTGGGGCTAGGAACAAGTCGTGGTGCTTGGCAACCCTGTGCAGGGTTCTCAGGTTTTTCCCTTTCAGCTAGGGATCTGAGTCCCTTCTTTCCAAATATTTGTTCAGCATGCCGATCTATATGATGGTCTGGTCTCTCTTGGTGGGACAAGCTTTTCCTGGCTGCATGTAGTAAGCCATCTTGGCTCCCTCCTTTGAAGTAAGAGTATTTATATTTGAGAAAAATGTAAGTTTAGTAGTATTTCAGGAAATTTTTCAGATATGAATTTAAGAGAAAGAATGAGACAAAGTCTGTAAAGAATCTTCCCAGAGCGTGTGTGAATTAAGATAAACCTAAAACACTTGTAGTTTTATTATAAGTATATGAGATCCTTCTTGTGTCTATCCTGTCTTTATTAGATAAGCATATTGAATATAACATAATACAACTGTATTGAATTATAACATATTGATGACATAAACACTATGATGCCTTGATGAATTATTTCATATCGCCAAACTTAGTATTAATACCAACATTCATCTAGAACCTAGTGTTCAATGCTGTTCTTTAAGTAGTCTTTCAAGGCACATTTTAAAGGGCTTTACTATTTTTAAAAAATTTTGTATTATTAAGGCTATGCTTCTGCATCAGGAATATTGACATTGTGTGAGTCTACTAATACTAACACCTTCCACTTATTCGTAACCTATATTTTACTAATGTAGCCTATATTGTCTTCTGGCAACAATCATACTTTGAAGCCCATAAATGATTTGCTCCATTTATCCTGCCTCAATCATCCAAACATTTCTCATTCTCATTTCTTTTCCTTTCTCACCTTCTCTCCTTTTCTCATTTTGCCTTTCATTTGCCCAAAGAACTATGTTTCAGCAGAAGGTTATGCTTCATGGGTAACATATAGGAATTTCTATCAGCAGACACAAATTATACATTAGCCTTGTCAGTTCTAATCACAATGACACTTACTGTCAACTGTAGTGTAGTTACCATAGCTTAGTTTGGGTCAGTTCAAGTACAATCCTGACAATAGTGTGAATATTGGTTTATGAAATAAGTCGTGAAGTACATACCTCTTAATATATGATGGGGAAAATCTTTGAAATTTAACGATAGCCTCAAGGGAAAATTTTCTCTGGATATGTTACTTAACTATACAAATTCAGATATGAGTAAATGTAAGTATTTAGATTTTCATTTTAAGTTAAGTGGTCTGGACTCATTATGATTATTGTCTTATCTATCAATGCCTGGTTTACAAACTAGCTTTATTATGTCTATTATAATCATCTTCATAATACATTCTATCACAACACTCAAGTACTATGTTTAGTTAGCAGGCAAAAGAATCATGTAGCATGTTGAGAAACTAATGGCTTTATTTTGTTATTAATACACTATTTTAAAATGTTATTTGTATTAATGTTTATAATTTTATGTACAATTTAAAGTAATATATTCATATAGGTTAAAAATTGAATGTAGATACAATTCACTTCAACAAATAATAATGTGTGGAAATATAATTTATATTTTTGTTGAAATAAGGGATAGTTCATTACTTTCAGAGAAATAAAGTGTCCTATGTTTTATTACAGATTATATTAGTGTCTCGCTAAGGTTTTGAGTAAGCCACCAGAGCTTATTTTCTTCCAATTTCTGTAGCAATAATATGAAGTAGAGCAGAAGATCTTTAATTTTTTTTTTAAGTAAAGCTTTATTACTTTAATTGTAAGCAAATTTTAAAAAGCAACAACACTTGTACCACACAGATAAGTCACCCCACATATTTAATTCTGTTCAGCTGTTTTTTCTTTTGCTCTTTAATTTTAATCTTTTGTTCACATAGTCAAGCACTGTTTCCACTTCTTTTTCATCTAAAATATGTCTATTATTGGCTTATGTTTGGAATAAATTGAATGTGTGTGAAAACGTGAGAAAAAGAAAACGCCCATAAGAGTCAAAATCTGCTATGCTGACTTTTTTACTCTAGTATCTAAAATATGAGCATTGGCTTTTCTGTGAATTAAAGTAGGCAAAACATTTAAAACTATAATGAATTTATCACCTAACTTCCGATTAGTATCTCTACAATTACTGATGTGTAATATACCATGTTCTTTTTGCTTTTGCTTATAAGTCCAATTAAGGCAATGGTCCTTTCTGGAGGCTCTAAGGATGAATATGATCCCAAGCTTATTCAGTTGGTGGGATTCAGTTTCTTTCATTTATGGTAATGAGGAACCCATTTACCTTCCATCTGTCAACAAAGGGTTGGTCTTTGCTTCTTAATGATGCCCATATTCTTTGTCTTCTTTTCTATGTGTCCTTCTTTCCTTTAACAATGATGGGGAATCTCTCTCATGCTTCAAATTTCTCCCTTTCTGTTAGGTCATTGTGACTAACTGTTATGCCTTCTTTTATGCTTTTATGAGCTCCTGTGACTAGCCTGGGCTACCTGGGCATGCTAGGGTAATTTTTCTAACTTAAGGTTAATAATTAGTTACCTTAAATACATCTTCAAGTCACTTCACAGCAGATGTAATGTTTGAGTAAACAGGATAGAGGAATCTGGTGTAAACATCATCAGAATTAAACAGTCAATAATGAATAAATTAGTGGATAACATACAGATTAGCTAAATTACAGGATAATATTGATCAAAAGCTTTTCACTATTGGAAAATCTTTATTTGACATGTGAAAATCACAATAACATTTTTAGAAAAGGGAGAATACACAATTGTGTAATTGATGTGAATATACCAATTTATCTATATGTTAGAGAACTAATGATAGCTCTACCTACTTGCTCATTTTTGCTTCTTGGCTTTTCTGAATTTCCTAAAATGTCCACAATGTGCATTTATTAATTTTACAACAATAAGAATATGTATACAACTTTCACTTTGACCATGATGGAATAATTGGAATTATACTTAACTTCTCATGATAAGCGATTGCAAAACTGAAACAATATATTAAGAAACACTTACTAGACACTGGACAACATATAGTATAGATCTAGATACCTAATTTAAGGTAAATATTTTATATCTGTCTTATAATCAAACTGATTCATGTCTGGAGACACATTAAAGATAGTAGAACTAAAAAGGGGAATACAAGCAGAGCAACCAAGTTTGTGGTAACCAAAAACAGATTTTTCAGAGTAAGGAAATTACAATTTGCAGGGTGGGATGTCAACCGAGAGAGCCATGCAGAAAAACTGGAAAATCAGCACTGATTCCCTTTGAGACTCTTACGGAATACTGAGCAATGCATTCATAGAATAAAACTAAATAAATTTAAGCAAAAAATCGTGAGAGAGATGTAGGCTCAATAAATCCAAGAGCTCATGCAAGGCTGGAAGAGAACTGAGTTTCAACCAGCAATTGTGGACACCTAGAGCATTTACTTGTGACCTCACAGGATCAGAGATTACTAGAAAGCTAAAGTGTTATCCTTAGAGCAGAGGCTACTCTAACTGACTGGTATTATTAATAATTTGCTAGGTTGGTCATAAAGAAACAGCACAAACTAGGTGACTTAAAAAACAGAACATCTGTTTTCTCACGGTGGTTAAGATTGGAAGTTCAAAATCAAGGTGTCAGTAGATTTGGTTACTTCTGAGGCCTCTCTCTGTGGCTTACAGATGGTTACTTTAGTGCTATGACTGCAGATGATATTTTGTCAATTCATGAGCAACCTCAGTTTCTCTCTGGTGTCCAAATTTCCTCTTGTTACAAGGACACCAGTCAGATTGGTCTAGGGATTACCTAGATGGCCTCTTTTAATTTAGTTATATCTTTAAAAGCTCATCTCTAAAAAAATACTTACATCCTGAGGAACTGGATGGTTAAGGCTTCAGCATACAAATATGAAGGAGACAAAATTGAGCTCATAACATCCTCCTACAAACAACTCCTGAGACCATAAAATTAATCTTGCAAAAACTAAAATGGCTGATGGAAGGAAGTCTATTATTGTTTAAAGAGAACAGTAAGCTTCAGCAACAGGCAATGTAACACTTCCAGTGTTTAACATCCAATTAGGAAATACCAGCTATGTGCAAAAGTAGGAAATGTGACTTAAGGAGATAAATCACTTCCGAGGGACAGACAGAGCAACAGCCATGGTAATGGAGTGATTAGATAAGTACTTTAAAGCAACTCTAAAATATGACTGAGGGCTTAGAGAACAAAATAAATATGAGGCAAGAAACATGAGATAAGACAAAGAACCAAATAAACCTTTTAGGGATTAAAACATGCAGTATATGAAGTGAAAAGTTCACTAAATGTGAATAATAGCAAATTAGTCACTGACAAAGGAGAAATTGGAAATTAAAGGCATAGTAACACAAACTATTTAAAATGAAACACTGAGGGAATAAAAGACTAAAGTAAGAACAGTGTTCTAGTGTAACAACTGTTGAGTAATATAAAATAATCTATCATACACTGGAATCTCAGATTATGAGATACTTGGAATAATATCCACTTGTCACACAAACACACTTGATTCTCAGATTGAGAGTGGAGGAATAGAAAAAAAAATTGAAGAGTAGAGGCTCCAAATTTTCCAAATTTTATGAAAACTAAACCTACACAGTCAAAACATCAATAAAAGCAAAAAAAAAAAAAAGTGAAACCACAAAAGGATATATAATCAAATTTATGAAAAGCAATGATAAAGAATCCTAAGACCAGTGTATTAGTCCATCTTCATTCTGCTGATAAAGACATACCCAAGACTGGGCAATTTACAAAAGAAAGATTTTGTGAGACTTACAGTTCCACATGACTGGGGAAGCCTCACAGTCATAGCAGAAGTCAAGGAGGAGCAAGTCACATCTTACATGGATGGCAGCAGGCAAGAAAAAAAAAAAAAAGAAAGAAAAGCTTGCGCAGGAAAACTCTCCCTTATAATAACCATTAGCCATTAGTTCTTGTGAGACTTACTCACTATCATGAGAACAGCAGGGGAAAGACCTGCCCCCATGATTCAATTATCTCCAACCCCAAAGTCTCAACAACTTTCAGCATTAACTCAAAAATCCACAGTCTAAAGTTTCACCTGAGACAAGGTAAGTCCCTTCTGCCTATGAACCTGTAAAATCAAAAGCAAATTATTTACTTTCCAGATACAGTGGGGGTACAGGAATTTCATAAATATAGCCATTTTAAATTGGAGACATTGGCCAAAACAAAGGATTTACCAGTTCCATGAAACTCTGAAATCCAGTGGTGCAGTCAGATCTTAAAATTCCAAAATAATCTCCTTTGACTCCATGTTTCACATCCAGGTCACACTGATACAAGAGGTGGATACCCATGGTCTTGGGCAACTTCACCCCTGTGGCTTTGTAAGGTACAGCCCACCTCCTGGCTGCTTTCACAGCCTGGCATTGGCTTTTCCAGGCACACGGTGCAAGCTGTCAGTGGATCTACCATTCTGGGGTCTGGAGGATGGTGGCCCTCTTCTCACAGCTCCACCAGGTGGTGTACCAGTAGGGACTCTGTATGGAGTCTCTGACCCCACATTTCCCTTTCACATTGCCCTAGCAGAAGTTCTCCATGGGGGCTCTGCCCTTGCAGCAAACTGGCCTGGGCATCCAGGCATTTCCACACATTTTCTGAAATCTAAGCGATGGTTCCCAAACCTCAGTTCTTGACTTACGTTTACTTGCAGGCTCAACACCACGTGGAAGCTGCCAGGGCTTGGGGCTTCTATCCTCTGAAGCAACAGTCCGAGCTGCAAAATTTTCTGAAACATTTAAAACTTTTAAGAGAATACAGCACATGAGGGAGACTATTATTATGACTATCAGGAGGATAATACCAAGAGTTTGGAGTATGTTCCTTAGCCAGGGTCCCATGAAACAAACAAACTAAAATAAAATACATCAAAGAATGAGTTAAAGAGTCTACTCTCTGTAACAAAACAGTCTGTTTGTTAATTTCCTACAACCTAATCTCTATAATAACTGATGTATTTCTTCAAGGGCAACAAGAAGTGCCAGCAGCTGCACAGATATGTCTCTCTTTAGGCAGTAACTAGGGTAATTCTATTATTTAGCATAACTTTCACAAGAGAATTTAAAGTCTGCTATGTGACGATAGCCTTTACAGGAGAATCTGGTATAAAGCTTATCATGAAGGATAAATTTCTAATCATTGCCTCATTTACTCCAGACCATGAAAAAATAGACCAAAAAAAAGATGCCCATATAGAAGAGTGAAGACTTCCTGGCAATGCTCTCTTTAATGTATGATGTAGGTTAAGAGGAGTGGACCCCAATGTTCTACTTCTGACCAATTATGAAGCAACAAATTTATCAGTAAAATTTCTCACCTACTTTAGGCCTTCATTTAACATCTCTCAAGGCATAGGTTTGTTCATGTATAAGGTTACCTACAAAATCTTTCACAAACTAAAGTACCCCATGAGTGCACACAACAGATCCACCTTTTACTTCTATTGTTCATAGAGGCATAGACAAGGAAACAAAAACTGAAAGATTAAGAGCCTCATGACAGCAGAGAAATCTCGATCCACAACCTTGGGAGAAAGCTGTCCACATCACGGATGTCATCTTCTTCTGGGGAGAATCTTCCATGGTTAGCTTTACTTTAAGATTTCCATTGGGTATGCATTCCAAGAGTATGGAGGGACCCTTCTGAACTGTGAGATTATGAACTCAAAATTCAAGGTCCTAAAGCTTTGCTTAAGTTTAGATGGCAAGTGAAGTCTATCTCTAATGTTCTCAGGAAATCAAATTTCAGGTTTAAGATTGTGAAGGAGTTGATTGTCCTCAGCAGTGGACCATGAAAAGTTTTCTTTACCTGGTGAAAATACATTTTGGCATAATGATCGACTATTATGACGTCAGCCTTCTTGCACAGGAAAGCTTTTATACACTCACAAAACATGCATTGAAAATTATAATTGAATGAAATCTCTATAAATGTTTAAATGGCCCATCAGGTAGCAAAGATGTACCTGACGTTTTGATCATCTTCCCAGGAATATGGGTTTGACAAACCAAACAGTGGCCATAAAAACTATTTTAGCAATTTAGAACAGTCACAATACCAATTATCTATCTATGTATCTATCTATGTATCTATCTATCATCTATCTATCTATCTATCTATCTATCTATCTATCTAGTTATCTATCTATCTATCTTTAATTTGGATACTTTTCTCTCTTCCATGATGAATCATGGAATTCAGAACTTTCAATAATAAAAGCTTTAAGGACTCAGAAAAAACAAGTAACCATCTAAGTTCTCTATGAATCCACGTTTAATATTGGACTTATATCCTATTAAATGCCAGTTGTTTCTCCAATTTAGGTGCATAGTACTGATAACTAAATGGTTATTATAGATTATTTGATTGGAACCATGGAGTTCATTCAAATTGCCTATCTAAGCAATTTTAGTACTGGCTGATTTATCATAAAAATCTGGCAAGTGTTTTCTTGGTGTTTAAATAATTTTTATTCTGGTTGAATTAGCAATTTTATAAATCAGTATCTTACTTCAAGTTCTGAAAATTCTTACCCTGTCCAAATGATAAGGTCTTAAATTACCAGAAACCTGTATTAAAGCATGCTTACCAGGGTGCTTTCTATCCTTTCATGAACCTCCTTAAAAACACCAGAGTCTAGGACTTTGTGTGCTTTAGAACTTACCAGAAACTGCACCAAAATTATGCAATTAACTGTGAAAATGACTTTAAATGGTAATAAAGACACAATTGACAAGGAAATTTTATCATTTTTCTGTGGCCTACAATAACAATATTAAAACCATAATTATGACAGATAGCATATACCCAGATGTATTAGAAATTTAGAAATTCCATACAATTTTGAAATATACATTAATAACCTATTTATTAAAATGTAACTTGAAGAAGGTTAAACATCATGTCTTATTTGAAAATGCTTCCCATATAATTTGACATGTCAAATAATTCTATTTGTCTCTCTTTTGGATGCTTCGGGGTCCCTGTGTAGCATCCCAAAGTTAGAGGTCAAGAAAGACTTAATTTTGAAGCTGAAATTTGACTTTGGGAAGCCTGTCAAATATATCAAAGGTTTAAAACATTTGATCAAAATAGGATCACAGGTTGCCATAAAATAATAGTCATTTATTTAGCTAAAGTGATCATTAAAATATTGTTAAAACAAAACAAAACAAAACAAAAATCTGTATTCTTTGATAGAGGAGACTCAGTCTTCCAAACAGTCAAAAGAGCCAAGGCAGAATGATGCAGTAATCTATCCTTTCTTCCTTCCTGTCTTTTTTTCCCCGTCTTGCAGTTTACTCACAAGGTGAATGCAAATGTTTTACTGTATCTTATTAATGCTAAACAAAACTTTTTTCAAAAGAAAATCAAATTTTACTTTTGCATTACTGTGTCATTTTACTAAAGCTAATTTTAATAAAACCTCATAAATAAATTTATCAAATTTGGCATAGTTTAACAACATAAGATTCCCATAAACCTTTCATTTACATTTTCCCCTAGCTTTCTGTATTTATCTTGTTATGTCTATTTTTTATTCCTTCAGTTTGAAAACTTTAAGTAACTATAAACCAGACAAAATGTTTTTAACATATATTTTTATGCCTTTATAACTTTCCTCATCAAAATGATATCTTACTTTTGTTTATACACTCTGTATACAGAATTATTTTATATTTCGTAGCTTTAATCATATATATCAACTACATTTTTACCTCTTAGTTATCCTAATTTCTAGTGAAAACCCTTAGAAATTTATATTGAACTATTTTATATCAGTATTTGTAGATAAAAACCATTTTATTAGTTTTTACAAAGATGGTTCTTCAAACTATTTTTAACAGATATAAATATATTTAGCTTTTCCATCCCATATGAAAGTAACATGTTAAGGTATATAGACTTAAACACATTTAACAGTTAATTTTTCAGTGTTCTAACTTACAAATGACTAAAACATTTTATTATTATCCATTATTTAATTTGACATAACATATAAGATAACATAACATAACATAACATAACATAGTTTCAAGATTTTAAATTACTGAAAAGATTTTTTACATAGGTACCCTTCCTGGGTGTGCCCAGCCATCATGGATCCCAAGTAGCCATATGGCACACAAGAAGACTAAGAAGATTAGGGTCTGCCTGAGTTCTGAATTTACAGACCAGTTCTAGAGGTTAGAAGACAGAACTGTGGAAACTCTACCTGGAGTATCCAACCCCTCCCAAAATAGCCAGTAGACAAGCAGGGAAAGCAAGAAAGAAGGGGGCATATTGGGTTTGATTCTGGCTTGTAGTTGCTGTTCTATGCAATAAGAATATGTCTCCAGACCTCAGCATGGCCACCTATCCAGATCCCTGAATCCAGATGCTGTAAACCAAAAACAGCTCACACTCAAATCAAGCAAATTTCTAATTATATCTACCTGATAATTTTGAAACCATTCCTATTTTACCAACAATTGTCAAGCTAGCTTTTTTTTACCAAATATTACCATATACACATAACATAAGCAGACATAAGCACAAAAGGAGATCTTATAGCTTTCAGAAAGGATTTTCATTTTTCCCACATTTAATTAGTTTTTCTTTTCCCCATTTGGTCTATTAGTCTTCCAATACCTGTTTCTTTGCTCTAAGCAATTGTTAACTAGGCAACAATTTGCATTTCTAAGGGGACAACTCTTAGGTGAAACAAAAATATATATATTTCATAAGCACAGAGCTAAGAATTTTAGGCCGAAATATTCTATCATCATTTGCTCAACCAAGGCAAAAACGGTGCTCATGTAAAAGTTCAGTCAAGACAAGATGGCCAGAAAAGTGCCTTAAACAGAGGTATGACTTATTCTTTAAATTTAAAACAAATGTTAAGAGTTTCTAATGCACCAAGGGAGATATCATTAAAAATGAAAATGCCCGTAATAGATGTAAATTTCTTTTAGAAGAGGGTTTCAAGATAGCCAATAAAATTTCAGAAAGGGGTATATTAGTTCGATAGGTGTTCTTTTTAACTTAGCTACTGTTTTTTAGCTGAAATTACTGAGTTAAGGGTGGATCCCATTAATAACTAAGGCAAAGAAAACATGATCAATGCCTGGACTGAGCATGGACAGATCTGAAAAAGAAGTGAGCCTGTTTTACCTGAGGGCCTAACTTTTTTTTTTTTTTTTTTTCTTTTTTTTTGGTGAGACGGAGTCTCGGTCTGTCCCCCAGGCTGGAGTGCAATGGCCAGATCTCAGCTCACTGCAAGCTCCGCCTCCTGGGTTTACTCCATTCTCCTGCCTCAGCCTCCCGAGTAGCTGGGACTACAGGCGCCCGCCACCTCGCCGGGCTAGTTTTTTGTATTTATTTTATTTTTTTTAGTAGAGACGGGGTTTCACCGTGTTAGCCAGGATGGTCTCGATCTCCTGACCTCGTGATCCGCCCGTCTCGGCCTCCCAAAGTGCTGGGATTACAGGCTTGAGCCACCGCGCCCGGCCAAGGACTTAACTTTTATAAATACTTCACCTAGGATAGCTATCTTTTCACCTTCAAGCAGGTTAGTAACTAAGCCAAAAGTTTAGCAGATTCAATAATTTTTATCAGTTATTTGCTTAAGCTTTTTATTCACCTTTTATAGAGTATTTAAATAAAAATACTGAAATCTTTTTAGAAACTTCAGTGTATCATTAGGCATCCCTAGATTAGACACTAGCTTGGGAGACCTCATTTTCAAATGCACTTCTTCAGTGAGTGTTGTTCAGCTGGAGTGTTTTACTGTAACTTATCTTTAGTAAGATTTTGCAATTTCTGTAAGAGTTTGCTGCTTCTGGGGCTTAATATTTATCCACGTATAAACTGGAAAATACTCAGGTCCTCAGAAACTAAAGATCGAAATTTTATTTCAAATATTGACTTTGGCTCTCAGTTCCCCTTGATGAACTTAGCCAGTTATTTGTTTTCCCTACCTAAGCATGCAAGAGAAAAAAGGAAACCAAGGGGGTAGAACACTAAAATCTCTGCAAATTTCCAAAAGACAAATTTTATACTCCCTGCAAAATTGCCATTTACTACCAATTTCTTTCAGACCAAGACAGATATAAGAGGTTTGTAAGTGAATTCAAGCTAGCTAATTATCAGATTTGATCTGATCTTGGACCTTGGATCTGATCCAAATCCAATTTGGATCAGAAATGTGTTTAAAAAGAAAGAAAGAAAAAAATTCACATATCTCAAAACACAAATTTGTGGAGCTTTGATTTCCAAAATAGAACTTACCATGATCCCCAGTTGCTGTGAGAAAGCAATGGACACAATGCGTCAGGAACATACTTTGCTTGATCACTTGCCACTACCGGGCATAATCAGAAGTGCTACTTTGGATCCCACTTCTGACACCATCTGTTTAAGGAAAAACTTGAGTCAAATTCAATTTAAGAAAATTTAATTGAGCACAGAACAATTCACCAATCAAGCAGCCTCATGAGCCAGGGTAGGCTCTGAGACACTCCAGGGCTGCCACACGGTGGGATATTTATAGACAGAAAAAGGAAAATGACGTGTAGAAAACAGAAGTGATGTACAGAAACAGCCAGATTGGTTACAGCTCCATATTTACCTTATATGAACATGACTTGAACAGTTGATTCCTGTTGGCCAAATCTCAGTGATTGGCACAAGAATAGGTTACAGTCTCTTTACATCTCAATTTAGGTCATAGTTCAGTATGTACAGAGAAACTTTTAGGCTGAGTTTAAAATATGTAGGAGGCAACTTTAGGCAAAACAGTCTGGGTAGAGATATTTCAGACAAGACCTCTTGATCACAGGGTATTATTTAGGGCTCTCTAGAGGGACAGAGGATATGTGTATACATGAGAGGGAGTTTATTAACAAGAATTGATTCACACAATTTCAAGGTAAAGTCCCATGATAAGCTATCTGCAAGTTGAGGAGAAAGGAAGCCAGTGGCGTATCAGTCTGAGTCTCTAAACCTCAAAAGTAGGCCTCAATTTTTGGTCAAAGTCTCAAGAGCCCCTGACAAACCACTGGTTTAAGTCTAAAAAGTCCGAAAGCTGAAGAGCTTAGAGTCTGTTGTTTGAGGACAGGAAGCATTCAGCATGGGACAAAGATGAAGGCCAGAAGACTCGGCAAGCCTGCTATTTTATCTTCTCCTGCCTACTTTATTCTAGCTGCACTGACAGCTGATTAGATGGTGTCCACCCAGATTGAGAGTGGGTCTACCTCTTCTAGTCCACTCACTCAAATGTTAACCTCTTTTGGCAACACCCTCACAGACACAACCAGGAAAAATAATTTGCATCCCTCAATCCAATCAAGTTGACACTCAATATTAGCCATAACACACAGGGTACAAAAGCACACATAGATAAAGATAAAAAGCTTCTTCATAGGAAAAGAAACAATCCACAGAAGAAATAGCTTAAAAAATGGAAGAAAATGTTTTCAAGCTATCCATCTGACAAGAGATTACCAGCCAGAATATAAAAGAAACTCAACAACCCAACATCAAAAAGAAAAAATAGTAACCTTATCTTTAAAATGGGCAAATTTTCTGAATAGACGTTATTCAAAAGAAGACATATAAATGGCTAACAGGTATATGAATACATACTCAACATCACTAATCATTAGGGAAATGCAAATCAAACCACAATAAGATAGCACTTGCAATCATGCAACCAGCAAAAGACAAGGACCACAATTATGGGTTATGCACTAAGCTTGAAACTAAATAATCTATAGTAATGCAGATTCAATTTTTAAAATATCCAACAATGGAAATATATAGTCATGTCATAAAGTGATAATATTGCAAATTAAAAATCATATTAAACATTAAAATAAGATAAATACTTAGAAAAAGGAATCATACAACAATATTCATAAACACTTTGGGCATAACCTTGAAGGTAATAAAAGGTACAACCTACATTATGGATGAAGGATAACAACCTACATTATGTATCCTAAAATAATATTTAAAGGGAATGATTATATCTTCAGAAATAATAAAGTCAATAAGATTAAGGGTACAATTCTGATGAGTCCTCTATGTTTGCTGGTGGCTATGAAGCAAAAAGTTCAGTTATTGGGGTCTAGATAATGATGTATTAAAATCCTCTGCAGATGTCAAATATTAAGTACTCAAAATTTATGCCTTCTCAACTAACTATATGTAATGATCAAAGGTGTCAGCCAAAGACTTGTCTAGACTGGGATGTCTTACAAATAGTTAGAGACAAGAGGCACAAAATTAATTTTATAAATTATTTCTTGGATCTAAGAGAAAGGAATCAGGGCTAAAACCTAAATCCTTAGGGACAGGGTTGAGAGATGGTCTAGTGAACAAAGAAAGGTCTTCTATTGTTTATGAAATCATGAGACATAATATAATGACAAAACAATGATTGCAATGCAAATTTTACTGACTTGCTTACTATTTTTGAAATATTTAAGCCCTTTCATTGTGTCCACAAAAATTTTAGAATTCTAGATTTTTCTGTGAACAAAATCTATTGAAAACATCTATTCCAGGAAATTGAGTCTATCAAATTTTAAATAGTGAATACCTGATGACTAGAGGCCATAAAGCTTTGTTTTCAGTTAGAGACCTTTTAGGTAGAAAGATAAGTAGATCATTCACTGTCACTCACACATCCTAAACAACCCTCAAGCTTCCTGGAGTTTCCAGATGAAATCACAAATCACACAGCAAAGAACACAACCTGTATCAGTTCTCACTGAATGCTTTGAAGTGATTTCCTTTATATTATTTTTAAAAAGTACAAAAATAAAAATTCTGCAGCAGAACTGACGTTTAGTTAATTCATATTTAACATTGCATTCCTGGGATTATCCATCAAGTTGCATTTTTTGTATCAGTTGTAGAATTAAAATAAAAATAAGAAATCATATTTCCTTTAGTATTATAGGGTATATATTGATAATTTATACAGATTTCATCTTTTAAAAATTATGATAATAAAGTAACACTATTCTAGTGGTTTTTTTTTTTTTTTTAACTTAAGAGAATAAAGAGCTTAGATAAAGCATTATTTGTGCTTTGTTAAATTTCTGGGTAGAGATTTTTACCAGCCAAGAAAATAAGCCTAGAAGTGTAGGATGAAAAATAATAATATGGATTTAATAAGACTGTTGCCGGCCGGGCGCGGTGGCTCAAGCCTGTAATCCCAGCACTTTGGGAGGCCGAGACGGGCGGATCACGAGGTCAGGAGATCGAGACCATCCTGGCTAACACGGTGAAACCCCGTCTCTACTAAAAATACAAAAACTAGCCGGGCGAGGTGGCGGGCGCCTGTAGTCCCAGCTACTCGGGAGGCTGAGGCAGGAGAATGGCGTAAATCCGGGAGGCGGAGCTTGCAGTGAGCTGAGATCCGGCCACTGCACTCCAGTCCGGGCGACAGAGCGAGACTTCGCCTCAAAAAAAAAAAAAAAAAAAAAAAAAGACTGTTGCCTTAAGTCAAATGAAAAAAAAAGAAATAATTTTCCTGAATTTCCTTTTAATGTTTACTGATTTAAAAGTTTCCACTTATTAATTCATATATTAATAGGAGGCATATTTTTTTTAAATGGGTGTACTGTGCTTTCCTCCTAATATAAGACTCTCAGGTAGGGAAAAGGGAACAAGTAACTTTAGCCAAAAGTGTCATTGGTATTCGTTGATGAGAATCATGGACACTTCTCGGACTATGTACAAAGTTCCTATATCTTTGAGTATAATTTTCAAGGCTGATATAAGAAAATGCATTTCTTACATGTCTGATTAAAATAATTACTTTGACTGTAAATCACAAAATAATACATGAGATGCATAGATAAGTCTGTTATAAATATTTGAAGTTCTCGTTTTATTTAGTTTTCTTCCAAATAAAATATATTAATATTTATTTTATTTGTTAATATAGTTTCAGAAATGTTAATTTTAAGTAGTAAATGATATTGGAGAGTACACAATTTTTGTAGATATTGTGCCTAAAATACATAGAGGTAGTCAGATAAATTGTAAAAAAGACTGAAAATCTGTGAACATCAGTTAATTAGAGCTACTATTGATTTACAAATGGTAGTTGGCATCATACTTGCTGTTGTTGAATTGTTATTTGTGTTCCAAGCCGCAAGCCACTTATCATCTCATCATGTAAGATGTGTAATCAACAGATTAAATGAATAAGCCCATCTGGCATAATGGCACAATATCTTAAAATGTATGTGAAAGTTTAGTATATATAGACCATAAATGTTTTTGTAGAAATGGGCAAGCTATGCTTTTATTTTTGACACTGATGTCTCTTTAAAGAAAGATGTAATGTCTCATTCTTTGGGAATTGGGAATTTTCCACTTTACTTAAGCTATCTGCCGGCTTTAATTACGCATACTGACAGTCTACATATTTTTAGCCATGATGTGATACTTTGAACATTTTCTGACATAGCCCACAATCAGGGCATCATTACTCTCCTTATTGTTGGCTAATTTCACAACGGTGAAAATTCTGGGGAAACATTTCAGAGGAGCAATCTGGGTTTCCAGATAGGTTTAAAAATACCCAGGGATAACGATTAGAACCAAAAAAAAAAACAAATGTTTCATAAAACATATTCTTAAAGGCAGATTTAGGTGTACTTTATCCAACTGGTTGGAGTTCAGGGCTATTTGGATTAATATGTATGATACATATTCTGCAGATTAAGCTAAACCGCCTGGGAAATGGATGGCCAATGAACCACTTTATCTGTACTCTGCAGGTACCTTGAGTAGTTTGCCACCTGCAACATAATTATCATTCTATTTTGTTGTAGGCAGTGCTACATTACAGTAGCTAAAATCATTTTCATTTCCTCCCAGAATTTCCCACAGAGAAATACAAGGTAGTGTAGCCTATTTTAAAACAATTTTGCTTCCCTGTATTTAAGCAGTAAAATGTAACCATAATTCAGAAACAGCTAATAT
This sequence comes from Trachypithecus francoisi, assembly GCF_009764315.1. Classification (NCBI taxonomy): domain Eukaryota; kingdom Metazoa; phylum Chordata; class Mammalia; order Primates; family Cercopithecidae; genus Trachypithecus; species Trachypithecus francoisi. The sequence continues at coordinate 85,986,343 of NW_022681454.1, read as the reverse complement.
ACTCTTCAACAGAAAATAGAACACTCATTGTCCATGATGAGGAAAAGGAACAAAATTAAATGTACATACCATAAGGGCTCCTTGATATTTTGTTAATAAAACTGATTTGATGACTTGCCAAATTAAAATCACTTATACCAAGATGTTTGACTTCTTAAGACATGTTTTGATGTTTGTTTGTTTGTCTACACACTGAAATGAAATGTTGGGCTGAGGCAATTGGGAAAATATGGAAAAGTACATCTCAGTTTAGTGACTTAGACATTTTGGGAAAATGCATATACACATGAATTTATATAAATATGTGTACATAAGCATATGCAAGTATTTTATATGTATTCAAATTTGGCTTAAGTGTTTTGGATAATCCTATTATGTTATTTACTTTTTTTATTTTGAGACAGAGTCTCTCTCTGTTGCCCAGGCTAGTTGTAGTGATCTCAGCTCACTACAACCTCTGGCTCCCGGGTTCAAGCGATTCTCTTGCCTCAGCCTCCTGAGTAGCTGGGATTACAGGTGTGTGCTACTGTGCCTGGCTAATTTTTGTATTTTTAGTAAAGACAGGGTTTTACAACGTTGGTCAGGCTGATCTCAAACTCCCGACATCAGGTGATCCGCCCACCTCAGCCTCTCAAAAAAGTGCAGGGATAATAGGCATGAGCCACTGTGCCCAGCCCATTATATTTTTAAAAGTATACTTACGTGTCATCAACTTGAATCCCTGACAATTTGGTCGACACCAAAATCCCTAGAATTTATGAAAATGTTACATTATAAGGCAAAAAAGTTTTACAGTTTTGTTTAAGGTTATGGATTTTCAAATAGGGAGACAGCCCTGGATAATCTCACCAGGTCAAATGTAATCACACAAACCCTTAAATGTAGATAATATCAAAGAGATGAGGGAGCAGAATAAATCAATGATATTCAAAGCATGAGAGGGACCATCTGGAAATCACAAGAAGGGATATAGACAGCATTTAGGAGAAAAGACAAACTTCTGACTAACAGCCAGTGAGGAAATGGAAACTTCATTGCTCCGAGCAAGGTAGTGAATTTAGCCAGCAGCATCAATAAATTTGGAAGCAGATTATTCCCTAGAGCCTCCATTAAGGAAGGCAGCCCTGCCAAAATCTTGATTTCAGCTTTATGAAGCCTATGCCAAACATAACTTCTGATGTACAAAGTCTGTGAGATAATACATTTGTGTTTTATGTCATTAAATTTTTGGTAACTTGTTATTCAGCAACAGAAAACGAATATATCATGTATAAGACAGTTGAACTGTCTACACCTGACAGGTGAACTGAACTAGAATTCAGTTACTTTGCTTTATTTAGCTAATTTTCATGTTCATAGCCCCTCACAGAGGTAATCTAGTTTATGTGATAATACTAACTGTAGGAATATGGCCCAAATGGAAGAATGTTTATAGTCACTGCTGTTTCTCCCTCTCTGTGAATTCTTTACTCATCCTATACTAGACCATTATAGGATGCTACAGTGCCACCTCCCCTTGCTTAATTATTTAGTTCAAGTTCTGGAAAATCTATAGACTTACCTCATTTTACTGTGTTTAACTTCATTGTGCTTCATAGATAATGTTTTTACAAACTGAACGTTATGGCAACCCTGCATCAAACACGCTTTTTGGTGCCATTTTCCAACAAGTCCTTTTTTTGTTCCCCTGTGTTAACATTTTTTAGCAATAAAGTATTTTAAAGTAAGCTTTGTACATTGTTTTTTAAACAAGATGCAATCGCATACTAAATAGACTATAATATAGTGGAAACATAATTTTATATCCACTGACAAACCTAATAAATCATGTGAGTCACTTTAGTGTAATACTTACTTTATTACAGTGGTCTGAAAACAAACTCTTAATATCTCTGAGGTAGGCCTGTGTATATATTTTTTTCAGAATGAGTAAAGACTAATATTCCTTCCCTCTCCCCTCCCCAACAACAAAAGTAATGACAGTAATAGCAACACAATCAACAAACTTAATTCAAAATAAAATTCAATAAATAACTCATGCATTATACAAAAATGTTTACATTTTACTTTGATAACAGTCTAATGACAGACTGGATAACCATGTTAATATGTGATTTCCCATCTTCATTTTTAAAAACTATAACATTGAGAATAGTGATGTTAGATAAAGCCCATGATGGTTAATTTTATATGTCAACTTAATTGGGTTTAGGGATGCCCAGATAGCTGATAAATCCTTATATCTGCATGGGTCTGTGAGGGTGCCTCCATAAGGGATTAGCATTTCAGTCAGTAGACTGAGTAATGATTCACTCTCACTAGTGTGGGCCAGCATCATTCAATTTTTGAGGACCCATATAGAACAAATTGATAGAAGAAGGATGAATTCTTTCTTTCTCCTTGAGTTGGGCCATCCATCTTCTCCTGCTCTCAGCCATTAGAGTTTCTGGTTCTGTGGCCTTTGGTCTCTAACTCATACCAGTGGTCCCCAGCTGCTGATTCTCAGCCTTTCTGCCTTGGACTGGAAATATGCCATTGTCTCCCTTGTTCTCAGACCTTCAGTCTCAGACTAAATTATACTACTGTACTACTGGCTTTTTTGGTTCTCCAACTTGCAGATGGCAATGGTACTTTTTGGCCTCCATAACAGTCTGAGCCAATCCCCCAAATATGTGTGTGTGTGTGTGTGTGTATACACACACACATATATTTGCTAATGAAGTTGGTTCTTGAGTGAACAAATTTTAAAGGTGAATTGTATAAATTGGTTTTATGGTCTCTGAAATTTACTCTTGATGTAGTTTGAATATTTGTTCCCTCCAAGTCTCGTAGTAAAATGAGAGTCCCAGTGGTGGAGGTGGAGCCTGGTAGGAGGTATTTGGTTCATGGGGGCAGCTCCTTCATGCATGAATTGGTGCCATCCCGGCAGTAATGAGTGAATTATTGCTCTATTAGCTACTGCTAGATCTGGTTGTTAAAAAGAGTCCAGCACCTCTCTCCTCCTTCTTCCTTCCCCCTCTCACCTTTCACCCTGAGTGGAAGCTTCCTGAAGCCCTCACCAGAAGCAGACACTGGTGCCATGCTTCCTGTACAGCATGCAGAAACATGAGTCAAATAAAACTTTCTTCTTTACAAATTACCCAGCCTCGGGTATTCCTTTATAGCAATACAACTCTTTAATCTGATTAGATTGTAAGATGTTAATTGCTTCACGCCTGTAATTCCAGCACTTTGGGAGGCGGAGGCAAGCGAAATCACGAGGTCAGGAGATCGAGACCATCCTGGCTAACACAGTGAAACCTCGTGTCTACTAAAAATACAAAAATTAGCTGGGCGTGGTGGCAGGTGCCTGTAGTCCCAGCTACTTGGAGGCTGAGGCAGGAGAATGGCGTGAACCCGGGAGGCAGAGCTTGCAGTGAGCCGAGATTGCACCACTGCATTCCAGTCTGAGTAACAGAGTGAAACTCTGCCTCAAAAAAAAAATTATATATATATATATATATATATATATATATATATATATACACACACATGTTAATTGCTATATTCCAGTAATAAAGAGAGGAATAATAGTTTGTGATATGAACTATTAACAGAGATAGGCATAACATATGCCTTGCTTACTCCTAGTCAACTACTTATAAAAAACAAGGAGCTAATTAACTCTGTATATGATACTTTCACATATTTTTGAAGAACTAAGGAATACAGTGACATTGGTTGATTGTTCCTAACAGGAGACAAAAGGGATGAAAGAATAATACAAGTCCAGAGATTCAATTCTCAGCTCAAGCACTCCATAAATAATCTGAGAGCTTGTAGGTCTGTTCTGCAGGAAAGGCTTATCTCTTGTAGCAATGAGGCTGAAATTGTGGAAAATCAGCACAAGACATTATTCTGGAATTTCCTGAATTACAAAGAAAATTGAACTACCAGCCTCAAATAAGTCTATTATTTAAATGAGTGTGATGATAGGGAAAGAATGGGATCCTGTGAGTTGTGGTGGGGAGATGTCAGGGAACTCTAATGAAGGTGAGGACATTAAACACCTACATTGTGAAAAGTCTCCTTTGATAGTGGAAGAGTTCTTCCCACTCCCAGCAAAAGTGGTCTCTCCATCTCCAGTGGAAATAGCCTTTCCAACCTCAGTGATAGTGGTCTATCATTTCCCTGCTTGAGTGAAATTAGTCTTTCCACCTTTGAGGGGATTAGCCCCAATCGACTGTGAAAACAGTATTGGCCTTCCTTGAGGCAGCTGCAATGCAAGACAATGCTGATTGTCCCACGTCTACTGTCCCTCTTTGCTTCTAGATATGTAAGTATACTTAACTTCAATCAGGACACTCTAGGAGAGGTAAAAGTTCGGGTCATGAGGAGATGCACAACACTCTAAAATAACTATTTGGGTTTTCTAATTTATACAAGCAGAAATTTGGAAAATAAGTGTAGGACTGGATATTAAGAATGTGGGATTTTGTAGATGTAATAAGAAGCTGTATCAGGCTGAATTGATTGATATGAGTCCTCAAGCAGAGATATTGCATTTAATGGTACAGCTTGAGGAATTAGAAAGCGATCTAATGTTTGGTTGGTTGGCTAAAACATGGATCAAAGATGGCCCACTGTGAGCAATCTGCAGATGCCTGATCACATTTAGTTTAATGTAAAGGAAGAAATTCTAAGGCTTCTGATGATGGGAATGTTAGAGGGTCCAGAAGACATAACTTTCATGAACACTTTGATAAATAAATTTGTAAGAGGAGCTCCTGCATCCTTGAAGGTCTCAATGATGACTTTTCCCTATGGGCCAGACGTTACAGTAAAAATTGCAGGCACTGAATTTGAAAACCGAAATGCAATGAGAGCAATTGGTTAACAGGATGGGTAAAGTGGCAGCATTGAGTCACCAAAGACAAGGTGTGAGTAGTTATGTAAAGGACAGTAGAGTCAAAGCAACCATCAGACTTATGGCTCAAGCAGACTTATGACATTGGTTATTAAATCATGGTGTTCCTAGAGATGAAATAGATAGAAAGCCTGTTAAATTCTTAATTGATTCATATAAGCAAAAGAGTTCTAGGTGATGTGAACAAAAATATAACTCAAATTATAAAACCAGAGAGTCATGGCCACTCAGTGGCTAGATTTAAGCCAATCTGTAGACACAGAATGTCTTTTTTTTTTTTTTTTTTTTCTCACTGCCTATTTGATCAGGTCTGTATTCAAAATAAGCTGCAAAAATGATTTTATTTTTATAGAATAAGCAAATTTAAGAGTTTATGCAGCAGATTTCTTTTGTTTTGTGGTAGGTTTTGTTTCTGCTGGCTTCTTTGCAAGTGCCAGTTTATTGGTAGCTGCTTCCTTTTTCCCCACCAGAGGTTTCTTTTCTTCTTAACAAAAACAGCCTTCTTTGTTTTCTTCCCTAGCACAAGGTTCTTGCCTGCAACACCCTTCTCATCTAATTTGGCCTCTAGCACTGCCGCCGCTGCTGCTGCTGTCACCTTATCCACTCAAAACTCATGATTCCTGGTCTGGTAAAGAATTGTGTTCCAGTGCTTGGTTTAGCTTCAATATGTTTCTCAGATTTTTTTCAGTGGGTTCTTCTTCAAGACTCCATGATGAATCATCTTGCATGGTATTCCAAGGGCTTTTTGGATCGCTGGGCTTTTCTAGATTCTGCTAAGGTCCGCGTTGATCATCCTGTGCATGGGAAGATTATGTTACTCTTCAAAGAAGCAGCTTTGCACCAAGTGTCATACAATTCATTTGTCTTCTGGAAAGCATTCCAGAAGACAAATTTTCAGCTCTGTATGTCCAAATAAAGAACGGTGTCCCGTGCCAGAATATCTTGAATAAAATAAAAGGGAGTCTGGGGTCACCTTGGGGAATAATTTTGGTACACTATGAAATAATTATACTTTTAATCTTCTACTCAGGCTTTCCCAAAGGAACTTACATCCTTTTACCAGGGTAACTGTGCATTTGAGGGAAAGGAAATAATGTGATTTTTCAAGACCACTGGACACAGACTCTGAAATGACATCAATTCCAAGAGACTCAAAACATCACTTAGCCCTCCAGTGAGAGTATAGGATAATGAAGGTCAAGTGACTAATGGAATTTTGTTTCAGGCCCAATTCATTCACAGTGGGTCCAGTGAGTCCACATATCCATCCTGTGGTTATTTCCTCCGTTCCAAAATGCATAATTGGAATAGACATACTTAGCAGCTGGCAGAATTCCTACATAGCTTTCCTGACTTACAGAATAAGGGGTATTATATTGGGAACGTCCAAATGGAAACCAGTAGAATGATTCTACTTAGAAAAATAGTACATCAAAAGCAACATTGCATTTCTGGAAGGATTTCAAAGATTAGTGCCACCATTTAGGACTTGAAAGATGCAGGGTGCTGATTCCTCACATCCCCATTCATCTCTCCTATATGGCTTATGCAGAAGACTGATGGATACTGGAGAATTACAGTGGGTTTTTGAAAGCTTCACCAAGTGGCAACTCCAACTGCAACTGCTGTACAAGAGGTAAATTTACTGTTTGAGAATTTCAGCACATCTTTAGGTACCTGGTATATGCAAGCTGTTGACCTGAAATATTTTTTATCTCTATCCCCGTTAATAAGTCCACTAGAAGCAGTTTGCAATCTGCTGGCAAGGCCCCAGGACACCTTCACTGTCCTGTCTCAGGGGTATATCAGCTCTTTAGTTCTGTGTCATAATTTAGTTCACAGAAATCTTGAACACTTTATCTTTCCACAAGATATTTCTCTGGTCCATTACACTGATGAAGATCATGCTGATTAGATGTAGTGAGTGCAAAGTAGTAACTACTCTGAACTTACTGGTAAAACATTTGCATCAGAGAAAAAGAAATAAATGTGACTGAAATTATAGACCTTTTTAACTCAGTAAGATTTCTAGGAGTCCAGTGTTGTTAAGATATCCTTTATAAGTTTTTGGATTGCATCTGCTCCCTCCTACAACCAAGAAAAACACACAATGCCTAATGTCCTAATTAGATTTTTGAGACAACATATTCTCATTTGGTGTGTTATTCCAGCCCATTAATGGAGTGACCTGAAAAGTTACTAATTTTGAGTGGGGTTCAGTACAAAAGGAGGCTGTGCAACAAGTCCAGGCTACTGTGCAAGTTGTTCTACCACTTCTGCCATATGATCACACAGATTCAATGGTGCTAATGTGTCAATGCCAGATGGGAATGCAGTTTGAGGCCTTCCTCAGGTCCCTATAGGTGAATCACAGCATAACTATTTAGGATTTTGGAGCAAGGCACTACTGTGATTCCCAGATATCTACTCTCCTTCTGAGAGACAGCCCTCGGTCTGCTATTGTACATTAATATAAACTGAACACAAAACCATGGGTCACCATATTACCATGTGACCTGAGCTGCCTATCATGGACTGGCTGTTTTAGGACTCACCAAGCCATAAAGCTGGACATACACAGCAATACACCATCATCAAATGGAATTGATATAAACACGATCAGGCCCTAGGAGGCCCTAAAGACACAAGTACATTCTATGAAGAGGGGTCAAAGGCCTATGGTTCCCGATCTTGAAACATTACTTTCTGTCTCCTCATCTTCACTCATAGCCTCATGGGTTATTCCCTCTGGCCAGTTGAGAGAGGAAGAGAAGACTTGGGTATGGTTTACAAATTGTTCTGCATGACATGCAAGTACCAAAAAAAGTGAATAGCTGTAGCATTACAGCCTCTCTCTAGAATATCCTTGAAAGACTGTGGTAAAGGAAAATCTTCCCAGTGGGCAGTATTTCAGGTAATGCACCTGGTGGTGCACTTTGTCGGGAAGAAGAAATGGCCAGATGTGCAATTATATACATAGCCCTGGGGTATAAAAACCAGGGAAGGCTACTTTCTGGGGTCCCTCAGCTGAGATACAAGTGGGGAATTCATAGATGAGACTCTGTTCACCCCAGGCAGTTTTCCTGAGCTTTCGGGGACTGGCTAGCAATGAATGCTAGGCTTCTGTTGCCCTTGCTGCCATCTGTAAGTAATAAACATGCCTATTTTACTTTATTTTATTTTAATAGTTTTGAGGGAACATGTGGTGTTTGGTTACATGGATAAGTTCTTTCGTGGTGATTTCTGAGATTTGAGTGTGTCCATCCCTCGAGCAGTGTACACTGTACCTAATGTGTCGTCTTTTATTCCTCACCCCGTTCACCTTCCCCATGAGTCCCCAAAGTCCGTTATATATTTCTTATGCCATTGCATCCTCATAGCTTAGCTCCCACTTATAAATGAGAACACAAGATATTTGGTTTTCCATTCCTGAGTTACTTCACTTATAATAATGGTTTCCAACTCCATCCAGGTTGTTGGGAATGCCATTATTTCATTCATTTTTATGGCTGAGTAGTATTTCCTGGTGTGTGTGTGTGTGTGTGTGTGTGTGTGTAATTTTCTTCACCCACTTACTGGTTGATGGGCATTTAAGTTGGTTCCATAGTTGTGCAATTGCAAATTGTGCCTCTGTAAACATGCATGTGCAAGTGTCTTTTCATATAATGTCTTATTTTCCTCTGGATAGATACCCAGTAGTGGGAAATGGCAGATCTACTTTTAGTTCTTTAGGGAACATCCATACTGTTTTGCATAGTGGTTGCGTTACATTACATTACCTTCGAGGAGGATAAAATTGTTTTCTTTTCACCACATCCACACCTACATGTGCTATTCTTTGAATTTTTAATGATGGTCATTTTTGCAGGAGTAAAGTGGTGTCTCTTTGTGGTTTCCATTTGCATTTCCCTGATAGTAATGTGGAACATTGTTTCATAGGTTTGTTTGGCCATTTGTATATCTTGTTTTGTCTATTCATGTCCTTTGCTTACTTTTTGATGGGATTATTAGTTTTTATCTTGCTGATTTGAGTTCCTAGTAAATTATGAATATTAGACTTTCGTTGGAAGTATAGTTTGTAAATATTTCTCCCATACTGTGGGTTGTCTTTTTATTGTGTTGATTTTTTACTTTGCTGTGCAGGAGCTTTGTGAATTGCAATTTTTTCCAACACCATTTGTTGAACAGGGTGTCCCTTCCCCACCTTATGCTTTTGTTTGCTTTGTTGAAGATCAGTTGACTCTAAGTACTTGGCTTTATTCTGGGTTCTCTATTCTTTACCATTGGTCTATATGCCTGTTTTCATACCAGCACCATAGTAAGTATAGCCTTGTAATATAGTTTGAAGTTAGGTAATGTGATGCCTCCAGATTTTTTTTTCTTATTTTTGCTCAGACTTGCTTTTCTTACACAAGCTCTTTTTTGGTTCCATATGAGTTTTAGGATTATTTTTTCTAGTTCTGTGAAGAATGATGATGAGAATTGTATTGAATCTATAGATTGCTTTTGGCAGCATGGTCATTTTCACAATATTGACTCTACCCATCTTTAAGCATGGGATGTGTTTCCATTTGTTTCTATCATCTATGATTTATTTTTCAGTAGTGTTTTCTAGTTTTCATTGTAGATATCTTTCACCTCCTTGGTTAGGAATATCCCTAAGTATTGTTTGTTTGTTTGACTGTTTGCAACTGTTGTAAGAGGGATTGAGTTCTTGATTTGGTTCTCGGGTAGGTAATTGTTGGTTTATGGGAGTGCTAATGATTTGTGGTGTATTTCATTTTGTATTCTGAAATTTTATATAATTTATTTATCAAATCCAGGAGGTTTTCAGATGAGTATTTAGGATTTTCTAGGTATACAATCACATCATTAGTGAACAGCAACAGTTTGATTTCCTCTTTATTGATTTAGATGTCCTTTATTTCTTTCTCTTGTCTGATTGCTGTGGCTAGGACTTCCAATACTATGTTGAATAAAAGTGGTAAAAGGGGCATCCTTGTGTTGTTCTAATTCTCAGGGAGAATGGTTTCACCTTTTCCCCATTTAGTATAATGTTGGCTGTGGGTTTGTCATAGATGGCTTTTATTACCTTGAAGTACATCTCTTCTATGCCAATTTTTCTGAAGGCTTTAAACATAAAGTGATGCTGGATTTTGTCAAATGCATTTTCTACATCTATTGAGATGATCATGTGACTTTTTGTTTTTAATTCTGTTTATATGATGTATAACATTTATTCACTTGCATATTTTAAGCTATCCCTGCATTGCTTATATGAAATATACTTGATCATGGTATACTATATTTTGATATGCTGCTGGATTCAGTTAACTAGTATTTTCTTGAGGATTTTGGCATCTATGTCCATCATGAATATTGGTCTGTAGTTTTCTTTTTTTATGTCCTTCCTTGGTTTTGGTATTAGGGTTATACTCTCTTCATAGAATGGTTTAGGGAGGATTCCATCTTTCTCTAACTTTTGGAATATTTTTAGTAAGAATGGTACCAATTCTTCTTTGAGTGTCTGTTAGAATTCAGCTGTGAATCCGTGTGGTCTTGGATATCTTCTGTTGTTGTTGGCAATTTTTAAAATGACTATTTAAATCTTGCTACTTGTATTGGTCTGTTCAGAGTTTCTATTTCTTCCTGATTTAATCTAGGAGGACTGTATATTTCTAGGAATTTAACTATCTCCTCTAGAGTTTTTAGTTTATGTGTATAAAGCTGTTCATAGTAGCTTTGAATGATCTTTTTTATTTCTGTGATATTGGTTGTAACATCTCTCCTGTTTTGTTTCAAATTGAGTTTATTTGGATCTTCTCTCTTCTTTTCTTGGTTAATCTAGCTAGTGGTCTATCAGCTTTATCTTTTCAAAACACCGGCTTTTTGTTGTGTTTATCTTTTGTATTTTTTTGTTGTTGTTGTTTCAATTTTGTTTAGTTCTTTTCTGATCTTGGTTATTTCTTTTCTTCTTCCAGGTTTGAATTTAGTTTGTGCTTGTTACTTTGGTTCCTTGAAGTGTGACCTTAGATGATCTATTTGTGTTCTGCCAGACTTTTTGATGTAGTCATTTCATACTATGACATGTCCTCTTAGCACTATTTTGCTGTATCACAGAGGTTTTGACAAGTTATATTACTATTATCATTCAGTTCAAATCATTTTTAATTTCCATCTTGATTTCAATGTTGACACAAAGATCACTCAAGGGAGATTAATTTCTAAGTATTATATACTTTTGAAGGTTCCTTTTGTAGTTAATTTCTTGTTTAATTCCACTGTGTTCTGAGAGGATACTTCATATAGTTTCAGTTTTCTTAAATGTATTGAGGTGTGTTTTGTGACCTATCATATGGTCTATCTTAGAGGATGTTCCCTGTAATGATGAAAAAAATGTATATTCTGCAGTTGTTGGGTAGAATGTTCTGTAAATATCTGTTAAATCCATTTGTTCTAGAGTATAGTTTAAGTCCATCATTTCTTTTTTTTTTCTTTTTTTTTTTTTTTTGAGGCGGAGTCTCGCTCTGTCGCCCGGGCTGGAGTGCAGTGGCCGGATCTCAGCTCACTGCAAGCTCCGCCTTCCGGGTTCTCGCCATTCTCCTGCCTCAGCCTCCCGAGTAGCTGGGACTATAGGCGCCCGCCACGTCGCCCGGCTAGTTTTTTGTATTTTTTTTAGTAGAGATGGGGTTTCACAGTGTTAGCCAGGATGGTCTCGATCTGCTGACCTCGTGATCCGCCCGTCTCGGCCTCCCAAAGTGCTGGGATTACAGGCTTGAGCCACCGCGCCCGGCCAAGTCCATCATTTCTTTATTGACTTTCTGTCTTGATGACCTGACTAGTGCTGTCAGTGGAATATTGAAGCCCTCACTATTATTGTGTTGTCATCTATCTCATTTCTTATGTCTAGTAGTAATTGCTATATACATTTGGGATCTTCAGTTTTAGCTGTGCATATAATTAGAATTATTATAATTTCCTGTAGGACTAATCCTTTTATCATTATATACTGCCCCTCTTCATCTTTTTGTTTTTACTGTGTTGCTTTAAAGTCTGTTTTTCCATGAAATAAGAATAGCTATTCCTGCTTGCTTTTGATTTCCATTTGTGTGAAATATCTTTTTCTATGCCTTTACCTTAAGTTTATGTGAGTCCTTGTATGTTAGGTAAATCTCTTGAACACAGAATTTACTTGGTTAGTGGAAGTTTATTCATTCTGCCATTCTGTGTCTAATTTAAGTAGAGCATTTAAGCTATTTACATTCAGCTTTCGTAGTGAGATGTGAGGTACTGTTCTATTTATCACGCTAATTGTTGCCTAAATACTTTGTCATTTTTCATTGTATTTTTTGTAGGTCCTGTGAGATATATGCTTTATGAAGGTTCTATTTTGGTGTATTTTGAGGTTTTATTTCAAGATTTAGAACTCCTTTTAGCATTTATGTAGTGCTGGCTTGGTAATGGTGAATGTGTCCAGCATTTATCTGAAAAAGACTTTATCTCTCCATTTATGAAATCTAGTTTTGCTGGATATAAAATTTTTGGCTGATAATTATTTTGTTTCAAGGGAGGCTAAAGATAGGATCCACCCTTCTCACTTGTAAGCTTCCTGCTGAGAAATCTGCTGATAATCTGATAGATTTTCCTTTATGGGTTACCTGATGATTTTGTCTTGCGACTCTTAGGATTCTTTCCTTTGTCTTGACTTTAGATAACCTGGTGACTATATGCATACATGATGATCTTTTTACAATTAATTTCCTAGGTGTTCTTTGAGATTCTTGTATTTGGATGTCTAGATTTCCAGTAAGGCCAGGGAAGTTTTCTTCAGTTAGTTTCTGAAATCAGTTTTCCAAACTTCTGGATTCCTCTTCTTCCTTAAGAATACAAATTATTCTCAGGTTTGGCCATTTAACATAATCCTGAATTTCTTGAAAGCTTTGTTCATTCTTTAATTATTTTTTCTTTGTATTTGTCTGATTGGGTTAATTTGAAAGCCTTGTCTTCGAGCTCTGAAGTTCTTTGTTTTAATACTTGTCTTAGAGTATTGTTGAAACTTTACAGTGCATTTTGTATTTTTCTAAGTGTTTCTTTCATTTCCAGAAGTTGTAATTGTTTTTTCTTTATAATATCAATTTCTCTGGAAGATTTTTCATCCATATCCTGTATTATTCTTTTTAATTTCTTTAAGCTTTTTTTTCACCTTTCTCTGGTATCTCCTTGAGTAGCCTAATAATCAAACTTCTGAATTTTTTATCTGGCAATTTAGAGATTTCTTGTTGGTTTGGATCCATTGCTGGGGAGCTAGTATGATCTTTTGGGGCTGTGATAGAACCTCGTTTTGTTATATGGCCAGAATTAGTTTTCTAGTTCCTTCTCATTTGAGTAGACTATTTCAGTGCAAAAGGACTGGAACTCAAGGCCTGCTGTTCAGTTTCTATTGTCCCACGGGGTGATCCCTAGATGTTGTGCTCTTCCCCTTCCCCTAGGAGTGGGGCTTTTTGAGAGCTGGACTGCCGTGATTGTTATTGTGTCTAGTCACCAAGTGGGGCTACTCAGTTCTGGGCTGGTGCTAGAGAATGTCTGCAAAGAGTCCTGTGATGTGATCCATCTTCAGGTCTTCCAGCCATGGATACCAGCACCTACTCTGGTGGAGGTGGCAGGAGATTGAAGTAGACTCTGTGATAGTCCTTGCTCATAGATATGTTTAGTATGCTGGCTTTCTCAAATGCTGATTATGCTACCAGCGAAGTTGTCATGTGGACACATTCAAAACCTCTGGTTAGACAGAATGTTGCAGACAGTGGAATTAGCCATTGTTTTCTCCTTCCTGAGAGCAGGGTTATTCTGTCATGAGTTGTCCTAATGGCCTGAGTCATTTGGCCTCCAACCAGGATGTGGCACTTTCAAAAGAACACCAGCTGCAGTGGTTGCAGGGGAATATAAGCTTGCCTTAAGTTGTCCAGGGGAAGTATTCTGGTTTCTCAGGTGATGGGTGGGGCTGTAAAGCTCTCAGTAATTTATGGTTTTTGTGTTTGACTACCAGTGTGGGTAGAGAAATACCATCAGATGAGGGCAGATTAGGGCTGGTCAGGGCTCAGACTCTCCTTGGGCGGGGCTTGCTATGGCCACTGTTGGGGGTGGGGGTTAGGAAAACAAATTGAGACATAAATAGAATATATGTATTTTAGATGTTTTTAGGTATTATGGACAAAAGTAAATATAGGGATTCAGGTAGGTCCAGAGAGTTTTCTTATCTTCTATAGTGATAGGGAGTTAGAATGTGGAGGCCAGAAATGACTTAGAAGTTACATAAATATATTTTGGAATTGATATAAACAATGGACTAAAGCCATAATGACATCCATCATCCTGATTAAAAATTAAATGTTGGCCATAAGATTGCTAGTGTTGTTAGAGATACGGGGTTAAGGTCTAGACAGAAGCATATAGATTTAGTAATCTAGTATGAGTCTAAGCTTTCCATATATTCAGACCTTAAAGAATCTCAGAATCATTTTTGTTTGTGCATAACATCACAATGACAGAGAGCTTTGCAGATCAGTGGTTTAAATTTAAATTTGATGAAGATACACACACACACACCTTTCCTTTTTATGTATACACACAATTATATATGTATAATTCATATACATATTATATATATATGAATACTACATTTGTCTGTATTTCCTCCTTGGCTATTATCCTTGGGTCTCTTTAGCTGAATTTGCATTTTTCCGGTATCAACATTTGGAAATGTTCAGTTCTGAGATGTTTGGTAATTTTTTCTGTCTTTAATTGTATTAGCAGGTGTTTGTATATTGATATGCTTGGTAAATTTATTTCAACAATGCATCAATGTTTAACATTTTTGAAGATATATTAGGCATCATTAATCATTCATATTTAAGAAAAAAGCTAATCTCATGTGATGTTATCAATATAAATATGTTTATTCAGGTGAAAACTAGATTAGCATGTAAGTTCTTTTAATTAATAAATTAGCAAACACAAAGTAAATTTACATCTTACACTTCTGAAAAATTTCTTCTGGCATCAGATGTAAGATATGTTTGGATTTTAGTAATATTGAAATACAAAAACAATGCCCCTTTCATATGCCCTCTCTATAAGATTATCATCATTGGGTAAGTTCACACTTATGCCTAGTTGTGCTAGCAGCACATGTGACTTAAAAAGCAGATGCCACTGATGACTTCATCTCATCAACTTCTTTTCAGTGATTAATTACAGCATCTGTGAATGTGTATTTGGAATGGGTCTGACCCATGTTAGACTTCCTCTGTTTTCAAGAAATTAGTCAATTCTCATTTCATTTCCAAATTAATTGTCAAGGTAATCACTTATCTTTATCTACTCAGATAATCTCTTTTTATGTCCTGTGATTCACCTATCTGATGGAACCCCTTCCATATAGGAGGTAAACTTCTGACATTCAATTATTATTTTCTAATGTTAATATTGCTATATATTCCTTATTAGAAACAGATCTATTTCAAATAAAAGTAAAGAGAGTTATCTTTTAGTACAAAATATAATATATAGATTATTAACATTTTATTAACTTTATGCATAATTATATTACCTGTATGAGAACAAGTAATGTAAATCAAAATCTAAATGCATATTTAACAAATGTGGCTTAAAGCAGCAGTCCTCAGCCTTTTTGGCACCAGAGACCAGTTTCATGGTAGACAATTTTTCCATGGACTGGGGTGGAGAGATGGTTTGGGGATGATTCAAACACATTACTTTTATTATGCACTTTATTTCTATAAATTATAATATATAGTAAAATAATTATACAACTCACCATAATGTAGAAACAGTGGGAGCCCTGAGCCTATTTTCCTGCAACTAGACAGTCCCATCTGGGGGTGATGAGAGACAGTGATAGATCATCAGGCATTAGATTCTCATAAGGAGTGTGCAACTTATTTCCTTCACATGTGCAGTTCACAATAGGGTTCATGCTCCTATGAGAATCTAATGCCACCAGTGGTCTGACAGGAGGTGGAACTCAGGTGGAAATGTCAGCAATGTAAGAGGCTATAGATACAGATGAAGCATTGTTCACTTGCCTGCTGCAAACCTCCTGATATGCAGGCAGGTTCCTAACAGGCTACAGACTGATATCAGGGGCTTGGGGACATACCTTAATGCACATCTAAACAGTATAATTCCTATGTGCAAAACTATTGAAAACATGTAGTTGTGGCTTCCCCCAAGACAGAGTGAGCTTTAGTCTTATTTTACCTGTAAATCAATCTAATTAAATTATACAGGTAAAAACTTGGGACATTTTGGGAAAATATTATAGATATGTAAATTATATCTCTATTTTGGTATCACAAGAATCTTTACATATTTTTGATAAGGATATCTATGAACTGTGAAGAAAAAACATAGAAACATATAAAGAAACCCCTCAAGCCAATATAATTTAGAAATACATTAGAAATATTATAACAAAATTAGTAATAAGCAATTACTTATTATTTAAATTCCATCTAAAATAGAAATACAATTAATTCTAATCATTTCTTTTTTCTGTTATAGAGACAGGATTTTGCTCTGTTACTTAGGCCAGAGTATGGTGGCATGATTATCATTCATTGCTTAATTCTAATCTTAAATCAACAATTACTGAAGTATTCTGATAAATTCTAAGTATTCAAAATATAGGATGTGGAACAATTTTTGTTAGTGGAAAGTTAATTTCTTGTCAAATTATTACTGTATATGGTAATAACTATCTGTTTTATAATTCTCTTTAACTATCTCTGATTTTGTTACCCTTACAGGTGACTAGCACAGTGTGAATTTGACTCATGAAAATTAAAACCTGAGTACATTTTGGTATATAGTCACAAAATATGAAGACTTTTTGCCTCCTGTAATGCTGGAGTAGCTTGTTGAAACTAACTCCACTAAAAATCAAATCAAAATTATAAAAATGGATGAAAACATAAGAAAACAACTCTACATATATATACACACATACATATATACACAACTATATATAGATACATATATATATATACACAAGTATATATATGATGAATTAAGACTTAAAGAAAAATAAAGACAGGAATGAAAAGAGGAAGAAATTCAGTAGAGAAATTAGGGCTATGAAAAATAACCATGTGATAATTCTTTGTTCAGAAAAGTACATCATAAACTGTTTTTAAGAATACTGAATAACTGTAACAGTAGATTTAACAGTAAAAAAGTCTTAATTAATTTGAGAATAAATGAATATAAATATCCAATACTCAGACCAGAGAAAACAATTGAAGAAAATAAACAAAATATCTACAAACTGTGTAACCATCTGAAGTTGTTAAACATATTGAGAGACTCAGGGAAGATGAGAGAGAAATATAGTGAAAAAAATGGAAAGCAATAACGACATTTTCCCAAATGTTGTGAAAACTATAATTTCACTGTTTCAAAGGGCTCAATGATTAAAAGGAAGATAAATAGAAAGAAAACCACACATGCACAACATAATCAAACTCTTGAAAATCAAAGATAAAGAAAAAACATTTACCGGATCCAGAGAAAAACGATGTACTGCGTACAGGGAATGGAACAAACAACTGACCATACAAAGCCTCAATGCATTTCAATGTTTAATTTATCAGGAGTATGTTCTCTCACCAAATTGTAACTATGCCAGAAAACAGAAAAAGGAAAATTATTCAAAATTCTTATACTTCTGAAAATTAAGAAATTCTCATCTAAGTAACACCAGTCAATGAAAAAGTCATTGAAAATTCAGTAAAATATTTTTAATAGTATAATGAAAAAACTATATATACATACATGGCACATGAATGATGATGCAGATTCCATATTTAGAGATAGATCTGAATAATTATATGCAATTGATAGATAAGAAAAAAGACTGAAATAAAATATATGTCTTAACTATCTAAAAAGAAGCTAAAATAAAAGGATGTAATAAAGAAAATAAATATACAAGCAAAATTAACTAGGCTGAAATAAAATATATAATAAAGAGTTGCTACAAAGCCAAGAACTAGATTCTAGAAAAAGACTAATACAATTTGTAAATTGTTTACAAGATTGAACAACAACAAAAATAAAGACAAAGCAAGTCAAAAAAATACTTATGGAAACTTCATAATACTGATCTATAATATCAACACATTATTTTTTGAATGAGACATTCCTTCTACTTTCCATTATGCCTTTTGCTTTATTATCTTTCTTTTCTTTTTTTAAAAACCTGTCAGGTAGATACTTAAGTACCCACATGATAAAATAATCTGTACAACCAATGCCAAGTCACAAGTTTACCTATATAACAAACCTGCACATGTACCCCTGAACCTGAAATAAAAGTTAAAATATTTTTAAAAAGAAAAGAAAATTTAAAGCCTTTGATGATGGCAAATTGTATCTGATTGAAATGGGACACATCAAATACCTCTTTTTGTTATATGAGCATTCTTAGCATCGGTTAAGAATAAAATTATGGTGGTTCATATTCTCAGAGACTGAAAATTAGAAACAAATATTTTAGCAACAAAATATTCCTTTATATTCAGCAATTAGGCAACAATATTATTAAAAATATCACAACAAAACCAAAAACATGGTTAGGTAGGGGGTTAAGACACATTACATTTTAAAAATGGAAAATACCTTTCTTCTATCCCTAAGTCATCCTCGATGATTACAAAATCTTGTGAAAAATTTCCTTTAATTTGAATTCAGCAGATGACCAATGAAGTTTATGTTTATGTTATACTTTTATAGTTTATTGATTTTGATTTCAGTCTTTTTGTCTTATATCAAAATGAACCATACATGTAACATATCCTATGATGTCAGCTAGAATCAATAGTCTGTAACATTACCCTTGCATACATCAGACAAGTTTGCTGCAGTTTATGTCTTTTGTGATTATGCTTCTATATCTGCATTAACATAATGCATATGCAGTCCACAAAAGAATGTATTAATTTGCTGAACTCTGTTACCATTAACAGAAAGTGTCAGGATAATAAAGTGGTAGATTCGGCATTTTGATAGGAACCTTAAAAGCAAGGCTGTTGATTTCATAGTATAACTCATCTTTTCTATCTTTTTGAGAATGTATACTTTACTGATTAACTCGATTTCTCTGTGTAGAGTATTGAATTATCTGGCCTTGCTCCTTATGCTCAAGACACATGTTGGTATCTGGAGCAAAGACCCAAGGCAGGTTAAGTAGCTCAGAAGCTACACAGTTGCAAATGGCTGTCTACGCATGTGAGTTGTTAACCCAGAGAAGAATTAATAAAAATTAAGATAATGTATTTAAATTCTCTGATGATTGTGATATCTCTACAACATTAATAATTCAATTCAAAAAACATATCTATTTTATAAGGACAAAAAAGGATCTGTTTTCTTCTTTTATACTGAGAAGTCAGGTAGCATACCTCTCAAACAATTTGCAACCAACATAGGAATAACAGTAAAATATAATGGGGGTGTTTATCATTATAGTGACTGTTTATTAAGTGCATACTTTATCTCTTTTATTCCCATAAAGTAAGGGGTTAATGTTTTGGTTTTAAAGACGAGAACACAGTAGTTCATATAGGGCTAAAATTTGCTAATGTACACAAAGTTTATAATGACAGAGCGGGGATCCAATCTCTGACTTGTGTGACTTAAATAATGCCATGCTATTTTCAAGTATTTACTTTGTCTGTAAGTAGAACTGATAAAAATTATTTGTTATTATGTTTATCAATTTTGCACGTAGTTTGAAAGTTTTAACAAATCGAATTTGGATACCATCGTTCCTCCACAAAGAATATATGAGTAGGATTAATAAATGAAGAACCTAGTAAGAAATGATAGATAGCAAACAATAGAGGGTCACAAAGTTTGATTACTTTGTAAATAATTCAAAACAATTGTTTTAATTATATATCAAATAAGACTCAACTAGATATCTGATTTTAAGAAAATTAAGAGTCCAAAAGCAAAGAAACTAAAAACACATTTCATATATTAAAAAACTACTTAAACAATTTAAAACATCTATTAGTTAGGGTAAAGACTTCTGCTGATGAACAAATGGTTTAACTAGAACCAGATTTAACTTTCCACAATAAAAATTTAAAAGTACATATCTATATAACTCTTCAGACACTGGACAATAGGCAATGCAGGACTATGATCCCTCAGAGAAGGTAGAGATTTGTGGTAAGCCCTGGAATCATCATGGCTTTCCCCCGAAGGCATTTTCTAGGACACAATACAAGGAGAGGAATTCCAAGCTGAACAAGGGAGCTCACTGAGTTGAAGAACTGGCAACAGCAGTTAGAGGAGCTGAGGTGCTTAGAAATTTCAGCATAATGTTCTGGGCACTTGGAGGCTATACAACAATGGACTACAGAAATTTGCATAAGGTCCTCTTTAAGGGTTTCCTGAAGACTAGATTGCACATGAGAAATTTGAACCTCCCAAGGATAGACAAAGAACAACCAGAGAATTATAAACTGAAGATTTCCAGAGCATAATACAAGGTGGGGAGATGTTCAATCTCAGACCATACAAAATGAAATATCCTCAATGATCACTCAGAGCGTTAGGAGACAGCCCAGATGAACCATGAATTAGTAGTGGAAGTGAACTATCTCTGGAATAAAGACTTTTCTAGATCCACCCTAGCAACTATTAAAAAGAGAGCTAAAAAGTATCAACATACTCAGCACATAATTCAATTGTCTGCGAAAACAAAGCACTATACTCATTAAAATAAAACATGGATCTTCCAATCAAAACTTCCTATGCAGGCCAAGAGCAAGATAATGTGACTTACAATCAGAAAAATATTCCGTTCTGAAATAGATCCATAAATGGCAAAGATGGTGAAACTAGCAAAAAGAAGATGATTTAAAAAAACATTATAACTATAAACAAGTATTTAAGAATCCCAGATTTCCCCCCATGCTCCCTCTTCATATAAACTATATTTTCTTTCCTCTCTCAATTAGTTTAAGCCAATTATTGAAAATTATACAAATACAATAAAATTGTATATAATTACTGGTTACTTATTATTTTACCTAATATCACCTCAATGAGATTCATTATTTTTATTGCATGTTGCACTAAGTTTTTCTCCATTGATGCATAGTACTACATTATACAAATAATCTGCATTATATCTATTAATGTATTGGTAACGGCCAAATGGCCAAGTGAACTGTCTTCATTTTTTCAGCTATGATAAATAATGTCTTATGAAAATTCTAACGTATGTCATTTAGTACACAATTTACATATTCCTTTTGAGTGGTAGTAGAATGGCTAGAAGTGGGATGGCTGGAAAATTGGGTATACATATATTCACATTCAGTAGACACTTCGAAGTTGTTTTTCAAAAGTATTATAACAATTAAAAATAACTACAACATTTGGGAGTTTCAGTTGTTACATATTCCACCATTACTCAGTATTCTATCAATATATATTTTTTCTCTTTTGTAGCTGTACTTGTAAGATCATCTCATGATTCTTTTTATTTTTATTTTTCTTCTGACTAAAAAAGATTGAACATCTTTTGATATTCTTGTAAGACATTTGGATATCCTCTTCTGTTAATTACCTGTTCAAATATTTTATTCATTTTTTTTTCCGTGGGGGAAAGGAAGACTTTATCCTTTTTATTGACTCATTGGAAAACTATATATTCTACATATAACTTCTTTTCACACATATGGATTGCAATATCTTCTCACATTTTGTGTAAGTTTGCTCTATTTAAAAATAATATACTTTTTAACCTTTAATGCTGGTCAATTTATGTCTTTGCATGGTTATTTTTTAAATTGGTTTAAGAAATCCTTACTTATCCTGATTTCATGAATATATTTTTCTTTGTTATGTTTACTGGCATTATAATTTTACCTTCACATTTAGGTTTATGTTATGCCTGAGATTCATCGGTATATATGATGTATGGTAGAAGTCAGGGTTTAATTTATTTTCCAAATTTGAAACCCTACTAGCCAAAACATTTTGCTGAAAGGAATATTGTCACTTCACTGCATTTCAATGGCACTTTTGTTATAATCTACTGAATGAATATGTGTAGGCCTCTTTCTGGAATCTACAGTCTGTTCCATTTGTGTTTGTGCACTAATGCCCCACTGCTCTAATTACTGAAGCTTTGTAATGATTCCTTCAAATTTTCCTCTTAAAACTTGTCTCTTTTCTTTGCCTTTGGCATATCCATATGAACTTTATAATCATCTCTTTAAATCAATATTATAGTCAGTTTCAATAACAAAATCCGCTGGCATTTTATTTGGGATTGCATTGAATATAAAGGGTGGATTGTGGAGAATCAACAGTTTAATCTTTGGTTAATCTGTATGATATATGCCTGATTTAAAGAGGTTATTGAAATTTCTATCGGTAATGATAGTTTAGGGTATATGTCATTCACAGTGTTTAATGCATGTGAGAGTTATTTGATTTTTTATCCTATTATAATTACTATTTTTTAAATTGAGTTTTCCAGTTTTGTGATCATTTTTTAGAAGTATAACTGAGACTGGAGAGGTTCATTTCAGAAAATGGACCATGATTTGAAACTTAAAGCCTAATTACAATGTTATTATAAGAGTAACCAATAAGTACATGGATTCTGCCAAAAGTTTCAAATAAGTCGAAAAACTATTATATCAGCGCTAAGTGCATTTAATGGGAGAGTAGGAGACAGCATTATGTGATTATCTAACCTTAGGAATTGTGTTTATTCAACATACAGCTTCTGGAATTATGGCAATCATATCAAACACATTAGAGACTTCATCAAGTGTTTCTTTTAGTAAAGGTGTGTATTGGAGAGTGTTTTCTCGTTACTTTAACATTGTTTGTTTGCTTGTCTCAATGAAGTTTATAAACTGAATAGTTGAATTTTTGAAAGTGTTATTTGACAGATATTCGCTGTTTAGATGGACATTTCCATTACAGGTGAGTTATAGATTTCTCTACATTTCTTAACATTGATTTATTTTCCTTTACTACGATATTGAAAACATGTATATGTATGAATACTATTTTCATCATTTTTATGATTCCCAAAAATAAAATATCAAAATAGAACTGAAATGCTGCTAACTGCTCTGGTAGACAACATAAATTTTCATTTCGCTGGAATGTTCCCACTTCATACTACCTGACAATAGCCTCTTGTAATTAGCACTTTCATCTGAGTTTCTTCTTCAATTTCTGATTTTATTTTAAGGATGACATATTGTCCTAAGACACAAGAATTCTTATTAGTCTGATTTTTTTCTTTCAGTTTTATGAGAAAAAAACATGTGTCCTCCAGAATCAGAGGGAAATTATACTTTTTATCCATTATCTCTTTCTCTCTCTTCTTGTTTTCCTGTATTTTCTATATTTCCTTTCTTCTTGTTCTCTTATATTTTACAGTCCCTAAGGAAAATCTTTCAACCCAAGGAAAAACCCCTAATTCTATCTGCAAGTCCTCTATTTATTGAAACAGTTATAGAAAATAAACACAGATGTCAGAGTCAGGAAGAATTTACACCTGAACCTGTTTTCTTTACTGCACCTCATATGATGGTATGGAGCCCTGCTTTCTGTTGTGAACTGTGTTTCTTCCAGCCTAGATGCCTAGCAATATTAGTAGAAGAATAATGTTTGTGGATTTCATGACTATTTGCCTGTCCAGATCATGTTAGGAGAAATAATAGATTTTTGATTTTTTTTTTTTTCTAATTGCAATTGTTCCTGGCAGAAGCACCAGGTAGTTCTTTGAGTACAATTCCAAATACTTTATGACAATTTAGCATGTCTTCATTTAGCCACCTAATATAGCAAGTCCTTTTTTTTTTTTTTTTTTTTAATCAAGCCTAAAGCTAAAATCCACTACATGTGAAGGGCTCTCTCTATGGCCTTTACAATATCTTTTATATAATGAATATTTTATTAAAACCTATTTTTAATTTCATAGAAACTTATATTAAAGATATGTGGCTGTACAAATAAATTGTTGTATCTTGGAAATTATTATAATTGACAAGTTGGATGACATCTCTTGAAGGCTCCTAAAAAGAGAGACATTAAATAAATATAATTCATTTATCCATTCTTACTTTTTAATTGACTTTGTTTGAATATTTGCAAATTTGATCAACAAGGATGAATGGTATATGCTAGTCTAAACCTCCTTCTCTGTCTTGGGTTTAAAAGCCAGTTTGTTGAAATGGCTTGTAAAAAATTTGATTTTCTGCACCAATTCTTTATGTAATAAAAGTAAATTATTTATAATTTCTATTCTTCTAAATGACATAATGCCTTTGGAGAAAACAGTTTTTATTCCATGTTGTTGCTAGTAGCAACAGACATTTAATTCAGTATACTTACTAGATTGTGGAAAATAATCAACTCTCTTTGGAGAAATAAAAGTGGTCTGTTTGATTTTTCTACTAAAAGGGTATGTTTTGTGTTTCTACATCTTAAGTCAACTACATGTGGCACTGAGCAAATTATTTAGCCCCTGAATCTCAATTTTTCCATTTATAAAATGAAACTAACATTAGTACCAATTCCATCAGCTTGTTTTGAGAATAAATTAGAAAATATTTGTGAAGTGTTTTACCGCATGTCCAGCATCTATTACATACTAAATACATTCTAGCTATTAGTCCAGCTAATATAGATTTCTATTCATTTAAAGCATCCAATCATTTAAACTTGTCATTCTTTAATGAGCCTGCATTGTTTAAATTCTTTATTACTTGAATTTGAAGACAAGGACAATTGTATTCAACTGATAGCTGAATTGATTTCTTGGAGTAGTTGTGACACTAAATTTTGAGATATATGTATTTTGAGATATATATGTGTGTGTACATATATATGCACATATATATGTGTGTATATATATCCACACACACACACACACACACACACACACACATACATACTTGGAATTTGCATTATGGCCCCCAAATTTTTTGAATTAATAAATATAATCTGTTTACATTTATTTAGAAAGTAGTAGAAAAGTTCATCTCAATATCTGCTAAGAATTTATGAAATTCAAATTTTATTCCTCACTCCCCACCACTCTCATCTCTAAGTTATGCAGAACGGCTATTATTAAAAAGCCAAAAATCAACAGAGGTTGGCAAGGCTGTGAAGAGGAAACACTTATATACTGTGGGTGAGAATGTAAGTTAGTTTCAGCCACTGTGGAAATCAGTTTGGAGTTTTTTTTTTTTTTTTTTTTGAGATGGAGTGTCACTGTTGTTGCCGAGGCTAGAGTGCAACGGCACGGTCTTGGCTCACTGCAACCTCTACCTCCTGGGTTCAAGCGGTTCTCCTGCCTCAGCCTCCCATGTAGCTGTGATTACAGGCACGCACCACCACGCCTGGCTATTTTTTGTATATTTAGTAGAGGCGGGGTTTCACCATGTTGTCCATGCTGGTCTCAAATTGACCTCAGGTGATGCGCCACCTCGGCCTCCCAAAGTGCTGAGATTACAGGTGTGAGTCACCACATCGGGCCTCAGTTTGGAGATTTTTCAAACAACTTAAAACAGAGTTATCATTTGACCTGGGAATCTCATCACTGAGTATACCCCCAAAATAAAACAAACCATTTGACCAAAAAGACATATGAACTCTTGTGTTCATCACAGTGCTATTCACATCAAAGACATAGAGTCAACTTAAGTGGTCTTCAGTAGTGGGTTGGATAAAGAAAATGTGGTACACATACATTGTGAAATACTACACAGTGATAAAAAATTTAAAAATCATGTCCTTTGCAGCAACATGAATGCAGCTGGAGGCCATTATCTTAAGTGAATTAACACAGGAACAAAAAACTAAATAATGCATGTTCTCACTTATAAATGGGAGCTAAACATTGGGTACTCATGGACATAAATGGGAATAACAGACACTGGATACTACTAAAGAGGGAAGGCGGGTATCAAGGGTTGAAAACCCACCTATTGTGTGCTATGCTCAATACCTGGGTGATGGGATCCATACCCCAAACCTCAGGATCACACAATATACCCAATGTAACAAACTTGCACACATGCCAACTCTATCTAAAATAAAAGTTGAAATTATTAAAAAAAATTAAAGTATCTTCCGGTTTAAAATATCTATGACAAAGTTTCTAATGAATGATACTCAGCTCTGGGAATTGGCATAGATCCCAGAGCCTGGTAAAACCTGGAGATGCCAGAATAAGAGAAGCTTACACAGAATATATGTGTAATTAGGTGGGAATTGGGGATAGATATCTTAGTTGACTTTTTTTTTTTTTATTATACTTTAAGTTCTAGGGTACATGTGCATGACGTTTATATCATGTATAACTCCCCAATGCAATCCCTCCCTCCTCCCCCCTCCCCATGATAGGCCCCAGTGTGTGATGTTCCCCTTCCCGAGTCCAAGTGATCTCATTGTTCAGTTCCCACCTATGAGTGAGAACATGCGGTGTTTGGTTTCTCTTCTTGTGATAGTTTGCTAAGAATGATGGTTTCCAGCTGCATCCATGTCCCTACAAAGGACGCAAACTCATCCTTTTTGATGGCTGCATAGTATTCCATGGTGTATATGTGCCACATTTTCTTAATCCAGTCTGTCACAGATGGACATTTGGGTTGATTCCAAGTCTTTGCTATTGTGAATAGTGCCGCAATAAACAAACGTGTGCATGTGTCTTTGTAGTAGAGTAATTTATAATCCTTTGGGTATATACCCAGTAGTGGGATGGCTGGGTCATATGGTACATCTAGTTCTAGATCCTTGAGGAATCGCCATACTGTTTTCCATAATGGTTGAACTAGTTTACAATCCCACCAACAGTGTAAAAGTGTTCCTATTTCTCCACATCCTCTCCAACACCTGTTGTTTCCTGACTTCTTAATGATTGCCATTCTAACTGGTGTGAGATGGTATCTCATTGTGGTTTTGATTTGCATTTCTCTGATGGCCAGTGATGATGAGCATTTTTTCATGTGTCTGTTGGCTGTATGGATGTCTTCTTTTGAGAAATGTCTGTTCATATCCTTTCCCCACTTTTTGATGGGGTTGTTTGCTTTTTTCTTGTATATTTGTTTGAGTTCTTGGTAGATTCTGGATATTAGCCCTTTGTCAGATGAGTAGGTTGCAAAAATTTTTTCCCATTCTGTAGGTTGCCTGTTCACTCTGATGGTAGTTTCTTTGGCTGTGCAAAAGCTCTTTAGTTTAATTAGATCCCATGTGTCAATTTTTGCTTTTGCTGCCATTGCTTTTGGTGTTTTAGACATGAAGTCCTTGCCCATGCCTATGTCCTGAATGGTACTACCTAGATTTTCTTCTAGGGTTTTTATGGTATTAGGTCTAACATTTAAGTCTCTAATCCATCTTGAATTAATTTTCGTATAAGGGGTAAGGAAAGGATCCAGTTTCAGCTTTCTACTTATGGCTAGCCAATTTTCCCAGCACCATTTATTAAATAGGGAATCCTTTCCCCATTTCTTGTTTTCTCAGGTTTGTCAAAGATCAGATGGCTGTAGATGTGTGGTATTATTTCTGAGGACTCTGTTCTGTTCCATTGGTCTATATCTCTGTTGTGGTACCAGTACCATGCTGTTTTGGTTACTGTAGCCTTGTAGTATAGTTTGAAGTCAGGTAGCGTGACGCCTCCAGCTTTGTCCTTTTGACTTAGGATTGTCTTGGCAATGCGGGCTCTTTTTTGGTTCCATATGAACTTTAAAGCAGTTTTTTCCAATTCTGTGAAGAAAGTCATTGGTAGCTTGATGGGGATGGCATTGAATCTATAAATCACCTTGGGCAGTATGGCCATTTTCACGATATTGATTCTTCCTATCCATGAGCATGGTATGTTCTTCCATTTGTTTGTGTCCTCTTTGATTTCACTGAGCAGTGGTTTGTAGTTCTCCTTGAAGAGGTCCTTTACATCCCTTGTAAGCTGGATTCCTAGGTATTTTATTCTCTTTGAAGCAATTGTGAATGGAAGTTGATTCCTGATTTGGCTCTCTGCTTGTCTATTACTGGTGTATAAGAATGCTTGTGATTTTTGCACATTAATTTTGTATCCTGAGACTTTGCTGAAGTTGCTTATCAGCTTAAGCAGATTTTGGGCTGAGACAATGGGGTTTTCTAAATATACAATCATGTCATCTGCAAACAGGGACAATTTGACTTCTTCTTTTCCTAACTGGATACCCTTGATTTCTTTCTCTTGCCTGATTGCCCTAGCCAGAACTTCCAACACTATGTTGAATAGGAGTGGTGAGAGAGGGCATCCCTGTCTTGTGCCAGTTTTCAAAGGGAATTTTTCCAGTTTTTGCCCATTCAGTATGATATTAGCTGTGGGTTTGTCATAAATAGCTCTTATTATTTTGAGGTACGTTCCATCAATACCAATTTATTGAGCGTTTTTAGCATAAAGGGCTGTTGAATTTTGTCAAAAGCCTTTTCTGCATCTATTGAGATAATCATGTGGTTCTTGTCTTTGGTTCTGTTTATATGCTGGATTACGTTTATTGATTTGCGAATGTTGAACCAGCCTTGCATCCCAGGGATGAAGCCCACTTGATCATGGTGGATAAGCTTTTTGATGTGCTGCTGAATCCGGTTTGCCAGTATTTTATTGAGGATTTTTGCATCGATGTTCATCAGGGATATTGGTCTAAAATTCTCTCTTTTTGTTGTGTCTCTGCCAGGCTTTGGTATCAGGATGATGTTGGCCTCATAAAAAGAGTTAGGGAGGATTCCCTCTTTTTCTATTGATTGAAATAGTTTCAGAAGGAATGGTACCAGCTCCACCTTGTACCTCTGGTAGAATTCAGCTGTGAATCCATCTGGTCCTGGACTTTTTTTGGTGGGTAGGCTATTAATTGTTGCCTCAATTTCAGAGCCTGCTATTGGTCTATTCAGGGATTCAACTTCTTCCTGGTTAGTCTTGGGAGAGTGTAAGTGTCCAGGAAATTATCCATTTCTTCTAGATTTTCTAGTTGATTTGCGTAGAGGTTTTATAGTATTCTCTGATGGTAGTTTGTATTTCTGTGGGGTCGGTGGTGATATCCCCTTTATCATTTTTTATTGCGTCTATTTGATTCCTCTCTCTTTTCTTCTTTATTAGTCTAGCTAGCGGTCTGTCAATTTTGTTGATCTTTTCAAAAAACCAACTCCTGGATTCATTGATTTTTGGAGGGTTTTTTGTGTCTCTATCTCCTTCAGTTCTGCTCTGATCTTAGTTATTTCTTGCCTTCTGCTAGCTTTTGAATGTGTTTGCTCTTGCCTCTCTAGTTCTTTTAATTGTGATGTTAGAGTGTCAATTTTAGATCTCTCCTGCTTTCTCTTGTGGGCATTTAGTGCTATAAATTTCCCTCTACACACTGCTTTAAATGTGTCCCAGAGATTCTGGTATGTTGTATCTTTGTTCTCATTGGTTTCAAAGAACATCTTTATTTCTGCTTTCATTTCGTTATGTACCCAGTAGTCATTCAGGAGCAGGTTGTTCAGTTTCCATGTAGTTGAGCGGTTTGGATTGAGTTTCTTAGTCCTGAGTTCTAGTTTGATTGCACTGTGGTCTGAGAGACAGTTTGTTATAATTTCTGTTCTTGTACATTTGCTGAGGAGTGCTTTACTTCCAATTATGTGGTCAATTTTGGAATAAGTGCGATGTGGTGCTGAGAAGAATGTATATTCTGTTGATTTGGGGTGGAGAGTTCTATAGATGTCTATTAGGTCTGCTTGGTGCAGAGATGAGTTCAATTCCTGGATATCCTTGTTAACTTTCTGTCTCGTTGATCTGTCTAATGTTGACAGTGGAGTGTTGAAGTCTCCCATTATTATTGTATGGGAGTCTAAGTCTCTTTGTAGGTCTCTAAGGACTTGCTTTATGAATCTGGGTGCTCCTGTATTGGGTGCATATATATTTCGGAGAGTTAGCTCTTCCTGTTGAATTGATCCCTTTACCATGATGTAATGGCCTTCTTTGTCTCTTTTGATCTTTGATGGTTTAAAGTCTGTTTTATCAGAGACTAGGATTGCAACCCCTGCTTTTTTTTGTTCTCCATTTGCTTGGTAGATCTTCCTCCATCCCTTTATTTTGAGCCTATGTATGTCTCTGCATGTGAGATGGGTCTCCTGAATACAGCAGACTGATGGGTCTTGACTCTTGATCCAGTTTGCCAGTCTGTGTCTTTTAATTGGAGCATTTAGTCCATTGACATTTAAGGTTAATATTGTTATGTGTGAACTTGATCCTGTCATTATGATATTAACTGGTTATTTTGCTCGTTAGTTGATGCAGTTTCTTCCTAGCCTCGATGGTCTTTACATTTTGGCATGTTTTTGCAATGGCTGGTACCGCTTGTTCCTTTCCATGTTTAGGGCTTCCTTCAGGGTCTCTTGTAAGGCAGGCCTGGTGGTGACAAAATCTCTAAGCATTTGCTTATCTGTAAAGGATTTTATTTCTCCTTCACTGATGAAGCTTAGTTTGGCTGGATATGAAATTCTGGGTTGAAAATTCTTTTCTTTAAGAACGTTGAATATTGGCCCCCACTCTCTTCTGGCTTGTAGAGTTTCTGCCGAGAGGTCTGCTGTTATTCTGATGGGCTTCCCTTTGTGGGTAACCCGACCTTTCTCTCTGGCTGCCCTTAAGATTTTTTCCTTCATTTCAACTTTGGTGAATCTGGCAATTATGTGTCTTGGAGTTGCTCTTCTGGAGGAGTATCTTTGTGGCGTTCTCTGTATTTCCTGAATTTGAATGTTGGCCTGCCCTACTAGGTTGGGGAAGTTCTCCTGGATGATATCCTGAAGAGTGTTTTCCAACTTGGTTCCATTTTCCCCCTCACTTTCAGGCACCCCAATCAGACGTAGATTTGGTCTTTTTACATAATCCCATACTTCTTGCAGGCTTTGTTCATTTCTTTTTCTTCTTTTTTCTTTTGGTTTCTCTTCTCGCTTCATTTCATTCATTTGATCCTCAATCGCTGATACTCTTTCTTCCAGTTGATCGAGTCGGTTACTGAAGCTTGTGCATTTGTCACGTATTTCTCGTGTCATGGTTTTCATCTCTGTCATTTCGTTTATGATCTTCTCTGCATTAATTAATCTAGCTGTCAATTCTTCCACTTTTTTTTCAAGATTTTTAGTTTCTTTGCGCTGGGTACGTAATTCCTCCTTTAGCTCTGAGAGGTTTGATGGAGTGAAGCCTTCTTCTCTCATCTCGTCAAAGTCATTCTCTGACCAGCTTTGATCCGTTGCTGGTGATGGGCTGCGCTCCTTTGCAGGGGGAGATGCGCTCTTATTTTTGAATTTCCAGCTTTTCTGCCCTGCTTCTTCCCCATCTTTGTGGTTTTATCTGTCTCTGGACTTTGATGATGGTGACGTACGGATGGGGTTTTGGTATAGGTGTCCTTCCTGTTTGATAGTTTTCCGTCTGACAGTCAGAAGGACTGTCTGTTGGTCTGTTGGAGATTGCTTGAGGTCCACTCCAGACCCTGTTTGCCTGGGTATCAGCAGCAGAGGTTGCGGAAGATAGAATATTGCTGAACAGCGAGTGTACCTGTCTGATTCTTTCTTTGGAAGTTTCCTCTCAGGGGTGACGCCACCCTGTGAGGTGTGGGGTGTCAGACTGCCCCTAGTGGGGGATGTCTCCCAGCTAGGCTACTCAGGGGTCAGGGACCCACCTGAGCAGGCAGTCTGTCCGTTCTCGGATCTCAACCTCCGCGATAGGAGATCCACGGCTCTCCCCAAAGCTGTCAGACAGAGTTGTTCGCGTCTGCACCGCCCCCGCTCTTTCCCCTAATGGGCTGCAGCTGTGCGCTGTCCGCAGCGGTAGAGTCTACAGAGACAGGCAGGCTTCCTTGAGCTGCTGTGAGCTCCACCCAGTTCGAGCTTCCCAGCGGCTTTGTTTACCTACTTAAGCCTCAGCAATGGCGGGCGCCCCTCCCCCAGCCTCGCTGCTGCCTTGCGGATAGATCCCCGCAGACGGCTGTGTTAGCAGTGAGGGAGGCTCCGTGGGCGTGGGACCCTCCCGGCCAGGTGTGGGATATATTCTCCTGGTGTGCCTGTTTCCTTAAAGCGCAGTATTGGGGTGGGAGTTACCCGATTTTCCAGGTGTTGTGTGTCTCAGTTCCCCTGGCTAGGAAAAAGGGATTCCTTCCCCCTTGCGCTTCCAGGTGAGGCGATGCCTCGCCCTGCTTCAGCTCACGCTGGTCAGGCTGCAGCAGCTGACCAGCACCGATTGTCCGGCACTCCCTAGCGAGATGACCCCAGTACCTCAGTTGAAAACGCAGAAATCACCGGTCTTCTGTGTCGCTCGCGCTGGGAGTTGGAGACTGGAGCTGCTCCTATTCGGCCATCTTGCTCCGCCCCCTCCCTTAGTTGACATTTTTAATTCAGCTATTTAAAATTAAAATAAATCTTATGACTTATAAAATATCAGATTACAGGAAATAATTCCTCTATAGCTGATTAAATTTTTTTAAGTAACTATCTTCCATACATGGGGCATATGTAAAGTTAAAAAATCTCTAGAAACTAGTTGACTTTGGTCGTTCAATTAAGTCTTCAGTATCTCAATTTCTTCACCAGTAAAGTGGGAATAAATATATATATCATTAAGTGAGGGTGAAATAAGGTGATATAGATTATGCAAGTTGGTAAACCTGTAAGCCCTCAGCAGATACTTGTTAGTATTCCCTCTCTCTCTAGACTGCAAAATTTTTCTGTTTTTTGAGGGGGAGAATGTTTCATTCATCACTGTCATCGAGTTTCAACACCTGTCTCATAGTAGGCACTCAATAAATGTTACAAGCTAATAGGCTTGGCTGTCTGCATTGGTAGAGTTTAGCTTTAGTCATGCAGCCTTCAAAATTTCCATGATTCTATTTTAGTCTGTATGGAATTGTGATTGAGACTGTCAGCCAAGACTAATGAGAATAAGGTGAAGAAATTTTATTAACCTTTAAACAAGCTCCCAGCCTTTCTAGGGAGCCACTGGTGATGAGTCATCATGCTATTTCTGTATGGCTATCAAGGCTGAGTTCAGAATAGAATCTTTGGTTGTGACAAGATGCTTTTATATAACATTTTATATAATACTAAAATGATATTTCAATTCAGATTTTATTTCAGAAAAAAACACATCCTAAAAAAGAGCAAAAGAAGCTTAGAGAAAATGTTAATCCTGGAAAATAACTACATATCTTCATAAAGCAATAAATGCAATATTTAATAATGTGCTGTCAAAGGAAGCTCAAAAATAGGATTTAGAAGTCTCAAATTCTTGTCCTTAGTATCTAACAACCTTTGTTATCTTGGGCACATTTTTATCCTGTTAGAAGCTTGATTTCTTTAGAGGAAGACTTTTGAACCAGACATTTTTCAGTATCTCTCACAAAACTGTGGATATGGACACTGAAATAAATTCTCATTGCATTATTTTATTCTCCTTGATATTAATGACAACCTGTTTGTCCAGAGCAATTTTCAGGCATGTGACACATATATTCTAAGGTTACGCTTCATAATACTGTATTTTTATTTACCATCAATGAAAAAATTTCAAGTTGTATATTGAGAGGCACTGTTTTTCAAAGTTTCCAGAATTTTCAAACATCAATGTAAACGGGCTCTTTTAGGGATATAACAGAGAACAATAATTTCTTCATTTGTTCTGTGGTTGGTTGGTGGTATCATTTAGCAGTCTCATAAACCAGACTGCATTTATGTTTGTGGATATTAAAACTGTATATATATATATACTTTTCCTTTTGTAAAAGCCACAGGAATCTAGGGACTATAATTATATCTGTACAGTATAACATGCTGGACTCTAGAGTGACAGGCTCTGAAAACAAGTGTTCTATTTTAGGACTTAACCTAAAATCTACTTTTTAAAAATTACTGAAACTTTGATAGAGCATAATATAAAGTTATTAAGAAAACAAATTTCAAATGTCTGATGCCACCCAGGTTTACTGAATGACGGCAATGAAACCTCAGAATTGATTTGAGACAAGTGCTGGGTGAAGCATCTCTGAATGCTAACCAGTTTAACTGGCTCACATGCAAGCTGTAGGCTCAAAATAATTTCAGTTCCCAATTCAGCTGGGGTACTGTGTTAATTATAAATTGAGCTTAAGATAATAATAATTAAATAATTAGTTCCTTTGTAAACTTCTCTTGTAGCAAGCTGTCTTCTCTTCAATACAGCTTCCTCACACACAAAAAATGGTTTTATAGTAAGCTTCGCACATAATTTATGTTACCTGTATTTAAAAGCAAACTCACCAGGCTTAGTGGAATAAATAATTTAGAAGTAATGGAAATGACATTATTGTTAAGAAAAAAACTATAAACTTGAAGCATTTCACTAAAGGTAACCATAATTATATTCACTAGGTCTACAAAGCAAGAAAATAATTAAATAAGAAATCTTTTCCCTCCCATGTTTTTCTGAATCATGCTGATAATATGCAACACACACCTATTGACATGTGCCTAATTCCTGGTTGACCATTCTTTCCTTTAACAGTGAAGAAAGCGTTTGTAAGTTTCTATTTTGTTGAGATAATTTTATATTTGCTCCAATTAATTCGTGCTGTCATTTATTATTGCTCATGTTTTTTTTTTTTTTTATTGTGAAATATATCATCCACATAGGGGAGTAAATACATAGTAAATAAGCATATTAGAGCATTAAAAAATAAAGCAAGCAGGTATCTACTATCCTGTTCACAAATTAGTAACTTTCCAGTAACCTGGATGCTGTTTCTCTCTGATTGCATCAGCCTACAACTCCCAGAAGTATTCATTATGTTGTCACTTTTTATACCTTTTTTTCACTGTTTTAGATTTACTATACCTGTATGTATCCCCTGACTATATCTACCTTTTCTATCTCTAAATGTTATACAAATGGAATTGCACTATGTATAATAATGTTTGTTTAATTATTTTTTTGTTCTATGTTTTATTTATTAGAGTTATCTATGCTGTGTCATGTCACTGTAGTTTATTTTTGTTGTTGATGAAATTGATGATGATGATATTATTCTATTATATTATTCACTCTATCTTCTTATTAAATATAACAATATCAGTATCAGCTTTTTAGTGATGGACCTCAGATATAAATCTATGTAGTCTGGCTCCAAATGCTGTACTCTTAAACATTTTATACATTATAACACATAATAATGCTGCAATATGTATTCTACATATAGCCTAGTGCAAATATATAATAATTTACCTAACATACACATTTATGACTGAAATTGATGGATTGTAGGCTATGTGAGAATGCAAATTCATTAGACCATTTAAAAAATTTTCCAAAATGGTGATAAAAGTTTATACATCACAACAGCATATGAATATTCCTATTGCTCCATTTTGTAACCAAATTAGACATTTAAATTTGTTCTAATTTAACTATATCCAACTACTGCAGAGTTATGTTCTCTAGAAATATTCTTTCATAAGTAAAAACAAATGAATAAATATTCCCCAAATTGTTTATAATTTCTTACTTCTGACATAGTTTTATTCTCGCTAAGTATTCTCTGTTCAAAGAAAAGTTGGACTGAACAATTCAGTGGTCTTACACTGTGTATTCAGTAGTCTTACACTGTGATTTTACTTTGAATTTTTAGTAACAGGTAAACAGCTTTTCACTTGTTGACTGCCTAATTGATTTTTTCTTTTGTAAAATGTCCATTAAAGGCTCCTATCTATTTTTAAACGGAGTCTCTCTCATTTTCTTATTGAATGTAATTTTCAATATTTTAGTAATTAGTTATTTTTTCAGATATATAAATTGCAAATATTTGTTCACAGTCAGTGTTTTCTACACTACCTTTATGGTATAATGATTTGCAACGCTGTTGAATGCATTACTTTTTTTTTTTTTTTAATTAGCAGCTGTTTGTGATCTGTTTTAAGAAACTATTGTCATGGAACCTTAAGTCACAAAATATTCTTTTTTATTCTCTTCTAAAATATTTATAATTTTGCTCTTCACATGTAAAATCCTGATGCACAAGGAATTGATTTTTATGTATAGTGTGATTGATATAAGAGCCTAGGTCAATAATTCCCATATTTAGATATTCAATATTCTAAGCAGCATTTGTTTATTTATTAGCAGAATTTTATTTAAAAACCCATCTTTTTATTAGTGATCTCTAGTGTCAACTCTGTCATATATTGAGTGACCATCTGTGCATAGAACTATTTCTACTATGTGTCATCTGTCTATATCAGAACTCTGTTTTCCTTCAAGGGTATCTTGGCTATTCTGAGTCATTTTAACTTCCAAATAAATTTTAAATTCAACTTCGTTTCTAGTTTTCCTGTTTATATTTTAATCCAAGCACCATTAACTACTATTAACAACTAACTCATGACACCTACTCGGTCATAGAAGAGTTGTTCCTAGCATCAATTTCAAGAAACAATTTATTTAAAGATTTGATTCTTTAGACAGCCACTTAGTTCCAGTGTTTTTCTGGGCTGCAAATTTTACTTTCCTACCTACTGAACCTACTTAGAGTTGAGTTCAATCTTTCTCTCTTATTGTGACAATCTTGAACATAGTCTTCCTTGTGTGTTAACTTGTCCAGTCCAATTTTTCTTTGAACAGAAAATACTTAATGAAAATGAAACTACGTCAGAAGTAAGAAATTATAAACAATTTTGGGAACATTTATTCATTTGTTTTTACTTATGAAAGAATATTTCTAGAGAACATAACTTTGCTGTAGTTGGATATAGTTAAAATTTAAGTAAATTGAATAATGGGTTCCTCTGATTTTAACTTAATGTGTTACAACGCAATTTGTAAGGCATTGGAGATAACATTAGCTTACCTCTGAAAATAAGTTCTCCCCAGTACTGGAAGGCTTTTTGCTAACATATGTAGATCTAGTCTACAATATAATGGAGTTTAAAGATGTGCAGTTTTAACAAGGTCTCAATATGTTACTTTTTACAAAGAAGCTAAAATTGGTCGATTTTAACTAAGAAGGATATCAGGGACCTGTAATTATCCAAGGATTGTAGTTCAAGAAAGGACTTAGGCAGAAACAAATCATTTTTCAATTAGATTATTTTCTTATACATAAACACTTTCTGTAAACATAGGGAACACAGGAATATATTACAAGTATCTTTGAAATTTTTAGATATATAAGCAAGATAGAAATACTTGTTTTTCTTTTACTAGACTTACTTTCTAGTCTTTGTCTTCATAGAGTAACCACTGATGAGCTGTAATGCTTAACAATTAGCTCTCAAGAGAACCAAAAAAAAAAAAAAAAAAAAAAAATTCCTAATGTGTAGTGTTTGCCAATATCCATGATATAAGTATTCAAGCTTCTATAGTGACATCACTGAATAAGGAGTTGGGAGGAGACATGCACAACCAGTTCTTTTTTTTTTTTTTTGAGGCAGAGTCTCGCTCTGTCGCCCGGACTGGAGTGCAGTGGCCAGATCTCAGCTCACTGCAAGCTCTGCCTCCCGGGTTTACGCCATTCTCCTGCCTCAGCCTCCCGAGTAGCTGGGACTACAGGCGCCCGCCACCTCGCCCGGCTAGTTTTTGTATTTTTAGTAGAGACGGGGTTTCACCATGTTAGCCAGGATGATCTCGATCTCCTGACCTCGTGATCCGCCCGTCTCGGCCTCCCAAAGTGCTGGGATTACAGGCTTGAGCCACCGCGCCCGGCCACAACCAGTTCTTAAAAACTGCTATGAGCCCATTTCAGCATACTAATAGTTACAGATCAAATTTAGCATTAATGAATCTCTACTTACCAATTCTGGTTATCTCCTTGCAGACACTAGACAGAATTGTGTTTTCTTTCCCTTGTGGTTGAGTAAGGCCGTGTAACTACTGCTGGCCAAGGAGTGATAGCAGAGGTGGTACATAATATTTTGTCTTAAATATTTAATTGCCTTTGAAAAACCCTCCAGAGCTCTCTTTTGCCTCTGCCAAGGTCATGAGCATCTTTCTTGTCATCACTTCAGTCTTAGAGTCAATATGAAAACCAAAAGGAGAAAAATAATCTGTGATAGACATGTATATGAATGAGCATTAAGTCTTTCTAACATTGAACCACTGAAATGTCAGGATTGTTTGTTACTGCAACATAACTGATACGGTTTGACTCTGTGTCCGCACCCAAATCTCATCTGTAGCTCCCATAATTCCCTGGTGTTGTGGGAGGGACCCAGTGAGAGATGACTGAATTATGGGGCAGATCCTTCCCATGCTGATCTCATGATAATGAATGGGTTTCAAGAGATCTGATGATTTTAAAAATGGGAGTTGCCCTGTACAATTTCTCTTTTTGCCTGCTGACATCCATGTAAGACGTGACTAGCTCCTCCTTGCCTTCTGCCATGATTGTGAGGCCTCCCCAGCTGTGTAGAACTGTAAGTCCAATAAACCTCTTTCTTTTGTAAATTGCCCAGTTTTGGGTAAGTCTTTATCAGCAGTGTGAAAACAGACTAATACAATAACCTAGCCTATTCTGTCTGATAAAACCAATTTTCCCAGTGATTAAAAAAGTCTCTCCATTTAAACATTAAAATATTAAATCAACTTATGTCAAACACTGCAATTTGATTTTTTAAATCCAAATGCCAAGTTGGCACAGTCTGTACTGTTCACCTCAGCCAAATTCCAATAGGTATTTTCATCTTTCTTGTCTTTTTGACAAAAATATATTTGGACTAGAAGTCAATGTTTTAAAGATTCAGAAAAAGAGGTGATGTTTCATTCACTTACTTTCACTTGTTAAAAGTTTATAGTCTTACTATGTGGCTAAGTAGTATATAGAAGTGATAGTACTTTAAATCAAACATTTTGGTGTATATTCTATGATTAACATACCTGATGTTTTTATGACACTCACCTATACTCAAAAGAAATGAAGCATAAAAAGACTTTTGAAGATTAGGTTATTTTTTAATTATCCAAATTAAAGACATTAAAAAAATAGATAAAGACAGTGAATGCATGCTATAAGTATTTCTGACTAATTTATAAAGTCAAATGCGTTATTAAAACTTGCTGAAAAAAAAGGAAAGGCAAATTCAAGCAAAATGATGCCCAATGAGCCTATTTCAAGTGCTATTGTTTTCTATGTTAATCAGGTCCTCTAAGAACAGAGATCACACCTCTCAATTTTCTAGGCTGAGGAGCATTACCCACTGGGTCTGAAAGGTGTCAGATTTTGAACTGCATAGTTTTGTCACAGGAAATTGAGTTATACAGCAGTTATTTTCTTGTTGTGTTTTTCCAAGTAATGTTGTCTCTGGAAAACAGAGTGAGGCAGCAAGAGCTAAATCAAAATGATGTCTGTTTTAATTTCTTCTTAACGTCATTTATACAAATGACTTGCTTTGTAATTAAATGAATGCTGAATATGAAAGAATTATGAAAGATACATCAGTTTCACAGTAGTACCTATGTATGTATGTAGAGAATAAACATAAGACTAATACGTCACCACACAATCCTGTGAAAGTCAAATCTTGTACTGCAGACCAATTTTAGATGTGATTTTAGATGTGATGACCTAAGACAAGTTTTAACACACAGTTTTATAATATGATACATTATAAAATAATTGTTTAATGAAAAGCTAGATGTCAATATTTAGCACACACTTGTGTTAACATTTTCTTATTTTTATAAAACTCAGTGATGCCAAAAATAAAACTCATCTGATCTCAATCTCAAGAAAACCTTATGTTTGTGATTGCCTTTATATCCTGCTGGATGTCTGCCCTACATTACTGTAGATATATGTGGCTGTACAGTTGTAGGAAAGTTTTGTAATGTATAGTTAAGCTAAAAAACAAAAGAAAAGATACATAAAACATCATTTTGTGTGTATCCCAATCACGAGGGTAAAAAATGTTTTAATAGCTGATATGGAAATACACCTATTTGAGAGAACTGAGAAAGATGTCTAGATAAATCTATTGCTGACAGAAGAGAGAAATCTGAAGACCTGATGATGTTGGAATTGGGAGAAACAAAGAGCTCAAAAGAGAAGAGCAAAACTCTTTACAGTGTAAACTCTTCATACTGAATAAAATAAAAATTGTATTAAAAAAAAAACAAGACAAACATTTGGGAACATAGGAGCCTGAGACAGTCCCTTAGGCTAGCGGTGAGGGGAGATCACATGAGAAGGAGCCAGGGAGAGACCCACAGCTGTAGCATGACCAAAATAAAAATTAAAACTTAAGATTTTTAAGGATATTTAAGGATACCATTTATTATATGCCTAACTTCTATATAATATAAATATATTTTATAAATATAATATAAGGAATATTATATTCCTTGTTGTTATGGTTAATATTGAGTATCAACTTGATTGGATTGAATGACGCAAAGTATTGTTCCTGGGTGTGTCTGTGAGGGTGTTGCTAAAGGAGATTAACATCTGAGTCAGTGAACTGGGCCCACCCTCAAATTGGCTGCCGGCACAGCTAGTATAAAACAGGCAGAAAAAGTTGGGAGGAATAGACTTGTTGAGTCTTCTAGCCTTCATTTTTCTCTCATGTTGGATGCTTCCTGCCTTTGAACATTAGACTCCAAGTTCTTGAGCTTTTGGACTTTTGGACTTACACCAGTGGTTTTCCAGGAGCCTTTGAATGCAGACTGAAGGTTGCATTGTCAGCTTCACTGCTTTTGAGGTTTGGGACTTAGACTGGCTTCTTTCCTCCTCAGCTTACAGATAGCCTATTGTGGGACTTCACTTTGTGATCATGTGGGTCAATTCTCCTTGTAAACTCCCCTTCATATATACATATATCCTACTACTTCTGCCCCTTTAGAGAGCCCTGATACTCATTCTCTAATGAACTTTATAAATCAAACTACATAATACTGAAATTAAGCCCATCTACACTGCTAAAATAGAAAACAACTTTAGCTACCATTCTATAACCCCTTTCACTATCACATGGACAAACCCTTTGAGACAGACTACTGAAGTCTAAGTTTTCTTGCTGAAATTATTGGAAAGGCCATCTGGGAAGGCCTGATTTTCAAACCTGGGCCAGTAATTGTAGGACAGAAA
Organism: Trachypithecus francoisi; assembly: GCF_009764315.1. Classification (NCBI taxonomy): domain Eukaryota; kingdom Metazoa; phylum Chordata; class Mammalia; order Primates; family Cercopithecidae; genus Trachypithecus; species Trachypithecus francoisi. The sequence goes on along the minus strand of NW_022681454.1, from coordinate 85,945,255 downwards.
TTAAATTTTAGCACAAAAATACTGCATGGTAGGTATATGAAACCAGACACAGAGACAATGTTAGCCATAGGAAGTATAACAGTGGTTCAGAACATGATGAAAAAGTCAAACTCTGCAAAATATCTGAAGAGGCTTATTCAGTCAGACACGAGTGTCGATGGCCCATGACACAGCCTTAGGAGATACTGAGGGTATGTCCTCAAGTTGGTTGTGTTATACCTTGGTTTAGTACATTTTAAGGAGACAGAAGTTACACACAAATACATAAATCGATACATGTAAGGCATACATTGGTTTGTCCTAGAAAGGTGGGACATCTTAAAAGTGGAGGCAGGTTCTAGATTCTAGGTAGATTTAAAGATTTCCAGTGGTAATTGCTTGAAAGAGTTAAGCTTTGCCCAAGAAGTTAAAGTCAAAATAAAGAAATGCTTGAGTTAGAATATGGGGGATCATGGAAACCAAGGTTCTTGCTGTGTATATAAAGCCTGCATGTAACAGGCTCCAGAGGGAATAGATGTGGTAAATGCATCTTATGGGACCTTAAAATACATAGCAGACTCTATAGGAACGACCTAGTAAGGGAAATAGATTCTCTGCAGAATGCAAATTTCCCCCACAAAAGACAGCTTTGTATGGCCATTTCAAAATGTGTCAAAGAAAAATATACTTTGGGGTAAAATATTTTGATTTCCTGGACCTGCTGCCTGTTTTGTGATGTCACACCAGAGTCAGGTTGGAATATGGTGTTCTATTGCTACAGAGTCAGTTTTGCCAGTCTTTTGATCTTTGATCTTGATTTTAATGTTAATGCTGATCAATTGTGTCTAAAGGCCAAAGAGAGGGATTATAACAGGCGTGTATGTCCAAGCCCCTTTACTCATCAAGGCCTGAACTAGTTTTTCAGGTTTCTTGGGATTTCTTTGGCCCTGTGGGGGGTCCATCCAGTAGGTTGGGGACTTGGAATTTTAATTTTGGTTTACAAGTGAAATTTACAGGTCAAAGACAAGCTTACCTAGATCTCAAGAGTCTTAAAAAATTGTAACTTCATATAAAATAATAACTACATTAGTAATAACTCTAGGTGGTGAGATAAAGAACTGTTTGTATTTATTTTTTCTTTCCAATTTCAGATAATAAACATGACATATCATGTAACTTTTTATTTAGAAGATTTAGAAATTAGTGCAAATGAACATGGAAGCACAGTAACAATAGCTATTAGGAAACAAAACCAGTTTTGCATTATGAAAATTTTTATATAGATTGTTGGTCAATTTGGAGACTTTTTTTCCCTTGTTGTTTAAATGACAAATATACAATCTATATGATAATGACACATATCAATACAATCTATATGATAATAACAACAAATATGTCAATCTATATGAAACATATTTTGTTCTAAAATAGGTTTGACCTTATTTTTGACAAGCAATTTTCAAATTTTTTTTTTTAAGTTTAGGAGAGATATTTTTGAGTTCAAATTATAACCCATTAGAAATCCCTAGGTAATAATCATGCATTAATGGAGAAGCAAGGTAAATTTAATTTGAAATGAATTAAAAAATTCCCAAGGCATATAGATGCTTGTATGAGTTGTTAGCATCAGAGACATCTTTCAAAATGTGCAATGATGCTGCCTCTGTTCTAGTCATTAATTAATTTTTATTCCTTCCTCAATTAATCTACTCTGAATATTTCAACACATTTTATTCCAGTATTTCTTATTTAATTCTGTTTTTCTAGTAAGCAGATCCTGGAATTAAGTGTGAACCCTATTTACTAAGACAGCTTCCATCCATTTGTTTGAACAGGATAAGCTACATATATAAAGAAAATTGTCTAACTGTAATTCATTTCCTTAATCTTTCTCATTACTGACCTCATTCCATTGCTATTCTGTTGATTTTTCTACTTCCAGAAATATTCCCAAGCACTTTAATCCTATGCCACAGTGGCTGCTTTAGTCTCTGGCTGTAGAATACCTCAAATATTTGAACCCTCGCCCTGTGTGTGTGTGTCTAAGAACACTTCAAAGATTATTCAACTGAAACACCTGTTGATTATTTAATGTTATATTTAGGGATCCAATTACAATCAATGTGATCTCTTTAATCACCATTCTTCAAAATTTAGTCTTTCTCAAATTTTGAATTTTCAAACTCTTGGACCTATGGCAGCAGAAATGTTCTTTCCTTCAAATGTTTTTTTTTTTTTTTTTTTTTTTTTTTTTTTTTTTTTTTTTTTTTTTTTTACTGGATCCATGGGGTGTATCTACAGTATTTTGTTTGCTTGCCTCATCCAGTTTCTTGCCTCCTCTCAAGCAAACCAAATTGTATAGATAGATCAATGGAGGGATGGATAGATAGATCAACGCTAGATAATTTTTACTTATTAAGTAGTCTTAAGTAGTTCTCTTCCACTACATCATGTTTACAGGTATAAAGCACATTAATCTTTTTTCTTTCCTAAAACAATTCTCCAAAAATGTTCTTGTTCCATCCTCAATAATACATATTTATGAACATAATAATTTCTTCATCTGTCCAATCATCCATTGCACAGACAAATTCTGTCAATCATCACCTCTCTGAATAAAACAATTCTACCCTCTCATTCTTTCAAAATATATTCTCAAATTTTTTTGTCTTTCTTGACTCCCTTTAGTGTGCATCATCTTCTCTAAGCTTTCTTTTTTAACCTTACTAAATAAATTTGTGGATATGATTTCATAGCATCTTAAAAATACTGCATCAACATATTTTTAAGACAATGCTTAAATCTAGGTTTTCCTAGGCTTCCATTCCTATTTATGTCTACACAATATGGGTTTCCAGTTACCCAGGGGTTGTCTCCCAAAATTGTTTCTTGGTTTTCTCTCATATGTTGAGGTAAGGCCTCTAAACAATTTTATGAACGTATATCCTCTTAGAGAGAGATAGTTCCATAGACTCTGTGACTTTTCCCCTCTTTTTGTCAAATACATTTTAGGTGTGACTCATCTTTTATCAATTAAAAGAAAAGATTTCTGTCTTCACTAGACCCATCAACAAGAGCAGTGAAGGGCATTTCTTATTCCCTTTCATATTTATCTAAGCTGATCTTTGAGATTTTTGCATTTCCCCTAAAATTTTATTTTTTCCAATGTAATTAGCTTATGCTATTAGTCTCTATTTTCCTTTTTAAAGTTGCTCTCTTTTTGAGTTAAAGAAAAAAATGTTTCTCTTTGAACTTTCTCAGAACAAATGGTTCTCAGAAAAAATCTTTCATATTTGTTTGTTTTTTTAATTACCGCCTTTATTTTTGTGTTTTTAATAATGCCCTAGAGGTGTATTTCTTTTCCAAGCTCATGAGATGTTATGTATCTTTTAAGGGTGGCTTCTTCCCCAATTGTCTTTATGTGTTCATTGATAAAATTACCATACTCTGTGATTGAATCTCAGAGATAGTGTGAGGGGGTCTAATAGATCTTTGGACTCAAGACAAGTTTTACCACTAGTGTTCCATCCTTAGCCTTAGATGAAATTACTCAGAGCATAAAGAAGCACAATTTGGGACAGAGGATTAGGCATTATCAATCATTATTTATCCATGACTAATACAACCATTAGGCAAAACCTTTTTCACTGGGCAGCATCTTCCTTACCCCACAAGAATTAGAGGAATAAAATTACTACATGCCTTTTCTGATACTTTGTAACTATGTGCTGAAAAAATATTGTAAGAAATATTGAAGACTGCCATAATTATTATGACATGAACAGCACATCCTACTCTGAAGTTCAAATCACTGATATGGTTTGGCTGTGCTCTGACCCAAATCTGGTCCTGAACTGTAACTCCCATAGTTCCCACGTGCTGTGGGAGGGACCTGTGGGAGGTAATTGAATCATGGGGGCAGGTCTTCCCCAGGCTATTCTCATGAGAGTGAATATGTCACATGAAATCTTATGGTTTTAGAAAGGGGAGTTTCCATGTACAAGCCTTCTTCTCTTGTCTGCCACCATATGAGACATGCCTTTCACCTTCCACCATGATTGTAAGGCCTCCACAGCCACGTGGAACTCTAAGTCCAATAAACCTCTTTATTTTGTAAATTGCCCAGTCTCAGCTATGTCTTTACCAGCAGCATGAAAATGGACTAATACAACCACATTGACTTTATCCAATTCCATGGTTCAAAATTCAGACTGTAGTGATGAATGAGATTAATTTTAAGAAGAAAAAAGGCACATTTGTTATACATCAAAGAAAGATGCCCAATAATTCCTACATCACTGCCTATAAATATCAGCTAGTATTTACCCGTCATGGTGGCTTACCACTAAGTTTTAGAGAAAGTTAATTGATCATCCAACTAAAATATCATGAGAGAGTGTTTCCTGCACTTCACCACACCTGTATTTATTGATATGAAGTACTGCATTAGCTCATCTTGACACTTAAGATGCACTTTTTAAATACTAAACTCTCCAAACATGTTTCTGAGGGCACCAGCCAAGTTTGCTCTTAATATTTACTCTGGCTTCATAGGATAAAAAGCCACAGTGTTGTCATCTAGTAATCTTATCACCATTGCCTTGTCCAAAAACTTGGGGTCCTGATTTGAATTTTGCTCCTCAATGCCAGTTTATGTTTAAATCCTGAAGATTTCCTGGGAAATGATCTGTATATTAAGAATGTAGGATTGTATTTGCCTAAAACTTCTTCACTCTAGAATATAATCAATTGAGAGGATTCAAAAAAAAAAAGACTTGCAAAATGAGAGTAAGAGCCTCTTAAAGTTGGGCATGTCACCTACACCACCAAGAAAAAATCAGTTTTCTGGAAAGAAGTGATTGGAATTAACTACTTGGGAACTCTGAAACCGATTGGACACTTATAACAATCAAGAAACTCTTTGATGAAGAAAGAATTGATGATTCTTTGATATGATCCAGACATCTATTGCCAGCTCTTCAGCCTTCTGTGTGGAGAACAGCCCACATTACTTCATTCCTGGAGCATCTGACTGGTGCCAGGATGCGTAGTAAGGACCTTGTCTTCCAAGAAATTGGGGTTATGCTGTTTGGTAGAAGCGGTTGACAATGGCTTTTTTGGGGGGGGTGATAATAAAGTGTTCCAAACTATAGTAGTGGTGATGGTTGCACAACTTTTTTAATATATTAAAGTATATTTAAAATTTTGAAGACTGTTTTAGCAGTTTCTTAAAGGATTATACATAAACCAACTATATGAACCTACAAATTCCCTCTCACATGTCTTTTCAGAAGAATTGAATATATGTCCACACAAAGGCTTGTAGGTACATATTGACATCATGATAACTCATAATAGCAACAAAACACCCAGGAAAAAAATCCACGTGACTGTCAACTGTGAATGGGTAAACAAAATGTTGCATATCTATGCAATGGTACACTATTCAGCAATAAAAAGGAACAAACTAAATATGCATCCATCTAACATAGAAAATCCTCAAAAACCTTACACTGAATGGATGAAAGCAGAAACGAAAGATTTATTATATTTATAAGGGATTTCCTGGAAAGGCAAACCTATAAAGACAGAAGATCAGTAAATGCCTCAGGCTGAGGCTAAGAGTGAAGACTGAAAGAAAATAGACACAAAGGAACATTTTGGGATGACACAAATGATTTAAAACTAGATGGTGGTTTTGGTTACATAACTTCATAAATTGACTAATGATATTGAATAATGCACTTATTGTATGTAAATAAAAATTAAAAAGTGCTTTAAAATGAGCAAACATTTCATATCATTTCTACCTCTAAAGTGTAGACAACTGGCACACTTGCATTGTCTAACACATTTTTTTTTTCTATTTCATAAATTGCTACCTATATCTCCATATCAAATTTTCAGAGAGGGCATCTGATGTATGAGATTTTTATTATAATATAAGGAACAATTAATAGTTACACCCACTGGCTTCTATTCCTATATAGAATTATAATTAAGAATCTGACCTCCTATGATAACACCATAAAAGGGCAAAAAGAGTTAACTGGTGCTTTCGTATGATATAATAATCAAGGTTATTATTTGTGTGCATAAATGCTACTCCTTGTCATTTAGTCATGAACGTGATTTAAAACAGCCCTGAGTTTGTAAAACTACACTTAAGTTGAGGACAAAGAAAGTTTGGCACATGAGCTCATTTTTCATGTGGACTTCAAGGTAGTTGAAGTCAGTGGGAAGAAAACGGGTTCTTCAACATATCACAGAGCAGAAGAAAATGAATCACATAGATCAGTCCTAATCTATACGTCATTTATTCCCAATTATTTCCCTTGAAAGGAGGGGTGCCTAATTGAACATAATTTGGGGGAGAGTCTGACATCTATTGGGCTTGTTTTCTTTGCTTGGTATCACTGTGATGATATGGTTAGTCCCAAAACACCACATTCACTTAAATCTGCTACCAAAAAGGAATCATCTTGTTTTTCTCTCTCTTTTTAAAATTATACCAACTACCATCCTCCTTCCATTCTCCCAGAGTTTAAGTTGAATTCATGTGAGTGTAGGAAGTTTCATCATAGTATCTGCCCCGCATATCAATTTGTTGCCTCTCAGTTCCAAATTTATACACACACGCTCTGTCTGTCTCAAAATGCACAGAATTCCTTTAAGCATCCTTACTGTAGAGTGAACACACTATTCAGCTTTCTCAGTAGAGGGCACTAGAGGGATATTGCAAAAGAAAGGGCTCTCCTTAAGTTTCCCTGTTGAGTCAACAGTGCAGGCTGAAGCCATCAGGTGAAGCTCAACTCCAGCTTTGGTGTTGGCCAGAATACATGGTCTCTTGGTGACACTGTAGCCCCAAAGTGGCCCAGTGATCACCTTCAGATTGTCCTCTAAACCCACAAACCAGTGCCTGAAAGGCTTTCTTTCTACCTTGGCATCCTGAACTCTTCTGCATGTCTCTGACATCCGCTTGCTCCCTGTGCTGTTGAAAGGCACCCCTCCTACTATCTCGAGTGTTTCTTTTTCCTGTTCATGGACTTCAGGCTAATATTTGGTCTAGTCAAATTGGTGAATCTTTCTGATATCCAATAGGTAAAACTATACCTTCTCCAATAAAGTCTAGACACCAGCCTTCAAGAGACTGGGTAGTGGTTGTTTGAGGGGTGGTGGGAGGCACTTTCAAAGTTGTCCTTCCATAGGTATTCTCCTTCAGTTCTAGGGCACTAAGTAGACTTTCCCTAATTATGTGCCTCCTGTGTTACTCACTGTGTGAATTCTAAGTCTTGATTTGAACCAGCTTATTAATATAGTTTGTTGTGTATCTTAGGATCTTTATTTTGTTGTTATTGCTGAAATTGGCACCATTTATTACATCCCTAATGTTAAAATATGAGAAAAAATAAATTATTGCTTAATTAAAAGTAGGAAGAAACTCTAGAAGGCTTTAAGAGAAAATGATAAAAATTGTTTCCCAATTGTGATGGGTGGTGCTCAGGGAGTGAGGAAGACTTTGCCATGTATACTTTTTTTATTTGTTTTTGCAATAAAACATAAATTACATAATTTTTCCCATTTTAAATATTCAAAGTGTACAATTTGAAGACATTATGTGGGGAAAAGAAAGATCAGACTGTTACTGTGTCTATATAGAAAGAAGTAGACATAAGAGACTCCATTTTGTTCTGTATTTGAGAGGCTGTTAATCTGTGACCCTACCCCCAATCTTGTCCTTGCAAGAGACATGTTCTGTGTGTGGTGACTCAAGGTTTAAAGGATTTTGGGCTGTGCAGGGTGTGCTTTGTTAAACAAGTGCCTGAAGGCAGTATGCTGGTTAAAAGTCATCACCATTCTCTTAATCTCAAGTACCCAGGGACACGTACACAGCCAAAAGTCACAAGGACCTCTGCCTAGGAAAGCTAGGTATTGTCCAAGGTTTCTCCTCATGTGATAGTCTGAAATATGGCCTCGTGGGAAGGGAAAGACCTGCTCGTCCCCCAGCCGGACACTCGTGAAGGGTCTGTGCTGAGGAGGACTAGTATAAGAGGAAAGAAGGCCTCTTGGCAGCTGAGATAGAGAAAAGCATCTGTCTCCTACCCATCCCTGGGTACATCTCGGGGTAAAACCGGATTGTATGTTCTATTTACTGAGAAAGAAGAAAACCGCCTTAGGGCGAAAGGTGGGACTTGCTAGCAATGCTGCTCTTTATGCACTAAAAAGGTTTATGGAGATGTTTGCATATGTTTATCAAGGCACAGCACTTTTCCTTAAACTTATGTCACAGAGATCTTTATTCATATGTCTTACTGCTGACCTTTTCCCTATGATGATCCTATTATCCTGCCACTTCCCTTTTTCTTTGATGGTAAAGATAATGATCAATAAATACTGAGGGAACTCAGACACAGGTGCCGGCGCGGGTCCTCTGTATGCTGAGCGCCGGTCCCCTGGGCCCACTTTTTCTTTCTCTATACTTTGTCTCTGTGTCTCATTTCTTTTCTCAAGTCTCTACCTCCACCTAACGAGAAATGCACACAGGTGTGGAGGGGCAGGCCACCCCTTCATCTGGTGCCCAATGTGGGTGCTTTTCTCTAAGGTGAAGGTACGCTGGAGCGTGGTCATTGAGGACAAGTCCACAAGAGACTCCCTGGTACGTCTATAGTCAGCCTTGAGGTAAGCTTGTGCACTCGGAAGAACCTAGGGTAACAATGGGGCAAACTAAAAGTAAATATGCCGTTTATCGATCGCAGCTTTATTAAAATTCTCTTAAAAAGAGGGGGAGTTAAAGTCTCTACCAAAAATCTAATTACGCTATTTCAAACAATAGAACAGTTTTGTCTATGGTTTCCGGCACAGGGAACTTTAGATCTAAAAGACTGGGAAAAAATTGGCAAAGAATTAAAACAAGCAAGTAGGGAAGGTGAAATCATCCCACTTACAGTATGGAATGATTGGGTCATTATTAAAGTACCCTTAGAACCGTTTCAAACAGAAAAAGATAACGTTTCAGTTTCTGATGTTCCTGAAAGCTGTTTAGTAGATCGTGAAAAAGAGGCAGGGATAGAATCCCAGAAAGGAACAGGAAGTTCACACTGTAAATGTGTAGCAGAGCCAGTAATGGCTTGGTCAACGCAAAATGTTGAGGATAATCAATTACAGGAGGTGATATATCCTGAAACGTTAAAATTGGAAGAATAAGGTCCAGAATTAGCAGAGCCATCAGAGTCTAAACCACAATGGCCAACTCCTCTTACAGCAGCTCAGATGCTTGTAACTTTACCACCTCAAATGCAGGTTAAACAAGTACAAACTCCAAAAGAAGATCAAATAGAAAAAAATCTAGTCTCTTATGTCTACTTATTTCCATATAAACACAGTAACAGTCTGATCTTTCTTTTCCCCACATTAAATGTATTCTGTGAATACATTGAATGTTGTTAAACCACTACCACTATGTATTTCCAGAAATTTTTAAACATCCTAAATAGAAATGCTAAATTCACTAAGCAGTGTGTCCCCATTTTCCCCTGATTTTTGCCCCAGGTAACATCTATGCTACTGTTTGTATCTAAAAATTGTCTGCTAGATATCCAGCATAATCCAAATAATCCAATATTTATCCTTTTGAGTCTTGATTTATTTTGTTTAACAGATTTTCAGGGTTTATTCATATCATAAGATATATCAGAACTTTACATATTTTTATGGCTAAATAACCTCCTGTTGTATGGATATGCTATATTTTTGTATCTATTCATCTGTTGGAATTTTGGGTTGTGTCGAAAACAGACTTTTGGTGAATTTTTAAAAATGCTACTATGAGCATTGGTGTACAAGTAAGTGTTTGAGTCCCTGTTTTCAATCGTTTGGGAAATATAACTAGGAAGGGAATTGCTGGACATTGACTTAAAATTTGTTTGAGTAGGAAATTTGAAATATTAAAACAATGTATTCATAATCTTATATTTTAAAAATTATGGCCGGGCGCGGTGGCTCAAGCCTGTAATCCCAGCACTTTGGGAGGCCGAGACGGGCGGATCACGAGGTCAGGAGATCGAGACCATCCTGGCTAACACGGTGAAACCCCGTCTCTACTAAAAAATACAAAAAACTAGCCGGGCGAGGTGGCGGGCGCCTGTAGTCCCAGCTACTCGGGAGGCTGAGGCAGGAGAATGGCGTAAAAACCTGGGAGGCGGAGCTTGCAGTGAGCTGAGATGGGCCACTGCACTCCAGACTGGGTGACAGAGCGAGACTCCAGCCTGGGTGACAGAGCGAGACTCCGTCTCAAAAAAAAAAAAAAAAAAAAAAAAAAAAAAATTTATGTATCAAAATATGCCAGTCACTGTTGTCTAAAGAAATTCACGAGGAAAAACAACTGCTCTCTACTCTTGCATTTAAACTAAATTTTTAAAGATTGTCCTTCCATCGGGTAAGTTACCTAATTGCTAGACTCTTGGTTGTGTGCTCATAACTAAATATGTCCCATTTTCATAGATTTTGAAGCTAATTATTACATTTTCTACCCAATATTTCAACATAATACAACAATAGTTTCTCGTATTGTCATTATCTGGGTAACTATTTAAAATTATTTAGCAGTTAATTTAATTACATTTGGCACATTCCCTTATAATTTTCCCCACTCATCACTTTTTCTGGACTGTCTATTAAGTACAGGAGACATAATATAATAACGTAATTCAAAGTTAAGATTCAACAAGCATCTTGCAATGTTTTGTGTTTGTAAGACAAGATTTTGTATTATCCTTCCTTGTGAAGAGCACATCTTCTAGCATCACCCTATGACAGAGGTGAAATTGCCTTTCATTCAGGTGTGAGATCTTCCAGCATGCTGGAGAAACAGACTTCCAACCTCATATCACAAGGTTTGAAATTACACTGGAAATCACAATGTCCCTTTTCTTGACAGGAACAGCAGGAAACAATATTCAGTTCAGACAGAGATAGAGACCCCCTACCTATAATGGCTTAGATTGATTTTCAGAAAAGTTTCTTCCTTTTTTAAAAATAATAATTGCCTATGACACACTCTGTCTAGTATCTTTCTGCTTCTGCATTTTTTTTTGACTCTATGCCTACTTCCCTTTCTCTGTAACTTGTGCTTCATTCATTTTTGTTATGTTGGAATATTAATTACGAAAATGTGGTTCGAGTGCAGTGCCCCTAAAACATCATAATGACTACTTGTTATTGGCATCAACACAAGAATGTTACCAGTACTTCTGTGTTCTCTATGAATATGGTACAGTCTAAAGTAAGTCTTTTCCTTGCCTTCTAAAGAAATATCCATTATATTCAATGCTGTCTAAAAATCAAAATTACCCCACTTCTCCAAAAGGATCCATAACTTTAACTGATTACATGTATTTTTAAATGATAATTAGATCAGAGTGTGTTTCAAATTATTTAACAGATAGTTTCAAGAATTTTATAAAAAAATGAGTATTTTAAAATACAGGCTTTATCTACTACACATTGATTAGTAACATTCTAATAGGTATTGAGATGAAAAATATTAATACCAATGTATTTTTGAAAGAATGGACAGGCATACAATGGCATAGCATAATGGATGACATATTTAAAGGCCTGCTTCTAAATGCTTGTGAGTACAGTGCTACAACTTCTACCTCTTAAATGCATGTGGTACTTCTAAGAAATGTTAGCTCTGGTTGTGAGCAGTGTCTCACACCTGTAATCCCAGCACTTTGGGAGGCCGGGGAGGGCAGATCACGAGGCCAGGAATTCAAGATCAGCCTGACCGATATGGTGAAACCTCCTCTCTACTAAAAATACAAAACTTAGCTGGACTGGTGCCGCGTGCCTGTAGTCCCAGCTACTCGGGAGGCTGAGGTAGGAGAATCCCTTGAACCTGGGAGGTGAAGGTTGCAGTGAGCCAAGATCGTGCAACTGCACTCTAGCCTGAGTGACAAAGCAAGACTCCATCCCCCCCCCGCCCCACCCCCCCAAAAAGGGAATTTATTATTTTGAAGTACTTTGCACTCTAAGCCATGTGAACCCAATGTGAAAAAATTAGGAACAGATACAGCCTATTAAGCCAAAACACAAAAGATACAAACCAAATCATTACAGGATTTAGATGTTTTGTATCAGTATTTTCCATAGTTGCAAACAGACAAATAAAGAGACATTAAACTGTGACTTGTGCTTTTTGTTAGCAATTAGTACTTCTGAGAATTGAGCATCAAAAACAATACAGGAATTTTACTCATATTCTGCATCACTTTTATAAACAACAAATTACTGCATTTTCCATTATTCTGATAATGTTGAAATAAGTAAAGTAATTTTTTGAGAAAGAATATACTGAAATAAGGGTAAAAACCCCACATATCTGACATCTATTTCCAAGAACTGTTTTATTAGGAGGGCAGAGCAGCCTGCAACACATCTCTCTTCAATGACAGGCGCCCATGTGATTTTTCAACTGACAATTCTAGTATAAATATAGCTATAATGAATTAAATTCTATAATCCATAAATGTAAGTCATAATAGCAGATTGCATATCATATGCTATTTTGTCAGATTAAATATAAGAAATATGTGAATTCTTCAAATTTGGTGCTTGACATTCTAAAATGGTCCCTTTCCCACTCTTGACAAACCTTGAAACTAATGATTAACTCCTATTCATGAAGGTTAAATTCCTATTACATGATTTGTTGAGCATCTACTGATGGTATTTATGATATTTTAAATCTAATTCCAATAAAACTTGGTAAAACTTTATCAGTCTGTTTTCCTTTTAAACTTTGTGGATTCAATATTGGTTGATTTTAAGTACTCATTATATTCATTATTTTCAATTATATCCTGGAATGTTATTTTCACTTATGGGTAGACAGTTGGAGAAAGGTCATAAAAGAAAATAAGAGATATTTCTCAAATGTTTTGATAGATATTAAAGCAAAATAATGCAGCAAAATAGATTTTTTAGTCAAAGCATAGTAGGGGAAAGTATATATCCTCATGTGAAATATGTTATATAAATAGCTATACTGTATTTTATTTGTATTATTTTTATTGTTATATAGTTACTATTTTTTCAACTATTTTTGATTTAAAGTTGGAGGAATCTGCAGATGCAGAACCCACAGGTACAGAGGGCCAACTGTATAACAATTCTGGAAAACAATTTTAAAGATAGATACACACACACACAACAGCAAACTATAAGACAGGCAATCCATTCAGTTATTTCATGTACATTAACTCTTTCATATTTACAGCAGTAGATATGTATAATAATGCTCAGCTTGTCATTCTTAGTAATTGCAAATGTCCATCTATGGGAAAATGAACAAAATATGCATTGTGATGCCATCATAAAATATCAAATTTTACAGCAAATAACTCTGTCTACATATCAGCTTAGCTGTATCTTAGAAACAGGATTCAGTGAAAAAAAAAGCCATATATTTGAAGTATTCTTAGAGTATGGTATCACATTTCAATACATTTTAAATTAAATAATTCTAAAATTTTGTTTAGAGGCATGTGCTACGTGGTCATTTTTAAGGAAAAGCAAGGAATAAAAAAATAAGTTACGGCCGGGCGCGGTGGCTCAAGCCTGTAATCCCAGCACTTTGGGAGGCCGAGACGGGCGGATCACGAGGTCAGGCGATCGAGACCATCCTGGCTAACACGGTGAAACCCCGTCTCTACTAAAAATACAAAAACTAGCCGGGCGAGGTGGCAGGCGCCTGTAGTCCCAGCTACTGGGGAGGCTGAGGCAGGAGAATGGCGTAAACCCAGGAGGCGGAGCTTGCAGTGAGCTGAGATCCGGCCACTGCACTCCAGTCCGGGCGACAGAGCGAGACCCCTCCTCAAAAAAAAAAAAAAAAAAAAAAAAAAGTTACAGAATAGTTGTTACTTCTATAGTTGGCATAAGTCAAGAGTCTGGGAGTTTGGAGCACAGAGGGACCCTCGGTGTTATAATATTCTCTCTTGAGTTGGGTGTCGGGTTTGTGGCCTCTTATTTTATTATTTTTATAGTGTTAATAATTACTAAATATTATATTGCATGGAGAATATTTTAATACTTATGTGGGTAATAAATGAAAAGATAATCTATCCCCATAAATATGTCTCATTTATTTACTTTTACCGAACAAATGAATTTTGGAAATTGATATTTAGATTAAATGTCAAAATAACCAGCAAGAAAACAATTTTCCCATCGAGGTTTAAGTAGAAAGAATTAATGATAGAGATTCTTAGTCTTAGTGTTTAGAAATATATTGACTATTTCCCTTTATTTACATTTGTATATAATTCTGCAATAACTTCTATTTTTATATAATAATTTAGATATCAATAACAAAAATTGTGTTATCAAACACAATTAATGAAAGAAACATGTTTTCGAATTTACTTTCTTTTTTTTTATTATTATACTTTAAGTTCTAGGGTACATGTGCATAACGTGCAGGTTTGTTACATATGTATACTTGTGCCATGTTGGTGTGCTGCACACATCAACTCGTCAGCACCCATCAATTCATCATTTATATCAGGTATAACTACCAATGCAATCCCTTCCCCCTCCCCCTCTCTCCATGATAGGCCCCGGTGTGCGATGTTCCCCTTCCCGAGTCCAAGTGATCTCATTGTTCAGTTCCCAACTATGAGTGAGAACATGTGGTGTTTGGTTTTCTGTTCTTGTGATAGTTTGCTAAGAATGATGGTTTCCAGCTGCATCCATGTCCCTGCAAAGGATGCAAACTCATCCTTTTTTATGGCTGCATACACACCAGTTAGAATGGCAATCATTAAAAAGTCAGGAAACAACAGGTGCTGGAGAGGATGTGGAGAAATAGGAACACTTTTACACTGTTGGTGGGATTGTAAACTAGTTCAACCATTATGGAAAACAGTATGACAATTCCTCAAGCATCTAGAACTAGATGTACCATATGACCCAGCCATCCCACTACTGGGTATATACCCAAAGGATTATAAATCATGCTGCTATAAAGACACATGCACACGTATGTTTATTGCGGCACTATTCACAATAGCAAAGACTTGAAACCAACCCAAATGTCCATCTGTGACAGACTGGATTAAGAAAATGTGGCACATATACACCATCGAATTTACTTTCTAATTGAAATTAGCATATATGAAAAGTTTTTGAAAATGGGGTGTCTAGTCCAATTTCTGAATTTTCTGGTTGAGTTTATTTATCAGTTTATTAATTTTTAATAAAAATTACAGCAATAATATTTTAAATCACAATTAAAGACTTTATATAGGTTGTTCAATTTCATTATTAGAATAATTTTAGGATGCAGGTATAATTGTTATTCCATTATTTAGATGAGGAAACTGAGGCTTAAAAATCAGTTTAAGAATACACAGAGATTAAATGTTGAAGCTAGGTGGCCTGACTGAAGAGCTCAACTTGCAATCACGATTCACCTTTTATGTAATCAGTGTTGCCCCTTTATCTATTCTGTATTTGGAACTTCTTGAAAAAAATATTATATACATAGAAGCATACTTCTTTTTTCTTTTGAGACAGAGATTCACTCTTTTGCCTAGGCTGGAGTGAAGTGGCATGATCTCACATCACTGCAACTTCTGCCCTCTGGGTTCAAGTGATTCTCCTGCCTCAGCCTCCTGAGTAGCCTGGCTAATTTTTGTATTTTTAGTAGAGACGGTTTTTTGCCATGTTAGAGAGACTGGCCTCGAACTCCTGACCCCAGGGGATCCACATGCCTCAGCCTCCTAAAGTGCTAGGATTATGGGCGTGAGACACCATGCCAGTCAGAAGTATACTTTTATATGTCCCAGTTTTTATTAGACTAATAAATGTGATGTTTATTCAATTATATATTTTCTTCATCATGTATAAAAGTATATCTGCTTCTATCTGTTAAATTATTTTATGAGAAATCTGTTATGAATTGTATCGCACACATTTGGATATTTTGTCTTATTTAATGTAATGATGTATGGTTTTTAATAAAACTTCTATAAAAATGTTCTATCATAGTGATTTTAATTTTTAATTTACATTTCAATCTTATTTCACATTATATTGTATGAATTTTCACCTATATCCATATGTGAACTGTGAAGTTTATATAATTACCTCTTCACACAATTTTCCTGGTGATGTGTCATGATTAGATTGGGTACTTCATTTAAATAAATGGGATTCAAGTCATATTTTTTGTGTGTGTTCTAAATAATAATCTGTACAACTTATGATTATTTGGTATGATTTGAAACAACTCAAATCTTTAATATGTTTACTGCAAAGTCTTAGAACAGATATATAATTTTCTTTAAGAATCTTGTAGTTTTTGTATTGCTTTCTATTAATATTTAGAAAAAGTAAAGAAAATCTGGTATTTTTTCTTTTGCAATCATATGTCTTTTTATTATTCCTTGGATATTGCAGAATGAAAATAGCTATATGTATATAGATAATAAGTTCGTGTATACACATAAGTATGTGTACTTACATTTATGAAAATACTTTTTCTTGAAATTTTCCTAACATATGGTAGTCATTTTTCAAAATTTACAACTATTTTCCCCAGGTGTGTAACTTTGATTATTGCTTCATTCATTTGGTGTATTTTTTGCTTTGAAAACATCTATCATATTTAGGCTGAATTTCTAAGATCTGGCCCTCATATCCTTTTCATTTTCTCTTCAGTTGCATTTCTCCACTTTCCTCTTTTGTGTTTTGAGCATATTTCAAGTGTGTCTGTGAGTTTCTAATTGGGTTTTCTAAAGTGTAAGTTCCACTCTTATTACTCCCATGTGTTTTTTCTTTAACAATCATGATTCTCTTTTAAAGCAATCTTCCCTACATTCTATTGACTCCACCAAACAATTTCTTCTTAATTAATGGAGAGAATAAATACTTTCTTATATTACATGAAAATAAAATAGATATTTTTCTAATATATTCTTCTGGTTTTGCACTGCATGTATTTTAGGTTAAAGTGAGATTTTTGGAGTGATGCACTTTAAAATTGCTTTTTTCATAGATTCGAAACTGAGCTTGTTTTTCTTTATTCTGTTTGGTAGTGGTGGTTTATTACTGGTTGTTTGCTCCTTAAGAATTCATTTTTAGGCCAGGTGCCGTGGCTCATGCCTGTAATTCCAGAACTTTGAGAGGCAGAGTTGGGTGGATAACCTGAGGCAAGGAGTTCCAGATCAGTCTGGCCAACATGGCAAAACCCTGTCTCTACCAAAAATACAAAATTTAACCCAAGGTGTGGTGATGTGTGCCTGTAATCTCAGCTACTTGGGAGGCTGAGGCATGAGAAGCCCTTGAACCTTGCAGGCAGAGGTTGCAATGAATGGAGTCAAGATTGTACCACTGCACTCCAGCCTGTGCAGACCAATGAGACTCTATCTCAAAAAAAGAAGAAAAAAAAAAAGAAATAATAATGTATTTTATTATAGAAAAAAGGTCTATTTTGATAACATGGAAAAAACTTTTGGCTCTATGAGAAGTCACAGCTGTGTTAAAATGAAAATAAGAAATAAGTACACAGAGGAACATGAATTCAAATAACATAATGGCCAAAATTAACAAAAGACACTGACAGAATATTGATATAACTACTCTGAAGATATCATGTACAAATATATTAAAAACTACAAAATAACATCAAAAAAGAAAATCCAAAGAAAAATGAACAAAAAGCACTAAAATCTCAGAAGTAAACACTTGAATTTTTAACAAATGCTTAACTAAATACTCAAATAGCCAAGAAGTAAGTAAAGTCCAAATTTAAAATAAGATATTTCACCAGTGTATACCTATTAATTTGGCAGAGGGTAAAGTGTCATATAATCAAGAGTTGATTAGGACATAAAAAGACTGTGAATTTGAACATATATTCTTATGAATACATGAAGACAAATTGGCATTAGTTATTGAAATTAAGTATGTGCCTAAATTAAAGACCAGGATGTCTCTCTTTCATAATAGTTGATGCACATTCCATAATGAAATAGGTATAAATGAGTTATCATAGTTCCACTTATGGCAGAAGTGAGTTAGAGAAGCCTTAGTTGTCTATCACCGGAAGGAAAAGCATGTTAAATATTGGAGATGTGGTCTGAGGAAATAACTTAGAAACACTGAGAAACAGAAATGCTGGCAATTTTTCCAGCATCACATGAATATTAGGGGATAGCACCATTACAAACTCTTGTTATATCCTTTCAAAGACTGTGCTTTTAATTAGAGCTCTCTGCCAATGCAGTGTGTGAAAAATGTACGCAAGATAATGAATATGATAGCAAAATATCATTTATATAAATTAAAAACAAATTACTCTCAAAGTACCACTACATATTTCTCAAGGATATGTAAAAACTTAAGAATATTAAATTTATAAGGAGTGGTGGAGATGAATAGGAGTAAGAATAGGAGACAAACAATAAATAAAATTAAGTAGAGAGCAGATAAGTGCTCAGGATGCTAGCTATCATTGTTATTATTATTATTATTATTATTTTTTTTTTTTTTTTTTTTTTTTTTGAGACGGAGTCTCGCTCTCCCGGGCTGGAGTGCAGTGGCCGGATCTCAGCTCACTGCAAGCTCCGCCTCCCGGGTTTACGCCATTCTCCTGCCTCAGCCTCCCGAGTAGCTGGGACTACAGGCGACTGCCAACTGCCCGGCTAGATTTTTGTATTTTTTTAGTAGAGACGGGGTTCACCGTGTTAGCCAGGATGGTCTCGATCTCCTGACCTCGTGATCCGCCCGTCTCGGCCTCCCAAAGTGCTGGGATTACAGGCTTGAGCCACCGCGCCCGGCCTCATTGTTATTATTAATAGTATTTAATATAATTTTTTTCCAAGTCTAAAATACATATTCATGAGTAACTATAAGTCAAGCACAGTACTATAGTAGATAGCCAGGTAAATGGATAGTTAAAATGATGATAAATGATAGAACACAGTTATGTATATGTGTGTATATATACATGAGCAATATACATATGGTTTTACATATACATATGTACACATACACACACACTCATTTTACTCAGGACATAAGTGCTATTAATAACTCATTTTATTGATGAGGAAATTAAGACCATGAAAGCTTAAGTAATTTGTCCTAGTTCACACAATGTGGCATGCTAAATAATGGCCCCCAAAGATGTCCACATTCTAATACCTGAATCTATGAATATTACCTTGTAGGGCAAAAGAGCACAAGATGTTGTATTAGTCGATTCTCACACTGCTAATAAAGACATACGCAAGACTGGGTAATGTATAAAGGAGAAAGGTTTAATTAACTCACAGTTCAGCATGCCTCAGGAGGCCTCAGGAAACTTACAATCATGGCAGATAGGGAAACAAATACATCCTTCTTCATATGGTGGCAGGAAGGAGAAGAACTGATGAAAACCATCAGATGTCATAAGAAGTACTATCAGGAGAACCGGATCGGAGAAACGGGCCCCATGATTCAATTATCTCTTCTGTTTCCTCCCCACGACACGTGAGGATTATGGAAACTACAATTCAAGATGAGATTTGGGTGGAACACAGCCAAACCATATCAGATATGATTAAGGATCTTGACATAGACTGATTATCTTGGATAATCTGAATGTATCCAATGTAATCACAAGGATTCTCATAAGAGAAAGACAGGAAAGTCAGTCAGAGCAAGAGGTTCTGTGAAGGAGGAAAATGTGATGACAGAATGACAGAAGAATGGAAGTCAGAGAGAGAGAGAAAATTCAATGATATTATACTGCTTGTTTTGAAGGAAGAGACTAGCCAGCTAAGGAATGCAGACATCCTCTAGAAGATGGAAGAGGCAACAAAGTCTTTCCTAGAGCCTCCAAAAAGAGCTTCTCAGCTTTCTATGTTAGTAATAATGTACATATACACATACACACACTGTGTTCTATCATTTATCATTATTTTATGTATCCATCTGGCTGTCTATTATAATGGCGTGCTTGCCTTTTGGAAGCTTCAGTGATAACTCTGCTATCACTTTGATTTTAACTCTGTAAGTCCCCCTGCCCCGCTTTTTTGTCACTCTTAACCTCCAGACATTTAAGAAAATACATTTGTGTAGTTTTAAACTATATAGTGTGGTAGTTTGTTACAGTCTCACAAATTAATACAGCCATGAAATTAATACAACCAGCAAGTGTAAGAGCCACATTTCAGTCTTATCTCAGATTCTCCAACTGTACTTCTGCTTTAACTTCATGGTTTGGAATAGTCTTAGGTGACACATCATAGAATTATTGTGGATATGTTGTTCAAATGAAGTCCTTCAAAATCTCCTTGAGTCAACCAAATTTGACCTTGTAACAATGAGTGAAAATGCCTAGCCCACAAAATGTCATCACACCATCACACTATGGCATGGAAATGAAAATATCACTCTGTGATATACACTCAGGCAGCATTCATTGCTTTCCAGATTGCAACTTTTCTACCGATATTTGAATGTGTGAGAACACATGATGATGAACCCATAGTCATCCTCTCCCCTTTTTAAAAGGTCTGAAATAATACTAAAATTATCTTAGTGACATCTCAGAATCATACGCTTACTGAAAATATGCAAAAGAAACAAGTAATGGCATACTTAGGAAGATTGTCTCTGGCTATTTAGCACAATGTCTGGTACATATTAGAGATTAAAACAGTACTAGATGAATAAAGAATGTGACTTTTACAGATTTTCTTGCAGGGACATTAAATTATAAAAATTTATGTGATCAATCTGCTTCATTTCTATTGTCATATAAATTCTTAGT
The DNA here is from genome assembly GCF_009764315.1 of Trachypithecus francoisi. NCBI lineage: Eukaryota > Metazoa > Chordata > Mammalia > Primates > Cercopithecidae > Trachypithecus > Trachypithecus francoisi. Next base: position 85,924,452 of record NW_022681454.1, on the reverse strand, counting down.
TCAGTTCACATATAAAATAACATGGTACTATAATTGCATGTACTACTATGAATCTCTATGATTTTTTTCTTATATGTCTACACCTACAGCTCATAAAGATTAATGTAGTTTCACTGGAGTTGGCACTAAAGTATTTACAATTGGTATTAAATCAAATGTTATATAAACCAATTTTCATTAAATAACCCTGGAGCGGCTTCTTAAAAAATTATTGTCATTTGCGCTAGGAATTAAAAGTGTCTCTACCATGTTTTATATTCACCATAAAGACTAAATTCAGGGTTAGAGAAATGTACAGTTATAGGAAACTTTTGTATATACAAATTGATAGGCTTTCTTTAAATGCAATTAATTTTTAAGAAAGGAAATTTGAACTGAAAGGAAGTGGGTGCAGTCTTGTCTCTGTGTTTGCATGTAGTAAGTATCCTGGTAATGAGGGAATATCTAGAGAATGTTCCTGTTCTATGAACTATGCAATTGTCTCCCTATGTCATGAATAAGCACCGTATTTTATGATTACACATTAAGTGATCAAGGTCATACAAATGTGTAGAGAGACTGAGTGAAAAGGCATTTGAAGGTCTGAAGTAGCTGGGAGCCTGCAGAGCAATTCCTTGGGGAAATCCTTGAGGCCTGAATGGATGAATTTCTCTATCCCATTTCTCTCTTCCTGTCAGGACGTGAGGGATCCAATGACAGACATTTTCAAATTTAGTTTTTCAGATTAAGAGGTCCTAGAATTTACAGATAGTGTAAATGCATCCCCTAAATCTGTGATTTTAAATTTTCATGATAGCCTTTTCATTTGTTTGTGTTTTACGGCCTGGAAGTTAGAAACTATGCCATGGCCTGTCATCTCTTTGCCAGTGAGCTGACTTATGGGAGAGACACCCTAAATGTATACTACATTTGCTAAAGAGGCAGCGTTTTAAGGTGACTATGTCTTAAGTGGGGGATTTCAGCTCTAACTTCATCCATCACATTCTTTCATGTGCCAAATGACTATTCTCTCTCAGGTATAACCTCAGGATATTTTTAACGAGGTACATTCAACCAGGATCAGGGCAACATAACTCCTAATTTAAAATCATCACTGTGATTTTAAATTACCTCTAATTTTTGTCATCTGCAGATTTTCATGTTCCTTCTAGTTCAACAATACACTGAAAGTGTACTTGTACTTATTCAGTATTTTCTTTTTTCCGAGTATCTGGTCCACCATAATGCTAATATTAAAAATCTTTGGTTTTATCTGTTGGTGTAAACATATTTTTAGCTAAAATTTGTGGTTAATCACTTTTGTTTAGGACCATCATAATTTTAATTTTGTTAAAAGTAGTAATTCTTTATTTTTGTTAAAAATACTTGAAATATTTACTCATTACATAGTGTGTTTGTTGTTGTTGCTGCTGCTGTTCAATAAAATTATTTATTCAAAGACCTTTATAAAAATCTGTACCAATTTGTTATAAACACATATATTTTTTACTGTTAGCAGTTGATCAGATTTTTCTTTTCAGCTCTATGTAGCTAATTTCTTACAATTTATCCACCAAACAAATAATCCTATGAATTTTGATATTCTGAATTAATCTATGGTATATTTCTGCTTTTTCCTGAGAAAGATATGTTCTGTTGTTTTCTAGAAAGACAAAGTACTTTTTCTCTGAGGAACTTCTCATGTTTTATCTGACAGAGATTTCAATCAGGAGATCATGATTTCCCCACCAACAGAGGTGCTCAGGGGACCAGGGCTGATTACCTCATATCCTAAGCTGGTTATTTTTCCAATGTCAATTTTTGGTTGAAGATGAAACTCTTTTATTCTTTTTTTTTTTTTTTTTTTTTTTTGAGACGGAGTCTCGCTCTGTCACCCAGGCTGGAGTGCAGTGGCGCGATCTCGGCTCACTGCAAGCTCCGCCTCCCGGGTTTACGCCATTCTCCTGCCTCAGCCTCCCGAGTAGCTGGGCCTACAGGCGCCCGCCATCTCGCCCGGCTAATTTTTTGTATTTTTTTAGTAGAGACGGGGTTTCACCGTGTTAGCCAGGATGGTCTCGATCTCCTGACCTCGTGATCCACCCGTCTCGGCCTCCCAAAGTGCTGGGATTACAGGCTTGAGCCACCGCGCCCGGCCGAAACTCTTTTATTCTTGTCAAAAGTAATCTTGGTGTTACCAAGTCACCTTCATCACACTCCATAATGCCTACCCAAAATTAAGGAAAAGTTTAGTCAGAGCTGAAAAGATAGATTTCTAATATATATATATATAACTATCTAATTTATATCTGCATCCTAAATCTCTACTCTGAGCTCCATCCATGAATAGCCAAGAGTAAATTTATAATTTTAACATGAAAAGTTTAATGTACCTCAAATTCAAACATGTCTATGACAAGAATCATTGCCTTTCATCATTCCCCTACTCTCCCAATAACTTTGTTTCTATTTTTTTTACTGGTCTATAGTTCACTGAATTGTATTCCATCTATGTGTCTAAACCTAAGAATTGTTATCTGTCCTCTCCTTCACTGTAAAACCCCATATCAAATGGCAGACCAATTTCTCCTAATTTTACCTTTGTAATTGTTCTTGAATCTGTCTGTTTTACTCCCCTTACAGGGACACCACATTAGGTTACTATAATTTTCTAATAAGTTAAAAACATGACTCCTATGTAAATACAAGGTGAACACATGTCAAATATTTTATTTGACTCCTGATTTATTGAGAGAACTAATAAGAAAGTAAAGCTGGATCAAATAACATTTTGATAAATAAGGTATTTAGAATATCCCAGAGAGGACATTTTAAAGGAGGTTTACTAAGTTAGCTATAAAACTGATTTGTATCCTGCAAGATCATAAAACTGTAAATTTTAAGATTATATTCCCTACCAAACAGAAAAGTACATGTTAACATGTAATTCTGTGGATTCTGAGCTCTTTATAGTAGATATAAAGTGAACTTCAAGTACATTTTCTTATATAATTAAATAATACTTTTGTCAGTCTACCATTTCGCGGACCAACTTTTAATATTTTTCTAAAAGTTTTGCCCATTTTGCTCATATAAATTTGTAAAAGATTATTCTATAGCAGAAGAAGCTGATCCTGTTTGCCCTAATTATGTTCACAGTGAAACAAGAGGTGGTTATTGTCATATAAGTCTATTATGGGGTACTATGAGTGCAGAGAATTAACTTCTATCTGGAAATTTTGTTCAGTAATAGAGAGTTAGACTTTCATGATGCCTCTATTAGTTGCTTTTTCATCCTAAATGTAGGAAACCAAGCCCAAGAAACTCTACTGTTGAAACTTCGCACACACACACAAGATTTTAGTGAGTTATTTTCTCTTTGAGATCCTTAACAGATTTTGAAATTTCTGGCCTGCCCAAAAGGCATCTTTCCTACATTCTGTGAAGCTGGGACCCTTTACCCATAAAACAGGTATCAAGCTAGTTTTATTTCTGAAAGGGTTTTGTAAGTACTGAGCTTACTTTTAAAATACAATCTTTGCTCCTTAATGAAAGGCTTTTCATCCCTTACTAAATAAAATTTATTTTCAAATGGGACACTCCAGGTAAGGCCATTACTGATGGCAGCAGAGGTCTCATTTAGAGTGGCTGCTGCCAAGATGCAGGCTGCTGCAGGGAGACAGGCCCAGGCCTCTCGCTCCATGGATCAGACAGGAGCCCCACCCTCTCTGGGTACACTGCCACCCCCCGAAGTACAGGACCCAGCATCACTGTAGTCTGCATCATTAGGGTTTGGGAAAGTTGTCCTCACCAAGTCTCTGAATGTTTAGGGGCATCTGCTCCCATGGTCTGGCCTTTGCCCACTCCTGGCACTTGCTCCAATCTCAGAGCAGGGTTTTGGCTGACCCTGGGTGCTGTCACAGCCTGACCAGGTGTGCACATCCTCAGGGAAGTGCTGACACACCAGCCTCCTGCCACCTTAGCCCCTCTGGGCTTTGGGCACTGACAAGCATGGGAGGGGAAACCAGGGGGGCACTGAGGGCAGATTGGCACTGACCTGCAGGTACATTTTGTTACCAGTAGCCTGGTATGCATGGACAGCAGCAGAAAGCAGAAAGACTTCTGGGCAGAAGGGGGTGGGTCCTCAGAAGCCTCACCTTCAGCTAGGGAAGGCCTAAAGCCTGGGGGCTGGGCTGCCAGTCCTGTGGACTGAAGGGGGATCTCATGGTGCTTTTTACTGGGCCCAACCATGGTTGCCATGGACCAATCAACATGGACTTCCCCATTCTGAGGCACATAAAAATCTTGGGCTCAACCAGAGCAGGCAAGATGATGAGATGACCAGCTGCAGAGAGGAGCTACCCTCTCTGCTGATAGCTGGAGAATGTCAGGATGACCAGCATCTGACAGGAACTTCCCACTCCGGGTATGATATGTCTGCAGGGAGGAGAAACCCACTCCAGGGCTTCCTCTCTGCCAAGAGCTGCTGAGCCAATGAGACACCTGCCAGCAAAGAGGAGCCATCCACCTCAGGGCCTCCTACTGTCTGCTGACGGCAGAACACTTGTTGGGACACCCTGCCAACAGAAAGGAGCTACCCATAGCAGGTCTCTGAGCAGCTCTACTGCTCATTAAAGCTCCCCTTCATCTTGCTCACCCTCCACTTGTCTGTGTGCTTCATTCTTTCTTGTTGCAGGGCAAGAACTTGGGGCCCACCAAATGGAAAGGCTAGAAGAACTGTAACAGAAACAGGGCTGAACCATTCCCCTTGCTCACCACTGTGTGGACAAAGAGAGGGAGAGAAGAGCTGTGTTCCTTTGGGGACCACAGATCTGGGAACTCCCTGAGCCAGGGCTGTTACTCCCTCTTTGAGGCCCTGGAAGTTCCCAGCATCTCAGAGCTTCCAGACACTACTGCATTCCACAGTGCCAGCAAAGGAAGCAACTTGCAGTGTGCTTGGTCCAACTGCAGCCTCGCAGAGAGTCAGTGCCTATGCTGGCACCTGGAGCTGCCTGGCCCACTCAGCAGCCAGCATGCCTGACTGTGCAGTGGCCAGACCCCACACTCATCCACTCACCCACTTCTCGCTGCTCTGTACCTGGCTCACCCTTGGTAGGCATGGGATTCAGGCCAGTAGCGTGAGCTGAGTGTAACCTGCCAGGCTAAGTGGGCAGACAAGTCAAGTGGGTCCAAGGAAAAGCTGAGCAAAAGAGCCACTGGCCACAGAAGTTTTCAGCCAGAAAAGCAACACACCAAAGATCCTGTAACATTTGTTGCATAATTTATGTGTTCTGGTAAAAAAAAAAAAAAAAAAAAAAAAAAAACAGATTCCCATTTAACATACACAAATAACTATATTGCTCTGAGAAGTTAGAATGTTCAGTAAAAGTATTTGTTTCAGAAATCTGAGAAGCCACTGAGAATTATGTGACATTTTAAAGTTTTATTTCAGTTAATTAAAACACTATTGACCAAAAATGAGTATTACAGATTGGTGAAGGAAAAATAAAAAGGGAATCCTTCATATATTGAGTAGAAAATAAATAAATATAAAAATTCAAAAAGTTCCTGCTCTTAAATTATTCGTATTTGTTCTTTCATCTCTGTGTAATAAATTATTATTATTATTATCATTATTATTAATATTATTACTGGATCATGGGTCAGCAGTCTACTTTCACAATGTTAGGTGTTTCTGGACCACAAAGATTCCTAACAATCCTGACTCAGCTCCCTGGTACAAGAAGTGGTCTAAGACTTGTCAACTTGGAAAATTGTGTCCAATGTTGTAATTTTTGATGTATCAATAGTTGAAAACACTTGGTACAGTACTTTTTAGTAGACTCTGAGATTGTACACTGTATCCCTTGAAACTTATAGAAGAAGTTTCAGGCAGGCTTAAGAGAAAAGCTGAAAACATTTGTTCAAATATCAAGAAACGGAGTCCCTTTCCAGTAATCAGAGTATTTTCTTAATTAATTTGAGATCACAAACAATAAAATGGACAAACTGAATTAGTTTTCTACCACTAAGGAAAATTTTGCCATAAACTTAGTGGCTTAAAACATCTATCCATTATCACATAGTAGGTAAAAGTCTGAGCTTGCTCAGTTGAATTCTCCTGCTTGGTCTCTCAAGGCCAAAGTCAAGCTGAAGTTGTTGGCTGGGTGGGAATCATATTTGGAAGTTTTAAGAAACAATCTGCCTCCAAGCTCATTCAGGTTGTTGACAGTATCAATTTTCCTGCTGCTCTAGGGCAGAGGTCTCTATTCTCTTACTGTTTTTCGGCCAAGGACTGCTCTCAGCTTTTAAATGTTATTCATTCTCAAGTTCTTTCTACCTAGCCCCATGCACCTTCAAAGCTTGCACCAAATCTTTCCCTTGCGGCAAATCCTTTTGATGTTGGACTCTCTCTAATGTATTCTTCTGCCAGCTGCCAAAGAGCTCACATGATTAGGTTAGACCTACCCAGATTATCTCTCTAATTTAAAGGCAATTTATTGGAGATGTTAAGTTATGTCTACAAAACTCTATCTGACTAAGTAACATAATGTAATCATAGGGTAGCACCAGGGAGAGAAAAGCCCAGATACCATCTTACAACTCTGTGTACCACAGAAACAAACAAACAAAAAAGCCCACAAACCATATTTCTTGGTCTTTATCACATAGTAGAATAGAGGCTCAATAGCCATCTGACAGAAATTGCCAAATGATTAAACTGTAAAACCTGACTCCTCATCATTCCTGTAACCAATGACAAATCATTAACTGGCCATGAAAAAAAAAAACAGAACAAGAACCAAACTTGACCAAGAACCAGAACTACAAATGAAAACACAGAGTCAAAGAAAATGAGTAAAAGAAAGACAGAAAATGTAATATTCTATTGCCTATAAGTATTCACACCAGAGACAAAATAATAATCATAATAATAATGTGCCTATAGTTAAAGAACTAATAGGTTATCTTTGTAAGGCTGCTGGGTCCATCCCACAGACCCTGGCTGAAAAACGGATGAACAAATGCACTCCGACACTGATATCCAGTGAAAGAATGGACTAGGGGACCAGGCTGCCAACAGAAACCGAGGAGGTTGCTGTAAAGAGTCAGCAGCCACAGCCCTGAACAACTGGCACTGTGGGTATTTAATCAGTACAGATTTAATGACAAAGGCCTTGAGTCAACATGTTAGTAGGTAATTGCACATGGAGGATTAAATACTAGGTTTCTAGAGACATGAGTAAACAAGCTATTTAGAAAAACTCTCCTGCATTCTTTTGTCCTTACTTCTTCCCTTTTTCCCAGAGTAAGAACCACCACCTTTGGTTCATTCTTCCTGAAGCTTTGCAACCCTCACCAGCCTTCCAAGAAGGTTTGTATTTTCCCTTCAATTTCTCCCACCACCGAGACCGATCTCCTATACAAGTCCAGCCAGTGTAATTGGCTGTACCAAAAAAGTCCTTGGTCATCTTGGTGGCACTTTAAAACTGCAGCAGGTTAATTTTCAAAAATTTAAAAATATGGCAATTATGAAAAGTTCAATCAAATCTGTGTCACAGGTTTATTTGACTCAATAATTATGTGATGGAAACAGTATGATGGTGAAATGGTTCTAGCTGTGATTTAGAACAGAAGCAAAGGACATACATAGTCCACAAGAAAGGTGTTAATAGCCTGTCACCTGGGCTTTCCATGACCAGAATGCATCCTCTCATTTGTTTTCCACAATGCAGCCAGAGCAATTTTTTAAATTAAAAATGTATCAATTTACTCTGCATAATTGTCACTTAAACCCACATTCCATGCCTTTCTCAGTGCGGCCTACAAGACGGTATAACTTTTGTGACTTGCCTGCCTGCCTCATGAACTTAAAACACATTCTCACATTTCCCTTTGATGTGCACTTCAGCTTTTGGACTTTGAATTTTTCACGTGGTCTTTTCCTATGCAATATTCCATCCAAGAGTATAGGGCCTTTCCTTTCAGGGGCAATGCTTCTGTCCTTACCTTCTTTTTGACAGAGCAGGAGCATTGAACCATCATCTTGGACAAACACCACCTCCTTAAGTTCCAGTTCCCATTCTAACCTCATGCATTTCAAAGAAATCATTTCTCTTCTAACTACAAGCAGCCCCTCAGCCAGAAACAGCCAAGAGTAAAACATAGATAAGACAACTCAGGCACAGAGGGAGTGGGGGAGAAAGTCTCTTGGTTAACTGCCAAACTTCACCTTCATACAATGAGCCCCAGTAAAAGAGTGGGCCTTAATAAGCACATTCCTTTCCATTCAGGTGCACTGAGATAGGGAAGCTGAGAGCAGATTTGGGGGATATGCTTGATGCTGTAGAAAGATGAAGGAGGAAATATGTAACCAGCGCAAAGAAACTAAAATCCTTGAAAAAAGAAGGAATGAATGGATAACTAGAATAATCAATGCAGAGAAGACCTAAAAAGAACTGATAGGCCGGGCGCGGTGGCTCAAGCCTGTAATCCCAGCACTTTGGGAGGCCGAGACGGGTGGATCACGAGGTCAGGAGATCAAGACCATCCTGGCTAACATGGTGAAACCCCGTCTCTACTAAAAAAAATACAAAAAGCTAGCCGGGCGAGGTGGCGGGCGTCTGTAGTCCCAGCTACTCGGGAGGCTGAGGCAGGAGAATGGCGTAAACCCGGAAGGCGGAGCGTGCAGTGAGCTGAGATCCGGCCACTGCACTCCAGCCCGGGCGACAGAGCGAGACTCCGTCTCAAAAAAAAAAAAAAAAAAAAAACTGATAGAGATGCAAACCATAACACGAGAACTACGTGACAAATGCACAAGCTTCAGTAACTGACTCGATCAACTGGAAGAAAGAGTATCAGCATTTGAAGAACAAATAAATGAAATGAAGGGAGAAGAGAAGTGTGGAGAAAAAAGAGTAAAAAGAAATGAACAAAGCCTCCAAGAAATATGAGATTATGTGAAAAGACCAAATCTATGTCTTATAGGTGTGCCTGAAAGTGATGGGGAAAATGGAACCAAGTTGGAAAGCACTATTCAGGATATTATCCAGGAGAACTTCCCCAACCTAGTAAGGCAGGCCAACATTCAAAATCAGGAAATACAAAGAACACCACAAAGATAATCCTTGAGAAGAGCAACTCCAAGATGCATAATTGTCAGATTCACCAAAGTTGAAGGAAAAAATGTTAAGGGCAGCCAGAGAGAAAGGCCGGGTTACACACAAAGAGAAGCCCATCAGACTAACAGCTGATCTGTCAGCAGAAACTCTACAAGCCAGAAGAGAGTGGGGGCCAATATTCAACATTCTTAAAGAAACGAATTTTCAACCCAGAATTTCATATCCAGCCAAACTAAGTTTCATCAGTGAAGGAGAAATAAAATCTTTTACAGACAAGCAAATGCTTAGAGATTTTGTCACCACCAGGCCTGCCCTACAAGAGATCCTGAAGGAAGCACTAAACATGGAAAGGAACAATAGTTACCAGCCATTGTAAAACCATGTCAAAATGTAAAGTCCATCGATGCTAGGAAGAAACTGCATCAATTAGCGAGCAAAATAGCCACTAATATAATGACAGGATCAAGTTCACACATACCAACATTAACTTTAAATGTAAATGGACTAAAAGGTCCAATTAAAAGACACACACTGGCAAATTGCATAAAGAATAAAGACCCATCAGTTTGCTATATTCAGGAGACCCATCTCACATGCAGAGACACACATAGGCTCAAAATAAAGGGATGGAGGAAGATCTACCAAGCAAATGGAAAACAAAAAAAGCAGGGGTTGCAATTCTAGTCTCTGATAAAACAGACTTTAAACCATCAAAGATCAAAAGAGACAAAGAAGGCCATTACATAATCGTAAAGGGATCAATTCATCAGAAAGAGCTAACTATCCTAAATATATATACACCCAATACAGAGAACCAAGATTCATAAAGCAAGTCCTTAGAGATTTACAACGAGACTTAGACTCCCATACAGTAATAATGGGAGACTTTAACACCTCACTGTCAACCTTAGACAGATCAACGAGACAGAAAGTTAACAAGGATATCCAGACATTGAACTCAACTCTGCACCAAGCGGACCTAATAGATATCTACAGAATTCTCCACACAGAATATACATTCTTCTCAGCACCACATCACACTTATTCCAAAATTGACCACATAGTTGGAAGTAAAGCACTCCTCAGCAAATGTAAAAGAACAGAAATTAAAACAAACTGTCCCTCAGACCACAGTGCAATTAAACTAGAACTCAGGACTAAGAAACTCAATCAAAACTGCTCAACTACATGGAAACTGAAAAACCTGCTCCTGAATGGCTACTGGATACATAACGAAATGAAGGCAGAAATAAAGGTGTTCTTTGAAACCAATGAAAGCAAAGATACAACATACCAGAATCTCTGGGACACATTTACAGCAGTGTGCAGAGGGAAATTTATTGCACTAAATGCCCACAAGAGAAAGCAGGAAAGATCTAAAATTGACACCCTAACATCACAATTAAAAGAACTAGAGAAGCAAGAGCAAACACATTCAAAAGCTAGCAGAAGGCAAGAAATAACTAATATCAGAGCAGAATGGAAGGAGATAGAGACACAAAAAGCCCTCCAAAAAAATCAGTGAATCCAAGAGCTGGTGTTTTGAAAAGATCAACAAAATTGATAGACCGTGAGCAAGACTAATAAAGAAGAAATGAGAGAGGAATCAAATAGAAGCAATAAAAAATGATAAAGAGGATATTGCCACCGACCCCACAGATATATAAACTACCACCAGAGGATACTCTGAACACCTCTACACAAATAAACTAGAAATCTTGAAGAAATGGATAATTTCCTGGACACTCACACTCTCCTAAGACTAAACCACAAAGAAGTTGAATCCATGAATAGACCAATAGCAGGCTCTGAAATTGAGGCAATAATTAATAGCCTACTAACCAAAAAAAGTCCAGGACCAGACGGATTCACAGCCGAATTCTACCGGAGGTACAAGGAGGAGGTGGTACCATTCCTTGTGAAACTATTCCAATCAATAGAAAAAGAGGGATACCTCCCTAACTCATTTTACGAGGCCAACATCATCCTGATACCAAAGCCTGACAGACATACAACAAAAAAAGAGAATTTTAGACCAATATCCCTAATGAACATAGATGCAAAATTCCTCAATAAAATACTGGCAAACCAAATCCAGCAGCACATCAAAAAGCTTATCCACCATGTTCAAGTGGGCTTCATCCCTGGGATGCAAGGCTGGTTCAACATACACAAATCAATAAACGTGATCCAGCATATAAACAGAACCAAAGACAAAAACCACATGATTATTTCAATAGATGCAGAAAAGGCCTTTGACAAAATTTCACAGCCCTTCAAGCTAAAAACTCTCAATAAATTCGGTATTGATGGAATGTATCTTAAAATAATAAGAGCTATTTATGACAAACCCACAGCCAATACCATACTGAATGGGCCAAAACTTGAAGCATTTCCTTTGAACACTGGCACAAGACAGGGATGCCCTCTCTCAACACTCCTATTCAACATAATGTTGGAAGTTCTGGCTAGCACAATCAAGCAAGAGAAAGAAATAAAGTTATTCAATTAGGAAAATAAGTCAAATTGTCCCTGTCTGCAGATGACATGATTGTATATTTAGAAAACCCCATTGTCTCAGCCCAAAATCTCCTTAAGCTGATAAGCAACTTCAGCAAAGTCTCAAGATACAAAATCAGTGTGCAAAAATCACAAGCATTCTTATACACAACAGACAAAGAGAGAGCCAAATCATGAATGAACTCCCATTCACAATAGTGTCAAAGAGAATAAAATATCTAGGAATACAACTTACAAGGGATGTAAAGGACCTCTTCAAGGAGAACTACAAACCACTGCTCAGTGAAATCAAAGAGGACACAAACAAATGGAAGAACATACCATGCTCATGGATAGGAAGAATCAATATCGTGAAAATGGCCATACTGCCCAAGGTGATTTATAGATTCAATGCCATCCCCATCAAGTTACCAATGACTTTCTTCACAGAATTGGAAAAAACTACTTTAAAGTTGATATGGAACCAAAAAAGACCCTGTGTTGCCAAGACAATCCTAAGCCAAAAGAACAAAGCTGGAGGCATCACGCTACCTGACTTCAAACTATACTATAAGGCTACAGTAACCAAAACAGCATGGTACTGGTACCAAAACAGAGATATAGACCAATGGAACAGAATAGAGTCCTCAGAAATGATATCACACATCTACAGCCATCTGATCTTTGATAAACCTGAGAAAAACAAGAAATGGGGAAAGGATTCCCTATGTAATAAAAGGTGCTGGTAAAATTGGCTACCCATAAGTAGAAAGCTGAAACTGGATCCTTTCCTTGTTCCTTATATGAAAATTAATTCAAGATGGATTAGAGACTTAAATGTTAGACCTAAAACCATAAAAACCCTGGAAGAAAACCTAGGTAATACCTTTCAGGACATAGGCATGGGCAAGGACTTCATGTCTAAAACACCAAAAGCAATGGCAACAAAAGCCAAAATTGACAAATGGAATCTAATTAAACTAAAGAGCTTCTGCACTGCAAAAGAAACTACCGTCAGAGTGAACAGGCAACCTACACAATGGGAGAAAATTTTTCCAATCTACTCATCTGACAAAGGGCTAATATCCAGAGCCTATAAAGAGCTCAATCAAATTTACAAGAAAAAGAAAATATCCCCATCAAAAAGTGGGCAAAAGATATGAACAGACATTTCGCAAAAGAAGACATTCATACAGCCAGCAGACACATGAAAAATTGCTCATCATCACTGGCCATCAGAGAAATGCAAATCAAAACCACAATGAGATACCATCTCACACCAGTTAGAATGGCAATCATTAAAAATCAGTAAACAACAGGTGCTGGAGAGGATGTGGAAAAATAGGAACACTTTTACACTGTTGGTGGGACTGTAAACTAGTTCAACCATTGTGGAAGACAGTGTGGCGATTCCTCAAGGATCTAGAACTAGAAATACCATTTGACCCAGCCATCCCATTACTGGGGATATACCCAAAAGATTGTAAGTCATGCTGCTATAAAGACAAATGCACACATATGTTTATTGTGGCACTATTCACAATAGCTAAGACCTGTAATCAACCCAAATGTCCATCAGTGACAGACTGGATTTAGAAAATGTGGCACATATATACCATGGAATAGTATGCAGCCATAAAAAAGGATGAGTTCGCGTCCTTTGTAAAGACATGGATGCAGCTAGAAATCATCTTTCTCAGCAAACTATCGCAAGAACAGAAAACCAAATACTGCATGTTCTCACTCATAGGTGGGAATTGAACAATGAGATCACTTGGACACAGGAAGGGGAGCATCACACACCGGGTCCTATTGTGGGGAGGGGGTGCGAGGAGGCATAGAATTAGAAGACATACTTAATGTAAATTACATGTTAATGGGTGCAGCACACCAACATGGCACATGTATACATATGTAACAAACCTGCATGTTGTGCACATGTACCCTAGAACTTAAAGTATAATTAAAAAAAAAAAAAAAAGAAAGAAAGATGAATGGGAACAGGCACACAACTCTCCCTCCCAGTTAAGCACAACAAAAAGACACAGAAGCAGTCCCATCCTCTGATAAATTCTTCCACCTGGAATTCTTAAAAATTCTTAATCTGTATGAGAGTGTACCTCTGACCAGTCTCGGCCAGGAGCCCCTCTCAGGTGTATTTCTTTAAAATAAACCTGTTCTTGACTGTCTAGCCACCTTTCATGTTTCTTTTCTCTTTCCTTAATTCGTACATTTTTCATACACCTATATTCTAATTACCCTAGGTAATGTAATTCAGTAGCAATTCCCTCAGAATATTTTTCCTTGCTTCACAGTCTAAATCAGATTTTTCATCATGTCTCTAAATCAAACACCCTTGGGATTGTATTCCTTTCCTATGGAATTGCCTTCTCAATTTCAATTATGCATTCATTAGCAAACTATAATTAAGATTGTGTATTTGTGTCCCCCACAAATTCATAAGTTGATACTCTAACCTCTAATAAGATGGTTTCAGGAAATAGCACCTTTGGCAGAAAATTAGGTTTACATGAGACCACTAGGATGCAGCCTCCCTAAAGGGATTGGTATACAAAAAGAGAGTCCAGAGTTCTCTCTCTCCACCATGTGAGGCTAACACAAGACGGTGTAAGTCAAATGAAACCCTCCCAGACACCCACCAACACCTTGAAATTTGACTTCTCAGCCTTGAGAACTGTGTGGAATTAATATCTGTTGTTTAAGCCACCCAGATTATAGTATTTATGTTATAACAGTTCGAAATGAGTAAAACACAAGCATATTTGATGAATGTAAGTAGAAGCAGGGACCTTGTATATTTAAAATTTCACTTTTTTGTTTGTTTGTTTCTGAAACTCTCGCTGTGTCACCTAGGCTGGAGTGCAGTGGCACAATCTCAGCTCACTGAACCTCTGCTTCCTGGGTTCAAGTGATTCTCCCGGGTTCAAGTGATTGCACCTCAGCCTCCCAATTAGCTGAGATTACAGGTGTGTGCCACCAACCTTGGCTAATTTTTATATTTTTAGTAGTGACAAGTTTCTGCATGTTGGCCAGGCTTGTCTCAACTCCCCAGCTCAGGTGATCCGCCCACCTCAGCTTACCTTATTGCTAGGATTACAGGGGTGAGCCACTGTACCCATCCTAAAATTTCACATTTAATACCATGCCTGACATATATTATGAATTCAGTATATATTTTAATTGATTAATACCTCAGTGAATTCAAGATAGACTTCATTTTTTATTATTGCATTTTATAGTAAATATAGTTAAAAATCAAAATTTATATGCCAGCATTTTATGTTTAAGTTATAACAAATAACACTCAAGACTATATCAGATGCAGGATAAGTTATGGCAGATTAATATTTTCACTGATTTAAATTTAAATGTGAGATTCATAAATGTGCAATTATTTTCCTTTAGCAGAACAGCTCAGTTCTTATTAAATTTAGTTTTTTAAAAAATTAATCCCCTGTATATTTTCTTACAATGCACCTCATACAATAAAAAAAAAAAATTACATACATCAATTTGTAACACAACCATAGGTTTGTGATAAACTTATTTAAATGTCAACTTAATTCATTTTCTTATTGAATCTAATGTATGTGATATTGCATGCCCTTCTTTCATGTTCTGAAACAATAAGTCATGTTTTATGTTTTAAATTTAAATACATACATATTTATACATATTTATATGTGTCAATATAAAGCAATTCCAATAATATAGAAAACATAAAGAAATACATACCACCTGAAATCTCATCCATAAATAAATCACTGCTAGTATTTCTATGATTTTTCTTGTAGACATCTTTTCATACACACATAAAAATTTACATAAGTTGGCTAAGATTCATACAATGCAGTGACTTTAAGCAAAATAATTAAATTTATTATAAAGCAAAATATGTAATCTTTAAACTTAAATGGCAATCCATAGTTTAGGGCAAACATAAAAATAAAAAAGGAAATGAAATGAAATGAATCTCTTGCTTCATTTCTTCCCAGTTTCCATGTTCTCATCCCCAGCACTCAACTATTTTAGTTGTCTTCTATTCTCCCCATTTTCCTGCTGTAGATATATCACTTTAACTTATCCACTCCTTATGATGTACATTTATGCAGTTTCCAAATAGTGTTATTCTAAAATGTATTATGAGTAAATACTCTTGTGTACCCATATTTTTGCAGTCTGATTTTGTTTTTAGTATAATTCCTAGTGAAAGTAATTTCTAATGGAAAAGAGTATGCAATTTTTATATGAACTCATATTAACTCCTCCACTTACTCCATGTCCTTACGCTATTTCTTAAACCCCTGTGTATCTGTTTTTCTATGTACCTAGAGAAAACTACTGCAGTAGAAGTATCTGCTTAGATTGTCGGTGTTGATTACATGAGCTAATATACATTCATTTTCTTGCACAGATGTAGCATTTAATAAATCTAGTCTTTATTTTAATGACTTTTTTCGTTTGTTTTAAAATAATTTTAAATTTTCAAATATTCATAGGAATTGTTATTTTTTACTAAGATTTTATGATTAGTCCTCACTTGGGTGGCACATATATTAAAATTGGAATGATACACAGAAGATTAGCATGGCCCTTGCACAAGGATGACATACAAATTCATGAGGTGTTTCATTAAAATTTATTTAAAAATAAATATAATAAATAAATGAATAACCAATTAATTAAATAAAAACAGGATCTTATGGTCCTTTCATAATAGCCCTCTCCAGTTAAAGGTTTAAAACATATTTTTACTATCTTGTTTTACTCATTTTATTGTTCTAAAGTCTACTTTGGAATTAGCATTTAATTTGACATTTCTTTTATTATGAATTATAATGAATAGTATAATTTTTTAAAATTGTTGTTCCAAATGATATGAGCAATTACCCCAATACCAGTTATTGAATAACTCATTCCTTACTTCCTTGATTAAAAAATATATTTTAATCAAATATTACAGTAAATATCTCCATACTCTCAATTCTGATCCATTGATTGAAATGTAGGCACAGAGTGTGACTGGCCTATTTGATATCCATCACTGGCTCTTGATATTGTTAACATTATCCCAGCTACGTCTACTAAACAGATGTGTGAGGAAAGATCAGGGGATGAAACTTAATAGGCCTACATCAGTCACTGTAATCCCACCATTTTGCTAGTGTTTAGACAAGGGGTAAGCATGTAAACCCACTTCTGGTAAATGACATATTGAAAGAATATTGCCTTTCTCCACATTAGAGATGACTGCAGGAAGAATATTTTCTTTCCACTCACCGATTCCTTTCCTCATGGTTGCTGTTGTTTAGGACTTGTCTGTTACCCTGGAAGGCATCTTGTGATGAGGAGACACAGATCCAGAGTTACTGGGAAAAAAAAATAATAATAATAATACAAAACTGCCCAATTCCAGACAGTTTAAGTAAATAATAGAGAATATTATCTCTTAAACTGTGGTCCCTCAGATATTTTATTATCTTCTGCCAAGCTGATAACATTCCTTTGTTCCTATACTGGCATCACACTGTTTTAATTGTTAAGACCTCACTAAGGTTCAATATCAGATATAAAAAGTTTTCCACAAATGTCACTTTTTACCTTTTTTTGTATCACCCTTACATGAGTATTTTTTAAGTAAGAGTTTAGACTATTTGTTTAAGGTCACGAAAATATTTTACAAATTGTATTAGGAACTTTAATTACAGTGGATGTGTTTATAAATTTGTAGATAATATATTTAGAAAGTTTATGTGTCTTGGCTATGAATAAAATATGATTTGCAATTAATTAACATAGGCTCTTATGTGAATTAGTAAAGATTTAAAACTTTTCTCATATAAGGTAAATTTACATCAAAATATTTCTCTTTATTTTCTTATGATAATTTCTGCTGATCCCTTGACTTATTCCTCATACAGCTATTGCTTTATTTTCTTATCGTTTGTGAGCATACAATGATATCAACCATATATAACAAGAATTTTTATAATTTCTTTACTATAGTATTTTATATTACTGTGTTAGTGTATACTACCATATTAATGTAGCTAATAGGTGTGATGGACTCATGATCGAATTCCTTACTTTAATAGGGATGTTTGATTATATCACTATTAGACAAAATATTAGGTTTTACATCAAGATATATGTTTTTAATTATTTTAATTATATTGAGATATTCTCATTTTACTATGTTTTTAAAATATTTTATATTTTTATTCAGATCACCCTATGGCTTATAGTATATTAATCTATACAAATATTGACTTATATTAAGGTTTTTCAAACATTAAATCATCCTCGCATTTTTGAAATTGTTAAACTGTTTTATTATCTTATTGTTTATCATATTTACCACTTATTATATGCTATTTTTTCTATATAATCTACTATATTAAATATTGTAGAATTTAATTTATCTTATTATAGTAGCTATAAATATTATTATTTACTGCTTATTACTTATTCTTTCAATGAATTCTGTAAATACGGTATCAATGTATGATTCTGTTTTCTGATTTTTCATATAATTTAGTGATACTGTATGCTTCTTGAAACCACTTAAGATGAAATTTCTACAAATGTAAAATAATGAGATTATGTAAGTACCAAGCCAGTGTCTTCTTTTTTTTAAGTAGGGTTTATTTATAGAACAGTTTTAGGGTTATAAAATTATTAAGCAAAATTTGCAGACAATTCCAAAATATCCCCTCTTCACCCTTCCCCCAATCACAGTTTCTCCTGTTATTAACTTTACGCCTTGCTCTAGTACATCTGTTACAATTGATGACACATTATTTATAATTTATTGCTAACAAGCCCATAGTTTACATTAGAGTTACCTCTGTGTGTTCTATAGTTCTATGGATTTTGATAAACATGTGAATAATATTATGTATCCACCACTGTAGTATCATAAAAATGGTTTCACTTTGTAAAAGTCCCCTCTGCTACACACCTAATTGTCCCTCCCCACAGACTGAAACCTCTGGCAACCAGTAACCTTTCCTTTTCTCTATAGTTTGGATTTTCTTACTCAAAAAAAAAAAAAAAAAAATCCTGGCTTTATAAGATTAAGTATTGTAATTTTAAGGCAAATATCTGAGTGAGTTAAATTCATCCGAACGGAAATACACTAAGAACGGAAATATGTAGGTAGGTATGAGCACTTGAGAATGCTGGCTGAAATAATGTGACTAATGTAGTTGGGCTAATGTTCTGCTGTGTTGCGAATCCACCACCACCATTGGAGCCTAGGCTGGATATGAAGGAGAAATAAAGTTTATCTCAATCATTCCAATCTCAATAATTCAATCTTCCTTTTTCTCTGAAAACTTTCCAGCCTCTAGCAAAATGTATATATCAATGCTTTATGCCAAAATTGTAGGAATGTTTACAATTAGTTGAGATACTTTGTAGGCATTTGCCTCCACTAACCATCTTTGTTGAGATACAGAGCAAGTACTCATGGACCAAAATGGGGCAGGCACTGTGCTAGGTTGTAAAGAGGAAAGGAGTAGAAAGTGAAATTGAGTTTTAATAAATAAAATTGTTTGATCTCAAGTCCTTCTCAAAATTTTTTCTTACAAGTCATACTAAATGTCTTATATTTCCCTCAGAAAAATGACTAAATGTCTATATTTTAATCTGCCTAGGGTTTTTCTTGTGAGTATTTTTTAGGCTATGTAGGGGTCATGACCCAAACTCTCCAACTAAAAAAAAAATACAAAATATGTGTTATCTGTTATCTGTACCACTAAACTAATAAATTCACCATACAATATTTTGGTTTACATTCTAATAAAAAATAAATCAGATTTCTAAATAACTGCTCTCATTGATAACCTAGATAAATTAATGCTTATAAAATTTGGGTCTTAAACATAAACTTCAGAAATTTTTGGAGCTTAATCAGCTAATTTCCCATACTTTTTTGGCAAAAGAAGTTGCACAAGAGATGGCTAGAGTTCTAAACAGTTATTAAATTACAGAGAAAAATGTATAGATGATGACTCACTAGCTTTCATAAGAAAGATTGCAAAAACCTCATAATATTGCTAAAAAATGTAATGTGAAACATTAGTGTTTTTCTATAGTCATCTAGTCATCACAAATGCTATAAAATAAATATTTCTATTCATCTCCATCTTCTCTATTTTCATAACTTAAAATGCTTTCTTGGGAATGAATTGCCTCAGATATTGAAAAAGTTTGGAAATATTGCTAGATTAATTATATTTTAACAATCAATATTGAGTAGTGGGCAGGGCGTTCTAGAATCAGCCAAAAACAGTATAGTTGCAATTTTTGCCTTTGGGAAATCTGATAAAGATTTTAAAGGATATTCTCTAGCATTGTTTTGACTTTTACAACTACAAATACGTTTTCTCTAGAAAAAAAAGTAGGTTTGCTTAATATGATTTAAAGTAAATTTCTGTTATTTTCCTATTTGAAAATTAATAGTACCTGGAATTTGTTCAGGTTAAACTGTCATTTCAGAAAGGATAAAACAAGAGCATTAAAAATCATTAATATCTTCACCAGAAAAAGCTAATGAGAGGAAACAGTGGATTTAAAATACTTCCCACATAATTTATTTAAGTATGTATGATTTATTATATTTTCATTTCATTCATGTGTGGATATATTTCTCCCCAAGTATGTCATAAACTTTTTAAAATATTAAAGTACATTATATATATTAATTACATCTAGCCCAGTATTAAATATGGAATATATATTTAATTAATACTTAGCAATTGTTTATGGAATTTTTTCTTTGAATGCAATAAAACTAACCTGTCATAATAGTTCAATGATGGTTTTATTTGTAACATCATCTATTTCTACATAATTCTTTGAAATTTTGTATTATTAGTATTCTATGTTCATGAAAATATGAAAAATAAAATACAAGAAATATTTAAAATTGACAGTTTTTACCCTTAAGGTGTGGATTACAATTCAGCCTATGAATCTAAGATATCATAATTAAAATGGAGATCAATGTTGTTTTATGTCCTGATCAATAGCAGTGTAGTCAAATATAGTGCCAATAATATTAGCAACACTTCCACAATAATTACCATATATAGACACAGGCCTAAGCATGTTACCTGGATTATCTCAAGTATTCCTCCTAATAAGTCTTACAGATAAATTTATTTTCTCTGGTTTACATATGAGAGAATTGAGAAGAGTACTGATTTTTAGTAAGTTGCCAAGTTTTATTTGAGAACAAAACTCATGCTCTTTAATTAATTGAAATAAGTATTCTAACTGGGTCCTCCCATTCTCTATCAGGATTTCTTGATTTTATGATTCACTATTTCTCTTACACTATATCAACAGCCTACTGAGTCTACACCTTTACTACCCATGCTGTTCCCTCAACTCATCATCCCTCTTTCTGTTCATCTTACAGTATTATAATGACTCTGTTGCATCTAGTTTTAGCCCCTTGGCACCTCTCTGTATGACTGCAAAACTGCAAATGTCAGTAAATCAGCCCCTTTCCCTACTTTAAGCCTATCCTGGGAAAGCTGAATGTGACAACAGAAAAACACCACCATACTGTCAGGGCTTACTTTAAATCAATGATCATTTCATTAAAGCATGCTCATAGTGATGCCAGGTAATCTTATTTCAGTTTAGTGGTCCATTGACTCTCACACACTTCTAGAAGTAACTTTATTAATTTTTCTCTTGTCACATCTGCCAGTCGTACCCCCATTGTCATTGTCATTCTCAACTGACCATTTTCTTCCTATTTGACTAAAAACTTACGAGCTGGTGGAAGAGTACTTTAATACAACGCTATCAGCACAGTACATGTGTAATGGAAACTTTGCCCAGATACTCAATATTTCCTTCTGCTACCAACAACAATCTGTCTGGGCTCCTATCTAAAACCTGTTTCTACTTGTGCCCATTATTCCATCCTTTTCTTCCTACTCAAGGACATAGATCTATCAATATTACTATCTCTCCTATCTTTTTCCTACATCAGATTTTTTTCTGCCTACTAGAACATTCCTCATAGCATTCAAATTTGCTTACATTTTTCAAATTGTTTTTCAAAATTATCACCTTTCTTAATTTTCTCTGTAATCAACCACCACATTTATTACCTTTATTTCAACTCCCATCATACAAAAAAAAAATTACTCTATGTCCTCAATTCCTCTCTTGCCAGTCTAAGTCAAGACTATTCCAATGAATGGTTTTTCTACAACTGTTCTTTTGAAATTGCTGTATAAAAACATTAGTGGCTTCCACATTGTCAAACACTCTATCTTTATTGCATTTGACAGAAAATTAAACATAGTTGATCATTTGCTTCTCTTTGATGGGTTTTTGTTTTTCCACTTGGCCTCTAGGTCATCTATTTCACTGCCTTCTCCCTTCAAGTCTGCTTTGCTGGTGTTTCTGCATTACTTTGACCACTTCATATTCAAGGACTACAAGGTTTAGTAATTGAATCTCTTCTCTTAATCATCTGCATGCACCTTTTTGGTGATCTCATATAATTCCATTGCTTTAGAATCATATCCCAGCCAATGTTCGTAGACTTTATATCACTGGCTGATAACTATTTCTTGAACTCTAGACTGATATATTCAACTATTTATTTGGTATCTTCATTTAGGTGTCTAACAGAAGTTATAAAATTAACATACCCCTAAATGGGTTGCTTTCATATCTCGAAAACTGTTTGTTTTCCATCCAGTGCGATTTCAATTATAGACTACTTCCCAATTTTAATTTCTGATACCAAAACTTAGACTCATCCTTGAATGTTTCCCTTTTCTCTTACTCAAATTCAATTTGCCAGTAACCTATTTGCTTTACTTTGAAAATGCATTAATAATTCTACCACCTCTTAACGCTGTCATGTTTCCTATCTTGGTCCAAACCATCATTTCTCACCTGGATTATTCTTCCATTTGCATTCTAAATCTTCTCCCAAATTCTGACCCTGCATTTCTGTTTTAAACACAGCAGCTACGTAACATTTTACAAATTTATTTCCTGCTATTAATCTTTTAAATTCCCCCTCTTCAGTGTGTTTTCTTATCAATCAATACAGGGACAGAAGCCCATATGTACCCATCATAACCAATACCTGTTACCTTTCTTACTCTGCCCTTCACTCTCCTCAATACTTCTGTGATTCTCACCCTGGTCTACTTGCTGTTCTTCAGGGCACTTGAACCTGACATTTCTTCTACCTATAATATCTTCTGTTCACAAACCTGATACATCCTATTCCATTCTTTTATTTATTTTTATTCATAGCACTTTCACTATGTTCTACATGTAATATTTGTTTCCTCTTCAATTCTCCCATGCCAATAGGGAAGAAGCTTGAATTTGCCACTGTAGTTTAAAAATGTAATGCCTATTGTTTATAATGTACTAAAAATATTTGCTCAATGCATATATGAACAAAGTAATGAAAGTGATGGAGAAGAAATCTACATCTAGGATTAACATTAAGGAATACTCAAAGTTGTAACTCTTATCAAACAAATTCATTTAATAACTGTTGCAGAAAATGGTTTTCCTTTGATGTTGATCAGTGTAGACAATTCAGATAATTTCCCAAAGTAAGTTTGGCTGACAGTATTAATAAATTGATAATTTCCCACATTTTATACCCATGTCTAACATGATCACATTCAAAACTAAAGAATGTGTAGGCTTTTAGAATAAGTCTGGAGATGTGAATATGTTGTATCTTTCAATTAATTCCAATTCAATTTTTATATCATTTCTGTGAATGAATTACTGTGCAAAGTTGCTGATGCATAATAAACACAAGCACAATATACATAATCTGAACAATGTCATATATACAAAATTGTAGAATTGTAAAATTGGAGGCACTGGTTGAACCTTGGAAGGTATTTCAAGGAAAAAAAATAAGAGAAACTGTTTTCTTTGGTGCAGGTTAACTAAAGGAACATATTAAGTATGACGCAACTTGAACAGTAATTATAGTCTTCAGTCATTAATTGCCTACTACAAGCCATTCAATGTTGGGTTTGTGTGTGTGTGTGTGTGTGTGTGTGTGTGTGTGTGTGTGTATATTTCACGTGTACGGAAAAGCCCATTTCGAACAGAAGCAAACAATCCTTTTTGATATATTCATAATATTGTATTCAATATCAGGCAGGCAGTAATTCATTATTGCTTATTTAGCTAATAAATTTTAAAAAGAAAAAACACTGGTAAAAAGCACATTACATATTTATATAATCTGCTACATATTTGTGATTATGGCACTTTGAAAAGCTTATTTGAAGGGAGAAATGAAATATAATATGTTTTATAATAAAAATGTCTTGATTATTCAACATTGTATTCTATCTAACAAGTACAGCATTTGGCACATAGGTGCTCAGAAACTATGTGAATAAATAGAAGAATTATTCTTTAAGGACGAATATTTTTGTAACACAATTATTTACTTATTAACTCATGAAGACCTATACTTCTGTAATGCTAAATTATTGCCATTTAAACAAGTGAGCATTTCTGAAAGTATGCGTATAGAGATGTCAAAACTGGTGCAGACAGCGACATAACCCACTCATTCAAATATGCAATTTTATTCAAAACATTTAAAACTTGTATGATACCATCACAAACCAGTCACAGTGAGTGCATTATACATCACTGGCACCCCAACACACACCATGTGGTGTTAATCCTAAAGGTTCTGATCGCCTGGATGTTGAGGGGAGGAGGTCCTCAGTGTGAACAAAGTAGTGTGGAGAATGGAGGGAGGAATGTGGCAAGTAGCAGAAAAGAAATAATTCACTGTTTTGTTTGTTTGTTTGTTTGTTTGTTTTAGACAGGATTTCACTCTGTTGTTCAGGCTGGAGTGCCGCAGTGTGATCTCCATTCACTGAAACCTTGGTGATTCTCCTGCCTCAGCTTTCCGACTAGCTGTAACGACAGGTGCCCATCACCATGCCCAGCTAACATTTGTATTTTTAGTAGAGACTGGATTTGCCATATTTGCTGGGCTGGTCTCAAACTCCTGACCTCAACTGATCTGCCCACCTTGGCCTCCCAAATGCTAGAATTACAGGCGTGAGCCATCACGCCTGGCCTAATTTAACATTTTAACAGTGAGTTAAATTACTATAAATTACCATACCACTTTACTCAGGTAAAATATTAGCCTAGAAATAGATCTTGATCAATATGAATGACAAACCTTATAATCAAATAAACAATAAGTAATTAAAAAGATGAAGCAATTTTTCTCATGCTTTGGAAAATTTTATCTTCAATAGCCACTTTTGAAAGACAAATGTCAAACATCAAAAACTTGCTAATATGGTATTTTTTTATCTTACAAAAATAAGCAGAACAAAAATGTGCTTCTGAACACTAAAGTTTTGTGAGTTAATGGCTGAAAACATCTTCCACATCCTAAATTCATATTATTTTACCATTTTTTTATGATCTGAAAATATTTTTTCCCAAAATTGTACACAAGGGCTATGATGAACACCCTAATAGAAAATGAACTATTGTCCAGGCGCAGTGGCTCAAGCCTGTAATCCCAGCACTTTGGGAGGCCGAGACGGGCGGATCACGAGGACAGGAGATCCAGACCATCCTGGCTAACACGGTGAAACCCCGTCTCTACCAAAAACTACAAAAAACTAGCCGGGCGAGGTGGCGGCGCCTGTAGTCCCAGCTACCCAGGAGGCTGAGGCAGTAGAATGGCGTGAACCCAGGAGGCGGAGCTTGCAGTGAGCTGAGATTAGGCCACAGCACTCCAGCCTGGGTGACAGAGCGAGACTCCGTCTCAAAAAAAAAAAAAAAAAAAAAGAAAAGAAAATGAACTATTTTTGGAATTTTGTTAATTTACTAGTGAAATTAGCGTTTTCAACTGATTGCCTTTGTTTTCCAATACACAGACTTGCCAGCTGTTTTTATTTTTCAGCAACAGCTTTTATATCTGTGCTTAAGGCAGCAGTTGTTGAATTATTTTTAAATTATTTTGAAGTGCTTACTCTAAAAGCTAATGAAAGCTTTTTTTTTCTTTAATTTACTTGGAACAAGTAGTTTATATTGTTTTCTTCCTTTCCCTTTCTTTTTTTACTTCTTTCTTTCACTCTTCTGTAAATAGTCTAGGGTAGTGCTCTGACAGTAACTTAGCTATCACGGATTTTTTTCCTTTGTAGGTGGCATTGTTGTGCTTGATGCACAACAATAGAGGTTTAATAAATATGAATACTATTAATATATATTAGCTGAATTGCATGCTGCTTTCATTTGTAAGGGAAAGGGCTGGGTAAGAATTTGTGTTTAGAGATAGGATCAGAGTGCGATGTTTTCTTTAAAATTGAATTTAGAAAAAAAAATTCCTCTTATACATGAGGAATATGGCATGCAGAACAAACCTTTCAATGTTTTAATGTCCTGTTATATTACTTATAAATTAATTTTATTTAAATTTGTCATGCTCAAATGATCACACGTTTACAACAGTGAACACTTTGAAAAACTCAAATTACTACATGATGATTGCTGTAAATCAAATAAATTGTAGTGGCCCCAGGGAGAAAATATGTGTTGTTATGGACAGTCAGAAGACTGATTTCCAGCAAATACATCTCTAAAAGCACAACTCAAAATATAAACTGATCATATTTTTAGCATTTTTATTTTGTCAGAACCTGCTCGGGTATTACCATTGTGTACTAAATACAACTATCAAGACTTTGCATCCTGATTGTATTTTCTTTTTTTTTTTTTTATCTTTTTTTTATTTTTATTTTTTATTATACTTTAAGTTCTAGGGTACATGTGCATGACGTTTATATCATGTATAACTCCCCAATGCAATCCCTCCCTCCTCCCCCCTCCCCATGATAGGCCCCAGTGTGTGATTTCCCCTTCCCAGTCCAAGTGATCTCATTGTTCAGTTTCCACCTATGAGTGAGAACATGCGGTGTTTGGTTTTCTCTTCTTGTGATAGTTTCCCAAGAATGATGGTTTCCAGCTGCATCCATGTCCCTACAAAGGACGCAAACTCATCCTTTTTTTATGGCTGCATAGTATTCCATGGTGTATATGTGCCACATTTTCTTAATCCAGTCTGTCACAGATGGACATTTGGGTTGATTCCAAGTCTTTGCTATTGTGAATAGTGCCGCAATAAACATACGTGTGCATGTGTCTTTGTAGTAGAGTAATTTATAATCCTTTGGGTATATACCCAGTAGTGGGATGGCTGGGTCATATGGTACATCTAGTTCTAGATCCTTGAGGAATCGCCATACTCTTTTCCATAATGGTTGAAGTAGTTTACAATCCACCAACAGTGTAAAATGTTCCTATTTCTCCACATCCTCTCCAACACCTGTTGTTTCCTGACTTCTTAATGATTGCCATTCTAACTGGTGTGAGATGGTATCTCATTGTGGTTTTGATTTGCATTACTCTGATGGCCAGTGATGATGAGCATTTTTCATGTGTCTGTTGGCTGTATGGATGTCTTCTTTTGAGAAATGTCTGTTCATATCCTTTCCCACTTTTTGATGGGGTTGTTTGTTTTTTTCTTGTATATTTGTTTGAGTTCTTTGTAGATTCTGGGATTAGCCCTTTGTCAGATGAGTAGGTTGCAAAAATTTTCTCCCATTCTGTAGGTTGCCTTTCACTCTGATGGTAGTTTCTTTAGCTGTGCAAAAGCTCTTTAGTTTAATTAGATCCCATTTGTCAATTTGGCTTTTGCTGCCGTTGCTTTTGGTGTTTAGACATGAAGTCCTTGCCATGCCTATGTCCTGAGTGGTACTACCTAGATTTTCTTCTAGGGTTTTATGGTATTAGGTCTAACATTTAAGTCTCTAATCCATCTTGAATTAATTTTCGTATAAGAGGTAAGGAAAGGATCCAGTTTCAGCTTTCTACTATGGCTAGCCAATTTTCCCAGCACCATTTATTAAATAGGGAATCCTTTCCCCATTTCTTGTTTCTCTCAGGTTTGTCAAAGATCAGATGGCTGTAGATGTGTGGTATTATTTCTGAGGACTCTGTTCTGTTCCATTGGTCTATATCTCTGTTGTGGTACCGTACCATGCTGTTTTGGTTACTGTAGCCTTGTAGTATAGTTTGAAGTCAGGTAGCGTGACGCCTCCAGCTTTGTCCTTTTGACTTAGGATTGTCTTGGCAATGCGGGCTCTTTTTGGTTCCATATGAACTTTAAAGCCGTTTTTTCCAATTGTGTGAAGAAAGTCATTGGTAGCTTGATGGGGATGGCATTGAATCTATAAATCACCTTGGGCAGTATGGCCATTTTCACGATATTGATTCTTCCTATCCATGAGCATGGTATGTTCTTCCATTTGTTGTGTCCTCTTTGATTTCACTGAGCAGTGGTTTGTAGTTCTCCTTGAAGAGGTCCTTTACATCCCTTGTAAGCTGGATTCCTAGGTATTTTATTCTCGTTGAAGCAATTGTGAATGGAAGTTCATTACTGATTTGGCTCTCTGCTTGTCTGTTATTGGTGTATAAGAATGCTTGTGATTTTTGCACATTAATTTTGTATCCTGAGACTTTGCTGAAGTTGCTTATCAGCTTCAGGAGATTTTGGGCTGAGACAATGGGGTTTTCTAAATATACAATCATGTCATCTGCAAACAGGGACAATTTGACTTCTTTTCCTAACTGGATACCCTTGATTTCTTTCTCTTGCCTGATTGCCCTAGCCAGAACTTCCAACACTATGATGAATAGGAGTGGTGAGAGAGGGCATCCCTGGCTTGTGCCAGTTTTCAAAGGGAATTTTTCCAGTTTTTGCCCATTCAGTATGATATTAGCTGTGGGTTTGTCATAAATAGCTCTTATTATTTTGAGGTATGTTCCATCAATACCAATTTATTGAGCGTTTTTATCATAAGGGGCTGCTGAATTTTGTCAAAAGCCTTTTCTGCATCTATTGAGATAATCATGTGGTCTTGTCTTTGGTTCTGTTTATATGCTGGATTACGTTTATTGATTTGCGAATGTTGAACCAGCCTTGCATCCCAGGGATGAAGCCCACTTGATCATGGTGGATAAGCTTTTTGATGTGCTGCTGAATCCGGTTTGCCAGTATTTTATTGAGGATTTTTGCATCGATGTTCATCAGGGATATTGGTCTAAAATTCTCTTTTTTGTTGTGTCTCTGCCAGGCTTTGGTATCAGGATGATGTTGGCCTCATAAAATGAGTTAGGGAGGATTCCTCTTTTCTATTGATTGGAATAGTTTCAGAAGGAATGGTACCAGCTCCTCCTTGTACCTCTGGTAGAATTCAGCTGTGAATCCATCTGGTCCTGGACTTTTTTGGTGGGTAGGCTATTAATTATTGCCTCAATTTCAGAGCCTGCTATTGGTCTATTCAGGGATTCACCTTCTTCCTGGTTTAGTCTTGGGAGAGTGTAAGTGTCCAGGAAATTATCCATTTCTTCTAGATTTCTAGTTGATTTGCGTAGAGGCATTTATAGTATTCTCTGATGGTTGTTTGTATTTCTGTGGGGTCGGAGGTGATATCCCCTTTTTCATTTTTTATTGCGTCTATTTGATTCCTCTCTCTTTTCTTCTTTATTAGTCTAGCTAGCGGTCTGTCAATTTTGTTGATCTTTTCAAAAAACCACTCCTGGATTCATTGATTTTTTGGAGGGTTTTTTTGTGTCTCTATCTCCTTCAGTTCTGCTCTGATCTTAGTTATTTCTTGCCTTCTGCTAGCTTTTGAATGTGTTTGCTCTTGCCTCTCTAGTTCTTTTAATTGTGATGTTAGAGTGTCAATTTTAGATCTCTCCTACTTTCTCTTGTGGGCATTTAGTGCTATAAATTTCCCTCTACACACTGCTTTAAATGTGTCCCAGAGATTCTGGTATGTTGTATCTTTGTTCTCATTGGGTTCAAAGAACATCTTTATTTCTGCTTTCATTTCGTTATGTACCCAGTAGTCATTCAGGAGCAGGTTGTTCAATTTCCATGTAGTTGAGCAGTTTTGATTGAGTTTCTTAGTCCTGAGTTCTCGTTTGATTGCACTGTGGTCTGAGAGACAGTTTGTTATAATTTCTGTTCTTGTACATTTGCTGAGGAGTGCTTTACTTCCAATTATGTGGTCAATTTTGGAATAAGTGCGATGTGGTGCTGAGAAGAATGTATATTCTGTTGATTTGGGGTGGAGAGTTCTATAGATGTCTATTAGGTCCGCTTGGTGCAGAGATGAGTTCAATTCCTGGATATCCTTGTTAACTTTCTGTCTTGTTGATCTGTCTAATGTTGACAGTGGAGTGTTGAAGTCTCCCATTATTATTGTATGGGAGTCTAAGTCTCTTTGTAGTCTCTAAGGACTTGCTTTATGAATCTGGGTGCTCCTGTATTGGGTGCATATATATTTCGGAGAGTTAGCTCTTCCTGTTGAATTGATCCCTTTACCATTA
This sequence comes from Trachypithecus francoisi, assembly GCF_009764315.1. Lineage (NCBI taxonomy): Eukaryota > Metazoa > Chordata > Mammalia > Primates > Cercopithecidae > Trachypithecus > Trachypithecus francoisi. The sequence continues at coordinate 85,894,372 of NW_022681454.1, read as the reverse complement.
TATAATGGCCTTCTTTGTCTCTTTTGATCTTTGATGGTTTAAACTGTTTTATCAGAGACTAGGATTGCAACCCCTGCTTTTTTTTTTCTCCATTTACTTGGTAGATCTTCCTCCATCCCTTTATTTTGAGCCTATGTATGTCTCTGCATGTGAGATGGGTCTCCTGAATACAGCAGACTGATGGGTCTTGACTCTTTATCCAGTTTGCCAGTCTGTGTCTTTTCATTGGAGCATTTAGTCCATTTACATTTAAGGTTAATATTGTTATGTGTGAACCTGATCCTGCCATTATGATATTAACTGGTTATTTTGCTCGTTAGTTGATGCAGTTTCTTCCTAGGCTCGATGGTCTTTACATTTTGGCATGTTTTTGCAATGGCTGGTACCGGTTGTTCCTTTCCATGTTTAGGGCTTCCTTCAGGGTCTCTTGTAAGGCAGGCCTGGTGGTGACAAAATCTCTAAGCATTTGCTTATCTGTAAAGGATTTTATTTCTCCTTCACTGATGAAGCTTAGTTTGGCTGGATATGAAATTCTGGGTTGAAAATTCTTTTCTTTAAGAACGTTGAATATTGGCCCCCACTCTCTTCTGGCTTGTAGAGTTTCTGCCAAGAGGTCTGCTGTTATTCTGATGGGCTTCCCTTGTGGGTAACCTGACCTTTCTCTCTGGCTGCCCTTAAGATTTTTTCCTTCATTTCAACTTTGGTGAATCTGGCAATTATGTGTCTTGGAGTTGCTCTTCTGGAAGAGTATCTTTGTGGCGTTCTCTGTATTTCCTGAATTTGAATGTTGGCCTGCCCTACTAGGTTGGGGAAGTTCTCCTGGATGATATCCTGAAGAGTGTTTTCCAACTTGGTTCCATTTTCCCCCTCACTTTCAGGCACCCCAATCAGACGTAGATTTGGTCTTTTTACATAATCCCATACTTCTTGCAGGCTTTGTTCATTTCTTTTTCTTCTTTTTTCTTTTGGTTTCTCTTCTCGCTTCATTTCATTCATTTGATCCTCAATTGCTGATACTCTTTCTTCCAGTTGATGGAGTCGGTTACTGAAGCTTGTGCATTGTCACGTATTTCTCGTGTCATGGTTTTCATCTCTGTCATTTCGTTTATGATCTTCTCTGCATTAATTAGTCTAGCTGTCAATTCTTCCACTCTTTTTTCAAGATTTTTAGTTTCTTTGCGCTGGGTACGTAATTCCTCCTTTAGCTCTGAGAGGTTTGATGGACTGAAGCTTTCTTCTTCTCATCTCGTCAAAGTCATTCTCTGACCAGCTTTGATCCGTTGCTGGCGATGGGCTGCGCTCCTTTGCAGGGGGAGATGCGCTCTTATTTTTTGAATTTCCAGCTTTTCTGCCCTGCTTTTTCCCCATCTTTGTGATTTTATCTGTCTCTGCTCTTTGATGATGGTGACGTACTGATGGGGTTTTGGTATAGGTGTCCTTCCTGTTTGATAGTTTTCCGTCTGACAGTCAGAAGGACTGTCTGTTGGTCTGTTGGAGATTGCTTGAGGTCCACTCCAGACCCTGTTGCCTGGGTATCAGCAGCAGAGGTTGCGGAAGATAGAATATTGCTGAACAGCGAGTGTACCTGTCTGATTCTTTCTTTGGAAGTTTCCTCTCAGGGGTGACTCCACCCTGTGAGGTGTGGGGTGTCAGACTGCCCCTAGTGGGGGATGTCTCCCAGCTAGGCTACTCAGGGGTCAGGGACCCACCTGAGCAGGCTGTCTGTCCGTTCTCAGATCTCAACCTCCGCGTTAGGAGATGCACGGCTCTCCCCAAAGCTGTCATACAGAGTCGTTCGCGTCTGCACAGGCCCCCGTTCTTTCCCCTATTGGACTGCAGCTGTGCGCTGTCTGCAGAGGTAGATTCTACAGAGACAGGCAGGCTTCCTTGAGCTGCTGTGAGCTCCACCCAGTTCGAGCTTCCCAGCGGCTTTGTTTACCTACTTAAGCCTCAGCAATGGCGGGCGCCCCTCCCCCAGCCTCGCTGCTGCCTTGTGGATAGATAGCCGCAGACGGCTGTGTTAGCAGTGAGGGAGGCTCCGTGGGCGTGGGACCCTCCCGGCAAGGTGTGGGATATATTCTCCTGGTGTGCCTGTTTCCTTAAAGCGCAGTATTGGGGTGGGAGTTACCCGATTTTCCAGGTGTTGTGTGTCTCAGTTCCCCTGGCTAGGAAAAGGGATTCCCTTCCCCCTTGCGCTTCCAGGTGAGGCAATGCCTCGCCCTGCTTCAGCTCACGCTGGTCAGGCTGCAGCAGCTGACCAGCACCGATTGTCCGGCACTCCCTAGAGAGATGACCCCAGTACCTCAGTTGAAAATGCAGAAATCACCGGTCTTCTGTGTCGCTCGCGCTGGGAGTTGGAGACTGGAGCTGTTCCTATTCGGCCATCTTGCATCCTGATTGTATTTTCTAAGAGATCTATCTTAATATAAAGAAAAAGAAAATTATTATTTTTATTTTTTTAGAGAATCTGGTTTCTCGAATAATAAAGACATGAATAATTTTATTAAACACAAGTTTTTATACTGATACTAGATCCATAAAATTCTTAATTTCTACAGAAATTATTGAATGCCTTGAACTTGGATAAATTTTATTACACATTAATACATTGATTTCTGCTTAAAACTACCCCAAATAAATAAATGCCGCATGTACTGGCATAAGTAAATTTTTGAGTACATCAAAAATAAAAATATTTTTTTAAAAAACAATTGAGGCCTAATGCTTGGTGTTGTTGAATAAGGGATGGTGATTCATACTAATTAAGTATAGTTGATATATTTCACCATCTTCTGATATGTTGATATTGCTTTCTTCTTTCCCCTTCACCATATTGTAATTGAGACCAATTACAGAAAACTTTGTCACTCCAGACATATTTATTCTCACTTGTTAAACTGGGAGATTTCTTTCCTTAGTGTATTTACATGAGTCAGCAAATTTAATTCCTCTTTCTAAAATTTACAATTAGGTCATATATTTGTTATCTCTCTTGTAAATGAATGCAGAGTGTGATTCTAAGATGTACTTTGCCTTCCTCTTATGGTTGCTTTCTACATCTATACCTACTATTTAGATAAGTGCTGTCCAGTAGAACATAAAGCGAGCCACAAATACAAACCACACATGCAATTTTAATTTTTTAGCAGGTTCCTTAAAAAGTATAACAGGTAAAGTTAATTTTATATCCAAATTGTCATTTCAACATTAAATAAATGTAAAGCTCATCAAGATATTTATAATCATTTTTCACATCAGCATATATTTTATGTTAACAGCATATCTTACTTCAGACCAGCCACAGTTCAAGTGCACAGCAGCTGCATGTGACTACCATAGTGGATAGTGAAAATCTTGACCCTTACTTTCTGCTTTCCTAATTGTGTTCTCTTTTCCCTAAATATTTACGAAAACTTATGCTTCAAAGGAACAATTCAGTGTGTTCATTTTCATTACTAAAACATTTACCATTATATCAGTGACCAGTTTAAAAGAAATTTACAGTAAGTTTAAACAATAAAGCATATCTTTTCGGTAGAAGGGTGGTTTATTTTGATCATCCTTCTAAAAGCAAGTTACTTGAATAAAATAATATCATTCTATCCAATTACTGAAATTACTCCTCAATATGGAAAAATATATATGATTATTTGGCAAAAGCATTTTTTGTGAATTATCAGGATAATTCCCACAGTCATATTATAATAGAATGTGAATTCTGATAAAATATCAAGTGCAGAATTTGAAGTGAAATTAGTTTACTCATCTTTGACTACTGATTTTTCCTGTTGTTAGGAGTCTAAACTGTATTGTAAACCTCCATAAACATTTATAAGAAAATAAACATATTTGACTGGTAGAAATTGAAAAATGTTTTTGTTTTAAATTATATAACCCAAATGCATTAAAAATATTTCCAGGTAACATTTTATTTCCTCTTAACCTGCTGCATAAATTTTTATTTGCAAAATGGAAAAACAATCATTTCCACTTCATAGAATTATTATGGGGATTAAACAAGATAGAAACCTGGAGCATAGAATGTGTGTGATACACATATTATTTACTATATTATTATTGAAAATATTTTGTTTTCAGTTCTCTTATAATTGCTATCTGCTGTTCTTACCAACTGCCAAAGCTTCCATATTTCTTTTTTTTTTTTTTTTCTTTGAGAGGGAGTCTCGCTCTGTCGCCCAGGCTGGAGTGCAGTTGCCAGATCTCAGCTCACTGCAAGCTCTGCCTCCCGGGTTTACACCATTCTCCTGCCTCAGCCTCCTGAGTAGCTGGGACTACAGGCACCTGCCACCTTGCCCGGCTAGTTTTATGTATTTTTTTTAGTAGACACGGGGTTTCACCGTGTTAACCAGGATGGTCTCGATCTCCTGACCTCGTGATCCGCCTATCTCAGCCTTCCAAAGTGCTGGGATTACAGGCTTGAGCCAACGTGCCCAGCCATAGTTTCCACATTTCTATTCTCACTTTCTTACGGCTTTTATGTGCTCTACATTCTGGATAAGACTACATGGACATTACACACACACACACACACACACACACACACACAGCTGGTTCAAATGACTGAAGCAGAGTCATCATTCCCACAATTTTCCAAAAAATATTCAATGTCTTGCATTTTTTTATCTAAAAAAAAAAAGTACCAACATCCTGGAACTCATTCCATGGTGCTTGCAGTATGAATACATCAGAGGAAGATATGTGAGGAGTAAAATTGAGAAACTAGAATTGAGCAGATTGATTAGGAATTAATTAGATCAGTTATTGTCACACTTATGCCCCAATACCTTCAATTCAGATTATCAGTATGAATGAAAGATTATTGTTAGCATCATATTTCATTTTAAAAGTAATAGATATAAGACAAGAAAATAAACAACACCAAAGTGCAGAGACACAGTGCCTTAAATAAATAATAATTCGGGCGAGGTATGGTGATTCACACCTGTAATCCCAGCAGTTTAAGAGGTCAAAGCAGGCAGATTGCTTGAGTTCAAGAATTCAATACCAGCCCGGGCAACATGGCAAAACCTATCTCTATTAAAAATACAAAAATTAGCCAGACATGGTGCTGTGTGTCTGTAATATCAGCTATTTGGGAGACTGAGGTGGGAAGATTGCTTGAGCCTGAGAGGTCAAGGTTGCTGCACTACATCCTAAGCAACAGAGTGAGACCCTGTCTCAAAAAAAAGAAAAAAAAAAAAAAAGAATACTTCAGCCACACCAATCTTTTAAACTGTCTTTAGTTTGGCATTGCAGAGTTCAAGATGGTTCAAAAATGTATCTTTTTTTTTTTTTTTTTGTAAAGTAGAAAGACTGTAGTAAAAAACATATTAAGTGTGAAGTATTAGCATAATATGGATGTTGAGAATCTGGATTTTGGTTTTCTAAGCATATTGTTTGGAGTGTGGTTAATTTGCTCAGGCATATTATCATCTCCCGAAAAGTCATCTGTTCTTTAAAATATTTATGAAAACTGTGTGCCAAAGTTTTTATATTATTAACAGTGGAAATAGTTGCAATTTACTGAGTTAATACTATTTTGGAAACTGTACTGTTTTATGTTATAATTATTATTAAATAAATAAATCATTATTATAGCAATGCTCATTTTAGAGTTGAACAAATGGTGATTTTGAAAAGCTAAAAACAAGATCAAGCTTATATATTTAGTAAGAATCATCGGGAATTGAAATCTGGTCCACATTCCACCAAGGACCTGTTCTTAACCAATATTGCATATAATAGTTTCTTTCTTTTTTAAATTTATATTTTATCTATTTTTAATTTTTAAAATTTTTACTTTTGGTGTGTATATAATATGTGTATATGTTTATAAGAAACATGAGATATTTTGACACAGGCATGCAATGCGTAATAATCACATGAGGGTAAATGGGGTATCTATCACCTCGAGCATTCATCCTTTGCATTGAAAACAATTCAATTATACTCTTTTAGTTATTTTTAAATGTATGATTAAATTATTTTTCACTATAATCACCCTATCATGCTAGCAAATTCTGGGTCTTATTTATTCTTTCTAACTATTTTTGTACTTCTTATTCTGTAATTAAACGTAAAGTAAGTAATGACTTTATTACTAAAATAGCAGTAGTATGTCTTATGTAATAATTGATGGAAAATGTTTTATTATAAAGTTATTAGATATAGCTCATATATTTATTTCAAATATATAATCTATATTTGATTTTACTGTATATATTCAAGGTACACATGATGTTTTGATATACATGAACATAGCGAAATGATTACTACATTCAAACATGGGAATATATCCAATATCTCACATAGACCTTTTATGTGGGCAGGGTAAAAGTACCTAAAATTTCCTCCTTTAGCAAATGTCCTATCTATGATACAATAGTACTAATTACAGTCCTCATGCTGCACATTAGATCTCTAGACTCATGCATCCTGCATGACTGTAGCTTTGTACACTTTTACCTCCATCTCCTCATTTCCTCCATGCCCTGCTACCGAGATCATGCAATATTTTTCTTGTATCTCTTCCTTCTATTTACTGAGATGGTCTAGTAACAATGACTCCTCAGTAGCAATGAGCCTCTATAGAACCAAATATTGACATATAAACAAAACTCTCCAATAAAATGAACAAGTGCTCTACATTAGCCCATTTCTATACCGCTATAAAGAAATGTGTGAGACTGGGTAATTTAAAAACGAAAGAGGTTTAATTGACTCATGGTTCAGGATGGCTGGGGCGGCCTCAGGAAACTTACAATCATGGTAGAAGATGAAGGGGAAACAAGGCACTTTCTTCACAAGACAGCAGAAAGGAGAAGTGTGGAGGTAAGGGGGAAGAGCCCCTTATATAACCATCAGATCTCATGAGAACACATTCACTATCACAAGACTATCATGGGGGAAAGCACCCCCATGATCCAGTTCCCTCTATCTGGTCTCTCCTTTGACATGTGGGGCTTACTGAGATTATGGGGACTATAATTCAAGATGAGATTTGGGTGGGGACAAAAAGCCTAACCATATCAGGCTCCATGAAGAAGCAGTTGATGATAAAACAGAGGCAATAAATTATCAAAGAAAGCACATACTTCCTAAAAATTTTACTGGATAATTAGACATCTATGTAGAGAAAGTAAAATTTAGTCTCTATATAACCCTATACATGACAAATAATTTGAGATCAATCTTAAGCCTGAAAGAAAGTATTGGAACCCCAATGCTGGCTCCATTTAACGAAACATAAACGCAAGACTGGAAAAGATGAAACACTTCCCAAGTAACATAACTGCATCCTAAAGTAAATATAAAGAGTATTCATGGGAAATACAAAAGTATCCAGCATTCAACAAAGTCAAATTAAATCTCTGGCATTAAAACAAATTACCAGCCATGCAAAAATACAGTGAAAGGTGATTCATAATGGGGAGAAAAATTAAGCAATTGAAATCAATTCTGAACAGACATAGGTGTTAAATAAAGCAGACATAGGTGTTAAATCAAAGCCTTCAAAATTTTAGAAGAACATATAGAAAAATAATTTTACATGTTTAGAGTAAGCAAAGATTGTTTAAAGACTAATTCTACAAATCATGAATCACTTCGAAAAGAATAAATAGAATTTTATAAAAATTGAAATTTTATTATCTCCAAAAACATTACTCAAAATGAATAGGCAATTAACAAGCTGGAATAGAAAATATTTACAATATATAAATCTGAAACAAGATTTAATCTTTAATACATGAGAAATGCTTATTGATCTGAAATTTAAAAAACCCCAACAAATTAAAAGTTGGCCAAACAATGAATAAATATTTCTCAAAAGATGGTACCCTAATATCATATACACCACATATATGTATACATAAAAAGGCATTTAATATTTTTAATCAGAAAAATCTAAAATAAAACAAAAATAAATTATTTCACAGTGTAGAATTCTCAAAACAAAATGACTGATAATTCATTCTGCACAAGCATAAAATATTACAGCCACACTGAACTATGGTTTGATATTTTCTTAAAACATTAAAAACGCATCTTTAATTCTGCAGTTTCTCTCCTTTCTACTTGTTGAAAGGCACTGAAAATATTTCTTACAAAAATATGTAAAGAAATGTTCTCAATCACCTTATTCTGTCAAGGCTAAAGATAGAAATAGTCAAAATCATTTTAAAAAATGAATTTAAAAAGCTATACTCATATCTAATAACTAACAAATTATTGATTCATATATTCTAAAACATGGATCTATCTGGAAACTATTGTGCTGAGCAAAATAAATAAGACAAAAATGTTGTATATACTCAGACGCACCCAGTTCAGCCTTGAACAGCATGGGGTTAGGGGCACTGAACCCCTGCACAGTCAAAAATATGAATATAACTTTTGAGTGCCTAAAAACTTGAGTATTAATAGCCTACTGTTGATCAGAAGCCTTACTGATAACATAAATAGTTGATTAACACATAATTTTTATGTTATAGCTATGGTATGCTATATTTTTACAATAAAGTAAGCTGGAGAAATGAAAATGTTATTAAGAAAATCATTAGGAGGAGAAAATATATTAACTATTCATTTAGGAAGTAGATCATCATAAATGTCTGAATCCTCATCAACTTCACATTGAGGAGGCTAAGGAGGAGGAGAAAGAGAAGGGGGTAGTCTTGCTTTCACTGGGGTGGTAGAGGCAGAAGAACATTCACAAATATGTGGACATCCATGTTCATCAAAAGTCAACTGAATGCATAAAATTCCATCTGTATAAACTATTAAAAAATTAAAAATTACTCAACATCTCAGAAACCAGGAAAAAGTTGTATCTGCCTGAGGGCAGAAACTATAAAGAGAACAAGGGAACTTACTGGGATGATTGAATTTATTTTTTCAATTTTATTTGGGGTGATAAAGCTTATTAACCTAAGCACTTAAGATCTTTACACTTGAGTATATGTAAAGTATGTCACATTAGAAAATTAAAACTAGGAAATAGAATAAACACTTTGTTATAGATTGACACAGAATGATCAAAGTATATAACTTTGCAGAATGGTATATAAAAGAAAATTATGCCTACATATTGACAGTCTATACCCAGTACATTGTTATGAAATTTTTCAAAATCTATCCAAAACATTTCACTTTAGAGAGACGAGTGATCACAATCTTGACAAAAATATATATCTCTATATTTAAAAGGTAAAAAAAATAGAATTAAAGGAAAATACATCTTCAGAAGCATTTTGCAGCATGCACACACACATAACAGACACACTGATAGTAACTTTCTATAATCTATATGATTTTACTTAAGAGGTTAGTGAGAAGTTAATGAACTATCCTTTTAAGGATAAGCAAAACAAAAAATAAAAGCATTGACACTCAGACTGAATTGAGTTGAATGGATTTACCTTGAAATTCCTTTTATCAATAAAGGAATTAAATATAATTTTTCTTTGTCTTTTTTCAGAGTAACTTTCTTAAGTCAATTTAAATCCTTAGCTTTTTTTCTGAGGAAAACCAAAGTAAATAGTTTTTAAAGTATTTATAATTAGTATGTGATTATGACTTTTTGTTAGTTTTAAAACTCTATTTTATTCCGTAGTTTTGTTTCTATGGTAGCACTTGGAAATACCTGCTTTTTGTAACTTAGAGCATGAAGAAAAATGACATGTGTTTGCAAGAAGCATCCAGACAATTCATAGTTATTTTTTAAAATTTATAAATTATTCCTCACCTTAGACTAGAAAACTGAGGAGATCCAAGAATATCAATATTGACTTTGTCTATTTTCACCAGCCAATGCACCATTTTAAGTTTTTTTTTTCTTTTAATCATTTAAGGTTGGTCAATATTATTTAGAAAGAATAAACAAGTATCATTAAATTTGGGGTCAGAGAGAGTATATTAAAATCCCTCAAATTTTGCTAGTTGAATGACTATGCACACACACTTTAATTCCTATGGATCTAGTGTTCCTCATTTGTAAATAAGAGAGGAACTCCTGTTGTTGGGTTGTGCAATGCCTGGCAAGTGTCTGACAAAATGCAGGCATTCAACAAACTATCATGCTTTTTGCATACATTCCACAGATAAATATTTGTAACTGTAATATGTCTTATTGACAAAACGTATAGTAAGATGAGTAAGATGTAAGATGTAAGATGTAAGTATAGTAAGATGAGTAAGATGTAGTAAGATGTATAGTAAGTATAGTAAGATGTAGTAAGATGTATGGTAAGTATAGTAAGATGAGTAAGATGAGACAAGCAGTCCTGCCATTAAGCACAGTAAGGGCAGGATGGATATGTGGCTAAGAAATTTCTATCTTTAGGGACTATAACACTAAGCACACAGCACTTTACAGCCAATAATTTGGGAACTTACTCTGAATTATTCATGGATTAAATTTATCACACTGGTTATTAGTGAGAATAACATTTTTGACATACACTATGATACCTGTAGTATATATAACTTGAACTTTGAAACAGAATGTGTGTAATAAACTAGACAAGAAAAGGTCATAGTGTTGTAGCCTACTAAAATTTCAGGGACATTTTAATATCTTTATGAGTTTTTTTTGTTTGTTTGTTTTTTGCCAATTTTACTTCCACGAACAATGATTATAATGGTGAAGACAGAAACTAAACACAATCAGTGTAAATAAAATTGCAATTATTATGCTTTCATAATTCTAAGTGGTTTTTCCTGTGTCTGTCCATTTTTACTTGTCCACAAACTTTGTCAGAAAAAAAAAGGCAAAACGAACATTTTGAAACATGAATAGCATCACACTCTCCAGTGACTTTCAATCTCTTTCCTGGTGAAAGTCAAATTCCTTTCAGTGTCTATAAGATAACAGGAAGACAGTATCTGGTGTGTCATTGCTTATTGTCCTCATCTCCTTACTTTTTCTTCCTAGCATATTTAATTCCAGGCACTTGAATAAGATAAACAAAATCCTTGCCCTCATGGGAATTATAGCAAAACAAATTTAGATAGACAAAAGTCACAGAAACAAATAAATACTTAGATAATTTCAGATAATGTATCTGTTATGAAGAAAATAAGCCTGTACATAGTGTAATCTGAGGCACTGAATAGAATGGCTACTTGAGCTATGGATTAAGAATAAACCGGGAATAATGAAGCACATGGCAGAAGGTCAGAGATGACTCTATGTGAACAGACTATAAATTGGTAGAAAGCAGAGTGACTACTTTTTGTTCATATTTTGCTAATTTATTTGAAAAATCACATGAATCTGAAAACCACTCACTTTTAATGCCCTATCTTGCAACTTCAGGCTAATTTGAAGTTAAACTAGTCAGACTCTTGTATCAATAGTAGAATATATTAGATACAGGCAAATAAAATATGTAAAACTTTCTCAGAATTGTTGTAACTATGAAAGCAAAATGATAAATGCACAAAACTTAAATGGTTTATATATCTATAATATGACCTTGTCATTACATGAGTTTTGATGCAACCGTGGTGAGCACATTCTTCAATAACATGTATCTAAATTGTTCCAGCTATTGGAATAAACAAATTTTTGCCCTACCAGGGTGCTGTCTGTAAAACTGTATATGAATGGACATATCCAGACCTCATTTTTAATAATAGACAATTGCAGAGCTGTAACCTTTCAAATCAGTGAGACATTTACAAGAAGTTTGAATATGGTCTCAGAGATAACTAGAAAAGTTTTATTCTGAGTTGATTTTGTAGCTCGTTTACACTTTTATTATCTATAATATATTGTTTTAATATAACTAAATTTAAATTTCAACTCTTCTTATAGTTCAAGAAAAAAATTACATTTTATATTTAAATTTGAATTATACAATGAAAAAATCCTGATACATCAACGTAAAACACTACAGGTTTCATGAAGCCTTTTGAAAAACCACTGGTATGTATTAACCTAGTTTTCAAAATACTTTGTCCTTCATTTTGAAAGCCACACAGTTCACTCTATAGAAGTTTTCACTCTCAACTTTGCCAATAATATATTGAGAGCTAAATCTCAATTAATACTCTACCAAAAAATATTTAAATAAATTCACTCTGACTTCATTTGGGCAATATATGAATGTTTTAAGCAACTCGAAATCATGTAATTGGGAAGCATTTTATTCTCACATGAAGAACAAGTGTTCAAGAATCTAATAGATTTTTGATTATTGTACTTGCAATATAAATTGCAGCATTTAAGCTTAAGCTGTGCAGCTCCCTAGAATGTAACCTACTGTCATTGAAATATTAATAGAGTTGAAATTATGAAATTTCCTCCAAGATGAGCTTTTTATGTTTCTCCCTGAATATCTGGGGATGTGTCTCTGTTATCTTTTCATAATACTGTGAAAATGCCCTGAAGAGGCAGATGTTTCTAAGGGGACTTCAGACCTTTTTAAGAATAATGTCTACAAGGTTTTTAGACGATGCAATGTGATATGACATCCTCTCCTGATGATTCTCAAATCTCATAATAAATTAGAGTAAACTGAGCAGTCTTTAAAAATCATGTCAGTAAACGTTTAAAACTACGGATACTGTGTTGAATAGGTACTTACTGTTAGTGCTTTTAGGGAGTGGATCCTTGAATTAAAATGTCCCATCTGGCATATTAAAAGGTTATATAGCAGAATGCATAAATGCACCCATTTTGAAAAACATCCCGAGTATGCTTATACTTATACAAATCCATTTATACATAAATAATTTCTAGCAGAAAATTTCACATACACAATTCTCACATGTCAACTAACTTAAGCCCAGAGCCTTCATTCATGAATTTCTTAGTGTGTCCCCACACACTAGGTGCTATTGCATATATTCTTTTCACTCCATCCTACAACACTGTTTTAATTCAAATATGTTAGTAACTCATTTTTACTTTTTATAGTTAAAAATAAAATCTAATTTTTCTGTACTTGATCAAAAGTAAATACTAAATAATTAACAATGACTTGGGATTCTAAAAAATTGATTTTAATTGTGACTATGATAATAATAGAATTCTTGATTCCTCTTCTCTTTAAGGTTTAAACATCGGCTCTTGCCTACTTGTCACTAAGTGTTAGATACTTTTATCTTCAGGATGATATTGTTGGAAAGTTGCTTAGAAGGCTTGTAATATAATTGAGAGGTACTAGCTTTGCAATTCAAGGGGCTTATTTTCTCTCCTACCACTTATGTGTTCGACTATCATGTTATTTTCAATTTAACACCTTTAAGAAGTAACACATTGCAGAAACTGTTAAAAGGTTAGGCAGAAATTAAAAATTAGGCAAAATGATGACTGCATGTCTTTTTAGGTGAAAGTGAAGTCTTAACAGGTCCATCTAATAATTAATTAAGGAAACATGACTTTTATTCATTTTCTATTTACCATTAGTTTGGAATCAGACTTTCTAAAATATCATAATACTTTGTCAATTTGTGTCTGGTAGAGATACAAATTATTTATATGCAGTGCATTACACAATCCCAAAAGTAATAGTTTCATTGTCTTATAATCTTATTAACTAAGTTTGTATCTAAATTACTGATCTGTCTCTAGAATTTTTTTTCAGTATCTTTATATACGTAATCTGCTAAACATTTCTTTTGAACCAAAGTACTATTATGCAGTTTCTGTCATTCATTTATTATCTAAATGTTTCCCATGGTCACTCTATATTTGTGTTAGAGTCATATTTATAAGGTTTTGAAAAATATACTTTGACAAAAAGTATTAATAAATCTTGAAACTGCTGCGGGGAGATTTTTTCCTCGCCATTTTTCTAAGGTTTAGGTTTTGTGTTTGTTTTGTTTTGGTTTTCTTACAGTTTCCAAATTGTAGGGAAGCTACTACAGCTTTGCAGTTATAAAGCATTTTACTTAAAATATACTTTTAGCATGGATACCAATGCATTATGGATAATGTGTATTAGAGGGTAGTATTTGTTCCCTTTTCCTGATTTCTCTAGAAAGATGTGGAGAGATTTCACTGGAAAATCATCTCCCTTCTCTTCCCCTTACTCATGATGCCTATGAAAACAGGGAGAGACATTTTCTGATTGATAAGTTTGGGGAAAAGTAACGGGTTATGCATGTTGCCTCCAGGGACATGTTATCTCTCACTACATGAAAAGTAAACCCCAACCCACGTTGTAGGGATTAGGTGTGAAAGCCTATTTAATTCTCATGGGAGTCTTCTTAATACTGCTGTCTTTATCAGTGATAAAGGGGACATTCTGGACTTCATTCTATACTTCTTCATTTATTATCTGTTCAGAATTATGACACGCAAACTATTTATTATATTGGGTGACTCCCTTCAGAATCTCCAACATTTTGTAATCATCTATGCATAAAATATCACCTCCCATGAAAAGAATAATAAGGTACAGCTACAGTGTTCTCTTTCAATTATTTTGTTGTAAGTCTCAGAATTAATTATCTTAGTATTTCCTCAGAAAACCAAGTCAAATTAAATTCGATGTGTATGAAAATCACATTGTTATATCTATAATAATAGTTACTTTAAAGAAGGTTTCTTTTGGAAAGGTTATGAGATTTTAAAATTCTATAAATATTAAAGATTTTCCACAAGGCTATACTTTACATAGTTTTCGCCCAATATTTACTATAACAGTCACTGACTTGAAGTACATAAAAATAATTTCACAGGGAAAATTCAAAGGCAGCTCATTCTTATTTAGTCTGTGGTAGAGTTTTATCTGAACAAGAAGGTTTTTTTATTACTTCAGTGCTTTCCAAAAAGGTTTCAACAAACAGATGAAGTGATGTTAAAAGTAGGGAAGCCAGGACTATAGATGTACAGCCAGGTTGAAGCTTTTTCTTCAGCATGTCAAGGTAGTTTTCTTTTTTTTTTTTTCAAATGCTGGCATTTATTATTATTATTTGGATCATATTATATATTTTTATGTGTACAAATTTATGGATAGATTGCATATTGATTAAGGCAGAGCTTTAAGGGTATCCATTACCCAAATAATGCACATTGCACCAATTAACTGATTTCTCACCATCCATCTCGTTCCCACCTTTGCACCATTTGGAGATTCCATTCTGTATCATTCCACTCTTTTTGCCCATCTATGTGTACACATATTTTAGCACCCATTTACAAATGAGAATATGTGATATTTGACTTTCTTTGCCTGACTTGTTTCATTTAAAATAATGACCTCCAGTTCCATCTTTGTTGCTTCAAAGGACATGATTTCATTCCTTCTTACGGCTGAATAATATTCCATTGTGTATATATGTGACATTTTATCATTGATCCATTGATGGACACAGGCTTATTCTGCATCTTTGCTATTTTGAATAGTGCTACAATAAAGGTGAGTACAGGTATCTTTTTGATATACTGATTTCTTCTCGGTGTGTACCCAGTAGTGAGACTGCAGGACTGAATGATAGTTGCATTTTTAGTTATTTGAGAAATCTCCATATCGTTTTCCATAGAGGCTGTACTAATTTATATTCTCACAAAGAGTGTGTGAGTTCCTGTTTCTCTGCATCCTCTCCAACATCTGTTATTTTTTGTCTTTTTAATAATAGCCATTCTGACTGGGGTAAGATGATAACTCATCAGCATATGAAGTTTTGCAAAGTGCTATCATTATGCCTTCAAAAAAACTGTTTAAAGCTCCAAATATACCCTGATAAAAGACACACTCATTACTGACATTATATATGTTTTCCATTTATCCTAGAGTTCTTATATAGGATATATTACAATAATAGCATATTAGAGTACCACAATATAATATCAGCAAATCTTATTGTGAGTTTACTGTGTAGCAGCCTGGGTGAAGTACTGAGAGTGTATTTAATTCTCACCATAAATCTATGCATCAAGCACAGTTATCATTCCTATTTTAAAATATGTAACCCAGGAAATAGGGAAGTTAAGCAATTTGTCCAAATTTGAACAGATATAAAGGCTTACACAGCTTCTCAATTCATATAGTTTTAAGTAAAAAATGGTTGCTCTTAATAATGACACTCTGCTAGTCTCCTTGTATAAATTCCACTAGAGTAAGGGCCCAGCATCACAAACATCTGAAGGAAACTGTCACACTCTACAACTTCCCCAGTGGTTGCCGAAGGGTACAAGTAATCCAAGTGACAACTCTCCACGGGAGTCAATTAAATTAAGGTAAACTTTGACTAGTGAAGGGCAGAAGATAGAAGAAAGATAGCAGATAAATTCTCTTTTCTTCCATACAGTATCTCTAAAGACATCCATTGTATCTTGGTAATCAAATATTCTTGTGGATTACCATTTGTGGACAGTTTTGTAACTGGTTCTTTGTTTGTAGCATCTCCTTCCCTGCCTCACACTCCTATTTTCCTCACTCATGTTTCCCTGGCATTTCACTTTTCAGTAAAACGTAAGCACCTCATTGTCTGGCTCATGTTTTGTCATTTCTAGGTATCTTAATAAAACACTTCATATGCTACCTGTCTCATACAATACTGTAAAGGAATTCAATAACCTATCATCACATAATATGACTTCTGAAAAGCATTTGTTTATATGCATACACAGCAATGCACACAATGTGGAAACTCAAGGAATATTTGTTGAATGAGTGAGTATTCACCCACATACACTTATATACAGCACATAATATGATGGATAGAAATTTATGATATTAACATATAAGCTAATATTAATTTGATTTTTATGTGTTATGTATATTTGAGAGTGTAAGCCACATAATGCAATTTAATCTTTTCAGCATGCCTATGAGGGAGTTACAAATAATTATTCCAACGTTTTAATAAATTTTAAAAGACACTTAAAAGAAATTATCCAATTCTGCATATTATACATCTCATTTGCAAAATAACTTTCGGTCACCAATGAAATGGGCCTTAATTTTACTCTCTCTTATTATATCCTGCTTTATTTTGCCTTACTAAAGCCATAATTATTTAAAGATATTTCCTCTGCCTTCTAGAAAGCTCTGTGTTTATATGGCTTCAAGTAAGATTGCTAGATGCTAAATTGCAGAATGCAAAGAAGGTAAAGAATTTTTTTAAATTAGCAAATTTAGCAAATAAGCAATTCATGAATATTTTTGAAATGATATTATCTCATTTTGTAGAAACTGTACAATTACTATAGCCATTGTTTTCATTCTTTTTATAACAATTCAGAGGAATTACCAGTGTCATCAAGGAATCATCTTATACTCAGAAAAAAAGAAAGTATATTCATAATTTTCAAAATAACCCACTTTATACATTTTTTTAAAAAATTCTACATGTATTTTGGGTGGATGAGGAAAAGGTGTCTTCTATAAATTTTATTTTACTGTGGTAAGAACACTTAACATGAGATCTACCCTATTACCAAATTTTAAGTATAAAATACATTGTTGTTGACTACAGGTACAATATTGTATTAGCATATATCTAAAGCTTATTCATCTTGTTTAATTGAAAGTTTATACACATTGATTAGTAACTCTCAATTTTCCCTTGTCCTAGCCGCTGATCACTATCATTCTGCCTTGAACTTACGAATTTGACATTTTAGATACCTCATGAAAGTAGAATCATGCAATATTTACCTTTCTGTGACTGGCTTAGTCCATTTAGCACAATGTCCTCAAGTTTCATCTACTTGTCATATATTGCAGAATTTCTTTCTTTCTTAAGGATGAGCTGTATTCTGTTGTATACATGTATTCTGTTGTAACACATTTTCTTCATCCATTCATCTGTTGAGAGATATTTAGGTTGTTTCTACATCTTGGCTATTGGGAATGCTGCTGCAATAAACACAGGAGTGCTGATATTTCTTGAGAATCATAATTTCAAGTGATGGATAAATATGCAAAATGAGACTGCTGAATATGGTAGTTCTATTTTTAATTTTTTTGAATAACTTCATTCTGTTTTCCACAGCAGCTGCATAATTTTGCATTCCCACTAGCAGTGTACAAGATTCTAGTTTCTCCACATCCTCATCAGCTCTTAGAGCCTTTTTGTTTTTTTGATAACAGCCATTGTGACAGTTGTAAGGTTATATTTCCTTATGGTTTTGATTTGTATTAACCTGATGACTGGTGATATTGAGTATTTTTTCATTTACTCATTAGCCATTTGCATGCCTTCTTTGCACAAATGTCTATTCAAGATCTAGCTGATCGTTTGAGATAGTATTTTTTGGTATTAAATTGTAGGGGTTTCTTATACATTTTGGACATTTACCTCTTATTAAGTATATAATTTGCAAATACTTTCTCTCATTTTGTAGGTTGCCTTCTCACTCTGTTGATTGTTTATATCACTTTGGGGAAGATTTTTAGTTGGTGTAGTCCAATTTTTTTTTTTTTGTTTTAGTTTTCATATCCATGAAATCACTGCAAAGACCACTGTCATGAAGCCTCACTCCTGTGTTTTCTTCCAGCTCTGTAGTTTCAGATGTTGTGATCAAGTCTTTAATTCCTCTTGAGTTGATTTTTGTATATGCTGTAAGATAGGAGTCACATTTTATTCTATTGCATGTGAAAATACAATTTTCTCAGCACCATCTCTTGAGGAGACAATACTTTTATTACTGTGAATTCTTGCCGCTCTTGTCAAAGATTATAAACTTATATGTGTGAATTTATTTTTGTACTCTATTCTGTTCCATTTGTTTATACCTGTCTTTATGCCAGTGCCATACTGTTTTTATTACTGTAATTTTATATATCTTAAAATCAGGAAGTGTGTTGTCTCCAACTTCGTTCTTTCTCAAAATTAGTTTGGCTCTGTTGCCTTTTGTGGATTCATATGAAATGAATAGTAGCTGCTTCTATTTTAATAAAAATGTTATTGGGATTTTGAAGGAAACTGTAGGCCAGACGCGGTGGCTCACGCCTGTAATCCCAGCACTTTGGGAGACCGAGGTGGGCGGATCACAAGGTCAGGAGATTGAGACCATCCTGGCTAATATGGTGAAACCCCGTCTCTACTGAAAATACAAAAAAAAAAAAAAAAAAAAAAAAATTAGCCGGACGTAGTGGCGGGTGCCTATAGTCCCAGCTACTTGGGAGGCTGAGGCAGGAGAATGGCGTGAACCAGGGAGGCGGAGCTTGTAGTGAGCCAAGATGTCGCCACTGGGCTCCAGCCTGGGTGGCAGAGTGAGACTCGTCTCAAAAAAAGAAAAAAAGAAAAAAAGAGAGAAACTGTATTGATTCTGTGAATCTCTTTGGGTAGTTGGACATTCTTAACTATATAAAGGCTTCAATCCATGAAAATGTAATGTCTTTCCATTTTTGTGTCTTCATTAATTTATTTCATTAATATTTTACATTTTTTAGTAAGTTTTTCACTTTTAATTAAGTATATTTCTAGGTTTTTAATGCTTTTTATGTTATTATAAATGAGATTGTTTTCCTAATTTCCTTTTAAGATAGTTTGTTGCTTGTGTATAGAAATGCCACTAAATTTGTATGCTGATTTCATATTCTGTACTTTTAATGAATTTGTTTATTAATTTTAACAGGTTTTCAAAATTGTTAATGGAGTCTTTAGGGTTTTCTTTACATAAGATCATGACAACTGCAAACAGGAGCAATTTTACTTCCTCTACAATTTGGCGTCCTTTTGTCTTCTTTTCTTGCTTAATTATTTTGACTAGGACTTCTAGGACTGTGTTGAATATAAATAGCAAGGGTGCACATCTTTGCCTTGTTCTTGAGTTTGGTGGAAAGGTTTTCAAATTTTCACAGATGAGTATGTTGACTGTGTGCTTTTCATATATGGCCTCTATTATTTTGAGGTAATTCATTTTCATTTATAATTTGATAAGAATTGCTATTATGAAAGCGTGTTGAAGTATCTTTTTCTGCATCTGTAGACACAGTTATGTGATTTTTATGTTATATTGTGTTGATATTATGATTAATCAGATTAACTGATATACATATGTTGAACCATCCTTTCATGCTTGCATGCGAAGGATAAGTCCCACTTGGTCATGGCATATAATTCTTTTAATGTATTGTTGGATTTTGCTTACTAGTATGATATTGAGGGTTTTTACATCTATTTAAGTCACAGTATTAATCAGTTTTTTTTTTCTTTTTTAATCTTGTGGTGTATTTGTCTGACTTTGGTATGAGAAAAATGCTGGCCTTATAAAGTGACTTTAGAAGTGTTTCCTCCTCTTTGCTTTTTGAAGATGTTGAGAAGAATTGGCTTCAATTTTTCTTTATATGTTTGGTAGAATTCACCAGGGAAGCCACCTGGTTCTGAGATTTTATTTGTCACAAGACTCTTAAATACAGTGTTAATTGTGGTACTGGTTATAGATCTTTTCAGACTTTCTGTTTTTTCATAATTTAGTATGGATAGGTTTTTAGAAATTTATGTATTTCTTCTAGGTTATCCAGTTTGTTAACCTATGATTTTGTAATAGTATTTTATGATCCTTTTTATATCTGTGGTATCAGTTGTAACGTTTTCTGTTTCATTTCTGCTTCTAATTATTTGAAGCATCTCTCTCATCTTTAAATTAGCTAAGGGCTAACGAAGCCTGCCCATTTTATTTATTTTTTCAAAGAAACACCTCTTGGTTTTGTTTTTTTCTATCATTTTTCTATGTTATTAAGTTTTGCTCTAATCTTTACTATTACCTTTATTGTACTTTGATCTTAGTTTCCTCTTTTCCTAG
This sequence comes from Trachypithecus francoisi, assembly GCF_009764315.1. Lineage (NCBI taxonomy): Eukaryota > Metazoa > Chordata > Mammalia > Primates > Cercopithecidae > Trachypithecus > Trachypithecus francoisi. Next base: position 85,873,641 of record NW_022681454.1, on the reverse strand, counting down.
TTCCTTGTGTAAAGTTAGGTTATTTATTTGAAATCTTTTTTTTTTTTTTTTGTGACAGATTTTGACATGTAGCTCAATTTGTTTGATATAAGTATAGGTAGCTGGTGTGGTGACTCAAGCCTATAATCCCAGCATTTAGGGAGGCCAAGGCAGTTGGATTGCATGAGTCTAGGAGATCAAGACCAGCCTGGGCAACATGGTGACATGCCATCTCTGCAAACCATACGAAAAAATTAGCCAGGCTTGGTGACATGTGCCTATAGTCCTAGCTACTTGGGAGGCTGAGGTGGAAGGATTACTTGGGCCCAGGAAATCAAGGCTGCAGTGAGCTGTAATTACACCACTGCACTCCAGCCTGGGGGAGAAAGTGAGACCCTGTCTCAAAATACACAAAAATAAAAAATAAGTAAAGATACTCCTCCTCTCTTTTGGTTACTATTTGCATTGAATATGTGTTTTCATCTTTTCACTTTCTTTTTTTTTTTTTTTTTTTTTTTTCTTTGAGACGGAGTCTCGCCCTGTCGCCCAGGCTGGAGTGCAGTGGCCCCATCTCGGCTCACTGCAAGCTCCGCCTCCCGGGCTCCCGCCATTCTCCTGCCTCAGCCTCCCGAGTAGCTGGGACTACAGGAGCCGCCATCTCACCCTGCTAGTGTTTTTGTATTTTTTTTAGTAGAGATGGGGTTTCACGAGGTTAGCCAGGATGGTCTCGATCTCCTGACCTCGTGATCCGCCCGTTTCGGCCTCCCAAAGTGCTGGGATTACAGGCTTGAGCCACCGCGCCCAGCCTCATTTTTTCACTTGCAATACTGAAAGACAAGAAGTCTTTCAATACTATTGGACTTTTTGTTTGCTTTATGCATTCAGCCACTTTCTGTCTTAATTAGAGTATTTAGTACATTTGTATTTAATATAATTATTGATAAGACAAGTTTTACTATTTCTATGCTCTTCATTTTAAAAAAAAAATTCCATTGGTTTTTGGGGAACACGTGGTGTTTAGTTACTAGTTACATGAGTAAGCTCTTTAGTGGTGATTTGTGAGATTTTGGTGTACCCATCACTCACTCAAGCAGTATACACTGTACCAAATTTGCAATCTTTTATCACTCACCCCTCTGCTATCCTTACCCTCAAGTCCCCAAAGTCCATTGTATCATTCTTAGTCATCTGCATCCTCATAGCTTAGCTCCCACTTTATGAGTGAGAACATACAATGTTTGGTTTTCCATTCCTAAGTTACTAAACTTAGAATAATAGTCTCCAGTTCCAACCAGGTTGCTGAAGTACCATTATTCCATTCCTTTTTAATGGCTAAATAGTATTTCATTATACATTTACATATAATCTATATTTTTGCACTTGCAAATTGTGCTGCTACAAATATGCATGTGCAGGTATTTTTTCATGTAAGGGCTTCTCTAACTCTGGCTACTCAGTAGTGGGATTGCTGGATCAAATGTTAGTTCTACTTTTAGTTTTTAAAAAAATCTCCACACTGTTTTCCATAGTGTTGTCCTAGTTTACATTCCTATGAGCAGTGTAAGAGAGTTCCCTTTTCACCGCATCCCTGCCAACATCTATTATTTTTTAATTTTTTGTTTATGTCCATTCTTGCAGGAGTAAGGTGGTATTGAATTGTGGTTTTCATTTGCATTTCCCTGATTATCTGTGATGTTTAACATTTTTCCATATGTTTGTTGGTCATTTGTATATCTTCTTTTGAGAATTGTTTATTCATGTCCTTCATCCATTTTTTTGATGACATTGTTTGATTTTTCTTGCTAATTTGAGTTCCTTATATATTCTGGAATTTATTTCTTTGTTGGATGCATAGATTGTAAATATTTTCTCCCAATCTGTGGGTTATCTGTTTACTCTGGTGACTGTTTCTTTTGTTGTGCAGAAACCTTTTAGTGTAATTAAGTCCAACCTATTCATCATTGTTTTTGTCGCACTTTCTTTTGGGTTCTTGACCATGAAGTCTTTGCCTAGGTCAATGTCTGTAAGTGTTTTTTGATGTTATTTTTTAGAATTTTTATGGGTTTAGGTTTTAGATTTAAGTCCTTGATCCTTTTTCGGTTAATTTTTATATAAGGTGAGGGATGAGGATTAAGTTTCATTCTTCCACATGTGGCATGCCAATTATCCCGACATCATTTGTTGAATAGGGTGTCCTTTCCCCAGTTTATATTTTTGTTTGCTGTGTCTAAGATCAGTTGACTGTAAGCACTTCACTTTACTTGCGGGTTATCTATTCTGTTCCATTGGTCTATATGTTGATTTTTATACCAGAACCATGCTGTTTTGGTGACTATGGCCTTATAATATAGTTTGAAATCAGGTAATGGGATGTCTCCAGATTTTTTTTTTTCTTAGTCTTGCTTTGACTATGTGTGCTCTGTTTCAATTCCATATAAATGTTAGGATTATCTTTTCTAGTTCTGTGAAGAATGATGTGGTATTTTGATGGGAATTGCATTGAATGTGTAGACTGCTTTTGACAGTATGGTCATTTTCATGACATTGATTCTACCCACCCATGAGCATGAGATGTGTTTCCCCTTTTTTGTGTCATCTGTGATTTATTTGAGCAGTGTTTTGTAGTTTTGCTTGTAAAAGTCTTTCACCTCCTTGGTTAGGTATACTCCTAAGTATATTATTTTATTTTATTTTATTTTATTTCATTTCATTTTATAGTAGTTACTGTAAAAGTGGTTGAGTTATTGATTTGATTCTCAGTTTGGTCACTGTTGGTGTATACAAGAGCTACTGGTTTGTGTACATTCATTTTGTATCCAGAAATTTTGCTGAATTCATTTTTCAGTTCTAGGAGTTTTTTGGAGGACTCTATTTAGAGTTTTTTAGGTATATAATCATATCATCAGCATACAGCGACAGTTCAACTTCCTCTGCCGATTTTGATGCCCTTTATTTTGTTCTCTTGTCTGATTGCTCTGGTTAGGACTTCCAGTACTATGTTGAATAGAAGCACTGAGAGTGGGCATCCTTATCTTGTTCAAATTCTCAGAGGGAATGCTTTCAACATTTCCACAATCATTATTATGTTGGCTGTATGTTTGTCATAGACAGCTTTTATTATGTTACATTATGTCCCTTCTATGTTGATTTTGCCAAGGGGTTTAATCATAAAAGGGTGCTGGATTTTGTCAAATACTTTCTCTGCATCTATTGAGATGATCATATGATTTTTGTTTTTAATTATCTTTTTGTGGTGTATCACAATTATTGACTTGCTAATGTTAAACCATCCCTGCATCCCTGGTATGAAACCCACTTGATCATGGTGAGTTATTTTTTTGATATGTTATTGGATTTTGTTAGCTAGTTAATGAATTTTGTCATAAATTTTTTCATCTATACTTATCAGAGATATTGGTTTGTAGTTTTTTTTTTTCTTATGTCCTTTCCTGGTTTGAATGTTAGGGTGATGCTGGCTTTATAGAATGATATAGGGGCATTCCCTCATTCTCTATCTTGTGGAATAATGTTAATAGAATTGATACCAATTCTTTTTTGAATGTCTAGTAGAATTCTGCTGTGAATCTTTATTGTCCTCGATGTTTTTGTTGTTGTCGGCAATTTTTTTTCTTACCATTTTAATCTCACTGCTTGTTATTGGTCTGTTTAGGGTTTCTAATTCTCCTCTGCTTAAGCTAAGGGGGTTATATATTCATATTTCCATGAATTTATCCATCTCCTCTAGGTTTTTTGGTTTATGTGTGTAAAGGTCTTCGTAGTAACCTTGAATGATCGTCTGTATTTATGTGGTGTTGGTTGTAATAGCTCCCGTTTCATTTCTAATTGAACTTGTTTGGATCTTCTCTCTTCTTTTCTTGGTTAATCTTGCTAGTGGTCTATCAATTTTATTTATCTTTTCAAAGAACAAGCTTTTTGTTTCATTTCTATTTTGTATTTTTGTTGTTGTTTCAATTTCATTTAGCTCTGCTCTTGCCTTGGTTTGTTCTTTTCTTCTCCTGAGTTTGGGTTTGGTTTGTTCTTGCTTCTCTGGTTCCTTGAGGTGTGATTTTAGATTATTTGCTTATGCTCATTTAGACATTTTGATGTAGGCATTTAAAGCTATTAAACTTTTCTGTTAGCACTGCCTTTGCTTTATACCAAAGATTTTGATAGGTTTTGTCATTATTGGTAAAAATTCTGCATATGTTTGAGAAAGAACACTTGTCTTCTGTCAATGGATAGAACATTCTGTAAATCTCAGGTAGGTTGACTTGTTTGACAATATTGTTTACAAGCTCTAAATTCTTACCATTTATTAGTTTTTTTTTTTTTTTTTTTCTACCAGTTATTGAGAGGGGGGAATTGAAACAGTAAATGTAAGCAAATACTATCATCCTATATTTGCTTCTTTCTCTTTGATGCTTTATCAGTTTTTGCTTCATGTATTTGGAAACTCCAATATTAAGTGTATGAATGATGAGGATTATATGTACCTTTGATGAATTTATTATTATCATTAATTTCTTTTTTAGTTCTACCTTGTATAAGATTTTAATATAGCCACTGCTACTTTTCTTTGCTTCATCTTAGGATGTTTTTTCATGTTTTCACTTTTAATGTACATGTCTTTTTATAGAAAATATGCTTTAAAGACTATATGCTGTCCCCAGCAAATAGTTGGGTCGTGCTTTTCTATCCAATCTGACAATGTCTGTCTTTTAATCGGTGTGTGTGCGTGTGTATGAAGTGTGTGTATGTATTTATTTGTATATAAAACTATGTATATATTTATTTTATATATTTTTAAAATATACATATATGTGATATATTTATTTAGAAATATATATTTTAAATATACATGTATATAATTTATGTATATTTTAAAATGTATATATGTATAAATATATAGACACATTATTTATATATGCACAAACACCAATATATAAAAATATAAATATATATACATACATTCATTCATTTATTTATTCATTTATTATGGTAACTTATGCTTTGGTTTAAGTATATCATCTTGAAATTGTTTTCTATTCATTTTATCTGTTCTATCTAGCTTTCTTTTCTTTTTTGACCTTTTTTCATCTTAATTGACTATATATTATTATTCTATTATATCTCCTTGGTTGGCTTACTATCTAGGATATATTGTTTAATTTATGGTTACTTAACGGTCATGGTATATATCTCTAACTTACTACAATCTACCTTCATGTGGTATTGTACTACTTCACATATAAAGATGATTCTTACAATAATAACATATTTTTATTTTTCCCCTCCTGGCATCTGTGCTACTACTGTCATACTTTTAAACATTAACATATTTTATAAACACTTCACTTCTATTTTTAATAGCTAATTTTATTTTGAAAATATTAAATTTAAAAATATATTTTGTTACCTTGTAGTTGCTGATTTTTTTGTTTGTTTGTTTTTTTATTATTCCTTTGTATAGATTCAGCTTTTTATATATGTTTTTCCTTGTGCCCAAAGGACTCCTCTTTACAGTTCTTACAGCACAGTTCTGCTGGTGATGAATTCCTTCAGCTTTTGTGCATATCAAAATGTATTTATTTTGTCTTCAATTTTTTGGACAGTTTTTACCAGGAGAAAATTCTAGGTTGACAGAATTCTTCATTCCATAGTTTAAAGATGTTTTCCACTGTCTTTTCACTTTCATGGTTTCTGCTAAAAATTTATTTTAGTAATTTGATTATGGTGCTGAGCAATTTGATTATGATGGTCCTTGGTGAATTGTTCTTCATGTCTTCTGTGCGTGCTATTAACTGAATTTACATTTGTAGGTTTATTTAATAGTTTGCATCTAATATATTGTCTGTAAGTCTACATGAATTATTGGTCTCTAGGGCTTGTGAATCTCTCAGCATTTGACATGTAGAAAACAGATAATGATTCATGCAGGATTTTCACCTTCTTTCAAAACTTTATTGATTTCATTTAATTTATTGAAGGGTTAGTATCAGATTTAATCCCTTATTTGAAGGGCTTTCCACTACATTCACTGAGGGAAAAAAAAACATAATTTTATACCTCCACCAGGCTCCATGTTTTAGCCATTCCAATACTGCATTATGAGCACTATGAGATTTATCAGGTTTACATGTACACATTTAATGCATGTAATTTTATGCTTGTGATTCAGTCAATACTTCTACACCTTCTTCCAATGGAATTACTGTGATCTAAGAAACCTCATACACAATTTAGGGTCAATGTCAGACCTCAGGGTAGAGTGACATTGGAGTCTGTGCAAAAACCAAATGAATCCAAATTTAGATCCTTTCTAGATACCTTCTTAAGGGCTCAAGAGAGAATTTATTAGTCATATTGAGCATTTAAAAGTTTAGGCAGAACTTAGCTTGCTTGCAGTTTGTAGTAAGCAGTTCATATATTGTCAATTAATGCCTAAAGTGTCTATAAATACACATTAAATATATGAATGTAAATCACCTCTACAAATACACTGGACAGATGGGTACCTGGATTATAAATAAGTCTGCTAAAATATCACCTTTTCTAAATCTCTCATAATATGTTTATCATAAATATGTATCATTCTATTCTCATTATGAAATCAAGTCACCTAAGACTTCTGCAGAAAAAGATTTTGTTAGTTTAGTTCCAGTTAGTTATCAGAAAACAATAAAATCGAATACCTATAAAATTCTTGCCATTATTGTTTTAGTTTTTCTGACAGGCTTTAGATGTGAGATTTTGGTATACAATAATTCTAACTCTTCCATCGTCTGGGAAATATAAAGTGATTTAACTGTATTTGTATATCCTTTCTGGCAAAATAAATCATGTTGTGCATTTTTATTGTGTGGAACTAGAATGATGTTATTATTCATCTTGTCTTAGATTCTCTGACATTTTTTCTACCATATAAAATGATGCTTTTAAAATAATTTAAAACAAATTTACCATCAGTTGTCTTTGTGGTAGAAACCTATATAAATTCATTTATGTAAATTGTAGATATTTCTTTACAGAATATATCTGACCTTTACTTGTCATTGCTTCAGATAATATTTTATTGTTGCTTCTTGTTCCTTTCCGAGAGTGAGAAATGATATTTTTTAAAGTAAAGAAAAATGTCAAGGTAAGAGGCTGACAGCAATATGGCAATATATCTTAAACTTCTTTCTTTTTGACCCTGGGTTATCACAGTCCTATTTTTAAGACAAGAGTTTGAAAAACTAGCCCATGTTACTTCAAATAGAAAATGTATTATCTGTTTAATTCCTATGGATCTGTTTGAAACACATATTTAACTGTTAGTGCCTAAATGTAATTAGTGAATTAAATGCCCTGAATTGTCTGGAGCAATATGAACAGGCATTTAGGCATTTACAGATTTACATATTTGAGCAAGAAAAATGCATAGCTATTAAATACTTCTATGATACACACACACCTTAAATGCTATATTTAAAATATGAATATTGAACCCATTAGCACACTCAAAGGAAATATCGGAGGAAGTAGTCATTGTGTACATTTACACGTCCTGACCCTAGCCCTAGTCTAACATACTCAAGTTTGATTCTAAGAAGAGAGAACAAATTATAAAGAACAGTATGTGTCTAGGCATGGTGGCTTGTGCTTTCAATCTCAGCCACTCAGGAGTCGAAGGGGAGAAGACTACTTCAGACTAGGAATTCAAGACTGCAGTGAGTTATGATTGTGCCACTGCACTCTAGTCTGGGGAACAGAGAAAGATTTTGTCTCTAACAACAACAACAAAAAGATATAAAAAATAAAAATGAACAATATGTGGAATATACCTATATTCACAGAAATGTATATCTGGGAATAAATAATCTAATTCTACTTGTTTACATATTTTACCCTTATCATTTTATAAAATCATATCCTCAGACATAGGAATTGTCAATATAAATAAACGTTGTTAAACAGATACTATCAGAAATTCATTTTGTTTTCTTTTGACGGAGTGTCATTATGCCACCCAGGCTGCAGTGCAATGGCATAGCCCCGGCTCATTGAAACGTCTGCCTCTTGTGTTCAAGTGATTCTCCTGCCTCAGCCTCCCAAGTAGCTAGGGTTACAGGAGCATGCTGCCAAGTCCAGCTAATTTTTTTTTTTTTTTGTATTTTAGTAGAGATGACGTTTCACCGTGTTGTCCAGGCTGGTCTCGAACCCCTGATCTCAGGCAATCTGCCCACCTCAGCCTCCCAAAGTGATGAGACACCACGCTCAGTCCCAGAAATTGAATTTCTTATTAAAACAAGGAAACTCATAGACTAACAAAACAGGTAAAGCTCCCTTATCCACCTGGCAAGGAGTGTGCTGGGGGGGTGGCTCACAATTTCAGTGCCGTGCTGTTCAAACTTATAGGGGGAGCATGCAGATGGGCAGGTTGTGGGGCCCCAACCCCGTGGCAGCATGTAGGGGTGAATGCTTACAGCGCCAGCTCCTGAAGCCCCAGTGTGCCTGTGTTACAGTGTGCTCTTCCAGTTTTGCCATTTATAGGTGGCTTGTGTTAATCAGTTCAGTTAGACCCTGTGCTTTATTGCAAAAATGGAGGGATAATTGTGTCTTTTGTTTTTGTCTTGGTGTACTGAAAAAATTGGATCACATGTGGGCTTGGAGAATGAGTGCGAAGTTTTGGTAAATGGTGGAAGTAGCTCTCAGCAGATGGATAGGGAGCCAGAAGGGGGATGGAATGGGAAGGTCATTTTCCCCTGGAGTCCAGCTGCTGCAGCTTGACTCTCCTCCAACCACCCAGGCCAGATACCCCTTGGCATTCAGGTCGTTCTGCAGGTCGATGGCCTGCAATGTCTGCTGGTGCCTGTCAGTGTGTTCTTCTGCTCTTCTCAACATCCAGTTGCCTGTGTGCTCTTCTGCTGATGTGGTCCTCTCAACATCCAGCCACCTGTGTCTGTGCCTGCTAGAGTTTCAGTATTTTTTATAGGTACAGGATGGGGGCATGGTGGGCCAGGGTGGTCTTGGAAAATGCAACATTTGAGCATGAAAACAGAAATGATTGAATATCCTTTATTTATTTCTCTTGCCTGATTGCCCTGGCCAGCACTTCCAATACTGTGCCTGGAACTGGTTCCTTCTGGTGGGTTCTTGGTCTCGCTGACTTCAAGAATGAAGCTGCAGACCCTCGCGGTGAGTGTTATAGTTCTTAAAGATGGTGTGTCCGGAGTTTGTTCCTTCAGATATGCCTGGAGTTTCTTCCTTCCGGTGGGTTTGTGGTATCTCTTGACTTCAGGAGTGAAGCCGCAGACCTTCGTAGTGAGTGTTACATCTCTTAAAGGTGGCACGTCTGGAGTTTGTTCCTTCCAATGGGTTCGTGGTCTCACTTGACTTCAGGAGTGAAGCTACAGACCTTTGCAGTTGAGTGTTACAGCTCTTAAAGATGGTGCATCCGGCGTTGTTGGTTCCTCCTGGTGGGTCCATGATGTCGCTGACTTCAGGAGTGAAGCTGCAGACCTTTGCAGTGAGTGTTACAGCTCATGAAGGTAGTGTGCACCGAAAGAGTGAGCAGCAGCAAGATTTACTGTGAAAAGCAAAAGAACAAAGCTTCCACAGCATGGAAGGGGAACTGAGTGGGTTGCCACTGCTGGCTTGGGTGGCAAGCTTTTATTCCCATGTCCTGATGATTGGTCCATTTTACAGAGTGCTGATTGGTCCATTTTACACAGTGCTGATTGGTGAGTTTTTACATTGTGTTGATTGGTGCGTTTACAAACCTTTAGTTAGGCACAGAGCACTGATTGGTGTGTTTTTACAGAGCACTGATTGGTGCATTTACAATCCTTTCGCTAGACAGAAAAGTTACCCAAGTTCCCACCCCACCCAGAAACCCAGTCAGCTTTACCTCTCACTCCCCCCAGCTGCTGATGGGAATTGGGCGATGACCGCTCTAGCTACTTCTTGCTGGATAGGGGTGAGGCAGGGGGCCTCCAGTTATAGTGTCCTCCAGAGGGGAATTCTTTAGGCCAGTGAAAGGGCCAGTGGGTTGGTACAGGGGTCTTTGGTAGAAGTTGTTAGTTGAGATCACTTGGGGTTCCATTTGTAAGACTGTCTGTAGCTTGATGGCCTCAATCCCAGAGGAAACAAACTTGACAAGGAGGTTAAAAATACAGGGCTCAAAGGTGAGTAATAGCAAGATGGCTTCCACAGGACCTAGAAAGGGGAGAAGCCATGTTGCCCAACTCCAGAGGTTGGTATAAGAGTTTGAAAGGCATTGTCTGATTTCAGATGCCTTTTCTTGTAAATGCCAGATGGCATCTCATACTATCCTTCACTGGTTAGTGTAAAAGCAACACTCTTCCCTTAAGAAGGTGCAGAGTCTTCCTTTCTCAGCAGTGAGGAGGTCTAGGCCTCAGTGATTTTGGAGAGTCACTGCTGCCAAAGAGTCTATTTGGGATTGTAGAGTAAGGATAGATTTCGTTATTTCTTGCAAACTGTCTGAGAAATCCTTTGAGAGTGTGTGGTAGTGGGATAATGAAGTAGATAAACTGGCTATTCTGGTTCCTGTAGCAGCAGCCATTCCTAACCCTATAAGTAGAGGTATTAGTTGTATGGCTCTGTGCTGACAGACTTGAGCTTTGAAGTGTATTGATAGGGTCTGATTTCCTGGGGCATTGTTAACGTTGGGACTTAGAAAGAGTAAGGTGCAGGTGCCTGTCCAGTTAGTGGGGAGGCAGATATAGGTCAACATTCCACATAAGAAGAATATACCTTAGCTGGGTAGGCAGAACTGGTTGTGCATGTTAAAAAGGTGTGTGAGTTTGTTGTTTTCATTTTCCTATACTCCTAGAGTACTTACTAGGGTAGTTCCGGTGAGCATCTGGAAAGGGGTGTTGGGAGCAAACTGAGTAGCTCCCTGTGTTCTATTCTACCATTGGAGAAAAAACAAACAAACAAAACAAAACATTTTGTATCTACTAGGAACTGTTTGAGGGAGTGATTGAAAGAGGAGATGAGAAGGCAATAACTAGTGATGCTACTACAGCGAGTTCAGGGGTGAATGGTTATGCAGGGAGTATGTTTGCCATTACAGAACATGGACTGTTTGTTAAGCAAGGAGGAGGTGATGATTTTTTTTTTATTATTTATTTATTTTTTATCTTTTTATTTTTTTTTATTATTATTATACTTTAAGTTCTAGGGTACATGTGCACAATGTGCAGGTTTGTTATATATGTATACTTGTGCCATGTTGGTGTGCTGCACCCATCAACTCATCAGCACCCATCAACTCGTCATTTACATCAGGTATAGCTCCCAATATAATCCCTCCCCCCTCCCCCCTCCCCCCTCCCTATGATAGGCTCTGGTGTGTGATGTTCTCCTTCCTGAGTCCAAGTGGTCTCATTGTTCAGTTCCCACCTATGAGTGAGAACATGTGATGTTTGGTTTTCTGTTCTTGTGAAATTTTGCTGAGAATGATCAAGAAAAAAATAAACAACCCCATCAAAAAGTGGGCAAAAGATATGAACAGACATTTCTCAAAAGATGACATTCATACAGCCAACAGACACATGAGGTGATGATTTTGGGGGACACTGAGAAGCAGACAAGCCATCTGAATGGAGCTGTTTGGGTGACTCAGAAATTTCAATGAACAGTTGGGGCTTGAAGTTGTAGGGTGTAATTACACAGATGGGGTAGAAGACGCCCCAGGGGCAGGACTGATAACAGGTTGCATTGGATGGATAAAGGGGCTTGAAAACTTAAGATGGTATTCATAGTTACAGGGCTGTGTATGGGATTTTCATTGCTTGTGTAATAGATGAGGTTGGAAATGTAAGAATGTAAAAGTTGAATTGCATGTCCTGTTAGGGTATTATTGGTCCTATCAGAGATGGGGAAGTCAGCTAATGATTGCATATTTAGAAGTCAGAAAGGGTATTTTCCTTCATAATGAGAATGATAGGTTAAGTTGGTAAAGACCCAATTTTTTGAGGGAATAGGAGTGACAATATAAGCAGAGGTTGATAGATAAAAATCCAACAGTCATTTGCCAGGGAAGAATTGGACTGGTTTAACAGAGAGTGGGTTAAGTTGAGAGTCTTGTGGAGGTAATTAGGAGCTAGTGGAATGGGAGGGGTGATTGTATGCAGTATCCAAGAAAGCAGGAGGGATAGATAGGCAAAGAGTAAATAGGAAGGTAAAGAGGGTGCTCTGGAAGATTAGATCATTATATGCAGGCTGAGTTAAAGGTAGGAGCAAACTGCTGTCAGAAGGAAGATAGAAAGGAGGTTGATGTGATTAGGATTTACATCCCAGCAGGAGCTACAGTATGTAGTCCTATTGCAAAGAGTATGGTTTGTATGCTGCTTAACAATATGATGAAAGGATTCCATTAAAGGGGCAAGGAGAGGTGTTAAAGATAAGGATTATGTAGGTTTTCACTTATCTTTTTTAAGGAGGAAGGAGTTTTTCTTCAGGATCAGTGGTAGGAGTCTTTTTTAGGCTGGGATATTTTTTTCCAAAATAGGAAATGCAAGTCCTCCAGTAGTTCGCAGGTGTATCGAGGCTGGTCTGCCTGATCTTGGGACTCCTGAGCTGATGGTCTCGCAGGTTCCTCAGGGGGTGTCCAAAATTTAACTCAAGTGTGGTGAATCCAAGATTCCACTCCTGCCACCTTAACTGCAGTGGAGGTAGAGAGGATTCCTGATTATCGTCCTTCACACAAAGAGTCCATAGATGGGGAGGTAGAGGGGAGAGATTTGACCAACACTAGATCTCCTGGTTGAAACAACTCTGTTCCCTTTTCTCTTTGACATCATTCAGGTAATTTTTTAAGGTTTTGTTGATATTCTGCCAAAGAAGTTATATCTTTGACCAAGTTGGCCATTTCCTGATCAAGTAGGAAGTGATTTTTGAGAAAATGTCATCCATACAGCATTTCATATGGACTGAGCCCCATTTTGTGAGGAGAATTTTGGATTCTCAACAAGGTCATGGGCAAAAGAGTAAGCCATGGGAGGTGAATTTCTTGTGTTAGTTTCTTTAAGTGCCTCTTGAGTGTTTCATTTGCCTTCTTGACCTTCCCTGAGGATTGTGGCCTCCAGGCACAGTGAAGGTGATATTGTATCCCTAGCCCCCTGGAAATTCCCTGAGTTATAGTGGCTTTAAAATCCTGACCATTGTCACTCTATAAGCTTTGGGGAAACCCAAATCTAGGAATTATTTCATGAGTTAAGACTTTAATCGGCCGGCGCGGTGGCTCAAGCCTGTAATCCCAGCACTTTGGGAGGCCGAGACGGGCGGATCACAAGGTCAGGAGATCGAGACCATCCTGGCTAACACGGGAACCCCATCTCTACTAAAAAAAAATACAAAAACTAGCCGGGCGAGGTGGCAAGGCGCCTGTGTCCCAGCTACTCAGGAGGCTGGGCAGGAGAATGGCGTGAACCGGGAGGCAGAGCTTGCAGTGAGCTGAGATCCGGCCACTGCACTCCAGCCTGGGAGACAGAGCCAGACTCCGTCTGGAAAAAAAAAAAAAAAAAAAAAAGACTTTAATCACTTCCTGAGCCTTCTCTGTCTTGCAGGGGAAAGCTTCTATCCAATTTGTAAGGGTATCAACACAGACCAACAAGTATGGAAATCCCTTTGACTTAGGCATATGGGTGAAGTATAACTGCCACTCCTCTCGAGGATAGTAACCTATTCTTTGCTCCCCCAAAGGGGCCTTATGATGGACCAAGGGATTATTCTTTGGCACACCTCACAGGTTTTGACTACCTGTCAGATGGTCCGGAGGAAATTTGGCCCTGTGATGCGTGTTTTCAATACCCATATGAAACGTTTGGTGGAGGCTTTTAAGTATTTTCCACTGGCTGGCTGCAGGTATAAGTACCTTTCCTTCTTCTGTCATTAACCACCCCAAGGGGAGAAAACTATGCCCCCGTGAAAGTCTCCAATCTGTTTCAGTTGAGGAATACTGGAGCTTAATCTCTTGGGGGGGTTGTTCCGTACTAAGGTCCTTCCATAGGTATTTCTTATGGGAGGTTCTGCCTGGCAGCAATTTTGGTCTCAGCATCTGTCCAATGGTTTCTTTCTGCCTTTTCTTCTTCACCTTTCTGATGACTTTGGCAGTGTAAGACTACCACCTCTTTGGGTTTTTACACTGTGTCTAATAACTCCATAATTTCCTTGTGGTATTTCATGGGGGTTCCCCTAGAGGTTAGGAACTCCCTTTCTTTCCATATTGTAGCATGGGCTTGTAGGATTAGAGAAGCATACTTGCTATTTGTATACACATTTATTTTTTTTTCCCCCTTTCCCAGTTCTAAGGCTTGGGTAAGTGCCACTAGTTCTGCTAACTGGGCGCTTGTCCCCAGGGGAAGAGGCTTACTTTCAAGTACAATTACATCACTAGCTATAACATAACCTGCCCTTCATATCCCATTCTCCACAAATGAACTTCCATCAGTATATAGATTAAGGTCAGAATTAGCTAATGGGACTTCTAAGAGATCATCTTTGGGGGCATAAGTCCAGACAATAATTTGTTGGCAGTCATGCTCGATTGGCTCCCAGTCCTCTGGGAGAAAAATGGCAGGGTTGAGGGTCACATACGTACATATTTGAAGCACTGGTCCCTCAAGGAGTAGTGCCTTATATCTAAGTAGGCAGTTGTCTGATAGTCATAAACTTCCTTTGGCATCTAGTATACCATTTACACTATGAGTAGTCCAGATAGTGAGATCCTTTCCTTGTATTATTTTGATAGCCTCTGACACTAAGATGGCCACTGCTGCAACTACCCATAAACAGTGAGGTCAGCCTTTTGCTACTACATCAATTTCCTTACTTAGGTATGCCACTGCTTGTGGGGTTGTCCCACAAGTCTGAGTAAGAACTCCAAGAGCTATCCCTGCTCTCTCAGTGACATATAAAGAGAAATTTTGTCCTGTGGGAAGGTTTAAAGCTGGAGCTTGTACTAGGGCCTGCCTTCAGGTTTTGAAGGCTGTTTCTTCCCCTGGTTCCCATTCTACTAGATAAGTATTTGCCCTCTGGGTCTCCTTGATTAGAGTATAGAGTGGACTAGCCATCTCGTTGTGTCTGGGGCTCCATAGTCAGCAAAAGCCGGTGATTCCAAGGAACACTCGCAACTGTTTTAATGTCTTAGAATGGTGATAACCCAGCATAGGCTGCATTCATTCCTTGCTGAGGACCCTGGTCCCTCTGGCTAAGATTAGGCCTAGATATTTGACCTGCTGTAGGCAAAACTGGGCCTTCGACCTAGACTCCTTGTACTCTTGATTAGCTGGAAAGTTCAAGAGATCTAGAGTAGCCTGCTGGCATGAGGCTTCCGAACTGGTAGCCAAAAGTAAATCATCCACATACTGAAGGACCAGAGTGCTTGGACTTGAGAAGGGGCCTGGATCTTGGGCCAGTGCCTGATCAAACAGACGAGGGCTATCCCTAAACCCTTGGGGCACAACTGTCCACATAAGTTGGGACATGTGGTCTGTGGGATTTTCAAAGGCAAAGAGAAACGGAGTCAGAGTGCAGGGAATACAGAAGAAGGCATCCTTGAAGTTCAGAAGAGTGATCCATTCTTCTTCCTCTGGTATTTGAGACAGCAGGCTATAAGGGTTTTGTACAACTAGATATAGAGGAATTACTGCCTCATCAATGAGTCTAAGATCTTGCACTATTCTCTACTGACCATTCGGTTTTTGTACTCCTAGAATTGGGGTGTTGCAGGGACTGCTGAATTTCCTTACTAAGTCTTGAGCTTTTAAATGTTTAACAATATCCTATAATCCTTTATGACCTTCAGGCCTTAAGGGATATTGCCTGTGATAAGGAAAATTGGTGAGGTCTTTTAGCCTGACTTGGACTGGGTGGGCATTTTTTGGCTTTCCATATTGTCCTTCCAGTGCCCAAACTTCAGGCTTGATTCCCTCCTCAAGTAGGGGCAACAAATGAGTAACGTTTTCCCCATATTCATGTGGATAATAGCTCCAGCTTTGGCTAATATATCCCTCCCTAATAAAGGTGTGAGAGTTTCAGGCAAAACAAGAAAGGCATGTGAAAAGAGCAAAATCTCCCAATTACAACTGAGGAAGTGGGAGAAATACCTCATTACAGGCTGTCCCAGGATTCCTCGGAGGTAGCAGACCTTGAGGACAGTCATCCAGGACAGGAGATTAGCACGAGAAGGCCATGCCAATGTCCAGGAGGAAGTCAATTTCCTGGCCCTCAATGGTTAAGCATACCCGAGGCTCAGTGAGGGTGATGACATAAGGTGGAGCTTACCCTGGGCACCCTCAGTCCTGTTGTTGGATCATCTGGTTGGGGGCTTTTGGCCCAGAGAACCTTTGCCCTCTGGGGCAGTGTGCCTTCCAGTGATTGCCTCAGCACAGTGGACATGGATGAGGGGCCGGCTTGTTTCTCATTGGACAATCTTTTAAAGTGTCCTTGTAAACCACACTGATAACAAGCCCTACTGGATGATTGGCCTGCTCCATTTTCTGTCCTCTCTGAACCACCAAGGTTTGTTTGCCTGAGGGCCAGGACTAAGGCTGTGGCCTTTCTCTGATCTTGTTTTTCCTTTTGGGCCTGTTCCTCTTGGTCCCTATTGTAGAACACTGAGGTTGCCAGGTTTAATAATGCTTCCAGATTTTGTTCAGGGCCCAGGGCTTGCTTTTGGAGCTTCTCCTGGTATCTGCAGATGACTGAGTAATAAACGTATCTTTTAGAATCAACTTACCCTCACGTGAGTCAGGTGAGAGGGGACGTTATTTTCTTAACGTCTCCCATAGCTGCTCAAGGAAAGCAGGAGGATTTTCTTCCTTTCCCTGAGTTATGGTGGACACCATTGAATAATTCGCTGGCTTTTTTCCAATTCTCCTTAGTCCTTCTAGAACACAGGTCAACAGATGTTTATGACTACATTTCCCATATCTGAGTCAAAATCTCAGTAGGGATTCATACTGGGGATGGCTTGCTGACCAGTAGGGAATTTGTCCCTTTCTTTGACTGTCATTCTATTATTTACTTGACTAAGATACCAGGTATCTCCAAGCTCTCAGGCTGCAGCAAAAGCCGCATTCTTTTCATTAAAGGTCAGGGTTTGATCTAACAGTAGCATGACATATCTCCAAGTGAAACTGAAGGTTTGCCCTAGACCCTGTAAGACATCTATGTACTTATCAGGATTACCTGAAAAGTTCCTCGGGTCTGCCTTGATCTGCTTTAAATCAAAGAGGGAGAAGGGGAATGTACCCAGGTTGGGCCAAATTCCCCTCCCACTACAGCTTAAAGGGGACATAACAGATAGCCCTACAGTTTTTGTGATCCCTTGGAGATTTCTTTGCTTATTTCCTTCTGGGCAGGGGAGATTAGAGGAGACTTATCATGAATAGGAAGGGGAGCTATAGGGAGGCTAGGATATGGGGATAAGTTGAAAGGTCCTCCTGTGGGATATAAATTGCAAGCTTTGCATAGTTGTGTATTCTACTTCAATGAAAAGAAACTTGGACATAAGGTATTTCACTCCATTTGCCTTCCCTCTTACAGAAAAGGTCGAGCTGCAGGATAGCATTGTAATTTATACTTCCCTCAGGTGGCCATTTTTCCCCATCAGAGAGAGAATATTGGGGCCAGGCTGTAGTGCAGGAAAAAAATGAGCTCCCTCTTTTTCAGGGTTTGTGAGTCAAATTGGTCCCAATGGCTTAGGATGCATTTCAAGGGTGAGCCTGTTGAAGCCTGAGTGTTTCTCATATGAAAGACAAAACTGCCCATAGTTTTGGCTTATTTGTTTCTCCCTCCTGCCCAAGAACCCACAACAGTCCCTAGACCCTGTTGATCAGAATAATTGTGCTCACTAATGCAGCAGCAGAAACACTAGTTTTCCTCCTAGACCACAAGGAGGACCAAGGAAGTTTGGATTTAGTGACTCTTACTGATGCATTCTTGAAAACCTGTTAGAGTCCTAAGCATTCTCCTGTTAGTATTGGGACTTTAGTCATGTCCTATAAAGATGTTATGCCCCAAAAATGAAGTGGAGGGCCATACCCTGAGGGAGAGAAGGGATCTCCAGAGTTGGAAGAGTGATGTCTTTTGTCCTCACTTAAGTAAAGAGGAAGGATACAATTTCTGAGGCTCCCCATGTCCTAGCTTCAGAAATAGCTTTTGTTAGACCTGCTTGTCTGAGAAGGGATCCTAAAATTCCAGATAGTACCCCCTCTGATGGGGCTTTGGGCAAAAATATATCTTTCTGATTGGTGAGCCCAGATGCCTAAAGAAGGGAATAGAGTCCTGGAGTTTATACTAGAAATCATTCTTATAGGAGAAACTAGAAAAGCACCAGAGACAGGGAGTGGTTTTTGAAAGGAGGACTAGCCTCAGAGAAGAGACATGAGAGGAAGTTTGTCTGACAGGCATTAGGACCCAGGAGGCAAGGGACAGGATAAATAGGATAGATGGGTGAGTCTCGCTTGGGTGACATGATTTTGAGAGTTCTGTTCATGGCTGAGGGGTCAACCAACTTGTTGTTGGGCCCCTGGAGCTGTATTGCTTTCCTCTTTGTTGACCCTCAGCTCAGCCCAGAAGTGCAGGAAAAAGTGGAAGCTGGTTCCAGGCAAACCAACACTCCCAACTCCAAAGAGTTGGGGGTTGTTAGAGAACCCTTTCCCTGAAAGCCTGACACCCTTGTCTTTAGTCTGGTAGCTGTGCTAATCACTTTTAATTGACTGACAGGTGCCCGGTATTTAGCCCCTGAATTCTAAGGAAAAATATGACAGGTTAGCAAATGAAAGGGGTCTGAGAGTACTCACCACTTGGCGATAAGCAATAGTCCCATCTAGGTCGCCAAAATGTGTCCAGAATTGGTTCCTTCTGGTGGGTTCTTGGTCTTGCTGACCTCAAGAATGAAGTTGCAGACCTCACAGTTAGTGTTACAGTTCTTAAAGATGGTATATCTGCAGTTTGTTCCTTCAGATGTTCAGATGTGTTCAGAGTTTCTTCTTTCCAGTGGGTTCATGATCTCACTTGACTTCAGGAGTGAAGTTGCAGACCTCCGCAGTGAGTGTTACAGATCTTAAAGGTGGTGTGTCTGGAGTTGTTTGTTCCTTCTGATGGGTTCGTGGTCTTGCTTGACTTCAGGAGTGAAGCTGCGGACCTTTGCAGCTCATAAAGGTAGTGCACACCCAAAGAGTGAGCAGCAGCAAGATTTATTGTGGAGAAAGAAAGAACGAAACTTCCACAGAGTGAAAGGGGAGTCAAGCAGCTTGCTGCTGCTGGCTCGGGTGGCCAACTTTGATTCCCTTGTTTGGCCCCACCCACATACTGATGATTGGCCCATTTTACAGAGTGCTGATTGGTCGATTTTATAGAGCACCGATTGGTGTGTTTTATAGAGTGTCGATTGGTGTGTTTATAAACCTTTAGCTAGACACAGAGTGCTGATTGGTGTATTTTTATAGAGTGCTGATTGGTGTGTTTACAAACCATTAGCTAGTCACAGAGCATTGATTGGTGCATTTACAATCCTTTGGCTAGACAGAAAAGTTCTCCAAGTCCCCACCTGACCCAGAGGACCAACTGGCTTCACCTCTCAATACTAAATTAAATAAGAGTGGTGAGAGAATCCATCATTATCTTGTGCCAGTTTTCAAAGGGACTGCTTCCAGTTTTTGCCCATTCAGTATGATATTGGCTGTGGGTTTGTCATAAACAGCTCTTCTTATTTTGAGATACATATTATCTTCATTTCCTGACATCAAGTGTTGTCAGAGATTGGTTTAACAGAAGAAAATAGCTCAATATAGATTAAAAAATTAAAATACAGAATTCATCTGAAATAAATAAAATGCTGATACTCACACTCCAGGTAAGTTGAACTGATATAGGACCAATTCTGAGAGTCAAATCAAAGAAAATAAATCCTTGTGGTGGAAGAGCACAAAATAATTTTAAATCCCTAATAATCAGAAAAGGTCAATTTTTTTCATATATATATATTTTTAATTTTACCAACATATGTTTTCCCAAAATTAACAGTAGTATGCTTAGCTCTTTTTTTTTTTCTTTAGGTAGTACCGTTACTCTAAGGAAAGCAGGATAACTTATAACTCATTTTCTCATTTTATTCTCTTTCCACAGTTGGTTGGGACAAGTATTAATTCTATTGGTTTTCATGGAAAGAAATTTAGGAAGGATTTTAGTTGATTGGTGAGATTTTGAGCACTGTAATATGAACATGAACAGAAAGAATCCAGCAGATTTGCAAGGCTAAAAAGGTGTGAAACCAGTAGACTCTTCTCATCCATAGCTATGGGTTAGAAACCAAGGTTATAAAATGAGAAAATATACTTTTTGCAAAGGTTCCCTTTTAAAGAAATATAAAACCATAGAATTAAATTATTTGAACCCTATCACAAGATCAAGGATCAAGCAGGGTTTGATTTCTGCTGAGGGCTCTCATCTTTACTTACAAATAGTCATTTCTTTGCTCTATCTTCACATGGCAGAGGGATATAGAGATCTCTAGTGTCTCTTCTTTTTTACTACAGGCATTAGTCCATAGGATCAGTGTTCCACCTTTCTGACCTTATTTAATCTCAAGCATCTCCTTAAAAGCCCTATCTCCAATACAGTCACATGGCATTTAGGGCCTCATTATATGAATTTGAGAGGCTCACAATTAATTCCATAGGATGCCCCAAATCTTCATGTGTGTATAGCTATATCATTCATATAAAGTTTATGATAACATGCTCTGTAGAATGATGCATATAATAATTTGGAGTTTGATACTTAGGGTCTGGTATCACTTTTTTCATTTACTAGAACCACCATTGTATGAAAATAAGTGAATACAACCATTATTCCCATGTGAACTTGGTAAAGGCCATACTAGTCTATGCATGCTTGATGGGCATTCCAGCATGAACAAGGCTTTATATAATAGGGGAAGTTGGTAAAGAGAAATACTAGAGTTGGATAAATACACCATTTGGGTTCTTACACTCAGTAAAGAATGACTAGAAAATTGAAATCCAGTAGTTAGAGAGCTGTAAGCATTAAAAACTTGTTCTCTGCTGGTTGAATTAATCTATAGTGAGTAGAGCAAATTGAACTTCCTCTAGTCACAGAATAACAGAGAACCAGGTGGATTGCATGTCGTCGTGTAAGGAGGACACTGCTGTTTCAAATAAAACCCTTGTCACTATAGCAGATACTGAAGCTAGATCTGACTCCTGGGGTTGTGGGTGGGAGCACTGATAATGGTTGCCCAAATGCTTTGGACACAATCAAGACAGACAACAACTTCACTCACATGTATTAGAGAAGCACAATAAGATTTAGCTAGGAAAGGAGCAGTTTGGAGGAGACAAATGTGGCAAGGCTTTTAGATCACTTAGAAGGTTTAAGACAGAAGAAGAATTTGTTCAACATAGATGGAAGTAGATAGAATCCCTTTCTTCTCTCTAATCACTCACAGGTGATGAGGAATGTGGGGCCACTTGGAGTCACAAGACTGAAAATGTTTTTGTTATTTGCTTTAATTAAAAAAAATCAAGCTTTCTACTATTTAACAAGTCCTTTTTGTTTTACAAACTTCGTTGTCTTTTTTTTCTCTTTTTTTCTGATAATTTGTATTCATTCTCTGAGTCTGAGATTAAACATCATATTTTCAGGAAAGCAAGTTAGATTTTAAAAAGCTTTTGTAAGAATAAAATTATTTGTGAAAACACTTGTTAATTACAAGATCTCTTTTAGATTTCACAATGTGCTTTTCTCATAGTCTACTTCTAAACATAGTGCCTGACAAAGAATAGCATTTCAGTAATAGTTTTCCTGCTGATGAATGAATGAAGCTGCATTGTTGTTGCACCTGAAGTGGCAAGAGACATTTCAATATGAGTAACATTCATTATGTTATACCTAAAATCTTCACCTCTTCTCTGTTGTTATTTTATTGTAAGTAGACAATTATTACGAATACTGTACTCTGACAGCTTTCTTCAACTGCTTTCAATTGGTTATATCTCTATGGGAATGGAACACTTTTAGTCTTAAAAAAATTTCAAATTTGATTGAGAATATATTCTGGGGAAAATTAGCCAAGTCTCACAATTTTAGCAGAAATAAATTACTTTTTAAAATTGAGACTGATCTCTAAGGTGATCTTAAATGGCTACTTTGACAGTGATAACATAGAGCAAATATTAGTAATTGATTTGTGTCAAACAGTAGAATAGATTTTCACGCAAATACAATGTTGCCATGAGGGAAAATAAAAATTTTATTTTAAAAAGGATTGAGAGTAACACGTTTTATTTTCATAGTGGTATACAATATTTTCCTTGGGAAAAACATTATTTGTCCTATAAAATAGAACATTTATAACACATAATTAATTATTTCAAATTTTGCTTATTGTTTATTATGGAGTTGTATTTCAGAAATAGACAAGTGAAGTACGGATTTAAAAATATGTGGTGCCCAAGCATTTGAAAGCCTGGAGATCATCAAACTAATCTTATATTTATAGTTCACTTGAAAAGAATGAGGGTTCAGATATTTTCCCTAGTTTTAATTAGACCCTGTTCTCTCATACATTGATTGCAAAATGAGTGTTTTTAAGATTCACTTGGGGCTCTCTAAATATTCACCAAGCGATTCTGATTCAGTAGACCTCAGTGGAGGCCAGAACTTTATATTTTGTACAAGAACCCAGTTAATTTTGATGAAGGATGTCTGGCAAGTACATATTGAGAAAAGCTGGTTTTAATGCTTACTCTAGTGTCTGAATAATCTGATAACAACTGAATTATATATACAATATGTATTATATATTTTGATTTTTAAATGTATGCTATTTTAGAGATGAGGCCTTGCTCTGTCACCCAGGCTGGAGTGTAGTGGCACCGTCCTAGCTCAGCAAAGCCTCAAACTCTAAAGTTCAAGCTATCCTTCCACCTTGGCCTCCCAAAGTGCTGGGCTTATGGGTGTAAGTTACTGTGCCTGACTTGTTATATTTTTGATATTACATTTTTTTACAATATAACACAGTGTGAAAATTTCAATGGATTTGTGGAAGACTGATGACTACCAAAAGAAAATAAGTCACACAAACTTTTTTAATATAAAATCAATTTTTACAGGAAAATTGTTTTTAACATATGCCAAGAAATGGGGAACTTTTCAACTTGTATAATTAAATATTTTTCATTAAATGACATTCAAACCTATAGTTTTGATCAGCGTATTCAGCAACTACTCCTTTTGTGGAACATGTATCTGTTAAGTTGGTCTCATGAACAAAAATCTTTGCCACTTAGATTTATCTGCGTTAAATTAAATTAAATTTTTAAACTTCAAAATGCAAACCAAGAATATCTCCTGATATCTCTGTGAGTGTAATTCCTCTTTGTAGAGGGAGAGCTATCATAAATAAAGTGATCCCTATTCTACCAGTGAAAATGAAACGAATCTAAGAGCTAGTAATTTGCACCCTCCTTTTAAGAAATTCCAGGAGAAGACATATGTTTCACCTTCCTGGATATATTATTTAGCATGCTATAAATTAGAGAAAAGAGTTTAGAAAATATATATTTCTCATGATTTGGAGATTTTTAATTGTATCCTTTCATCTTATCACGGTCCCTTGTATACAAATATCATTACTATAGAGGTATTTCAGGATTCAAAGTTGTGATTCATCTCATAGATAAGATAAAATTTTGGGCATTTGATTTAGCTTTGATTTTTTTTTTTTTTTTGGAAGGCACCAGTTTCTTGGACAGGTGATATATTTGAGTGAGTTAGAGATCAAATTGAAGTTGCATTATTGTGTCCAGAATTGGTTCCTTCTGGTGGGTTCTTGGTCTTGCTGACTTCAAGGATGAAGCCGCGAACACTCGCAGTGAGTGTTACAGTTCTTAAAGATGGTGTGTCTGGAGTTGCTCATTCTTCCCAGTAGGTTTGTGGTCTCGCTGGCTTCAGGAGTGAAGCCGCAGACCTTTGTGGTGAGTGTTAGAGCTCATAAAGGTAGTGTAGACCCAAAGAATGAGCAGAGTCAAGATTTAATGGAAAGAGCAAAAGAACAAAAAGAAAAAAGCTTCCACAGCATGGAAGGGGACATGCCAGTTGCCACTGCTGGCTCTGGTGGCCAGCTTTTATTCTCTTATTTGGCCCCACCCACATTCTGCTGATTGGTCCATTTTACAGAGTGCTGATTGGTCCATTTTACAGACTGTTGATTGGTCCATTTTTACAGAGTACTGATTGGTGAGTTTACAAACCTTTAGCTAGACACGGAGCACTTATTGGTGTGTTTTTACAGAGTGCTGATTGGTGTGTTTATAAACCTTTAGCTAGACACAGAGAACTGATTGGTGCATTTACAATCCTTTAGCTAGACAGAAAAGTTCTCCAAGTCCCCACCAGACCCAGAAGCCAAGCTAGCTTCACCTCTAATTATTTATTGGATTTATGGTCAAGCCTTATTGAGATTTAATTTCAAACATCAAAAATAGGAATGATAATAATTACCTTTCATGATTACTAAGAACAATAAAGATAATGTGCCTAATATCTGGCCATAACAAATGTGTAATGAGACAGTGTTACAGCATTACTGGCCAAAAAAAAGTGGTTTTTGGCCGGGTGTTGTGGCTCAGGCCTGTAATCTCAGCACTTTGTAAGGCTGAGATGGTCAATTTGCTTGAGCTCAGGAGTTCGAGACCATCCTCGGCAACATGGATAAAACTTGTCTATGAAAAATACAACAAAAAAGTAGCCAGACATGGTGGCATGCGCCTGTGGAGCTACTAGGGAGGGTGAGGCAGGAGGATCATTTGAGACCAGGAGGTGGAGGGCACCACACCTCAAATAAATTAGCTCTTTTGAAACCAACCCAATTGCCCCATAGAATGTTCTTTTAGATAAACATAAAAATTGACGCTTCTGGTCTTAAAAAGCTTGAAACTTTTTTTTTCTTTTTTTTTTTAATCTGAGTTCCTTCCTCAGGAAATGACCTTTAGGTCTCTCACAAAAAGTATAAAAACCTGGAAACAGATTGCCACACCAGATGCTGGACTCCTCATCTGCCATGATTGCTTCCTTGCCCCTCCTATGTTCCTGATTTCTTACACGTTGTTACATTTCTTGCTTGCTATATAAACCCCTGGTTTTAGTCAGTCAGGGAGATGGATTTGAGACTGAGCTCCCATCTGCTCAACTACAGCACTCAATTAAAGATTTCTTCCTTGGCAATACTTGTCACCTTAGTGATCGACTTTCTGTGCATCATTAACCAAAAACTACACAGTATGACTTGGTTTATTATGGTTTATCTTTAAAAATACACCAATTTACATTATGTAACACAACATATGATTACTTATAAATATTATACAAAGGAACACTTGCATAAAATCCAGTAAGAAAAATGGACTATATATTAAGTTTAAATAATTTATTTATAATTTTCCTTTTATTTTGCTAATAGCATTGAACTATATTTTGCTGAAATTTGAGAATTTTATGTCATTGAATATTATTAGATAATAAAGGAAATTTCTTAATTTTGTCATCATAGGTTTTTTCAAGTAAGAGCTTCCTGTAATTGTAATAAATTATATACCATAATTTTTTAATCCATGACAGAAAATGTCTTGAAATAAAATGTGCTTTACGTATCCCACATTTTACACATATATTCTGAAATTATAGCAAATTTCCCTTATTCGGACCAATTGTAGGCAGCCATAATTGATAATATTCTGTTGCTCACTCTGAGTTTTAATTTGAAACATGGCAATTGTAACCTCTGCTATTTTCTTTCAACCTCTAACCTCACCTCTAAAGAATAATATGTTTTATATGTAATAAGAGAGACATTATCTGTCGGTGACGGAAACAGGCAATATGCCCCTTGAGAAGAGAAGCAGCACTTTGCACCTAGAACTTAGTTTCTAATACCATTCTCCAATGAAAGGATGCAGGGTTCCTTGCCAGAATGGCTGATTCTATTATATTAATATATACAAGATAAGCCTGGAGATTCTTTTACTGTCAGAAAGTAAGAAAAAAAATTAAAAAAAAACACTAAAAAGAAAAAGTAATCAACTGAAGGATCTTCCAATGCAATGACATGGACTAAACACTTTGAGTGACAAAATAAAGTAGTGTGGATAACCCAAATTTTAAGCTAAATATCCATGAGCCCATGCTAATATAAACAAACAATTCATTAAATACATAGATGAGTGTGAAAAGACAAATCTTCCATAGAGAATTACAAATAAATTAGGTACATACTTTGGTTAACATTAACACTGATAAATCACGTTAATGATATTCATACTTGATATGATATAATGAAAATGGCACTTTACCTCTGTTGTCCTCCTTCTAGAAACACATAACTACAGCCTAATCATTAAAATAAATTTGATAAAACCCAACTGAAGAACATTCTACAAAATATCTGGCTAAAATGTCTCAAAACTGTTCAGGTCATCAAAAACAAGGAACGTCTCAGAAACTGTCACAGGCAAGGGGAGACTGAGAAGACATAATAAATGTAATGTGAGATCTTCGGATAGGAAAAGGCCATTCTTTATTAAGAATTCAAAAAGTGGGGAAAGGATATGAACAGACATTTCTCAAAAGAAGACATTCATACAGCCAACAGACACATGAAAAAATGCTCATCATCACTCGCCATCAGAGAAATGCAAATCAAAACCACAATGAGATACCATCTCACACCAGTTAAAATGGCAATCATTAAGAAGTCAGGAAACAACAGGTGTTGGAGAGGATGTGGAGAAATAGGAACACTTTTACACTGTTGGTGGGATTGTAAACTAGTTCAACCATTATGGAAAAGAGTATGGCAATTCCTCAAGGATCTAGAACTAGATGTACCATATGACCCAGCCATCCCACTACTGGGTATATACCCAAAGGATTATAAATTACTCTACTACAAAGACACATGCACACGTATGTTTATTGCAGCACTATTCACAATAGCAAAGACTTGGAATCAACCCAGATGTCCATCTGTGACAGACTGGATTAAGAAAATGTGGCACATATACACCATGGAATACTATGCAGCCATAAAAAAGGATGAGTTTGCGTCCTTTGTAGGGACATGGATGCAGCTGGAAACCACCATTCTTAGCAAACTATCACAGGAGGAGAAAGCCAAACACCGCACGTTCTCACTCATAGGTGGGAACTGAACAATGAGATCACTTGGTCTCGGGAAGGGGAACATCACACACTGGGGCCTATCATGGGGAGGGGGGCGGGGGGAGGGGTTGCATTGGGGAGTTATACATGATATAAATGATGAATTGATGGGTGCTGATGAGTTGATGGGTGTAGCACACCAACATGGCACAAATATACATATGTAACAAACCTGCATGTTATGCACATGTACCCTAGAACTTAAAGTATAATAAAAATAAAAAATAAAAAAATAAAATAAATAAAAAAAAAGAATTCACTAAGGAATTCTTAATAAAGCATGTACTTTAATTAATAATAATGTATCAAACTGGTTAATTAAGTATAACAAATGTACCACATCAATGTAAAATGTTAGTGATAGGAGAATTTGGTGGGAGGGCATGGGTGAACTCTGTAAGTCTTTGTCATTTTTCTGTTAGTTGAAACTATTCTAAAATAGTTAGAAATAAACTATTTCTAACATAATTTAAAATAGTCGTTTTTAAAAGGAAATAAAATATAACATATTATTTAGCAAGCAAGAGAGAGAGGGAAACAGAAAAAGACAGAAATAGATGGAGAGGCAGGGCATGGTGGCTCACACATGTAATCCCAGCACTTTGGGCGCCAATGTGGACTCATCACTTGAGGCCATGAATTTGAGACCAGCCTAGAAAACATGATTAAACCTGTCTCTGCTAAAAATACAAAAAATAGCCAGGCATTGTGGCATGTACCTGTAATCCCAGCTACCAAGGAAGCTCAAGCACAAGAATTGCTTGAATCCAGAGGCAGAGGTTGCAGTGAGCTGAGATTGTACCACTGCACTCCAGCCTGGGCCCTATGTGACAGAATGAGACCCTATCCCCCACCTCCAAAAATAAAAAATAAAAAAAAAAAAAGGAAATAGAAACAGAGATAGATAGAGGCAAGCAGGAAATACTATTTTTATGCTTCTTCTCTATGTAATTTATTTGTTCAAGTAGCATTTACTGAATATTTGTCATGCATTCTGCATTGGGGCAAGCAACAGAAATACACAAATAAATGAGTTGATATGCTTAATTCAGTTATCTCAGTAACAGGGGAATCTGTATACCACTCTAATCACATATCTTTCTTCAATCATCTACACAGGCCTTCTCTGAGTCACGTAAAACACTTAAGTCTTTCCTGCTTTAGGATCTCTCTTTTACCCTCAACAGTCTTTGACCCGCTTGCATGGTGGACTATTTTTAAGATCTCAAGTTAAACGTCACTTTGGCAATGAGGCTGTCTCCTACTCTGTATCTACAGATTTACCCTGTTATTTTCTATCATGAAGCAGTGTTTTTTACATTAATGGCATTTGTTATAGTTATATATTTGTATTTATAGCGATTTTGAAGTGTATCTCACTTATTTGGTTCCATATATGTGTTGAACCATTGTCACTTTATTGACAGCAGTTTTGTTAATATTCAGTAAAATAAGATGAATTCATGTTTGAATAAATGAATCTAATAAACAGTTCAGGCCAAGTGTTTTCTGCTCTCTTATTTTTCATACAATGAGAAAGATGACCCAATTAGACATCATAATGAACATATGATCCTTATTATTGTTATTGTATTCTGTATATTTAGATTTATTCAATGTCCTATGTTATAAAATATGAATGTAAAATTACAGAGGAATAAATAAACCCCTATTGTTTTTTTTTCCTGTGGTTTATATTTTATAATAGATCATCTTATTTGAATATTCTACAAATGTGAGAGGTAAAAACAATGTTGTCAATTTTATGAAAGAGAGTACTTAGAGATATTAACCCTCACAGCAGCTAGTAATTGGAAGAGTAATTTGCTCTTCTCTCTGACTAGAATTCTATATTTCTAACTCTATAAATGGCAAAAATTGTGCCCAGCATATCTAACTCCGACCTGCAGGGATTCATGGATTTACAACACATTTCAACTCAGAGATTTTAATAATCCCAACAGTAAACATTTACTCAACATTATACCTTAAAAACTTCCCTCTGTTTCAAAAACATAGGCATGATGGAAAGAGAGAGTGAGAGGGACATCCATAGGATAGCATATGTCTTTTAATTATCTTTGTCTCAAAAAAAAAAAAAATTACCTTTGAAGACCAAAAAAAGAAGAGAACATATACTAAAGAATTGAAGCTAAAGTTATAGGCTTTCTGAGCTCCATAACCCAGAACAGGCAGAACAGGTCATTTAAGCTGAAATTTACCCTTCTGCATAGGGTTCCTAAAAGGCATCTTGTGAAATGAAGGTAAAAAAGGTGTGTGAATTTCACTTTTATAGATGTAATAAGAAAAAGAATACTTCCCAGACAATAGAAGCTAAACTTTTTCTGAAATTGTGAACTACAAAGACAAGATAAAAATAAATGGCATACTCAAAACCAGAAAGTGAGTTACCATAATTAGATTAGCCACTAACGTAATACACTTAGAAGATAAAAGATGAAACTGTAGAATCATTACAATGTGACTAATGCAAATGGAGAGAGAATAAGAAAGAGAGTAACAGATACTTCAAGTTAAGAAGAGTTTGAAAATGATAATAAAAAGTGACGATATTAAGAACTGGAAAATAACCAAAAATTAACAATGTGATTAGAATTTTACTCCAGAAGCAATTTATTTTCTATAAAGGCTTTCAGATATTTAAATTAATCATGTTGCAGATATTTAAAA
Source organism: Trachypithecus francoisi (assembly GCF_009764315.1). NCBI lineage: Eukaryota > Metazoa > Chordata > Mammalia > Primates > Cercopithecidae > Trachypithecus > Trachypithecus francoisi. Next base: position 85,843,716 of record NW_022681454.1, on the reverse strand, counting down.
TGGTTAATTAAAACCTAAGTTTTCTTTTAAAATACACTTTTTAGAAGCAAAATTTTAAAATATCAGATGGCATACAGAAAGAAATTATTTGAAATATGAAGTCTTTCAAATAAAATCACATAGATATAATCTTTATAGTCAATCAAATAATAAATTAGAAAATATTAAAAAGCTAGCAAACAATTGTATTGGAATAAGTAACAAGAGAAAAAGAATTAATAGGGAGTGGCCAAGATGGTCACCTAGAAGCAGCTGTTGTGTGCCACTCTAAAATACAACAACTTCAAGTGAAACATTCAGGTACATGCATTGGGACCAATCAAGGAAACAACTTGATACACAGAGAATAGACAAAATCAAGGCAGGCTGACCGATATGGTTTGGATCTGTTTCTCCACCAAATCTCATGTCAAATTATAATCTACAGTGATGGAGGTGTGGGGCCTAGTAGGGGATTATTTGATTATAAAGGTGCAGTTTTCATGAACGGTTTAACACTATCTCCCCTTGGTGCTGTATAGTGAATGAGTTCTCATGAGATCCGGTTGTTCAAAAGTGTGCAGGACTCCCCTCACACAACCCTTTCTCCTGTTCCTGCCATGTAAGGCATAAGCTCCTGCTTTTCCTTCCACCATGAGTATAAGTTTCCTGATACCTCCCCAGAAGCAGAAGCTGCCATGCTTCTTGTACAGAGTGTGGAACATTGAGCTAACTAAACATCTCTTCTTTATAAATTACTGAGTCTCAGAATTTTTATAGCAATGCAGAATGAACTAACACAGAAATTTGTACCAAGCAGTAGGGCGTTGCTATAAAAATACCTAAAAGTGTAGAAGCAACTTTGGAACCTGGTAACAGGCAGAGGTTGGAAGAGTGTAGAGGGCTCAGAAGAAGACCGGAAGATGAGGGAAGGCTGGAACTTCCTAGAGACTTGATGAATGGTTGTGACCAAAATGCTGAGAGTGATATAGACAATAAAGTCTAGGCTGATGAGGTCTCAGATGGAGATGAGAAACTTGTTGAAAATTAGAGCAAAGGTAACTTTTGTTATGTATTAGCAAAGTGGTTGGCTGCATTGTGCTCCTGCCCTAGGGATCTGTGGAACTTTGAACTTGTGAATGATGACTTACCTATCTGGAGGAAGAAATTTCTAAGCAGCAAGGCATTCATGAAGTAACCTGGCTGCTTCTAACAACCTATTCTCATATGCATAAGTAAACAAATTATGTAAAACTTGAACTTATATTTAAAAGGGAAGCAAAACATAAAAGTTTGAGAAATTTGCAGCTTGACTATGTGGTAGAAAAGAAAATCCCATTTTCAGGGGGGCAATTCAAAGTAGTTGCAAAAATTTACATAACTAAGAGGAAAACAAGAGCTGATATCCAAGACAATGGAGAAAAAGTCTCAAAAGCATTTCAGAGACCAAGGCAGCTGCTCCAAACACAGAACTGGAGGTCTAGAACAAAAGCATGGCTTCATGGGCCAGGTCCAGGGCAGCTTTGGGACACTGCTCCCTACATCCCAGCCACTCCAGCTTCAGCAGTGGCTTAAAGGGGCCCAGGTAAAGCTCAAGTTGCTCCTCCAGAGGGTTCAAGCTGGCTTGAACTTCCATGTGATGTGAAACCTGCAGGTGCACAGAGTGCAAGAGTTGAGGCTTAACAGCCTCCGCCTAGATTTCAGAGGATGTATGGAAAACATAGGCAGAAGTCTACTTCAGAGGCAGAACCCTGAGGGAGAACCTCTACTATGGCCGTGCAGAGGGAAAATGTGGGGTTGGAAGCTCTACACCGAGTCCCCACTGGGGCTCTGCCTAGTGGAGCTGTGAGAAGATGTCTACCATCGTCCAGACCCTAGAATTGTAGATCCATTGACAGCTTGCACTATGCATCTGGAAAAGCCACAGGCACTCAGTGCTAACCCGTGAGAGCAGCCACAGAGGCTGAACCCCTCAAAGCCATAGGAGAAGAGCTGTGCAAGACCTTTGGACCCCACCAGTGTGTCCTGGATGTGGAACATGAAGTCAAAAGGGATTATTTTTGAGTGTTAAGATTGAGTAACTGCCCTGTTGTATTATGGACTTGCATGGGGCCTGTGGCCTCTTTCTTTCAGCTGATTTATTTCATTTGGAATGAGAATATTTAGTCAATGTCTATCCTTCCATTGTATCTTGGAAGTAACTAACATGTTTATGATTTTTCAGGCTCTTAGACAGAAAGAACTAGCCTTGTCTTAGATGAGACTTTGAACTTTGCACTTTTGAGTTAATGTTGGAATCAATTAAGATTTTGGGGCACTGTGAGAAGAGTGATTGTATTTTTCAATGTGAGAAGAACATGAAACTTGGAGGGGCAAGAGTTGGAATAATATGATTTGGAACTGTGTCTCAAACAAATCTCATGTCAAATTGTAATCTTCAGTGTTGGAGGTGGGCCCTGACAGTGGGTGATTGGATCATGGGGGTGGAGTTCTTATAAATAATTTAGCACCATCCCCCCTTGGTACTGTATAGTGAATGAATTCTCAAGAGACCTAGCTGTTTAAAAGTGTATAGCACCTCCACCCTTTCTCTTGGCTCTCCTCCTGTCATTTAAGATGCCTGATCCTGCTTTGCTTTCTGCTGTGAGTAAAAGCTTCTGAACCTCTCCAGTAGCAGATGCAGTCATTCTTCCTGTACAACTTGTGGAGGTGTCAGCCAATTAAACTTCTTTTCTTTATAAGTTACCAGTTTCAGGTATTTCTTTATAGCAATGCAAGAATGGACTAATGCAATGATTGCCAATCTGGGAACGACATGGGGCCAGGGATCCTCCCCTGTACAGGGAAGTAGTGAGAGCATGAGTCATCAAGAAACTCATGCTTCTCCCGTGGATCCATGCAACCTTTGGGTAAGGAGATCCACTTATGAGCCCACTCCATCAGGGCCTTCGTTCAGACACGCTGAGCTATGTGGAGTTTTGACAGGGCAGCAGTTCAGCCACATGTGGTGCCCTGGGAGCATTAGATATCTGGACTTCCCAGCAATAGTGAATGCAACTCTGGCAATGTGGGAGGTTAGACCCCTATACACACTACTGGGAAAAGGGTTGAATCTATCGGGATGAGCAGCAATGGTCTGCAGGCCCCACTTACAAGGCACTTGCAGGATAAGACCTACTGGCTTGGAACACAAGTCAGCTACCAGTAGCAGCATTAGTTTTCCCTGAGGTGCAGCTCCCAGGGGCAGAAATGGGCCACCATCTTTGCTGTTCCACAGCACTAGCAATTTTTGCCTTAGGACTCTGAGTCTGAGGCAAGTAGGGATTGGAGTGGTCACCTGGCACAGTCTAGCAGGTTCACAAAGAAGTGGTCAGGTTGCTTATTCACCCACATCCCGAGTCTTGTTTGTCTTCACTGTGTAAAATCTTCCCACTGGGGTCTCCAGTATTCCCACCAGTGTTTTCTGGCAGTTTCAAACCTCCCTGGGAGAGAGCTGCTAGAGAGAGGGCAGGCCTTCATTATTCCTGTTTGGGCACCTTAGCTGTTCCTGCCTTCAGGCCTTGCAGAGTCTGATGTGACTGGGGTCTGGAGTGAACCCTCAGCACAGAATATCTATTATACAAAAACATGGAGGGAATGACTTTTTAAAGCAGGTCTCTGATCCCATTTCTTCTCACTGGGAGAGAGATTCTGATCAGGATCTCCAGCTACTGCTGCTGGTGTTTTCCGTTCAGCAGAAGCTTCAAACCTCCCTGAAATACAGCTTCCAGAGGAAGAAGCAGGCCATCGTCTTCGCTGTTTGGCAGCCTTAGCTGTTCTTGCCTTCAGGCTTTGGAGAAACTGAGGTGACTGGGGGCCGGAGCAAACCCCCCAGCACAGCACAGCTGCTCTATGAAAAAGTGGCCACACTACATTTTTACATGGGTCCCTGATTCTATTCCTGTTCACTGGGTGAGATCTCCCAATAGTCTCCAGCCACCTCTTGCAGGTGCGTTCAGGCCAGCAGCAGGTCCGTACCTCCTGGTAGGATCTTCCAGAAAGAGGGGCAAGCTGCCATCTTTGCTATTTCTCAGCCTTTACTACTGATACCTTCACGTACTAGAAAATGTGAGGTGACTAGTGACTGAAGCAGACCCCCAGCATACCACAGAAGCCCTAAAACAAGTGGCCAGTTTGTTACATGTGTGTCCATTATTGTATCTTCTCACCAGGTGGGTCCTCCAGGCCTGGCTGTCTAGTTCTCTCCCTGCTGGGGCTATTGAGTCTGTAGCAACTCTGCAACTCCCTGGGACACAGCTCCCAGTGGTAGGCATCCACTGGGAGCTCTTGCCTTTGCCTGAAAACAGCAAAATCAAGGGCTGTAAGACAGAAAAGATGGCAACCCAAAGGTGGGTTGCCCCAGGGTTGGATTACCATCTTTTCTGTCTCAAAGTCCTTGCCCTTGGTGTCTCCAGACTCTAGAGAGTCTGGACAAACCAGGGTCTGGTCTGCATCGCTAGCACACAACAATCACTTTACAGAAAAGTGACCAGATTGTTCTCCATGCAGATCCCAGTCCTCACTTCTCCTCATTGGGCAGGGTCACCCAAATTGGGTCTCCAGCACAACAAGCCTTCCTCAAGCTGATCACTGCAATCAGAGGTAGCCCAGCATTTCTCTGAGGAGGAAATCCCAGAGCCAACCCACAACTCTTCCACCACTACAGGTGAAGTGATACAATTCTAACAGACCTCAAGTTGGAGAAGGAACAAAGGGCCTAGTCACTACACTGTTGCCTATAGAACACCATGGCCACTACATGACGATGAACCTAGTCCCTCTTCCCTGGGAACCCCCAAACCTCACTCTTAACCAGGCAGGGTCCCTGGTTCATGAATACAGAACAATTGCCCCACACATGAATCAGCATAACCACTGGTAGTGGCCCAAACTTTCCCGGGGGAGAGGCTCCCAGAGGCATATGACAGCCCCTTGCCACTTTCACAGCAACAGTTCTATTCCTGCTGCCCTTGGTCTGGGGAAGAAACAAAAAGCCTGAGGGCTACACCTGAACTTACAGCATGTCACAGCTACCATATGGAGAGAAGACCAGTCTCTTCTCTTGGTGAATCCTCTATCCCTTTCTCCCAACAAGTGAAGCCCCAAGCTCACACCCACCCCAAAAGCTGAACACTCCCAGTAATAGCTGCTCCATGTTTCTCAGAGTTTTGTCTTCAGGGACAAACAAGTGTCTTCTGCCACTGCCTCTGCAGTGATACTACCCTTGCTACCCTCAGACTAATGAAGGAGCAAAGACTCTAAGTGCCTTATCCACACCTCCAACAAACTGTAGTTGACCCAAGGAGAGGAGGCCAGTCCATCTCTCATGAGTTTCACCCACATCCCCTGCTTATCACCAGGCAGTGAACTGCTTGCTTGGACCCACAGCACGGACTTTCCATCCTGGGCTCATTGCACTGAGCAATTGTTGATTTACATCTCTCCAGGGTTGAGACCCCAGGAAACAATCAAAAGACCCATGGTCACAATGACTATGAAGGCCCCTTCCTCTGCTGCCTCCAAGTTGGGGAGGAAACATAAAACCTGAGATTACCCTTGGATCTAAGCTTTGGTGGGCAGCCCTGCAGTGTCAAGCCATGACCTATAGCCAGCACTCAATTGGGAAAGAATCCCACACTTTCAGGACATTAAGAGGGAGCACAGTTGCAACTGTGAAGGTCTATAGGGCAGAGCCACACAACTGAGCAAGAACTTATCAATCTGACCACTATGAAGCATCACTTACTGGATCACACCCCAAATCTTCAACACCAAAAATACTATGCTAATATCCTCCACTCTGAAACCAAAGACAAGAAGTCATATACAAATAAAGACCTTGCACAAAGCCTCAGCCCTGAATAAAATGAACAAAAAACAGAAAAGAAGTCCATTAATTAAAGTCAATCTACTGATTACTACCAGACTTGTCGTATAAGATATCTTTAAAGGAGTCCTAAATATAGAAAGAAAAGACTGTTACCAGTAAATACAAAAATATACTTAAGTGTATAAACCTGTGACAATATAAAGCAACCTAACAAACAAGTTGGCATAATAACCAACTAACAACACAATCGGCCAGGCATGGTGGCTCATGCCTGTAATCCCAGCACTTTGGGAGGATGAGATGGGTGGATCACTTGAGGTCAGGAGTTCGAGCCCAGCCTGGCCAACATGGTGAAACCCCGTCTCTACTAAAAATACAAAAATTTCAGGCAAAGTGGCACACACCTTTAATCTCAGCTACTCGGGAGGCTGAAACAGGAGAATCACATGAACCCAGGAGGCAGAGGTTACAGCAAGCCAAGAGGGAGCCACTGCACTCCAGCCTGGGCAACAGTGAGATTCCATCACACATACACACATTAGAAGGTCGAGGGCGGAGCAAGATGGCCATATAGGAACAGCTCCAGTCTCCAACTCCCAGCGAGAGTGACACAGAAGACCGGTGATTTCTGCATTTGCAACTGAGGTACTGGGGTCATCACACTAGGGAGTGCCGGACAATCGGTGCTGATCAGCTGCTGCAGCCTGAACAGCGAGAGCTGAAGCAGGGCGAGGCATCGCCTCACCTGGGAAGCGCAAGGGGGAAGGGAATCACTTTTCCTAGCCAGGGGAACTGAGACACACAACACCTGGAAAATCGGAAAACTCCCACCCCAATACCGCGCTTTTAGCAAACGGGCACACCAGGAGAATATATCCCACACCTGGCCGGGAGAGTCCCACGCCCACGGAGCCTCCCTCATTGCTAACACAGCAGTCTGCGGCGATCTAACCGCAAGGCAGCAGCGAGGCTGGGGGAGGGGCGCCCGCCATTGCTGAGGCTTAAGTAGGTAAACAAAGCCACTGGGAAGCTTGAACTGGGTGGAGCTCACAGCAGCTCAGGGAAACCTGCCTATCTCTATAGACTCCACCTCTGGGGGCAGGGCTCAGCTAAAAAAACAACAGGGGAAGCAGCAGAGGCCTGAGCAGATGCAAACGACTCTGTCTGACAGCTTTGAAGAGAGCAGCGGATCTCCCAACACAGAGGTTGAGATCTGAGAACAGACAGACTGCCTGCTCAAGAGGGTCACTGACCCCTGAGTAGTCTAACTGGGAGACATCCCCCACTAGGGGCAGTCTGACACCCCACACCTCACAGGGTGGAGTACACCCCTGAGAGGAAGCTTCCAAAGTAAGAATCAAACAGGTACACTCGCTGTTCAGCAATATTCTATCTTCCGCAACCTCTGCTGCTGATACCCAGGCAAACAGGGTCTGGAGTGGACCTCAAGCAATCTCCAACAGACCTATAGCTGAGGGTCCTGACTGTCAGAAGGAAAACTATCAAACAGGAAGGACACCTATACCAAAACCCCATCAGTACGTCACCATCATCAAAGACCAGAGACAGATAAAACCAAAAAGATGGGGAAAAAGCAGGGCAGAAAAGCTGGAAATTCAAAAAATAAGAGTGCGTCTCCCCCTGCAAAGGAGCGCAGCCCATCACCAGCAACGGATCGAAGCTGGTCAGAGAATGACTTTGACGAGATGAGAGAAGAAGGCTTCAGTCCATCAAACTTCTCAGAGCTAAAGGAGGAATTACGTACCCAGTGCAAAGAAACTAAAAATCTTGAAAAAAGAGTGGAAGAATTGACAGCTAGACTAATTAATGCAGAGAAGGTCATAAACGAAATGACAGAGATGAAAACCATTACACAAGAAATACGTGACAAATGCACAAGCTTCAGTAACCGACTCGATCAACTGGAAGAAAGAGTATCAGCGATTGAGGATCAAATGAATGAAATGAAGCGAGAAGAGAAACCAAAAGAAAAAAGAAGAAAAAGAAATGAACAAAGCCTGCAAGAAGTATGGGATTATGTAAAAAGACCAAATCTACGTCTGATTGGGGTGCCTGAAAGTGAGGGGGAAAATGGAACCAAGTTGGAAAACACTCTTCAGGATATCATCCAGGAGAACTTCCCCAACCTAGTAGGGCAGGCCAACATTCAAATTCAGGAAATACAGAGAACGCCACAAAGATACTCCTCCAGAAGAGCAACTCCAAGACACATAATTGCCAGATTCACCAAAGTTGAAATGAAGGAAAAAATCTTAAGGGCAGCCAGAGAGAAAGGTCGGGTTACCCACAAAGGGAAGCCCATCAGACTAACAGCAGATCTCTCGGCAGAAACTCTACAAGCCAGAAGAGAGTGGGGGCCAATATTCAATGTTCTTAAAGAAAAGAATTTTCAACCCAGAATTTCATACCCAGCCAAACTAAGTTTCATCAGTGAAGGAGAAATAAAATCCTATACAGATAAGCAAATGCTTAGAGATTTTGTCACCACCAGGCCTGCCTTACAAGAGACCCTGAAGGAAGCCCTAAACATGGAAAGGAACAACCGGTACCAGCCATTGCAAAAAGATGCCAAAATGTAAAGGCCATCGAGGCTAGGAAGAAACTGCATCAACTAACGAGCAAAATAACCAGTTAATATCATAATGACAGGATCAAGTTCACACATAACAATATTAACCTTAAATGTCAATGGACTAAATGCTTCAATGAAAAGACACAGACTGGCAAACTGGATAAAGAGTCAAGACCCATCAGTCTGCTGTATTCAGGAGACCCATCTCACATGCAGAGACATACATAGGCTCAAAATAAAGGGATGGAGGAATATCTACCGAGCAACTGGAGAACAAAAAAAAGCAGGGGTTGCAATCCTAGTCTCTGATAAAACAGACTTTAAACCATCAAAGATCAAAAGAGACAAAGAAGGTCATTACATAATGGTAAAGGGATCAATTCAACAGGAAGAGCCAACTATCCTAAATATATATGCACCCAATACGGGAGCACCCATATTCATAAAGCAAGTCCTTAGAGACTTACAAAGAGACTTAGACTCCCATACAATAATAATGGGAGACTTCAACACTCCACTGTCAACATTAGACAGATCAATGAGACAGAAAGTTAACAAGGATATCCAGGAATTGAACTCATCTCTGCACCAAGCGGACCTAATAGACATCTATAGAACTCTCCACCCCAAATCAACAGAATATACATTCTTCTCAGCACCACATCGCACTTATTCCAAAATTGACCACATAATTGGAAGTAAAGCACTCCTCAGCAAATGTACAAGAACAGAAATTATAACAAACTGTCTCTCAGACCACAGTGCAATCAAACTAGAACTCAGGACTAAGAAACTCAATCAAAACCACTCAACTACGTGGAAACTGAATAATCTGCTCCTGAATGACTACTGGGTACATAATGAAATGAAGGCAGAAATAAAGATGTTCTTTGAAACCAAAGAGAGCAAAGATACAACATACCAGACTCTCTGGGACACATTTAAAGCAGCGTGTAGAGGGAAATTTATAGCACTAAATGCCCACAAGAGAAAGCAGGAAAGATCTAAAAGTGACACTCTAACATCACAATTAAAAGAACTAGAGAGGCAAGAGAAAACACATCCAAAAGCTACCAGAAGGCAAGAAATAACTAAGATCAGAGCAGAACTGAAGGAGATAGAGACACAAAAAACCCTCCAAAAAATCAATGAATTCAGGAGTTGGTTTTTTGAAAAGATCAACAAAATTGACAGACCGCTAGCAAGACTAATAAAGAAGAAAAGAGAGAGGAATCAAATAGATGCAATAAAAAATGATAAAGGGGATATCACCATCGACCCCACAGAAATACAAACTACCATAAGAGAATACTATAAACACCTCTATGCAAATCAACTCGAAAATCTAGAAGAAATGGATAATTTCCTGGACACTTACACTCTCCCAAGACTAAACCAGGAAGAAGTTGAATCCCTGAATAGGCCAATAGCAGGCTCTGAAATTGAGGCAACAATTAATAGCCAACCCACCAAAAACAGTCCAGGACCAGATGGATTCACAGCTGAATTCTACCAGAGGTACAAGGAGGAGGTCGTACCATTCCTTCTGAAACTATTCCAATCAATAGTAAAAGAGGGAATCCTCCCTAACTCATTTTATGAGGCCAACATCATCCTGATACCAAAGCCTGCCAGAGACACAACAAAAAAAGAGAATTTTAGACCAATATCCTGATGAACATCGATGCAAAAATCCTCAATAAAATACTGGCAAACCGGATTCAGCAGCACATCAAAAAGCTTATCCACCATGATCAAGTGGGCTTCATCCCTGGGATGCAAGGCTGGTTCAACATTCGCAAATCAATAAACGTAATCCAGCATATAAACAGAACCAAAGTCAAGAACCACATGATTATCTCCATAGATGCAGAAAAGGCTTTTGACAAAATTAAACAGCCCTTCATGCTAAAAACGCTCAATAAATTCGGTATTGATGGAACGTACCTCAAAATAATAAGAGCTATTTATGACAAACCCACAGCTAATATCATACTGAATGGGCAAAAACTGCAAAAATTCCCTTTGAAAACGGACACAAGACAGGGATGCCCTCTCTCACCACTCCTATTCAACATAGTGTTGGAAGTTCTGGCTAGGGCAATCAGGCAAGAGAAAGAAATCAGGAGTATTCAGTTAGGAAAAGAAGAATTCCAATTGTCCCTGTTTGCAGATGACATGATTGTATATTTAGAAAACACCATTGTCTCAGCCCAAAATCTCCTGAAGCTGATAAGCAACTTCAGCAAAGTCTCAGGATACAAAATTAATGTGCAAAAATCACAAGCATTCTTATACACCAGTAACAGACAAGCAGAGAGCCAAATCAGGAATGAACTTCCATTCACAATTGCTTCAACGAGAATAAAATACCTAGGAATCCAGCTTACAAGGGATGTAAAGGACCTCTTCAAGGTGAACTACAAACCACTGCTCAGTGAAATCAAAGAGGACACAAACAAATGGAAGAACATACCATGCTCATGGATAGGAAGAATCAATATCGTGAAAATGGCCATACGGCCCAAGGTTATTTATAGATTCAATGCCATCCCCATCAAGCTACCAATGAGTTTCTTCACAGAATTGGAAAAAACTGCTTTAAAGTTCATATGGAACCAAAAAAGACCCCGCATTTCCAAGACAATCCTAAGTCAAAAGGACAAAGCTGGAGGCATCACGCTACCTGACTTCAAACTATACTACAAGGCTACAGTAACCAAAACAGCATGGTACTGGTACCAAAACAGAGATATAGACCAATGGAAGAGAACAGAGTCCTCAGAAATAATACCACACATGTACAGCCATCTGATCTTTGACAAACCTGAGAGAAACAAGAAATGGGGAAAGGATTCCCTATTTAATAAATGGTGCTGGGAAAATTGGCTAGCCATAAGTAGAAAGCTGAAACTGGATCCTTTCCTTACTCCTTATATGAAGATTAATTCAAGATGGATTAGAGACTTAAATGTTAGACCTAAAACCATAAAAACCCTAGAAGAAAATCTAGGTAATATCATTCAGGACATAGGCACAGGCAAGGACTTCATGTCTAAAACACCAAAAGCAACGGCAAACAAAAGCCATAATTGACAAATGGGATCTAATTAAATTAAAGAGCTTCTGCACAGCAAAAGAAACTACCATCAGATGAACAGGCAACCTAGAGAATGGGAGAAAATTTTTGCAATGTACTCATGTGACAAAGGGCTAATATCCAGAACCTACAAAGAACTCAAACACATTTATGAGAAAAAAAAAAAAAACCCATCAAAAAGTGGGCAAAGGATATGAATAGACATTTCTCAAAAGCAGACAGGCATACAGCCAACAGGCACATGAAAAAATGCTTGTCATCACTGGACATCAGAGAAATGCAAATCAAAACCACAATGAGATACCATCTCATTGTGGTTTTGTGAGATACCATCTCACAACAGTTAGAATGGCAATCATTAAAAAATCAGGAAACAACACGTGCTGGAGAGGATGTGGAGAAATAGGAACACTTTTACACTGTTGGTGGGATTGTAAACTGGTTCAACCATTGTGGAAAACAGTATGGCAATTCCTCAAAGATCTAGAACTAGAAATACCATATGACTCAGCCATCCCATTACTGGGTATATACCCAAAGGATTACAAATCATGCTGCTATAAAGACACATGAACACATATGTTTATTGTGGCACTATTCACAATAGCAAAGACTTGGAATCAACCCAGATGTCCATAAGTGGCAGACTGGATTAAGAAAATGTGGCACATATACACCATGGAATATTATGCAGCCATAAAAAAAGGATGAGTTTGTGTCCTTTGTAGGGACATGGATGCAGCTGGAAACCATCATTCTCAGCAAACTATCACAAGAATAGAAAACCAAACACCACATGTTCTCACTTATAGGTGAGAACTGAACAATGAGATCTCTTGGACTCTGGAAGGGGAACATCCCACACCGGGGCCTATTATGGAGTGGGAGGGGGGAGGGATGGCATTGGGAATTATACCTGATATAAATGATAAGTTGATGGGTGCTGACGAGTTGATGTTTGCTGACGAGTTGATGGGTGCAGCACACCAACATGGCACAAGTGTACATATGTAACAAATCTGCACATTGTGCACATGTACCCTACAACTTAAAGTATAATAATAATAATAAAAAGTAAAAAGAAAAAAAAAACACTGGTGAGGTTGTAGAAAAAAGAGTACATTTATGTACCATTAGTGAGAATGAAAATTAGTTTAGCCACTGTGGAAAGCAGTCTGGAAATTTCTTAAAGAAATTAAAACAGAGTTACCATTTGACACAGAAATCCCATTTCTGACTATGTATCCAAAAGAAAACAAATAAGTCTACCAAAAAGACATGTACTCTTATGTTCATGGAAGCACTATTAACAAGAGCAAAAACATGAAATCAACCTAGGTGCTCTTCAATGATGGATTGGAGAAAGAAAATATGGTACATATACACCATATAATACTATGCAGCCATAAAAACGAATGAAATCATGTCCTATGCCACAACATGGATGCAGCCAGAGGCCGTTATGCTAAGCAAATTAACATAGAGACAGAAAACCAAACTCCACATGTTCTCATTTATAAGTGGGAGCTAAATATTGGGTACACATAGACACAAAGATATCAGCAATAGCCACTGGGACTACTACCAGGATGAGGGTGGAAGGGGGTTGAGAGTTGAAAAACTAACTGTTGGGTACTATGCTCACTACCTGGGTGATGGGATCAATTGTACTACAAACCTGAGCATGGCACAACTGACCCCTACAACAAATCTGTGCATTCATCCCCTGAATATAAAATAAAAGTTAAAATTGCAATAAAATGAGAAAGTTAAAATAAATGGATAAAAATATAAATAATTATAGGAAATGCAAATGAAAATTCATTTAAGATACATCAATTTGAAATTTTAAAGTAATCCAGATACATGTTGCTTAAAATATATATACCTCAAATAAGAAGAAACATTTTAAAATTTGTAATGGCCAAAAAAGAAAATCGACATGAAGATAATATGAACACACACAAAAAGCTGGTAGGGTAACATTTTTTAATAAAAGAAAATTTAAATGAATCCCCCAAATTTCTTATAGACATAAACTTGATAACACACCCTTAGTATTTTCTTTTAAACACGGTTTCTCACTGTTTATATGGCCAGGCTGGAAAGTTTCCAAATCTTTTCCTTCTGCTTTACTTTTAATTATAAATTCCATTTGTAAGTTATTTCTTTGCTGTTATATCTCACATATACAGTTAAATGTAATCAGACAGCAGACTGAATACTTTGCTGTTTTGATATTTATTTCACCAGATATCCTAGTTTATAACTCTTAAGTTTTGCATACCATAAAATACAGGACAAAGACACAATTTAGCCAAAGTTTTTGCTACTTGATAACAAGAATGGTCTTTGCTCCAGGGCAATGCCAACTGGCTTTATGGACACTGCTGAGTCTCCAAAAATGGAGCTACTAGTGTGCAACTCCAGCCTGGGAGAGCTACAGGCCCACAATTACAACTTGTGAGAGCTGCTTCATGGACTGAGCCTAGCAAAGCTGTGAAGCAGAGTGGCCAGAGACATTCGGGGCTCAATCTCTACTGCAGTGCATCTGGGAAGTGGCACACAGAGTCAAAAAAGATTATTCTCAGCTTTAAGACTGAATGTTGTTCTCTCTTAGGCTTTGGATTTATTTAATTGGGACCAGTAACACCTGGTGTCTTACCTATTTCTCCCCTTTGAAATGGGAATGTCTATCCTATTCCTTTTTATAGCATTGTATTGTGCAAGTAAATAACATTTCACAGGCTTACACTTACAAGATATTTACCCCAAGGTAAATCGTGCCTCAAGTCTCGCCCACATATGATTTGGATGAGACTCTAGACTTTGCAGTTTAGAGTCGGCACTGGACTATATTAAGACTTTTGAGAGTATTGAGATGGAATACATGTATTTTGTATGTTAAGAAGGCTATACATTTTGTGGGGCCAGTGTCAGAATGCTATGGTTTAAATATTCCTTCCAAAATATGTTGAAATGAATGCTGTTGCAACAGTATTAAAAGATGGAACCTTTAAGATGTCATATACTGTTTCATGTTTTTTTTAGATTATGGGAACTCCACCATCATGAATGGATTAATATTGATATCATGGGATTGGACTTGTTTTAAAAGCCATCTCTTTCACACACAAAGATAATGTTACCATTCTGCTCTTCTTCTTCACCATGGGATGATGGACTCCCATCTTTTGAACTTCCCAACCTCCAGAACACTGAGCTGAATAATTCCTTTAAAAATTACCCAGTCTGCAGTATCTGTTATAGCAACAGAAAATGCCCTAACATACTTAGATATTTTGGATTATCTTTTTCAGTTAAGTTTATTTATGTGGTGATTAAATTTCTGCTATACTTAATCATTTGCAAAAACAATAACAATTTTCCTGGTAAAATCCACAAACTCCAAACCTTATCTCCATAGTGATCATTTCAATTGGTTAAAGTTTTGTTGAATTTTGTGAATGAAAACACTAATGTGGGAATGTTTACTGAATGTGACCTCCTAAAACTATTTTGCAAATTGCTAATGCCTGTCATTGACAATAATTGATTTGTGGCTTCAAATCAATAATTTAAATGCTGTTTATTTCATGCAAGTATAAAAGAAATCATTTTGTTGTTATTTGATTTCAGAAAAGCAGATCACAACTAGGGTATGGAAGAAATACTAAGTTTAAATATTTTACGCATACTCCTTTTCCAAAACTGTGCCTGTTAAGAAATTTAAATATAATTGATCTTTTTTCTACTTTTTCATTTTAAAAAAGAAGTCAACTTTTGCCAATTGCAAAAAGGGACCATGGTTAAAAAAGGAAAGCAAAAGTAAATACATGAATGTATAATAACAAGTTTTATGTTTAACTCGATAATTGAATAAAGTTTCCTTATTTGTATTTTTAATTTTTTATTAAACCACTTTAAAATTTATAAACTTTTAGAAACTAATTTATTTCTTTAGCTGTAAAATGATTGGTTTTAGTGATTCCTCTGTACCAAATGCTTTCTAGTATACTCTGACATGAGACATAAAGATCTGTGTAGTTTAATGACATTCCCACAAGTCTGTCTATAGCCATTTCCACAAACCTCCTTGTCTCTGACTCATTTTTTTTTTCCTTCTAGGCACTAACCATTAACAAAACCATCTAATAATCTTCCAGATTTTATGCATTCTTTACCTCAGTCCTTTTCTATTCATACAGAGGAGATAATCAATTGTACTACCTAAAATTCTGCCTGAGAGAATGTTTTCTCATCACTATCCTTTAGCCCACACTGGGTGGGGCTATAATATAATACAATGCCTTGCACAAACATACTGAATACTGAACTGACCCATTTGTGAATCAGGCCCTGTTTTTTTTTTTTTTTTTTTTTTTTTTCATTTTCTCTTTCATCAGCTAATCAAATTAGGTGTAAGTCCTGTGAAATGAAGCAGTAAATAAAA
This sequence comes from Trachypithecus francoisi, assembly GCF_009764315.1. Classification (NCBI taxonomy): domain Eukaryota; kingdom Metazoa; phylum Chordata; class Mammalia; order Primates; family Cercopithecidae; genus Trachypithecus; species Trachypithecus francoisi. Next base: position 85,827,722 of record NW_022681454.1, on the reverse strand, counting down.
CCCCAAACTTACCAGATGAGATGGACACCCTGTGGTTAACAGAGATGACCAAATTTAGATAACAGAGCCAAGCAGTTATAGCAAAGCAGGCTTTTGAAACATTCTACTTTATGCTTGGGAAGCCATCCATCAGGGCTCCACTATCTCCACCAAGCAGAACTAAACAAGCTTGAATTATTTGTTTGCATAAATGGACATAATTGAGAACCAGGGCTGGAACTTTGCCTACTTGAACCAAACTCTTCCTTTGCTCTTTGGAGAGCACACTTTCATTTTCACTTGAGAGGCTATGCCTCCCCAACCTGTACATTATTTTGTTTATATACAGAAAATAAAGCTCTCCCCCTTTCCTTTGCAGATCTCATGATATTTTTTACACATTTGGTGACATGGATGGAATCTGAAGTGTCCCCCAAGCACCTTCCCAGTGCTGTCTAGACAAACGCATCAGGCCTGCAAGAGCCCCTTGAGCTCAGTGATCTTCTCAGCTGTGCTGAGGAGGAATCAAGTAAGCCCTCTTGGAGCCAAGGTCTCCCATTTTTGGGTTGAAATCTTGGAGACTTTAATTTCTTCAGTGAGCCCATACATGTCCATGTGGCTGCGTGTGCCCCATGGATGGGGGTAGGCTCACACCTTGTGGGGTATGCCCACATTTTGCAGGATACACTTGTGCTTCACGAGGTATGCTCACATTTGAAATTTCTTGGGGATGCTCACACTGACTGCATTTGAAGGGATGCCTTCATTAGGTGAGTGCTATGGGTAACCCTTGTTCTAAAGAGAGGAGTTTCTGACCAACTCCCTTCCGGTACTCCAGCAGCCTTCATATTTAAAATTATGGGGAAAATCCCTGTGCCTATTTAAGACTTTGGATAAAATTAACCCAGGAAAGTTCAAAGGCATGCCAAGATATTTTCTGAGACTCCAGCTGGTAACATGTTCAGACGTTATAAGGGTATTTCAAACAGTCTGTTGCCCTTAAAATTAAATTAAAAGACCATGTCTATAAAATCATACATTCCAAATATATATATATATGTTTGATATCTTTAGGCTAAAAAAAAGAACCATTTGAGACTGAAAGATTGCCTTCCTATAAAATAATGTCCCAAAGCTAGCTGAAACTCTTTTCTCTTTGAAACTCTTTCCTTCCCTTTTGACAATTCTTTCCCTTTGTCTTCTCTTAGCTAAGCTCCCTTTGTCCAAAACTCCTCCAAAATTCCTTTGCTATTCTGACTACTATTTGTAAAAACACTTGAAAGCCAGAAAAGATGAAATTCCCTTGGAAAGGACTTCCTGCTTATACTAAAATAAATGGTGGTATTTTTGTATTCAAGGACAAAAAAATGAGACCAAGAAAAATTCGTACAAAACCTTTAGAATAAATTATATTTTGGGCCTCCTCACATAATTCAGTCACATTTCTACACTTAACTATTCTTTGTCCAATTTAGTATATTGTTTACTGACTGAAAATGCTATACTTCAAATCTGGTTCTGAGCCTTTATAAGATTGCCCAATTAAAAAAAAAAATCTTGGCAGAGCAAGATGGCCGAATAGGAACAGCTCCAGTCTCCAGCTCCCAGCGCGAGAGACACAGAAGACAGGTGATTTCTACATTTTCAACTGAGGTACTGGGTTTATCTCACTAGGGAGTGCCGGACAATCGGTGCTGGTCAGCTGTTGCAGCCCGACCAGCCAAAGCTGAAGCATGGCGAGGCATCACCTCACCTGGGAAGCGCAAGGGGGAAGGGAATCCCTTTTCCTAGCCAGGGGAACTGAGACACACAACACCTGGAAAATTGGGTAACTCCCACCCCAATACTACACTTTAAGCAAATGGGCACACCAGGAGATTATATCCCACACCTGGCCGGAAGGGTCCCATGCCCACGGAGCCTTCCTCATTGCTAGCACAGCAGTCTACTATCTAACTGCAAGGCAGCAGTGAGACTGGGGGAGGGGCACCCGCCATTGCTGAGCCTTAAGTAGGGAAACTAAGCCCTGGGAAGATCGAACTGGGTGGAGATCACAGCAGCTCAAGGAGGCCTGCCAGTCTCTGTAGACTCCACCTCTGGGGACAGGGCACAGCTAAACAACAACAACAACAACAACAACAACAAAAACAAAGCAGCAGAAACCTCTGCAGATGCAAACGACTCTGTCTGACAGCTTTGAAGAGAGCAGTGGATCTCCCACCATGGAGGTTGAGATCTGAGAATGGACAGACTGCCTGCTCAAGTGTGTCCCTGACCCCTGAGTAGCCTAATTGGGAGACATGCTCCACTAGGGGCAGACCGACACCCCACACCTCACATGGTGGAGTACACCCCTGAGAGGAAGTTTCCAAAGCAAGAATCGGACAGGTACACTCGCTGTTCAGCAGTATTCTATCTTCTGCAGCCTCTGCTGCTGACACACAGGCAAACAGGGTCTGGAATGGACCTCAAGCAATCTCCAACAGACCTACAGCTGAAGATACTGACTGTTAGAAGGAAAACTAGCAAACAAGAAGGACACCCACACCAAAACCCCATCAGTACGTCACCATCATCAACAACCAGAGGCAGATAAAACCACAATGATGGGGAAAAAGCAGGGCAGAAAAGCTGGAAATTCAAAAAATAAGAGTGCATCTCCCCCTCCAAAGGAACGCAGCTCATCGCCAGTAACAGATCAAAGCTGGATGGAGAATGACTTTGAAGAGATGAGACAAGAAAGCTTCAGACCATGAAACTTCTCAGAGCTAAAGGAGGAATTACGTACCCAGCACAAAGAAACTAAAAATCTTGAAAAAAGAGTGGAAGAATTGATAACCAGCATAATTGATGCAGAGAAGGTCATAAAAGAAATGACAGAGATGAAAAGCATGACACGAGAAATACGTGACAAATGCACAAGCTTCAGTAACTGACTCCATCAACTGGAAGAAAGAATATCAGCGATTGAGGATCAAATGAATGAAATGAAGCGAGAAGAGAAACCATGAGAAAAAAGAAGAAAAAGAAGTGAACAAAGCCTGCAATAAGTATGGGATTATGTAAAAAGACCAAATCTACATCTGATTGAGGTGCCTGAAAGTGAGGGGGAAAATGGAACCAAGTTGGAAAACACTCTTCAGGATATCATCCAGGAGAACTTCCCCAACCTAGTAGGGCAGGCCAACATTCAAATTCAGGAAATACAGAGAACACCACAAAGATACTCCTCGAGAAGAGCAACTCCAACACACATAATTGCCAGATTCACCAAAGTTGAAATGAAGGAAAAAATGTTGAGGGCAGCCAGAGAGAAAGGTCGGGTTACCCACAAAGGGAAGCCCATCAGACTAACAGCAGATCTCTCGGCAGAAACTCTACAAGCCAGAAGAGAGTGGGGGCCAATATTCAACGTTCTTAAAGAAAAGAATCTTCAACCCAGAATTTCATATCCAGCCAAACTAAATTTCATAAGTGAAGAAGAAATAAAATCTTTTACAGATAAGCAAATGCTTAAAGATTTTGTCACCACCAGGCCTGCCTTACAAGAGACCCTGAAGGGGGCACTAAACATGGAAAGGAACAACCGGTACCAGCCATTGCAAAAACATGCCAAAATGTAAAGACCATCGAGGCTAGGAAGAAACTGCATCAACTAACGAGCAAAATAACCAGTTAATATCATAATGGCAGGATCAGGTTCACACATAACAATATTAACCTTAAATGTAAATGGACTAAATGCTCCAATGAAAAGACACAGACCGGCAAACTGGATAAAGAGTCAAGACCCATCAGTCTCCTGTATTCAGGAGACCCATCTCACATGCAGAGACATACATAGGCTCAAAATAAGGGATGGAGGAAGATCTACCAAGCAAATGGAGAACAAAACAAAGCAGGGGTTGCAATCCTAGTCTCTGATAAAACAGCCTTTAAACCATCAAAGATCAAAAGAGACAAAGAAGGACATTACATAACTATAAGAGTTAACTATCCTAAATATATATGCACCCAATACAGGAGCACAGACATTCATAAAGCAAGTCCTTAGATACTTACAAAGAGACTTAGACTCCCATACAATAATAATGGGAGATTTCAACACCCCACTGTCAACATTAGACAGATCAACGAGACAGAAAGTTAACAAGGATATCCAGGAATTGAACTCATCTCTGCAGCAAGCAGACCTAATAGACATCTACAGAATTCTCCACCCCAAATCAACAGAATATACATTCTACTCAGCACCACATCACACTTATTGCAAAATTGACCACATAATTGGAAGTAAAGCACTCCTCAGGAAATGTACAAAAACAGAAAGTATAACAAACTGTCTCTCAGACCACAGTGCAATCAAACTAGAACTCAGGACTAAGAAACTCAATCAAAATCACTCTACTACATGGAAACTGAATAACCTGCTCCTGAATGGCTACTGGGTACATAATGAAATGAAGGCAGAAATAAACATGTTTTTTGAAACCAATGAGAACAAAGATACAACATACCAGAATCTCTGGGACACATTTAAAGCAGTGTGTAGAGGGAAATTTATAGCATTAAATGCTCACAAGGGAAAGCAGGAAAGATCTAAAATTGACACTCTAACATCACAATTAAAAGAACTAGAGAAGCAAGAGCAAACATATTCAAAAGCTAGCAGAAGGCAAGAAATAACTAAGATCAGAGCAGAACTGAAGGAGATAGAGACACAAAAAACCCTCCAAAAAATCAATGAATCCAGAGTTGGTTTTTTGAAAAGATTAACAAAATTGATCAACTGCTAGCGAGACTAATAAAGAAGAAAAGAGAGAAGAATCAAATAGATGCAATAAAAAATGATAAAGGGGATATCACCACTAACCCCACAGAAATACAAACTACCATCAGAAAATATTATAAACATCTCTACGCAAATAAACTAGAAAATCTAGAGGAAATGCATAATTTCCTGGCCACTTACACTCTCCCAAGACTAAACCAGGAAGAAGCTGAATCCCTGAATAGACCAATAGTAGGCTCTGAAATTAAGGCAATAATTAATAGCCTACCCACCAAAAAAATCCAGGACAAGACAGATTCACAGCTGAATTCTACCAGAGGTACAAGGAGGAGCTGGTACCATTCCTTCTGAAACTATTACAATCAATAGAAAAAGAGGGAATCCTCTCTAACTCATTTTATGAGGCTCACATCATCCTGATACCAAAGCCTGGCAGGGACACAACAAAAAAAGAGAATTTTAGACCAATATCTCTGATGAACATCGATGCAAAAATCCTCAATAAAATACTGGCAAACTGGATTCAGCAGCACATCTAAAAGCTTATCCACCATGATCAAGTGGGCTTCATCCCTGGGATGCAAGGCTGGTTCAACATATGCAAATCAATAAACATAATCCAGCATATAAACAGAACCAAAGACAAAAAAAAACATGATTATCTCAATAGATGCAGAAAAGGCCTTTGACAAAATTCAACAGCCCTTCATGCTAAAAACGCTCAATAAATTCGGTATTGATTGAACATATTTCAAAATAATAAGAGCTATTTATGACAAACCCACAGCCAATATCATACTGAATGGGCAAAAACTGGAAAAATTCCCTTTGAAAACTGACACAAGACAGGGATGCCCTCTCTCACCACTCTTATTCAACATAGTCTTGGAAGTTCTGGCTAGGGCAATCAGGCAAAAGAAAGAAATCAAGGGTATTCAGTTAGGAAAAGAAGAAGTCCAATTGTCCCTGTTTGCAGATGACATGATTGTATATTTAGAAAACCCCATTATCTCAGCCCAAAATCTCCTTAAGCTGATAGGCACCTTCAGCAAAGTCTCAGGATACAAAATCAATGTGCAAAAGTCACAAGCATTCCTATACACTAATAACAGACAAACAGAGAGCCAAATCAGGAATGAACTTCCATTCACAATTGCTTCAACGAGAATAAAATACCTAGGAATCCAACTTACAAGGGATGTCAAGGACCTCTTCAAGGAGAACTACAAACCACTGCTCAGTGAAATAAGAGACACAAACAAATGGAAGAACATACCATGCTCATGGATAGGAAGAATCAGTATCGTGAAAATGGCCATACTGCCCAAGGTAATTTATAGATTCAATGTCATCCCCATCAAGCTACCAATGAGTTTCTTCACAGAATTGGAAAAAACTGCTTTAAAGTTCATATGGAACCATAAAAGAGCCCGCATTTCCAAGACAATCCTAAGTCAAAAGAACAAAGCTGGAGGCATCACGATACCTGACTTCAAACTATACTACAAGGCTACAGTAACCAAAACAGCATGGTACTGGTACCAAAACAGAGATATAGACCAATGGAAGAGAACAGAGTCCTCAGAAATAATACCACATATCTACAGCCATCTGATCTTTGACAAACCTGAGAAAAACAAGAAATGGGGAAAGGATTCCCTATTTAATAAATGGTGCTGGGAAAATTGGCTAGCCATAAGTAGAAAGCTGAAACTGGATCCTTTCCTTACTCCTTATATGAAAATTAATTCAAGATGGATTAGAGACTTAAATGTTAGACCTAATACCGTAAAAACCCTATAATAAAACCTAGGTAGTACCATTCAGGACATAGGCACGGGCAAGGACTTCATGTCTAAAACACCAAAAGCAATGGCAACAAAAGCCAAAATTGACAAATGGGATCTAATTAAACTAAAGAGCTTTTGCACAGCAAAAGAAACTACCATCAGAGTGAACAGGCAACCTACAGAATGGGAGAAAATTTTTGCAATGTACTCATCTGACAAAGGGCTAATATCCAGAACCTACAAATAACTCAAATAAATTTACAAGAAAAAAGCAACCCATCAAAAATTGGGCAAAGGATATTCACAGACATTTCTCAAAAGAAGACATTCATACAGCCAACAGACACATGAAAAAATGCTCATCATCACTGACCATCAGAGTAATGCAAATCGAAACCACAATGAGATACCATCTCACACCAGTTAGAATGGCAATCATGAAGAAGTCAGGAAACAACAGGTGCTGGAGAGGATGTGGAGAAATAGGAACACTTTTACACTGTTGGTGGGATTGTAAACTAGTTCAACCATTATGGAAAACAGTATGACGATTCCTCAAGGTTCTAAAACTAGAAGTACCATATGACCCAGCCATCCCATTACTGGGTGTATACCCAAAAGATTATAAATCATGCTGCTGTAAAGATACATGCACACATATTTTTATTGTGGCACTATTCACTATAGGAAAGACTTGGAATCAACCCAAATGTCCATCAGTGACAGACTGGATTAAGAAAATGTGGCACATATACACCATGGAATAATATGCAACCACAAAAAAGGATGAGTTTGTGTCCTTTATAGGGACATGGATGCAGCTGGAAACCATCATTCTCAGCAAACTATCGCAAGAACAGAAAACCAGACACTGCATGTTCTCACTCATAGATGGGAACTGAACAATGAGATCACTTGGACTCGGGAAGGGGACTATCACACACCGGGGCCTATCTCGGGGAGGGGGTACAGGGGAGGGATTGCATTGGGAGTTATACCTGATATAAATGATGAGTTGATGGGTGCTGACGAGTTGGTGGGTGCAGCACACCAACATGGCACAAGTATACATATGCAACAAACCTGCACGTTTTGCACATGTACCTTGTCAGGAAAAAAGTTTGAATCCAACTGTCTTGTATAAACTGGCAAGTTCATATTATTAAATCATGACTAGCCAAGTGATTTTGTATACTGGTTAAGACATTAACTAAAAGACTTCCTCAGACCCTATTGGAAGAATCCTTTCCAGGTACTGTTAACCAACCCTCACACTGCCAAGTTACAGGGTGTTGACTCTTGGATACATATATTCCACTGAAAGAAAGCATCAACACTTAATGAATTTTGGACATCAACACCAGTGTCTTACACCAAACTCGAGTTGATCAAAGTCCTGTCTCTGGGCCAAGAAGAAGCATATTCAGGTGGCTATATATAACAGAACCAAGCAGCTATATGGTAGGGTGAGAAAAAGTGATTATGTCCTCTTTGTTCCTAGAAAAGGCAGCTCTTGATCAATCTTCTGCTTTAAGTCCTTGAGCCAGAACAGTTCCTATGACTGCAGCAAAGAGCTGAAGTCAGGGATACCCGTTGAATGGCCATTTGGGAAAAACGTCCATCTGACAGAGACTTCTGGTTTTGAACTTGGGAAGTCATCCAATTATGGTTCAGCTGTTGTGATCAATCAGAATTGAACAAGCTTGACTCTTTTGTTTGCTTAAAAGAATCTGATTGGGAACCTGGACCAGAATTTTCCTTTCTTAAACCAAACCTTTCCTTTGTTCTTTGGAGAGCACACTTTTACTCATACTGAAGGCTGTGCCTCCCTGATCTGAAGATATATATTTTTAAAACATAAATAAAGCTCTTCCTTTTTCCTCTGCAGATCACACGGTCTTTGGTTAACAGGACATAGATGTAAGCTCTGAGACAGGCAATGTTGCATCAAACATAAGTATAATGGGATTCATTGCCACCTTTTGTGAAGCATTTAGTGTGCCCTCTGGATCTGTTCAGGTCCACATATATCATTTTCATAGAACAACAGATTGTTACTGCATTGCACTGACCTTAAGGTTTGATTGTTCTGACAACACCAAGCTTCTCATAGACAATTCTAATTACACAGTCACTTATCTCCCATGGTCAGGCATTTAGTATGTACTAGAGTTAGTATCAAGCTAGCAGCTGCTTTTCCAATGATGAGTCATTTTCAGCTACAGAAAGCATGGCATTTCTCCAGAACCCAGAACTCTCCTTTGGGGCTTCCCAGGAACAGAATATTTATATTTAGTTCAGTGGCTATCTCCACCACCACTGGATTTAATAGTTCATATTGCCCTGGGGGCAAGATAGATTAACCAAAGCCTAGGCCTGTGGCAGAGTCCTCTTTTATTGTATTCTCTTTTCAAAGCTGGCAGTTTTTTGAGTCTTCATTAGACAATGCATTAGAGAAGTATTTCCAAATGTAGTATATATTGTCTCCTAAATGTAGGGAAAAAAAAAACCCAATGAGTGGTGTGCCACTGTTTTAATGGTGGAGGAATAAGGCACTGTAATTATTCTCTACCTTATTAGAATGTCTCGTCATGTTCTAAATTTTAACCCTAAAACCTACACTGATGTGGCATACATGTCAAATTTAGACTTTTTCTCTCGCCTTCTCATATTCATGTGCCAAGGGCATCAAGATTGCTTGGGGCTCCCTGCTTAGCAGGTCTGATTAGCATGATGTCTTTAGTGTAGTTGGCCACCTGAATATGCTGTGAAATATTAAGGCGATCAGGAATTCTGGAGCCTGTTTTATGATAGCATGAATGTTGACACAGCTCTGTGGCAAATTGTGAATATAAATTGCTGTCATACCCAAGTGAATGTGAACTGGTTTTGATCACCTTTCCTGATCAAGATTTAAGAGAACTGCACATATAAAGTTCCAGAAACTGTGTTGATCTGCTCTAGTAAAACACTAGGTCTAGCATAATGACTGATTTTGAGGCTTTTATTTTGTTCATTTAATGTTAGCCCACTAACACCTACCCCATCCTGACTGTATGTTGGGTAATTTTGGATGATATCTTGGACATATATATGTCAAATTGTGGGAATTCTGAATCCTACTATGTTCAGTCAATGAGTGTTATTTTTATTTATGGTAGCAGGTACTTTTCTTCACTAAGTTTAACCTGTAAACTCATTTGAGGCAGCAACTCTGCTTCAGTTCAGAACTTTTTAAAATTTTTCCTTTCCAGCTGAGTTGCTTTGTGTCTATTCTGCATATTCATCGTTTGAGTGTCTGTCAGGACGTGGAATGACGGAGATGAATAATGCCCTTTTCAGTTTCTATTCTCTGGGACATCTCAATAGTTTTCCAGCATTTGTGGTGAACTGGCTAGAGTTTTGTGATTCTCCAGACCAGGGTATCTGTTGGTTTTTCCACCTTTATACTGAGACTATGGTGCTTGCTACATAAACTTTACTTAACCTCATACTAAAAGCTGTGTAGTCAGGGACATATTTGTAGAGCTCCGTGTTTAACTTCCTTCAAGCCAGGTATACACTTCACCACATTTGGCCTACTTTTGTCCATTTTCTAGCATGTTCAGTGTAGCAACTTCTATCTCAGTTGATCTTTCATTTTTAGTTGAGTGTTTTTGAGTCTTTTCTGCATATGCAGAGTTCTAGAGTCTATCAGAAAAAATAAGGAGAGAGTTTTGATACCTTCTTTTCTTTTCTTTTTCTTTTACTATTATTTATTTTATTTATTTATTTTTATTTTTATTTATTTTTATTTTTTTTGGTATTTTTGTTGTCGTCGTTGTTGAGAGTCTTGCTCTGTCACCCAGGCTGGAGTGCAGTGGTGCAATCTCAGCTCAGTGTAAGCTCTGCCTCCCGAGTTCATGCCGTTCTCTTGCCTCAGCCTCCGGAGTAACTGGGACTGCAGGTGCCTGCCACTACGCCTGGCTAATTTTTTTGTCTTTAGTAGAGACAGGGTTTCACCATGTTAGCAAGGATGGTCTCGATCTCCTGACCTCGTGATCTGCCGCCCTCGGCCTCCCAAATTGCTGGGATTACAGGCGTGAGATTCCTTCTTTTTTTCTTTTTAAAAATAGTCACTGTATATAGAATTCTAGATTGGCTGTTTTTCTTCTATCAGTACTTGAAGGATATAGGGAGAGTTTTAACTGCTTTGAAATTGCAACAGGAGTCTTACCTGAAACCATGTACAACTCTGGAGCTGACATCCCTTTAGTATTATTCTATTTGAGGCAAGCAGCCCAGGTTTTCTACCCACTTATTCTCTTCAGTCCAGCATGGCCTTCTGGAAGCCCTGGATCACCTTCCTGAATTCTCATTACAGTTTCTTTAGTGCTCTCCTCATTAATTAATGGATTTTACCCTTTTGGTTCTAGAAAAAGCTTTTTTGTCTCTTTATCAGGACTCTCTCTTCTCCCTCTCTCCCTCTACACACACACACACACACACACACACACACGCACATTTAAGTGCCTCTTTTTGATGCTTCACAGTGAAATGTCATTGTTTTCTCAATGTGAGAGTTTGAATCAGAAGAAAATCTTTTAAGGCCGTTCTATGTGATTTGTTAGTACAAATAAAATTGAAAAGATTATATAGCATCACTTTCTTAGTGGTCAAATTGTCAACAATCTCAAATACAAAACATAACTAGGAAACTAGAAGTAAGAAATACAAGTAAATAGTTTTAAGAAAAATGTTCTCCTTGTCAAAACTCTGACCTATTTCAACTATTTAAACGTAGAGTCTTTTTAGTCTGTTTGGTTTTGTGTGTCCACTTTGTAACAGCACGTTTTAAGTAGAATTCTCAATTGACTGAGAATGAATGTAGAGACACAACAGGACAAGTGACAAATATGGAAAAAAAACTATAAGAAGGTAAGAGAATTGGCAAAGAAGACACGCAAGAAACATAAGAATTCTGTACACTTTAAACCAGGGTTATAGCTCTCTTTTATGACATGATACAGCCAATGGTACTTTTACTAGTGGAGATGGAACATCAGGAGGAAGTTAATATCCCCTTAATATTCCCTTTTTGTTGCTCATCTTAATTGATTTTCCCAATCATTGTTTTTTTGTTTCACTCCTTCACTTTAAAATTATAGATGTATTATGTTACATGCCTTGGCATGAAGAAATGCAAATATCTTTCTAATAAATCTACTTTTACTGTGTTAACCAGTTTGGTTCCAGTTGATTACAACTAAAATAATGTTAATTATATATGATAGCATAATTAAAATAGATACCAGAAGCAGAAGTGAACTTAAAAATGTGAAGAATTTCAAAGACATAAACTGCATATGGATATTTAAATAAAAAGTAAACTATAAAGAAGAAAGGTGACAGCTAGGGTATACAGTGATTCACCGTAGAACTGACAGACAACACTACAAACGGCTATAGTTAATTAAATAAGAAACAATTATCAATATTAAAATTAAAGAATGATTTTGGAGTACAGCATGAGTTGAGTGTAGAGAGTGAATAAATTTGGTTAAGAGAAAAATAGTGAAATAATGCAAATAAACACATCAATTACAGACAATAAATTACTTGAAAGGATAAAAATATTAGAAGGTTATAGATAGGATAGAAGTTACATAAAAATCAGAAAAGAAGCATGCCACCTGCATCTGCTTCTAGTGAGGGCTTCAGGCTGCTTCTTCTCACAGTAGACAGTAAATGGTAATAGGCATGTGCAAAGAACAGGTGGCGAGAGAGGAAGCAAGAGAGAGAAGGTGGAGGTGCCTGGTTCTTTTAGTAACTGGCTCTTACATGAGCTAATATAACAAGAACTCACTAATTACGAAGAAGATGGCACTTAAGTATTCTTGAAGGATTGCCCCCAATACAAAAACACTTCCCATTCGGCCCCACCTTCAACACTGGGGATTAAATTTCAACATGAGATTTGTGGGTACAAACTTCCAAGCTGTAGCAACTTGATTTGCAAAAAATAAGACTCCTGAAAGGAAATGAAAGAATATTAAATATATACTATCAGAAAATTTAAAATTCTGGAAATAATGGTGTTAATTAATCATCATATCTCATACAACTCTAGCCACTTTCCCATCATGTGAAGCAATGTATGATTAATTCAATAATCTATTCTATTCAGAGAGAAATATTCGAGACAACATTTTACTTTTTTTCATATATAATTTACCATTTAATGAGTGTTCCATATTATTTGTTGAGATTCCCCTATTCATAAGTAGTAAAAATACTTAACTGGTCATGTTATTGTTTACCAAGCACTTGTATAAATATTAAATCATTTTTCTTCTCAGTACAAAAGGAAAGGAGTAAAAGAGTGAAATATATTAGTAGTTTTTTTATTACTTCTTTGATACTTTCTACTGAAATTTTTAGAAATATAAAAGCTTTTTTGCATGATATATGAGTTTACTTAGCGACAAGCTGCATTCCTAATTTATTGTTATATGCTATTTTCTAGCATGCATTATAAGAACAATAAATATTTTTGTCAAATAAGGATTTTCACAGTTCATAGTAATTATTCTTTAGAGACATTAAAAGATGGATAAAATGCAATTTCTTTCATAAGGCAGTTTTAAGACATTTGGAAGTTTTGTTTAGGGTATAAATTATTCTGCTTTCTATTATCCCAGAATAATAAGATAACAGAAAAGGGAGATCTAATTCCAATTATATCAATCAACCAATACTGCTTTTTTAAAGTACATATATATATATAGTATAAGTCAATTTGTATTGACTTATGCTCAAATATACTGATAATTGTTGTGTACCATGTATTTTAGTTACAGAATTTCTTGATTTACGTGCAGTTTTGAAGTTAAGTTCTGAGACTACCACAGGAAAAATGACTTCATATTAAGCTGAAGAGATAGTTAAGAGTTTCCATTTAACAATGGGATGTTGATAGAAAGAAAATTGGTATGGATTGTGTAAAGCAAAACCCAGGATAAACCAGCCTTTCTTTCTCTCTGTTTACTTTGCCTGAGTTTTCCTCTGGTAACCACACAGAAGAGGACAAAAACTACTTAATTTTGGTTTGTTTAAGCAGTTATGTTTAATTGCTATGCTTCATTCAAATCAAGGTGTCATTTATAATCTCAGGCAAAGTTTAGAAACCATTTGTTGCTACTGCATAGAAACTTTCCTGTGAATCCATTCAAATTACTTTCTGATCCATTCTCTGCCTAACTCCTATTTTTTAAAAGAATAGAAGAGTCACAGAGTAGTGATGATGAAAATATTGAAACTCTGCTGTTTCTTGAAATCATACTGCTTTGCTTTATTTTGCTATCATCTTTTTTTTAGTTGTTAAGATGTAGAAGTGAAGTTGATTGCCTCAATGTAGTCAGTAAAACTTTGTAAGATGGACAAAAAAGATGTATTATGCAATATAATTGTTTAATTTTCTCTGATCACCTCAAGTGTCCTCCTTACACAACAACACTGATTGTGTCTAGAGTATCTAGTCATTGACTTGATTGCTTACAGCAAAATAAGTGAAGTATTAGGTTATTTGTGAGTAAGAAATGAGCATTGATATGTTTTGTTTTCCCAATTGGTCTAAATGAAATGCTTGGTAAGGCAATAAAAATTAAAAAATGCTGATTTAGGTTAGAAAGGAATAATAAATAACATACCATCAAAATGACATTATATATTATGAAATCTCGTATAATTCCACTAAATGCATTTAAAATAGACTAATTTTATTTGTGGAATTAGTGAACCATTTGATTATAACTTAGGGGATCTGATTCTTGAAGTTATGAATTGATTCAACTCCACTTCATGTGTGCTTGAAACTTTGCAACTTACAATGGACTTACACCTATGCTGTAGTTAACATTGTGGCACCAAGCCATGAATAGGGCAGTTTTTGTTACAGTACTAATTCATAGCAGAGAAAAGTACATAAGTTAAATGTCTTGATCAATGACATTCAACTAGTGGTTGATAGAACAGCTGCAGGATTCCAAGTCCTGTGCTTTTTATTAAAGTAACATTTCCAGCATATCCCTCTTTCTCCATCTCTTAGTACTTCTGGGTATACATGAAATAGAATCCAAAACAAGGCACTGAGAGGATTTAAAACTAAGAAGCTAATTTGTAAAATATGCAACTGCAGTATCCACAAAGGACACTCAAATACTAATCACATTGATTAGTATTTAAATATCAAAGACTCCAGCTTATCCTATTTTATAAAGGAAAATAATGACATGTATAATAAAAATATAGTTTATATTTCAGAATGTAATTCATATATAACTTTGGAATATGCATTTCTGATGCACATTTGAATAAGCTAACTTTAATTATCTCATACTCCAGATTGTAATGAGCACGTTTGGCACTTTCACGTGGATTATCCAGAATCATCACCTCTGCACAGACGGATTACAAAGAGTAAGTCAATTTTGCCATGGACTTTGTGGAATATAGCCATTAAATTGGATTACTTCATTCCATGCAAAGTTGTATCCATTCTTAATCCTTACATTATGAGAAAATAAAGTTCATTTGTTTCAAAATTTAAAAGAAAAATTCGATTTCAATTTGGCTAGAATAAATATGCATCTCTTGAAGTTAATTAGATAAATTGGCATCCGGATCAGTTATGACTGTTTCTGGTAAGTCAAATGGTTATTACAGTGAGGATATTATGGTGGTGCAGCCAGAAAAGCTAGAGTTGGTTTATATGCAGGACGAGTAAAACCTGTGGCTCAATAATATCAGAGTTTCCATTTTTAAAATAAATTTGTTTTTGAGATGAGGTCTCACTCTGTCGCTCGGGCTGAAGTACAGATCTTGGCTCACTACAGTCTTGACCTCCCAGGCTAAAGTGATCCTCCCACCTCTGTCTCCTGAGTAACACAGGCACATGCCACCACACCCAGATAATTTTTGTATTTTTTATAAAAACGGAGTTTCACCATGTTGCCCAGGCTGATCTCAAACCCCTCAATTCAAATGATCTACCCACCTAGGCCTCTCAAGGTACTGGGAACACAGTCATGAGCCACCGTGCCAGGCCTCAAAGTTTTCATTTCTTTCTGGCTTGGAAACCACATTATTTTGTTCTAAGGTTGTTTGCCCTCACAGTACTAGATGGCTACCATTTGCAATCTGAGGAAATAAGTCCTCATTTACACCTAGCCAAGAAAAGAAGGCCAGGTTCATAGTTCATTAAAAGAATTTCCATTGTTCAGTGATCAGAAAAAATGTCTACAACTAGGTCCATGAGGGTCTGTCATTTCAGAGAGTCACTCAAAATTTATATGTCACCTGTTAAAGATGATTGTGATGAAACATAAAATGAATTTTAATGTTCCCCAGGTAAATACTGCTTGTAAGTATATATATTACTATACCTTGTGTCAAGAATAGTAAAATGCTTTGATATTGATGACTTTGGATCTCGTTTGACTATATGTAATAATAGAGATTGCATTAACTTCATTCATGTATATCAATTAGAACTCTACTTTGTGGAAAGCATTAATCTATCCAGATGAATGACTTCTGCAAAATAGAGAGGACTAAGGGATGCTTGAAAGACTAGTAAAATATTCACTCTTGAATTTGAGTGATATATTAGGAAAATAACTCCTCTCACTACAAATTGGATAACCTAAGCAAATCCACTCATTTGTCATACCTAATTTGGTCAATTTTCGTTGTGTTTTACACACAAAGGAATAGCTAATGTCTACATTTTTACTAAGAATCAGAGGTGGAAACTTCCTGTGTAGTATATTACCCTCATAATAACGTGGGTCTAGGACTGGATCCTCAGGGCTCAGAGCACAGCTCCAGCTTTTTTATGTGATGTGACCTGGAGCAAGTTGCATACGTGATTTCTTTTTCCTCATTTTTCATTCCTAGAACAGCGAATATTAAAACAAGGCTATGAGGACTTACCTCCTAGGGAAGCACTAAAGTTTATAACAATTAATATACTTCAAACACTTGGAAAAGTACATGGTGTCTATTAAAGGTTAAGTAAATATATGCTATTATGCTTTATACATTGAAGTTAAGCAGCTAACATTATAAATTCATTACCATGAGGAAAAAATACAAAAATTTGTACAGACATACAGCAGGTGTTAAGTCCTACATTAAAAAAAAATAGGCTCAGGTAGTTATTATGTTAATCTGTGTATATATGTGTAGTAATGAAAGTTATCAGGTGATCTAGTAATCTGAGATAGAGTTTTATTTTCTTTCATTTCCTTAAAATATTCAGAATTATCAAATCAAAATACCATCATTATGTACAACTAGCAGAAAGATATATGAATTGTTTTGTGAAAATATAATGTACTTACATTCTGCTAGCAATCTCTTTCAGTGCAGTAGTGTTTTTGTAGCGGGGAGTGACAATGTGGGCTCCTATAGCAATCTGAGATCAAACCTTTGACCACATTTATTAACACCTTGATCTAATCCATTGCACTAATCACATGGAACAGCATTTGAATTAGCTTAAATATATTTAATGATCTGAATAGCAATTTTCATATTAGAATTTGCAGTAATAAGAAAAGGAATGTTATTTAGCCTTGAAATGGCAGAATACTATCAGTATAACAGATCTATTTATGTACACCTAAACCAATTTCTCTCAATATTTAAATAACTTTAGGTTTTAATAAGTTTTACTGAACTTGAAAATTGCCCTAAATTTTTAGTTCATACATTTTTATACACTACTGAATATTTATGACTTTGTAAGGTAAATATAGAAGCTCTATGTGACCATCATGTGTACCTCTTTTGAAGGGACATTTGCCATGAAGACAAGCTGATATGTCACCACTTAACTAAGGATAAATGCACATTCTTTTCATTTTACATTCAGTATAAGTTTTGTTATTGATTAAAGATATTGAACAGAGAAAATATTCCTTATTGATGTAATATTCACAGTTCTTACTGTGAGATCTTCCCTGGCATTTCTATTTCAAGGACTCCAAAGCTATCCTTCTCTGTCTCTGACAGTTTACAAAACCTGTAACTATATTATTTGATTTCATTTTCTTTTTTTTGCTACTAATGTATTGAAATTTTTCTTACTGTATTTTCAGTTTGGCACAAAATAATTGCTCACTAAATTCAGTACACCTCCACAATTCCTTATCTATAGCCCTGAGGGCTACAAGTATTAATAAGCAAAATATATATATTTTTTAATTTTAGAGATACAAAAGAAAACATTTACCAAACATCACATCCCAGCAGAGTCTGGAGGAATTCTCTCTAATCAAACACAATAGTATTCCTTCAGCAAGACACATGAGTACTCACAAGAGTGAGATCAATAAGAAACCTAGCTATCCTCATGTCAGTTCAGGTAAGATCAGGTTTTGCTACCAAAATATATCTCAGAAAACTTCATATTGTCACAATTCGTAGTTTTATCAGTAATGGCTAATAGCTTTAAAAAAGGAAGAATTAAATACAAAATGTTTAGAATTTTTAAAAAAGTGTCATATGAAGCCTTATTAAGTAGAGATGATGAAAATGTTGAATAAAAGAAGTTCGATAGGTTGTGAGCAAGAGGTCATTCATTGAGTCTTTTTGAATTTGAGAGCATAGTAAAAGGCCAGCACATAGATAAAATCCAGTAAGTAGTTACAGAATAAACAATGAAAATAACTCATATCCTGCACCCATACTTTGCAATACACTCTTCTCTACATGTATCAACTCATTTAATCCTCATAACCACGTGAAGTAGGTGCTGTTTTTATCCATTTTTCAAATGAGAAAATGAGCAGGTTATTTCCCCCAAAATCATAGCAATACGAGGGGAAATGCTGGGATCCAGTGTGCAAAATGTAGTTCCAGAGTCTATGCTCTTAACTATGGAATGATACTTCACGTATTCCCATTATGTTGGGCACATAGTAGTACTTATTAAATATTAGCAGAACTAAATTAAGAAAGTCTAAACTAAACTTTAGTTATCTTAAACTTAATAGCTAACTAAATCTGAAACATTATGTTACTATTAGCTTATGGGGCCCAAAGGATTACAGAATATTTTCTAAAGTGGAAAACACAGCTAAATACCTCTAAAACTACTTCTAAGGGCCTTATAATCTTATGATATAAATATCAATAGACGAATATACTTTGTATGTAACAATATGACATCCAGCATAGTATAATAAATGGATTGGTCTCAGAACACATATGTTCACACAAATGCTTTAAATGGTCATCAGATTGCCATGAAATCGATAATGTTAAAAAATAAAATATTTACTCAAAATAAAATATTCCAATAAACTGCATAGTTTTAACAGTAGCCATTTAACAAAATATTAGAAAAATATGCAAGGTGAGGTGGAGTTGTACAAGTTTCTATAAAGCACTTCAGGCTCTTTTGATAATGTCACTTATCACATCAAAATTTCCTTTAAAACTTTCCTATCATAGTTATCAGTTATGGTTTCACTGTTCATTTTTGTTCTCTACATATTCAGCAGAGAAATTCAAGAAGAAAAATAGTTTAAAGAGATTTTAAAAACAACACAAGATTGAGTAAAATCCAAAACAAATGCAAGACAAAAGTTACTATGCACATTTATGTAACCACTTAGGAAATGCTTTCTGCTCAATCATGAAATGTAAGATAACTTTCTGGCCTTGTGCTGTGGATGAAAAAAAAATGACATGTTCATAAGTAGCTAACATCTATCAAAAGTCTGCCTCTACAAACAAATCTATAATTCATGGTAAAAAAAAATTGTGTTAGAGGTACGACTTTGTAAGCGCAGAGAAGAGAATGGAGTAAATTAAGCAAATCAGTGACATTTGAGGTAAGTGCTGAAGAAGGAAAGTAGAAGCCAGTGACCAGGGTGAATGAATGATATTCTATAAGGAATTAGAAGCATAAAACTAGGAACTTCTGAGTTGTTTAGGGAAACACCTGAACACTAGTAGATCCATGAATTTGACTCAATTTCTAACTTCAACACTTATTTCAAAAATTAGTTGAATGTATGTTTTATAAAATAGAAAAATTTATTAGTAACTTACATTTGAATAAAAATTTGAGCAGATATAAAATTATAGATTTGTTGCTTTTAAAAAATATTTCAAACATTTTGCACCAACGTCTGCCATACCTATGAAAACAGCAGATCTTGAAAAATCCAGTATCAATTGGATTCATATAGCTGGAATACCATTGAGACAACATTGGAGACCTGTTAAGTGAGGAATTATGAAGGACAGGTGGAGAATGATCCCTGGTGAGCATTTCCTCAGCCATCTCCTTAAACGAGACTTTGACAAATACTACAAGGTGTTGCAGAGCAGCTGAAGATGTAACCCTGACTTGAAAAGTTGAGTGATGATAGTAAAACAAGAAGCACATTATCTACAGTTTTCTGTGAATTTCAGGATGTGTTCATTTCCCAGCTGCACTACCTTTTTTCTCCCTACCTTACCCCCATTTGTTGTCCCCCTCCACAATTAGTAATTTGAATTAAAAAACAAAAACAAAAAAAAAACACTGTAAATAGTAGTGTTTTTCAAAAAGTCTTTTTTCTGTAATTCTATAAGATTTTTCTAAGACAATGAACACAGAGCTAGTTTCTTCCTAAAACTGGAGTAAGGAAAGGAAAATACAGAGAAAGAAAAGTATTATGGAATTTAATACCCAAAAATATCATTTCTCCTTATAAATTACCCATATTACAAAGTTTAACCCTTTGCTTGGTTTATAGGCAGAAAATACGAGGTCTTATTAGTTAAAGACTGTATATTTGAGAAGGTAATTTTAACCCATAAGATAGTGAAATGAGTTAGCAAAGGACAATGTTATTAAGTTAAATGAATGATAAAATGTTCACTGGTATAAGAAAAGTGTGGTATTATAAATTATAAGTGGTTCAGTGAGATTCAAAAACATGGTTAATAATTTTAGTGAATGAATATTAGATGCAGTATATTTAGGGAGAATCATAAAAATCTAACTTTTAAATTCATAATAGTATGGTTTAATTTGATGCCAGAGGCAGCTGAGATACATGGTAGGATTTTTTTTTTTTTTTTTAAATCACTAAAGGAATCTTACCTTAATATTCTTAGGACAGACTTGGCAGGCAAACACTTGAAAGGAAAAACTAATCTAAATCCCAAAAGCAAACAATAACAGAACCTACACATTGGTTTAGGATTATTCTTGCAATAATAGATAGGTATCAACAGTGACATGTGAGATAGCATTCTTTGTATATCATTCTACTCTCATTGTTCTGGTTCACATATTATGGCACTTGACATCTATGAATTGATTGAAGAGGGGAAAGATAGCAGACTGCCTCAAAACGTTGACCTGTAATGCCTGGCCATGTGGGAAGCCAACATTCCTCCCAGTGTCAGGAGGATAATGAGAGCAGGAGGAGGCAGCAGCCACTCATTTTGTTGCAAGAGCGACAACATAATCCTGTTATTTTTATAATAGCTATTGTCACTTTAAAGGTAACTTTCAGGCTATGACTCAGAAAGTTAGTCACTTAATCTCAAAGTTAGCAATCACTTAGAGAGAAAACCTCAAGGCAGTATTTCCTAGAGAAATAACTTTGCAGGATAATAGGGATATATCATGATTGTATAACCTAACCTCAGGATGTTAACACTGTCTAAACCATGAATTTTGATGCATTCCTTATTTTATGATAGAGCACTTTCTCAAACATCTGTAATATACAAATATGACATAATGACAATGAGGCAATATAACTTATTTCTCTTAATTTCATTTCTCTGGACAACAGTTACATTCAGGCGTTTTCTCCCTGATGATATTGTCTGGTACGCTAATATGTATTCTTTTAAACTTTTTGTATCAATGCTACTTGCACACATGTGTTTTAGGTCACTCATTTCTTTTCAATGTAAAAACAGTCACTTACGTGGGACTAATCATTAGGATGGGAAGTAAGCTAATTCTTGCCTCAATTTCCTCATCTGTGAAATGGGCCTAATAATGTTAATAGTACTAAGTTCATAATTATAAAGAGATTAAGTTAGTTAATAGGAATAAAACCTTAAAACAATGTCCTGGATATAGTAATTATTCGATAAATAAATACAATTAATTTCAATATTACAACTTGTCCAAAACATTTGAGTTTTTATATTTCTCGAAAAGATTGCACAATCCCAATGTGATTCGTTGAGATTCTTTGTACGTGTCACAATCATTCATTTGCATTTGTTAATTCATTTAGTATACCATACATCCATTATAATTCTCATTCCAATTTCATTCTTCTCTGTCTTTCTCTACTTCAGAGAATCAAACTTTGAAGATATGCCCATGAGAATGTATAATTATGCATTTGGCAAAAAAAATTGGTTATTTCTGTGATCTACAATGTTTTAAGAAATTGAAATTATGACTTGATAACATTATATCAAGGTATATGAAGTATCTAGGAGTTTACTCAATTTCCAGGCCACTTATTTAATGACATATATACATACAAATATAACAAAGGAATGTTTAATGTCACTTCTTATCTGCAATGTTTCCCATGTGATTTAACATATCAAATAAGCTTACTTAGATTAACATCTCTCTTTTTAAAGACTTCATGTGGAATTATATTTTGGAAAGTTTGTCAAACATCTAAGTGAAGATTTTGATTGTACTATTCATTATACAAATCTGAAGTTTAGGGGAATAGTTTAGGCTAGTGATAAACTTTTGAAGTTTATGAGCATATAGATAATACTTAAAGGCATGAAACTTGATGGATAATGAAGAAATAATGAGAGGGAAGAAGGTTCCATAACTAATCCCTGAGGCATTTTAATGTTTATTATTGTGGACTCTGAAGAGGAACAAAGATGCATTAGAAGAATTTTACAGCAAAGTAGGAACAATGCCAAAAGTGTGTACTACCCAAGAAAGAAAATGATGAACGCTTTTAAAAATTGAAGGAGATTTTTATTTTTATATTAAATAAGAATGGGGTCTGAGAATTGTCCATTGGAGTTAATAATTTGAAGATCACTCTGAGTGGACATAAGAGTGATATAAATACAAACCTTATTATAATGAGGTCAAAAGACAATGAAAAGCTAAAACATGGACATTGCTGGCAATGACAATTCTTATGAAAAGTTTGAAAGAAAACATGGAATGGGATTTGAGGTTAATTTTTTTTTAAAATACAAAATGTAATTTTTCAAGTTTATTTTTGATGGCATTTATCTAGTAGAGATGGAAACTTTAAAATGCGTGGAATAATATTTTATGACCCTATGATATAAGAAGATGAGTTTCAATTAAATGCACTTTGGGTGGCTCTACTGGGTAAAGGAGTTCATGGATCCATGGTTTTGAGTGGCCTTACTGCTCACAGCACACACAACAGCTCCCTGGGGAACTCCACACATGAGGCACTGGGTGAGGTTGTCATGGTCTGCCAAACCAGAAAGGAACTAGCTCTCAACCCCTCCCTTACACTCTGGGCCTCTAGCAAGAATGGCAGCCACAGTGATTGTTGAATTGCCTTCTAGGGTCATTCTTTCCTTGTCTTAAAGAACAGCATCTGGCATCTATTGATATCATTGGTTAAGTCAGTGTGTTATATACCTACTAATCTCCTTATCAAATGGTTGTTTGGCCACACCCATAGTGTTCTCTTATAAACAGGATTTTTGGCAATATAGATAGGCTGAGAATTTTCCAGATCTTTCAGTTGTTGTTCCTTCTTGCTTAATAATTCCATCTTCATATACTTTTTCTCTTCCCCCATTTTAATATAAGCATTTTCATATATGAGGAAACAAACCACTTCTTAAACAGTTCTATAAAACTCTCCTTAGCTAAATATCCAATTTCATCTCTTAAAATTTGTACCTTCCATAAAACATTAGAATATGAGCATGACTCAGTCAAGTTCTTTGCCATTGCTTAACAAGGATTACTTTTTCTCCACTTTCCAATAACATGTGCCTCGTGTGTGTCTGAAAATATGAGTTTGGCCTTAATTGCCCATATTTTCCCCAACTTTCTTTAGATGATTACTTATGTATTTTCTAAGGAAATGAAAGCTTTTACGACTTTCCCTTTTTCTCTCTGAGCTTTCATTAGAGAGAATCACCACACCATGCAATACTATGCCGCCATACAAAAGGATGAGTTCATGTTCTTTGTAGGGATGTGGATGAAACTGGAAACCATCATTCTCAGCAAACTAACACAAGAACAGAAAATCAAATACCACATGTTCTCACTCATAAGTGGGAGTTGAACAATGAGAAGACATGGATACAGGGAGGGGAATATCACACATCGGGGTATGTCAGGGGGAGTGGGACTACAGGAGGGATAGCATTAGGAGAAATACCTAATGTAGGTGACGGGTTGATGGGTGCAGTAAACCACCATGGCATGTGTATAGCTATGTAACAAAACTGCATATTCTGCACATGTACCCCAGAAGATAAAGCAAGAAGGAGAAAGAAAGAAAGAAAGAAAAAGAAAGAAAGAAGAAGAAAGAAAGAGAGAGAGAGAGAGAGAGAGAAGAGAGAGAGAGAGAGAGAGAGAGAAAGAAAGAAGAAGAAAGAAAGAAAGAGAGAGAGAGAGAGAGAGAGAGGAGAGAAAGGAAGGAAGGAAGGAGGAAGGAAGGAAGAAGGAAGGGAAAAAGAAAGAAGAAAGAAAGAAAGAAAGAAAGAAAGAAAGAAAGAAAGAAAGAAAGAAAGAAAGAAAGAAAGAAAGAAAGAGAGAAAGAAAGAGAAAGGAAGGAAGGAAGAAGGAAGGAAGGAAGAAGGAAGGAAGGAAGGAAGGAGGAAGGAAGGAAGAAGAAAGAAAGAAAGAAAGAAAGAAAGAAAGAAAGGGGGAGACCATTCACCGTAATGTAGGCTTTTCGTAGTATGGAACACAAAACTCTCCCAGCCTCTACCTACTAGCCAGTTCAAATGCTGCTTTCATATTTTTAAGTATTTGTTACAGAAGCACCTAAGCTTCTCAATATGAATTTTCGTCTTAACCTGAGTTGTTGTAACAAAGTACAAGAGATTGAATAGCTTAAACAACAGAAATTCATTTCTCAAAGTTCTGGAGGCTGGAAGTCTGAGATTAGGGTGCCAGCATGGTCAGATTCTGGAGAGAGCCCACTTCTGGGTTGCAGACTGCTGTGTTCTTATGTCCTCACATCACAGAAACAGGACCAGAGAGCTCTCTGGCATCCCTTTGGAAACAACATTAAACCAATTATAACCTCATTACCTAATTACCTCCCAAATAACCACATCCTAATATCATCACATTGAGGATTAGAATTTCAACATATGAATTTTGGGGAAAATTTGACATTCAGTGTATAACAAAACTAAACATAGATCTTTTCTCTTTCACAGAAGTAAACTCAATATGAATCATAGATCTAAATATGAAATGGAAAACTAAAACACCTTTAGACTATACCATAGATGAAAACCTAGCTGAAATGGGACTTGGTTAAGAGATTTTAGATACATCATACATGAAAAAGACACAGGTAATTTAGATCTATTGAAATTAAAATTTGAAAGAACAAGACACTATTAAGAAAATCAAAAGAAACGCCAAAATCTGTGGAAAATATTTGCAAGATAAATACCTGAAAAGATTTTTTCCAAACTATACAAAGAACTCTTAACCTTAAAAATAAGAAAGAACCTTAAAAATAGGAAAGAAACAACCCAATTCATAAATATGCAAAAGATCTGAACAAGAAATATCAGCAAAGAAGATACACAGATGGCAAGTAAAAATATAGACAGATGCTCAATATCATTTGCCATTAGGAAATTGCAAATTCAAATAATAAATACATATCACAATACTCATATTACAATGGCTAATATTTAACAGAAAGTGACAATATCAATTGCTTGCAAGATATTGAAGCCACAGAAACTCCTTTTTATTGCTAGTGAAATATAAATCGATACAGGCACTTTGATAGGTAGTTTGAAATGTTTCTTACAAAGTGAAACATAATCTTACCATCTATTTCCCCTATCATACTCCTAGGTATTTATCTAACTGATTTGAAAGTTTAGATTTATATAAAAACATATATTCGCATATTTATAGCAATTTTTTTTATAACCTCCAACAACTGGAACCCACCAAGATGTCTTTCAACAGGTCGATTAAGGAATAAATTGATACATCCATGCAATAAGCTGTTATCAGCAATAAAAAGAAATGGAATATCGGGCCATGAAAGAACATGGATGAATCTTAAATGCATATTTCTTACCGAAACGATCAGGCTGAAATGGCTACATACTGTATGATTTCAATCAAAGATACTGTGTAAAACGTAATACTATAGTGACAGAAAGTGTCAGTGGTTTGATGTGATACACAGGGAATTTTTGATGTGGTCTGATATGATGCACAGGAAATAAATGAAGCAAAAAAACTTTTAGGGCAGTAAAGCTATTTTTTTTATGATACTGCAATGGTGGATACCTCATATTCTGCGTTTGGTGAAAGCCATGGAACTTAAGAACACAGAGTGGACCTCAGTAAATGGACATTGGAAAGCATCATTCGGGAGTCTGAGGAATCTCAGGGCAAAATGAAGAGTGACAGGATAACCTAATTGTTATAAGTGTATGAAACAGTCTCAGTAATGGGCATAGAGGGAAATCTGTAGACTTAAATAATTTTGCAAATGAGCAGAGTCTAGAACAGTGTCTAAAGGCAAAATAAACTGTACAGAAGCACTTCAAAGTATTTGGTAAGTTGTTTCCATTGGAATATGGGTTAACCATCCTAATTCCACTATACCATGTACTGAAATTGAACAGTTATGTAAATGGATGTTAAATGGTAGGACCAAGATTTCATATTGCTAGAGTGGGAGGCGCAGAGAAACGAAGGAGTCTAGCATGACCCATGTTGTAATGTATTAGAGCTAGAAACAATGGCATCAGTTTAATGTTACAATGTAAATAAATAATAACTACATATAGAAATATTTAATGATATGTGAATATATACAGGTTAGCATACAGGCATAAATTTCCTAACTCTGTCAGCTGAGAGCCTACCAGCACTGAATCTACTTTAGCAAAGGGCATACCTAGCACCCAGATCTTGAACTCTATCATTCTCCAGTAAAGGGAACTAGAGTTCCTGGGAGTAATGGTTGATTCTAGGACTGAGGAATGAAGTATACAGATGAACCTGGGGTATCTTGTATATATAGATAATTAAAACATGCAAAGCAAACAAACAAAGCATGCAAGGGACACAGGAACAAACCAAGAAAGCTCTGAATGGCAAAGGCAGAACAATTTGTTCAACAACATAAATAATGTTGCATTAGAACCCAGAATAAAAATTGAATACCTATTAATTGCCACTGATAAAAATAAATATTATGATAAATAAATAAATAAATGTGGGGGAGAAATAAGCCTCCCATGAATAAGTATTTCAAATAATTTATATAAATAACCCTCAATGAGGTAACAGACATACCTCCCCACTTCTTCACTGTGGATTGTATACAGAGACTTTCTTCCAAAGAGTACAGTACAGAAAGAAAAGGGAGTATGGAATAACTTTACATTGTACAAACATTACATCAGACAAACACTGATCATCACCTAAGACAAGTCACAAGTATGTATGTACCCATGATAGGATCTGATGAGAATGGCAGTTTGTCTGTGTGGTTTTCCTCCCCAAAACACATAATCTCAGTCAGATTATGTGAAAAACATCACACAGTCTCATAAAAGGATATTCCACAAAATGTCTTTACAGGACTCCTTCAAACTGTCAGGGTCACCAAAAACAGCAAATTTTGGAAACTGCCACTGCCAACAGGAGCCAAAATTTAACATGGTAGAACGGGTGGCATCCTGGAACATAAAAATAATATTAGGTAAAACATTATGAAATCTGAATAAAGTGTAGACTTTAGTTAAAAATGATGTATCAATATAAATACATGAATATATAGAAGGTAATGTAAGACATCAAGAGCAAGAAAAAGTTTGACTATAACTCCCAATACTATTTTCACATTTTTCTATACATTTAAAACTGCTCCAAATTACAGTGTTTCTTTGAAAAGCACCTCATGCTTACTACCCTCTTCTTTCAACTATATAACTGCTTAAATTTTATTCTCTAATATTGTAGCCATAATTTTGATTGAACTTTCATATTTACAGCTCCTCATGTATTTACAGGTAATATTGAGTTACCTTTTTACTTGTTTATTTCATCCATTACACCTCATTTGTTACTATTATTAGTCTCAGATTATGACACTTTTTCCAGTTTCTGGAGATTATTTAATCTCTGCATATTAAACATAATAACATTTGTATTGCTACTGTTTCTCATTATCATCTAAAAATACTTAATATACAACGTGGGAATTATTACTTTTATTTTTAAAAAAACATTTTTTGGCTAGATGATACTTTTCAAATCACCTACATAGAATAATTATCTTATAAACTTGTAAATTAAGCATTTTAGCATACAGAATTTTAAGGGAAGGGATCTGGTATTATTAGATGAATCAAAGACACTGCTGGCAGAGATTTAACATCCAGGATGCTATATCATTTAATAGTATTTAGATGGTTAAGTTCCATAAATTAACTTGACTATCATTATTCTCCCAATGAACATAGACGAAGAGATTAAATACTAGGTTTGGTGAGCTTTAAATTTCCAAATGGCTACAGCGTCTATGATTCTATGGGTCCTTTAATGGTGAAGGAAGCCCTTCTCTTGAACAATGTATCAGTGATACTTTCAGCTGTAAATGGCAGAAAAACCAACTGGCTTCATCAATCAGAGGCTTACAAATAACAAGGCAAATGTTGGTAGGTAGCTCTGTTGGCAAGGGTTTTCATTCTTCGTTGGCACAAGATCACTTACTTAACTCCGAGGCAGGAAGTGAAGATTTACCAGAGAGAAGAATGTAAAATATTTCCCTAGAGTAACTTAGTGTACTTACACTTAGCATGTCATTGGTATGGCTGGTATACATTCAGTTCTAATTACAAACAATATGGCTAAAATAACTATTACTGCCTGTATATTGAAGGTGGAGGAGGTAGAATTTTTACTGAATTAATTAACCAGCTATATCTTCAAATAGCATAAAAGAAGTAAACTGTAATATGCATAAAAATATGTATGTCCTCTCTCAACATAGGGTTCACATTTAGTATAGATATTTAAAACAAAGATAGCTTATGTCTGAATCTAATTAAGTATATTTATAATGTTATTTGTTTAGTAATAATCCATTGGCAGCTACATATATTAATGTTATATGTAAATTTTTCTTATAAGTAAACTCAAGTTATATTTTTATACTTAGGTTAAAATTATTTCTTAATGAGTTAAAAGAGTTTACAATATTACCACTATTACTCTTTTTTGTGATAACTTTTGCTGGCAAATGCAATGTTTCTATTTGTGCATGAGTCTATCTGTGTATGTGTTTATTCATGTAATCTTAATTCTTGCAACAACCCTCAAAAAATGCCATTGTCCATATTTTATACAGAATAGAACTAAGATTTAAAATGACTAATTAAGTGTCATAGGTCTCATAGTTAAAAAAGAATAACTGTTCAATTCTAGACCTATCTAACTCAAAGACCACAAAATAGAATACAGACACAAAGATATCCAAAAATAGAGACGGGGAGAAATTTTGTCCTGTCTTCTAAGGAATCATTTTATATTTTGTGTTAGTTATTCTTGTGAAAATAGTTTTGAGTCGTGTGCACAAGGTTTACCAAAAAACCAAAAAACAAAAAAGAAAACAAAAATAAAACACATGTTTGACAACAATGGGAGTAAATTCATTGAAGAAAAAAATGAAATTATCTCTTCCTACAAAATGCATTCTTTCAGAAAAAGTAATAGTTACAATTGCCTTATCTAGTTTAATATAGCATATATTGGTGAATGGAAAAAGTACTACAGAAAATGATCATTTCTTGTCCTGCCTGAAGGTTAAGTGTTGTCAACAGTTCTCTTTTTATTTTTCAAAATATTGTTATCTCTAGGCATTTAAGAATTTTAAAAAGTTAATAAAAGACAGAGTTTTACTAACTTCATTTAAGTTTATAATAAATAATTTAGAATGATTCTCTAGGGTATATACTGTTGAAAACATACTAATCTAGAGATAAACTTTCAACTCATGTAGTTGTGGATACATTATAGTGTGTTTCATTTCAATAAAAATAATAGTGTGTGCCAGACACTATAAGGCAGAAAATCTTGCCAAAAACCAGTGGAGGAGAGAACGTCTGTAATGATTTCCCTTGACAAACCGTGTTTGAGCATCTGAAAATTGTAAAAGAAAAAGAACATACAGAATAGACCCTGTCTTGGCAAAACTCCAAGAATTCATGTTGAGTTTAATGGATTGGAAAGTACTATAAATAAGTCATACTCAATATTGAGCAAAGATTCTCTTCCTGGGAACTAAACAATGCATACAGATAAATATCTGAAAGAACACAAGTTATTATGCCTCTATAAATAGAATTTATTTAAAAAGGGACTATGTCCAAAGTACATGTACAAAAAAAGAAAATGAATTGCTTTTTGCTTTTTTAAACATCTTTAAGCACATTCCCAATTATTTTCTATTTCCTTAAGAAAAGTAACTTATATACATATAAGAAAAGCTTCTTATATAGGATCAATACATTTTATTGATAATAATAATTTTACATATTTATGGAGTACATGTGGTATTTTGATACATATACACAATTTGTAATAATCAAGTTGGAGTATTTAAGATATCCATCATGTGAAAAATTTAACATTTATTTGTGTTGGGAACATTTCCAATATTCTCTTCCAGCTATTTTGAAATATACTGTAAATTATTAATAACTGTATTCACTCTACTATGCTATGGAACACTAGAACTTACACCTTTTATCTAACTGCATGTTTGTACCCATTACATCCCAACGCCACCATTCCAAGTCTCTGATAACCAATTTTATACTCTTTACCTCAATGAGATGAGTTTTTTTTAGCTTCCAGGTTTGAGTGAGAACATGCAATATTTGTCTTTCTGTGTCTGGCTTATTTCACTTAACATAATGACTTCCAGTTCCATTCAAGTAATTGAAAATGCAGCATTGTTTTTCCTTTGGACTTATTAGTATTCCATTGTGTATACTTACCACATTCTCTGTCCATTCATCTATTGATGAATACTTAGGTTGACTCCATGTCTTGGTTACTGTGAATAGTACTGCAGTAAATATGGTAGTGCAGATGTTTCCTCAGCATAAGGATTTCTTATCTTTTCGATATACATTCAGTAGTGGAATTGCTGGACCGTGTGGTAGTTCTATTTATAGTTTTGTGAGAAACCTCCATACTGTTTTCCATAGTAGTTATACTGATTTATATTCCCACTAATAGTGTAGTAATATAGGATGTCCCCTTTCTCTACATCCTTTTCAGCATTTGCTATTTATGTGTGTGTGTGTGTGTGTGTTTCTTACAGTAGTCATTCAGATATCTCATGGTGGTTTTGAGTTGCATTTTTCTGATGATTAACAATGTTGAACATTTTTCCATATACCTGTTGGTCATTTATATGTCTTCTTTTGAGAAAGGTCTATTTAAATTCTCTGCCCACTTATTAATGGCAGTATTTGTTTTTTGCTAATCAGTTGGTTGAGTTCCCTGTATATTCTGGATGTTAGTTCCTTGTTAGATGATTAGTCTGCAAATATTTTCTCCCATTCTACAGGTTGTCTTTTCATTCTGTTGATTTTTTCCTCTCTTATGTAGAGGCTTTTGAGCTTAATATAGTATCATTTATTCCTTTTTGGTTTTGTTCCCTGTCCTTGTGAAGTCCTAGTCATAAAATGTTTGTTTAGACTAATACCTTAAAATGTTTCCTTTACATTTTCTTCAAACAATTGTATAGGTTTGCATCCTATGTTTAAATTTTTAATCCATTTTGAATCGATTGTTGTATATGGTAAAACATAAGGGTCTAGTTTCATTCTTGGCAAGTGGATATAAAGCTTGCTAAGCACCATTTGTTAAAGAAGGTGTGTTTCCCAAATGTATATTGCTGGCTGCTTTGTCAAAACTCTGTTAGCTGTAAATACTTGAATTTATGTCTAGTTGCTCTTTTCTGTCCCATTGGTCTATGTATCTGTTTTACTGTGTTGTTCTAGTTACTAAACCTTTGTAATATATTTTAAAGTCAAATAGAATGATGCCTCTAGGATTTTTCTCTTTGCTCAGGATTGTTTTGGTTATCTGATGTCTTTTGTGGCTCCAAACAAATTTTAGTTTAGTTTTTTTTTTTTTTTTTTTTTTCTATTCCTCTGAAGAATGTCATTGGTACTTTGATAGGGATTGATTTGAATGTGTAGGTCACTATGGTTAGTATGGTCATTTTAGAAATATCAATTCTTTTTGGTGCTTGAGAATAAGATGCCTTTCAATTTGTTTGTGGCTCCTTAAATTTCTTTCATTACTGTTTATTTGTTTTTAACGGTCTTTTACCTCTCTGATAAAATTTATTCCTAAATATTTTGTTGGGCAGCTGTTATAAAAATAATTACTTTCTCAGTTTCTTTTTCAGCACATTCATTATTGGCCCATAGAACACTACTGATTTGTATATGTTGATTTTTTGGTCCTGTAAGTTTACTGAATTTATTAGTTATACGCATATTTACGTGGAGTTTTTAGATTTTTTATGTATAAAATCATGTCATCTACAAAGATAAATCATTTGACTTCCTTTTTTAAAAAATTTGGATACCTTTTTTTTTTTTTTTTTTTTGTCTTATTGCTCTGGCTTAGAATTGAGTATTATACTGAATAGGAATGTGGAAAGTGGGCATCCTTGCTTGCCCTTGTTCTTAGAGGAAAGACTTTCAACTTTTCCCATGCGTTATAATGTTATTGGTGGATTTGCCATATATGACCTTAATTATATTGTGGTATGTTCCTTTATGCCTAGTTTGTTCAGAGTAATTATTATGAGGAGCTGCTGAAGTTTATCAAACACTTTTTCTTCATTTATTGAAATGAGAATATGATATTTTCCCTTTTTTTCTGTTGATAAGATATATCACACTTATTGGTTTGGATATGCTGAACTATCCTGACATCCCTGGGATAAATTCCATTTGATCATTGTGTATTATATTTTTGATGTGTTGTTTGATTTGGTTTGCAAGTATTTTGTTGAGGATTTTACATAAATGTTCACCAGCGATGTTGGCCTGTAGTTTTTGTTGTTGTTATGTTCTTGTCTGGCTTGATATCAGAGTAATGTTGGACTCATACAATTAATTATAGAGTTCGCTCGTCTTCTGTTGTTTAGAACAGTTTGAGAATAATTAGTGTTACTTCTTTATTAAGTTGGTAGAATTCAGCAGGTAACCCATCCAGTTCTGTGCTTTTCTTTCTTGGGAGACTTTCTATTACTGATTCAATTTGGTTACATATAATTGATTTGTTCACATTTTCTATTTCTTTCTGGCTCAGTCTTGGAAGGTTGAATGTGCATAGGAACTTTTCAGGTTTCTCTAGGTTTTCTAGTTTGTTAGCCTATAGTTGTTCGTAATAGTCTATAATGACCCTTTGTATTTCTGTGGTGTCAACTGTAATGCCGTTATTTTTTTTTCTCTTTTGATTTTATTTATTTCGGTCATCTCTTCTTGGTTAATCTAGCTAGCAGTTTGTTGATTTTATATTTTTAAAGACAACTTTTTGTTTCATTAACATTTTGCATTTTTTAGTCTCCATTTTCATTAGTTCTACTCTGATTTTCATCATTTATTTTTCCTTCTACTAATTTTGGGATTGGTTTGTTCTTGCTTTTCTAGTCTCTTGAGTTGCATTATTAGATGTTTTATCTGAAATTCTTCTTTACTGATGTAGGAATTTATCAATATAAACTTCCCTTTTAAATTATTGTTTTATTAAATAGGTTTTCTGTGCATTTGCTTATCTCTTCTCTTTACAGAACTCCCCAGATTTGAACACCTGATTGCTTTATGATATTTCATATGTCATGTAGATTTTCTTCACTCATTTTTAGACTTCTTTATCTGACTGGGTTATTGCAAAAGACCTGTCTCCAAATTCAGGAATTTTTTTCTTAACTTGAAATAGTCTATTTTGAAATTTTCAATTGTATTACTTATTTCATTCTTTGGATTCTTCAATTCCAGGTTGTCCGTTTACTTCTTTATTTGTGATACGTATCTCTATGCTGATTTTTACCCTGATTTCTATTATCAGTGTTTTCTTTATCTCACTGAGTTCCTTTAATATTTTTATTTTGAAAAAATAGATTTTCTTTCCTTTGGAATCTGTTACTGATAATTACTGTATTCTTTTGAAGGTGTTATGTTTACTTGCTTTTTTATGTTTCTGTGTCATTATGTTGACCTCTGTGCATCTGGTATAAGAGTTACTTCTCATTTTGTTCTTTGGCTTTTGTAGTGAAAGACTTTTCTATAGCTGTATCTATAGTTTTGGTTGGGTAGGGTGCTTTGGCTTTGATTCTGAGTGGGCATGGTAGTGTAGTCTCTGTATGATTCCTTTGTAGTCAACATTGGTGGCATCTGTGAGTTCCTCAGAGACTTACGCAGCTGCAGTTGTTAGTGAAGGCTGTGTTGAGGCTTTGTTTGGAATCCAGACACCAGATGAGCTGGTCCTTTTGCACCCATGGTGGCGGCAGTGGGCCAATAGTCCTGATTCTAATGCCCACATGGTGTTTCTGGGCACTGGTGATGGCAGGTCCAATCAGGTGGGTCTTTGGACCTTCAGGTGGGATGCTCAGGTGTCAACAGTGATGGTTTCAGCAGTGAGCTAGCCCTTGAGATATGACTGGCATGCACGGGCACAAATGATGGCAGAGGCAGGCTGGGTGATCCAGTATCCAGGTCCCCAGGAAGTGTGCATGGGCACCAGCAGCAGACGTGCTGGGCCCATCCTTATACCTGTAGTCAGCTTGCCTGTTCACCAATAGCTACAGGCAAGGCAGGCTCATCCCCAAGGCCCTGGATAGCATGCTCCAGTGAAAAAAAATGGGCATAGTGGACTTGGCCTCAAGTACCCAGAAGACATATGTAGGCTCCAGAGGTGGCAAGTAGGGTGGGTTGAACCCCAGGTCTCTCAATGACACATATGAATGCCAGCAGTTGTAAATGTATGTGGGACAGACCTGGCATCAGGTCCCCAGAAAGCTTACACTGGGTCCAGTGGTGGCAAATGGGGCAGACCAATTTATAGGTCCCTGGACAGCATGCTTGTGTACCAGCATCAACTGCAAGTGGGCACAATGGCCATGTCTTCAGGCCCCAGGATGGCACACAGGTGAACCAGTCCTCAAGCTCTTTGAAGGCATTTGTAGGTGCATAGCAGCCCTATGGCCAGAGAGTTATTGGGTTACTTTCAGTGGCAGCAGCCCCAACTGGGCAGCTCTTAGGCTCTGGGAAGTAAACATTTTGGCTTCTTTAGTGCTGGGGGCAGACACTCTGGTGTGATGCACTGCAATGCTCATTTTCTGAGGCATAAGCACCACATGTGCTAGAGTCCTGGGGATCTTGTCTCACCACTGGGTCCAGCAGGCATCCTGATACTGCAACTCTGTGAGTGGATATGTAGGATATCAACAGTGCTCTAGGGATGTGGATATTGAGGAACAGTTAGGCTCCAGGGAAGAATATAGTCGGTTGGAGACTGGGCTCTCAAAATGGCACTCTGATGAAACTGCTTGGGTCTCAGGGGGTGTGTGTGGGACCCAACGTGAACTCGTCTGAGAACAGTGCCATCACCTGGACTCCCTACAGCTCTCTATACTAGTCTCAAGGTCCATGAGGGCCCTAGAGGGCCCTTCTATGGCTAGAATTTGGGGACTCTGTGGTGAGAATATAAGCCACCAGGAATCTCTCATCTTTTCCTCACAGTGGAACCCTCCTCCTGGCTCTGAGCTGATTCGGACCTGGAACTGCTGTTTTGCTTCCTCTCTTTCCGTGCCTCAGAGGTTCCCTATCACTTCCCCACTGAATCTCAATGTTTTCTCTTGGCTGCTCAATTTGAGGTACTATTATCTACTGACCATTTTGGTTGTTCTTTGTGGAGAAGGAAAGTACTGGGTACATCCAGTCAGATTTCATGAAACCTAGAAACTTAGGATCATTACTTTTGAATTACAAAGAATCAAAACAATTTTTGTTTGCTTATTTGAAATATTATATTACTATGAGAATAGAATGACTACAGCTGTAGGAAATAGTAATAGTAGAGAAATTTAGAGACAAACTGTTTTTTTATATATATACTTTAAGTCTGGGATACATGTGCAGAACATGCAGGTTTGTTACAGGTATACACATGCCATGTTGGTTTGCTGCACCCATCAACCTGTCATCCACATTAGATATTTCTCCTATGTGATCCCTCCCTTAGCCCTCCACTACATGACAGGTCCCATTGTGTGATGTTCCCCTCCCTGTGTCCACGGTTTCTCATTGTTCAACTCCCATTTCTAAGTGAGAACATGCAGTGTTCGGTTTTCCGTTCCTGTGTTAGTTTGCTGAGAATGATGATTTCCAGCTTCATCCATGTCCCTGCAAAGGATACAAACTCATCCCTTTTTTTTAATTTTTATTATACTTTAAGTTCTAGGGTACATGTGCACAACGTGCAGGTTTGTTACATATGTATACTTGTGCCATGTTGATGTGCTGCACCCATCAACGCGTCAGCACCCATCAACTCGTCATTTACATCAGGTATAACTCCTAGTGCAATCCCTCCCCCATCTCCCCTTCCCATGATAAGCCCCGGTGTGTAATGTTCTCCTGTGAGTCCAAGTGATCTCATTGTTCAGTTCCCACCTATGAGTGAGAACATGCGGTGTTTGGTTTTCTGTTCTTGTGATAGTTTGCTGAGAATGATGGTTTCCAGCTGCATCCATGTCCCTACAAAGGACACAAACTCATCATTTTTTATGGCTGCATAGTATTCCATGGTGTATATGTGCCACATTTTTTAATCCAGTCTTTCACTGATGGACATTTGGGTTGATTCCAAGTCTTTGCTATTGTAAATAGTGCTGCAATAAACATATATGTGCATGTATCTTTATAGCAGCATGATTTATAATCCTTTGGGTATATACCCAGTAATGAGATGGCTGGGTCAAATGGTATTTCTAGTTCTAGATCCTTGAGGAATGGCCATACTGTTTTCCATAATGGTTGAACTAGTTTACAATCCCACCAACAGTGTAAAAGTGTTCCTATTTCTCCACATCCTCTCCAGCACCTGTTGTTTACTGACTTTTTAATGATTGCCATTCTAACTGGTGTGAGATGGTATCTCATTGTGGTTTTGATTTGCATTTCTCTGATGGCCAGTGATGATGAGCATTTTTTCATGTGTCTGTTGACTGTATACATGTCTGCTTTTGAGAAATGTCTGTTCATATCTTTGCCCACTTTTTGATGGGGATATTTGTTTTTTTTCTTGTAAATTTGTTTGAGTTCTTTATAGGTTCTGGATATTAGCCCTTTGTCAGATGAGTAGATTGCAAAACTTTTCTTCCATTCTGTAGGTTGCCTGTTCACTCTGATGGTAGTTTCTTTTGCTGTGCAGAAGCTCTTTAGTTTAATTAGATCCCATTTGTCAATTATGGCTTTTGTTTTTGTTGCTTTTGGTGTTTTAGACATGAAGTCCTTGCCCATGCCTATGTCCTGAATGATATTCCCTAGGTTTTCCACTAGAATTTTTATGGTGTTCGGTCTAACATTTAAGTCTCTAATCCATCTTGAATTAATTTTCGTATAAGGAGCAAGGAAAGGATCCAGTTTCAGCTTTCTACTTATGGCTAGCCAATTTTTCCCAGCAGCATTTATTAAATAGGGAATCCTTTCCCCATTTCTTGTTTTTGTCAGGTTTCTCAAAGATCAGATGACTGTAGATGTGTGGTATTATTTCTGAGGGCTCTGTTCTGTTCCATTGGTCTACATCTCTGTTTTGGTACCAGTACCATGCTGTTTTGGTTACTGTAGCCTTGCGATATAGTTTGAAGTCAGGTATCGTGATGCCTCCAGCTTTGTTCTTTTGACTTAGGATTGTCTTGGAAATGCGGGCTCTTTTTTGGTTCCATATGAACTTTAAAGCCATTTTTTCCAATTCTGTGAAGAAAGTCATTGGTAGCTTGATGGGGATGGCATTGAATCTGTAAATTACCTTGGGCAGTATGGCCATTTTCACAATATTGATTCTTCCTATCCATCTGCATGGTATGTTCTTCCATTTCTTTGTGTCCTCTTTTATTTCACTGAGCAGTGGTTTGTAGTTCTCCTTGAAGAGATCCTTTGCATCCCTTGTAAGTTGGATTCCTAAGTATTTCATTATCTTTGAAGCAATTGTGAATGGAAGTTCATTCCTGATTTGGCTCTCTGTTTTTCTGTTACTGGTGTATAAGAATGCTTGTGATTTTTTCACATTGATTTTGTATCCTGAGACTTGCTGAAGGTGCTTATCTGCTTAAGGAGATTTTGGGTTGAGACAATGGAGTTTTCTAAATATACAATCATGTCATCTGCAAACAGAGACAATTGGACTTCTTCTTTTCCTAACTGAATACCCTTGATTTCTTTCTCTTGCCTGATTGCCCTACCCAGAATTTCCAGAACTTCTAGAACTTCCAACACTATGTTGAATAGGAGTGGTGAGAGAGGGCATCCCTGTCTTGTGCCAGTTTTCAAAGGGAATGCTTCTAGTTTTTTCCCATTTAGTATGATATTGGCTGTGGGTTTGTCATAAATATTATTTTGAGATATGGTCCATTAATACCAAATTTATTGAGAGTTTTTAGCATGAAGCGCTGTTGAATTTTGTCAAAGGCCTTTTCTGCATCAATTGAGATAATCATGTGCTTTTTCTCTTTGGTTTTGTTTATATGCTGGATTACATTTATTGATTTGCATATGTTGAACCATCCTTGCATCCCAGGGATGAAGCCCACTTGATCATGGTGGATAAGCTTTTTGATGTGCTGCTGGATTTGGTATGCCAGTATTTCATTGAGGATTTTTGCATCAGTGTTCATCAGGTATATTGGTCTAAAATTCTCTTTTTTTGTTGTGTCTCTGCCAGGCTTTCATATCAGGATGATGCTGGCCTCATAAAATGAGTTAGGGAGGATTCCCTCTTTTTCTATTGATTGGAATAGTTTCAGAAGGAATGGTACCAGCTCCTCCTTATAACTCTGGTAGAATTCAGCTGTGAATCCGTCTGGTCCTGGACTTTTTTTGGTTGGTAGGCTATTAATTATTGCCTCAATTTCAGAGACTACTATTGGTCTATTCAGGGATTCAACTTCTTCCTGGTTTAGTCTTGGGAGAGTGTAAGTGCCCAGGAAATTATCCATTTCTTCTAGATTTTCTAGTTTATTTGCATAGAGGTGTTTACAGTATTCTCTGATGGTAGTTTATATTTCTGTGGGGTCAGTGGTGATATCCCCTTTATCATTTTTTATTGCGTCTATTTGATTCTTCTCTCTTTTCTTCTTTATTAGTCTTGCTAGCGGTCTATCAATCTTGTTGATCTTTTCAAAAAACTAGGTCCTGGATTCATTTATTTTTTGGAGGGTTTTTTGTGTCTCTATCTCCTTCAGTTCTGCTCTGATCTTAGTTATTTCTTGCTTTCTGCTAGCTTTTGAATGTGTTTGCTCTTGCTTCTCCAGTTCTTTTAATTGTGATGTTAGGGTGTCAATTTTAGATCTTTCCTGCTTTCTCTTGTGGGCATTTAGTGTTATAAATTTGCCTCTACTCTTTGCTTTACATGTGTCCCAGAGATTCTGGTATGTTGTATCTTTGTTCTCATTGGTTTCAAGGAACATCTTTATTTCTGCCTTCATTTCGTAATGGACCCAGTAGTCATTCATGAGCAGGTTGTTCAGTTTCCATGTAGTACAGTGATGTTGATTAAGTTTCTTAGTCCTGAGATCTAGTTTGATTGCACTGTGGTCTGAGAGACAGTTTGTTATAATTTCTGTTCTGTACATTTGCTTAGGAGTGTTTTACTTCCAATTATGTGATTGATTTTGGAATAAGTGCAATGTGGTGCTGAGAAAAATGTATATTCTGTTGATTTGGGGTATAGAGTTCCGTAGATGTCTATTAGGTCTACTTGGTGCAGAGTTGAGTTCAATTCCTGGATATCCTTGTTAACTTTCTGTCTCATTGATCTGTCTAATGTTGACAGTGGGGTGTTGAAGTCTCCCATTATTATTGTATGGGAGTCTAAGTTTCTTTGTAGGTCTCTAAGGACTTGCTTTATGTATCTGTGTGCTCCTGTATTGGGTGCATATATATTTAGGATACTTAGTTCTTCCTGCTGAATTGATCCCTTTGCCATTATGTAATGGCCTTCTTTGTCTCTTTTGATCTTTGATCATTTAAAATCTGTTTTATCAGAGACTAGGACTGCAACCCCTGCTTTTTTTTTTTTTTTTTGTCTCCATTTGCTTGGTAGATCTTCCTCCATCCCTTTGTTTTGAGCCTGTGTGTCTCTGCATGTGAGATGGGTCTCTTGAATACAGCAAGCTGATGAGTCTTGAGTCTTTATCCAATTTGCCAGTCTGTCTTTTAATTGGACCATTTAATCCATTTATATTTATGGTTAATATTGTTATGTGTGAACTTGATCCTGTCATTATGATATTAGCTGGTTATTTTGCTCATTAGTTGATGCAGTTTCTTCCTAGCATCAATGGACTTTACATTTTGGTATTTTTTTCAATGGCTGGTACTGGTTTTTCCTTTCCATGTTTAGTGCTTCCTTCAGGGTCTCTGGTAGGGCAGGTCTGGTGGAGACTAAATCTCTAAGCATTTGCTTGTCTGTAAAGGATTTCATTTCTCCTTCACTTATGAAATTTAGTTTGGCTGGATATGAAATTCTGGGTTTAAATTTTTTTTCTTTAAGAATGTTGAATATTGGCCCCCACTGTCTTCTGGCTTGTAGAGTTTCTGCCGAGAGATCTGCTGTTAGTCTGATGGGCTTCCCTTTGTGGCTAACCCAACCTTTCTCTCTGGCTGCCCTTAAGATTTTTTCCTTCATTTCAACTTTGGTGAATCTGACAATTATATGTCTTGGATTTGCTCTTCTCGAGGAGTATCTTTGTGGCATTCTCTGTATTTCCTGAATTTGAATGTTGGCCTGCCTTACTAGGTTGGGAAATTTATCCTGGAAGAGTGTTTTCCAACTTGGTCCATTTTCCCCCTCACTTTCAGGCACCCCAATCAGATGTAGATTAGGTCTTTTCACATAATCCCATACTTCTTGAAGGCTTTGTTCATTTCTTTTTCCTCGTTTTTCTTTAGACTTCTCTTCTTGCTTCATTTCATTCATTTGATCCTCAATCACTGATACTCTTTCTTCCAGTTGATCGAGTCAGTTACTGAAGCTTGTGCATTTGTCATGTATTTCTCGTGTCATGGTTTTTATCTCTGTCAGTTCATTTATGGTCTTCTCTGCATTGATTATTCTAGTTATCCATTCCTCCATTCTTTTTTCAAGGTTTTTAGTTTCTTTGCACTGGGTACGTAATTCTTCCTTTAGCTCTGAGAAGTTTGATGGACTGAAACCTTCTTCTCTCGACTCGTCAAAGTCATTCTCCATCCAGCTTTGATCCATTGCTGGCGATGAGCTGCATTCCTTTGGAAGGGGTGATGCACTCTTATTTTCTGAATTTCCAGCTTTTCTGTCTTGCTTTTTCCCCGTCTTTGTGGTTTTACCTGCCTTTGGTCTTTGATGATGGTGATGTACTGATGGGGTTTTGGTGTGTGTGTCCTTTCTGTTTGTTAGTTTTCCTTCTAAGAGTCAGGACCCTCAGCTGTAGGTCTGTTGGAGATTGCTTGAGGTCCACTCCAGACTCTGTTTGCCTGGGTATCAGCAGCGGAGGCTGCATAAGATAGAATATTGATGAACAGTGAGTGATCCTGTCTGATTCTTGCTCTTGAAGCTTCGTCTCAGGGGTTTACCTTGCCGTGTGAGGTGTGAGGTGTCGGTCTGCACCTAGTGGGCGATGTCTCCCAGTTAGGCTACTCAGGGGTCAGGGACCCACTTGAGCAGGCAGTCTGTCCGTTCTCAGATCTCAACCTCTGTGTTTGGAGATCCACTGCTCTCTTCCAAGCTGTCAGACAGGGTCATTTGCATCTGCACAGCTTTCTGCTACTTTTTGTTTAGCTGTGTGCTATCCCCAGAGATGGAGTCTACAGATAGAGGCAGGCTTCCTTGAGCTGCTGTTGGCTCCACCCAGTTTGAGCTTCCTGGCGGCTTTGTTTACCTACTTAAGCCTCAGCAGTGGTGGGCACCCCTCCCCCAGCCTCGTTGCTGCCTTGCAGTTAGATCGCAGACTGCTGTGCTAGCAATGAGGGAGGTTCCGTGGGCGTGGGACCCTCCTGGCCAGGTGTGGGATATAATCTCCTGGTGTGCCATTTGCTAAGACCCTTTGTAAAGCACAGCATTAGGGTGGGAGTTACCCGATTTTCCAGGTGTTGTGTGTCTCAGTTCCCCTGGCTAGGAAAAGGGATTCCCTTCCCCCTTGCACTTCCCAGGTGAGACAATGCTTCACCCTGCTTCAGCTCTCACTTGTTGGGCTGCACCAGCTGACCAGCACCGATTGTCTGGCACTCCCCAGTGAGATGAACCTGGTACCTCAGTTGAAACTGCAGAAATCACCTGTTGTCTGTGTCGCTCGTGCTGGGAGCTGGAGACTGGAGCTGTTCCTATTCAGCCATCTTGCTCCAGGACCCTGATCCTTTTTTTATAGCTTCATAGTATTCCATGGTATATATATACCACGTTTTCTTTATTCAGTCTATAATTGATGGACACTTGGGTTGGTTCCAACTCTTTGCTATTGTGAATAGTGCTGCAATAACCATATGTGTTCATGTGTCTTTATAGTAGAATGATTTATAATCCTTTGTGAATATACCCAGGAATGAAATTGCTGGGTCAAATGGTATTTATGGTTCTAGATCCTACAGGAATCACCAAACTATCTTCCACAATGGTTGAACTAATCTACACTCCCCCCAGCAGTATAAAAACATTCATATTTCTATACGTACTTTCCAGGTTCTGTTGTTTCCTGAGTTTTTAATTTATAGCACTAAATCACCACAGAACAAAGCAAGAAAGACATAAAATTGACACCTTAACATCACAATTAAAAGAACTAGGGAAGCAATAACAAACAAATTCAAAAGTTAGCAGAAGACAAGAAATAACTAACATCAGAGCAGAAATGAAGGAGATAGAGACACAAAAATCCTGTCCAAAATCAATGAATCCCCAGGAGCTGGTTTTTTGAAAAGATGAGCAAAATAGATAGACAGCTAACCAGACTAATAAAGAAGAAAAGAGAGAGGAATCAAATAGACACAATAAAAATTGATAAAGGGGAGATCACCACTAATCCCAGAGAAATACAAACTACCATAAGAGAATACTATAAACACCTCTAAGCAAATAAACTAGAAAATCTAGAAGAAATGGATAAATTCCTGGACATACACACCCTTCCAAGACTAAGCCAGGAAGAAATTGAATCCCTGAATAGACCAATAGCAAGTTCTAAAAATGAGACAGTTAATTAATAGCCTACCACCCAGTAAAGTCCAGGACCAGATGGATTCACAGACGAATTTTACCAAAGGTACAAAGAGGAGCTGGTACTATTCCTTTTGAAACTATTCCAAACAATATAAAAAGAGAGAATCATCCCTAGCTCATTTAAGAGGCCAGTATCATCCTGATACAAAAACCTCACAGAGACACAAAAAAAGAACATTTCAGACCAATATCCCTGATGAACATCAATGTGAAAATCCTCAATAAAATACTGGCAAACCAAATACAACAGCACATCAAAAAGCGTATCAACTGCGATCAAGTCAGCTTCATCACTGGGATACAAGGCTGGTTTAACATATGCAAATCAATGAATGTAATCCATCACATGAACAGAACTAATGACACAAACCACATAATTATCTCAATAGATGCAGAAAAGACCTTTGATAGAATTCAGCACCCCTTCATGCTAAAAACTCTCAAAAACTAGGTATTGATGTCTCAAAATAATAAGATATCTCAAAATTATAGATATCTCAAAATAATAAGAGC
Organism: Trachypithecus francoisi; assembly: GCF_009764315.1. Taxonomy (NCBI): domain Eukaryota; kingdom Metazoa; phylum Chordata; class Mammalia; order Primates; family Cercopithecidae; genus Trachypithecus; species Trachypithecus francoisi. The sequence continues at coordinate 85,783,870 of NW_022681454.1, read as the reverse complement.
TATTTATGGCAACACATAACCAGTATCATACTGAATGGGCAAAAGCTGGCAGCATTCCCTTTGAAAACCTCCACAAAACAAGGATGACCTCTCTCACCACTCCTATTCAACATAGTGTTGGAAATTTTGGTCAGGGCAATCAGGCAAGATAATGAAATAAAGGGTATTCAAATAGGAAGAGAGGAAGTCAAATGGTCTCTGTTTGCAGACGACATGATTGTATATTTAGAAAATCCCATCTTCTCAGCCCAAAATCTCCTTAAGCTGATAAGCAACTTCAACAAAGTCTCAGGATACAAAATCAATGTGCAAAAGTCACAAGCATTCCTATACACTAATAACAGACAAACAGAGAGCCAAATCATGAGTGAACTCCCATTCACAATTGCTACAAAGAGAATAAAATACCTAGCAATGCAACTTACAAGGGATGTGAAGGATCTCTTCAAGGAGAACTACAAACCACTGCTCAAGGAAATGAGAGAGAGAGGACATAAACAAATGGAAAAACTTTCCATGTTCATGGATAGGAAGAATCAATACCATGAAAATGGCCATACCGCCCAAAGTAATTTATAGATTCAATGCTATCCCCATCAAACTATCACTGACTTTCTTCACAGAATTAGAAAGCAAACTACTTTAAATTTCATATGGAACGAAAAAAGAGCCCATATAGCCAAGACAATCCTAAGTAAAAAGAGCAAACCTGGAACATCACACTACCTTACTTCAAAGTATACTACAAGACTACAGTAACCAAAACAGCATGGTACTGGTAACAAAACAGATATACAGACCAATGGAACAGAACAGAGGCCTCAGAAATAACATCACACATCTGCAACCAGGTGATCTTTGCAAACCTGATAAAAACAAGTAATAGGAAAACAAGTAATAAATGGTGTTGGGAAAACTGGCTAGCCATATATTGGAAAACTGAAACTGGACCCCTTCCTTACACTTTATACAAAAATTAACCCAAGATGGATTGAAGACATAAACTTAAGACCTAAAACCATAAAAACCCTCGAAGAAAACCTAGGCAATACCATTTAGGACATAGACATGGGCAAAGACTTCATGATGAAAATGCTAAAAACAATTGCAACAGAAGCCAAAATTGACAAATGGGATCTAATTAAACTAAGGAGTTTCTGCACAGCAAAAGAAACTATCCTGAGAGTGAACAGGCAACCTATAGAATAGCAGAAAATTTTTGCAATCTATCCATCTGACAAAGGGTTAATATCCAGAATATACGGGGAGCTTAAACAAATTTACAAGAAAAAAAAAAAAAATCAAAAAGTGGGCAAATGTATGTTGGCTGCATAAATGTCTTCTTTTGAACAAACATATAAAAAAAACTCGTCATCACTAGTCATTAGAGTAATGCAAATAAAAACTACAATGAGATGTCATCTTATGCCAGTTAGAATGGAGATCATTAAAAAGTCAGAATTTTTAAAAATAAGTAAGAGCACATACATAAAGGGAGAATCAGAGAAAGGATGTACTGAGAATTTGAGACTTTGCAACAAAGGCTACATGAATTCCCAATATTCCTAATTTGCATATTTATCTGTATTAAAAAATACCTTAGGTACTTGGAATTATAGAAAGACCTCAAAACTTATGTTTGTATGTTAATTAAGACAAATTTCTGGCTAACCATTTAATATAAGTATTGTATGCATTCCTAAAATGATTCCCCAAATCTCTTAAATTTGAGTAAGAAAATATCACTGTACGTGTAATTGCAGAAATTATGCAAGCCATTGATTTTTTTGTGGTGCCCTGAAATGGTATGTTAGTTGTTATGAGAAAAAAGCTCAGATGAGATGTGACAATCCTGGATAAAGGATTATTTGCATGTGTGTATGCATGCATGTGTGTGTGTATGTGTGTGTGTGTGTTTTAAGAAGGTTCCTCCTTGCAACCCAGAACTGATCAAGATAAATCTGCATAAGAAATTCAGAGCCTTTGGAAGAGCAGAGAACAAGTATAAAATAATCCACAAAATTTTAAACTTAAAATGAAGATTATCTTGGTTGAATCAAGGTGTCATTGATGAAGTCTACTGATACTAAAGAATGAAAGAGGAAATGTACACCTGGGATGGTTAGCTAGATTAAAAGAAATGTCTTGAAGCAAGTACTATCAAAAACAAGTTTTATCAGAAGTGGGCCAGTATCTGAATAGGGTATTGGAAGAGAATATGAATGAAGCTAAAATGCTTTTGAAACCAAACCACCCTGGCATGCCATGTAGTAAGAAATAATGGATGAGTAAGTATGAGCTAACACAGTTCACTATTGGAACATTTAAATTGCAACGTGAGATGTAGACTTATGAGATAACAGATTCTAAGAAAGGAAGAGAAAAAACTACCATTTAGACAAATATAAAAAAAGTACCTTACAAAAAAAAAAAAAAAGATATGCCATAGTCTTCTCAAAATAATGAATCACAAAGAAGAATTGTACAGACATCTATAAAGACTTCAGAAGAATACAGTTTAAGTCAAGAGTTACCTTGTCAGGAAAGTTCAATTAAAAAATATTTTTAAATTAGCTGGAAGTCATGGAATATAGAATAATCTCTTATTAGAAATATACATCCAGTCAAGAAGAAGACAAGGTATAAGAATCATCGAGTACTGTGTCCATTTAGGTTTACTAACGGGCCAAGGTGTAAGTGAGGAACAGTGGAAGAAATAAGATTGCAGATAAATGTGATTGACTCATCTTTTTCTTAATGTAAAGGTAAAATAATCAGATAATAAATTATTAATTCAAAAATGGTATTAAGAAAAGTATTGGTCAGGTGTGATGGCTCACTCCTGTAACCCCAGAATCTTGGGAAGCCAAGATGGGTGGATTACTTGAGCCCAGGAGATCAAGATGAGCCTGGGCAATATGGCAAAACCCTGTCTCTATGGAAAAAAAAAGAAATTAGCCAGGTATGGTGGTACACACCTGTAGTCTCAGGTACTCTGGAGGCTGAAGTAGGAGGATCACCGAAGCCTGGGAGGTCAAGGCCGCAGTGAGCTGTGATTGCACCACTGCAGTTCATCCTAGTTGAGAGAGTGAGACTCTGTCTCAAAAAATAAATAAATAAATAAATAAATAAATAAATAAATAAAATTAAAATAAAGGATATTTGTTAGATTGTTGAGCAATCTTTACTCACAATATTCAAATAAATAAATACAATCATTGAAAGAATGAAAAGACAAAACAAAATAAACCTAGACCATGGAAGAAAAAAGTAGAATAAAAGGAAAAATACCTTGTAGAAATAAAAAGCATGAGACTATATTTTTATTTATTTATTTATTTTGAGACAGAGTGTTACTCTATCACCCAGGCTGGAGTGCAGTGGCATGATCTCGGCTCACTGCAACCTCCACCTCCCAGGTTCAAACGATTCTCCTACCTCAGCCTCCTGAGTAGCTGGGGTTACAGGTGTGCACCACCACGCCTGGCTCATTTTTGTATTTTTAGTAAAGACAGGATTTCACCATGTTGGTCAGGCTGGACTTGAACTCCTGACCTCGTGATCCACCCGCCTTGGCCTCCCAAAGGGATAAGATGACAGGCATGAGCCACCACACCTGGCCTATAAATATTTTTGAATGATACGTGAAGATACATTCTAGATAACAATGAAGGAAACAGAAAATACTCAACAAGGAAGATTTAAAATAGTGATTGAGATAATCATAGTATAATTGACACAGCTGGAAGAGTAATGATTACAAAGCACAATAAATTAAGGGAAATTAGAAAATGCAAGAACCACCTGAAGCCTTCATTAATGATATGTCTTGTTTTGGCAACAAAGAAAGATTTTCTCAGAAACTAGAATTAGGACCCTATGTAGAGTTACTGTATATTGTGACTGGTTAGAGACAATCACATTTACCCTTGTTTTCCCAAGGATATTTTAATAGCTACCCTTTCCTATTTATTTTGAGAAAAAAAAAAAAAAAAGCAGTTTGGATGATAAATTTGATTGTTACACTATCCCTAAAGGGCACTGAAAAATAGTTATCCTCCTAGAAAGAAGTTACAGAGATTGCCAGATGGTTTACAGAAGCTTTCCAATTATTGCAAGTATAAAAATTACTTGCTTTTATTTATTAGAGAGTGTAATAAGTAGTATAGAATAGCAAACATTGAATGTATTTCATTATTCAGTTTTCCAAAAGATATTCATTTTATTAAAGTTTTCTTCTCTCTCCATCATTAAACATTTACTGTTTTTTAGATGAATACTTTTTGTTGTTTTCGTAGTTTTTTGACATGGAATCTCACTCTGTCTCCCAGGCTGGAGTACAGTGGTGTGATCAGAGCTCACTTCAGCCTTGACCTCCTGGGCCGAGGTGATCCTTGCACCTCAGCCTCCCAAGTAGTTGGGACCACAGGCACATACCACCACACTCTGCTATTTTTTTTTTTTTTTTTTGTATTTTTTAGTAGAGGTGACACGTTGCCCAGACTGGTCTCGAACTCCTTAATTCAAGTAATCTTCCCATCTCAGCTTCCCAAACTGCTGGGATTACACACAATAACTAATGTTGTTTAGTTAAATTCATCAAACTCTGGGACACTATTACATATCACCCAGTCATTCTGGCTTTGACGTTGAATGTAGTAACTTCAGAACTTCTAAGGTAAGGTTAGGTTCTGGGGAGAGTATATATATATTCTCTACAGGATTGGGCATTTTTGAAACTGTACCAATAAGAGAAAGTACATCTATGGAATGGAGTTGCTAAAACATGTGACTGTGTTTCGCACCAGTATTTCCTTTGATTTGCATAATTTCATTACCAATTCTTGTGCTGGAGGGAAAGGTGACTCAACCACTTTCTCCAGTGTCTATCCACCAGGAAAGTTAGTGATCATGTTGAATACATGATCTAACACTCTTAAACAAAGTCAATTATTTCAGGCTTGATGTTTCTTTGGTCACTGTATTAGTCAGAGTTCTTCAGAGAAATGGAACAATAAAATACATGGATGAATATCTATATACGAAACCATTTATTATACAAATTGACTGAAGAGATTATGGAGGCCCAGAATTCCCACAGTCTGCCATGATATGATCTAGTCTAACTCCAAAGAAAGTGGTACGATTTAGTACAAGTCTGAAGGCCTGAGAACCATATGAACTCACATTCAAGGACTGGAGAATGGATATCCTATCCACAGGAGAGAAAACAAATTCACCCTTCTTCAGCCTTTTTTAAAATCTATTCTGGGCCTGAATTGTATGATGCCCACTCACACTGGCAAGGGCACTCGTTAGGGTCCTAATTCTAGTTTCTGAGAAAATTTTTCTTTATTGCCGAAACAAGATATATCATTAATGAAGGCTTCAGGTGGTTTTTGCATTTTCTAATTTCCCTTAATTTATTATGATTTATAATCATTACTCTTTCAGCTGTGTCAATTATACTATGACACAATGGTGGTGAATACATAGAATTTACCACCACAGCAACTGTGTTATCAATTTGCATCAAGTTATTTTCCTACAATGAGGAAAGTTGTCCTCAATAGGATGATGACCACAGAAGAGAGCAGAGCCAGAAATATCAAAGGGATTTGGAATTTTTTTTTGTTTTTTTTGTTTTTTTTTTTTTTGAGGCAGGATCTCGTTCTGTCGCCCAGGCTGGAGTGCAGTGATGCGATCTTGGCTCACTGCAACCTCTGCCTCTCAGGTTCAAGTTGTTCTTTAGCCTCAGCCTCCCGAGTAACTAGGATTACAGGAATATACCACCATGCCCTGCTAATTTTTGTATTTTTTGATAGAGACGGGATTTCACCACATTGGTCAGGCTGGTCTCCAACTCCTGACCTCAAGTGATCCGCCTGCCTTGGCCTACCAAAGCACTGGGATTATAGACCTGCACCCCCATGCCCGACCTGAAATCTTTTCAAAATAAATGTGAAGATCATCTTGCCCTAAGTCTTTTTCATTTTGCAAACCAATATATTCGCCCAAATTTGAAAAAAAAAAAAAATTAGATTTTCTGCTACTTGCAAGTGTGAGCATCCTAAAAGAGATACTAGAAATGCCAGAAAATGTTATTTGCATTTTGTTAGAGTGGAGTTAAAGATTTTATAAATATTGTGATCTAGGAAGAGAAATCATCACAAGTCTGCACATGTATCCCTCAAACTCAAAGTTGAAAAAAGAAGTTCTGACCAACTTTATAATAGAATTGTTATAATTTACCACTTTTACTTTTATCAATTTTTCTATTTTTGTTTTTTAATATTTTGAATCTATATTCTTACATACCAACAGATTAATGTTTTATATTTTCTTAACGAATGTCCCCTTTCTGCTCAATATGAGCCATTTGATCACCTGTTTGTATGTGCATGTGTATGAGCATGTGCCAAAAGATAATTTTTAATTTAATTATAAAATACATATAAACCTACTAGCTTTCAATTTTTAATATTCACCAGGGACATTTTACTTGTACACTTATTGTATAACCTAATAAAATTATATTTGCTTCTTAAAAACAGCAGATATATTTTGAAATTGAGATTTAACCTACATAAAACAAAATGCACTCACTTTAAGTTCAATGCATTACAAAAAATATCATGCTGTATGATTACCTCCACAGTTAAGTATAGGAAATTGCATTACACTAAGTACCCCATTGTTTTTCTTACAATGACAGCAGAAAGTTACTTATATTATTTCTGTGGATAGAGATTATTTTTGTGTGTTCAAAATTTCATTAACCAGAATTATACAGTGTATATTTTTCTTATTTATATTCTTCATTCTGTCTAACATTTTTGAGATTGATTTCTATGATCACACACATCAGTAGATCACTGTTTTACTGATCAATAATATTTCATTGTTTGGCTATCCCACATTTTTAAAATTTATTCACCTGTGATGAATATTCAAGTTGCTTCTAATTTGGAGCTGTTATAAATAAAGCGGCTATGAACATTTATAAAAATGTTTTTCTATAGACATAATTTTGATTCTCTTGTACACATACTAAGGAGTGAAATCAATGAGACATACTGTAAATATATATTTATCTTTAAAAGTAACTGACTGTTTTTCAAATTAGTTATATCTCTATGAGCGAACTGTGAGAATACAGTTGCTGTACATCTTTTTCAACATTTAGAGTTGGATTGCAATTTTAAATTGTTATTCTAGTGAGTGTGAAATGGTATCTCACTGATTTTTAAATTTTTCATTTCCTGAATAATGATGATATAATTGCAATTAATGTGCTTATTATCCACTTGTACATTGTTTTTGTGAAATGATTTCTGAAATCTCTTGCCCATACTATGTTGCTTCTTTACTTAATACTGACTTCGGAGAGTTCTTTACATAATGTGAACAGACATGTTATGCCACAGATATTGCAAATACTTTCCCCTTATTGTTAGATTGTTTTTAAAATTGATTTCATACTATCTTACAAAAAGCAAGAATTTTAACATTGCTGAAGTCAATTTTATCATTGTATGATAAATGCTGTTTATGTCCTATTCCAGTAATCTTTGCCCTCTGCACGTTCATGAAGATTTTTCTTATGTGTTCTTGGAACAGCGAATAAAGTTATTTTGCATATTACTATTATCTCATTTGTGTAAGTTATTATGTATTGTGTAAGTATAGTTTGAGATTCCTTTATATCTATATACATTTATTTCAGCATGCATTTTGATGGACTGCCTTCCCAATTGAATTATCTTGGGATTCTTTCAAAAACTAATTGAATGTATTTGTGTAAGATTACTTTTGGACTCTCTTTTTAATTACTATTTTTTAATTATTAGAAAGGGAATGTGGCCAGCCATTAAATCTTCGGAAACATGAACAATAAAAATTGGTGAAATATAGCGGAAGTGGCATTTTTCCTTTTTATAATATTTTAGATTCAACAAGGTAGTACTTGGAATTCACTAGTTATTGCTATCCTGGTAACTGGTACCAGATTTGATAATACTACTAACAGGGAATTGGTCTTCTTAATCAAAAACATATTTCAAAGTTTTTAAATCTTTGCATCATTTTTTTTTTTTTTTTTTTAATTGTGGCTCAGAACCTGATGTGAGAGCTCTTTCAGAATTCAACATTGTTACCAGTGGTGGCAGAGCAGGTCTTTATATTTGCCCAGGTCTTTCTTCATAGCACTTGCTTTGCTCCTCTTTTTTGTTTGCCTTCAGCTTTTATTTTAGGTTCAGGGGTACTTGTTATATAGGTAAATTGCCTGTCACAGGGTTCTGGTGTACAGATAATTGTGCTACCCAGGTAATCAGCATAATTCACAATAGACTGTTTTTCAATCATGTTCTTCCACCCTAGACCCTCAAAAAGGCCCCAGTGTCTATTGTTACCTTCTTTGTGTTCCTGCGTACTCAGTGTTTTGCTCCCACTTATGAAGAAGAACATGTGGTAATTGGTTTTCTGTGTATTAATTTGCTTAGGATAATGGCCTCTGGCTCCAACCATCATTGCTGCAAAGGACACCACCTTATGTTTTATAGCTTCAGAGTATTCCATGGTGCACATGTACCACATTTTTAAAAATTCAGTCTACAGTTGATGGGCATCAAGAATTTTCTATGTAAAGTGTCATCACATTGTTAATAGCTAAAATGTGTCTCCCACAAATCATATGTTGATGCTTTAACTGCTAATGAAACTGCATTTGGAAGTCAGGTCTTCAGAGAGGTAATTAAGGTTGAATGAGTTCAAAAGATGATCTAATCTAATAGATTTGGTGTCCTTTTAAGAAGAAAAAGATACATCAGATCTCTCCTTCCCCACCTCATCCATCTCTTTCTTTCTCTCTGTGCACACACAGATGAAAGGTCATGTGAGGACACAGCCAGAAGACAGCCCTCTACAAACCAGGAAAATAAGTAATAATCATTCTTTGCTTGACTAAACTTTAGTTGGGTTCCTAAGTCTTCTCATAGGCCTATCTGTGCACTTTCTTGAAAAGTCCACTTTTTATTTTTTTTTTTATTTATTTTTTATTATACTTTAAGTTCTAGGGTACATGTGCATAACGTGCAGGTTTGTTACATATGTATACTTATGCCATGTTGGTGTGCTGCACCCATCAACTCGTCAGCACCCATCAATTCATCATTTATATCATGTATAACTCCCCAATGCAATCCCTCCCTCCTCCCCCCTCCCCATGATAGGCCCCAGTGTGTGATGTTCCCCTTCCCCAGTCCAAGTGATCTCATTGTTCAGTTCCCACCTATGAGTGAGAACATGCGGTGTTTGGTTTTCTCTTCTTGTGATAGTTTGCTAAGAATGATGGTTTCCAGCTGCATCCATGTCCCTACAAAGGACGCAAACTCATCCTTTTTGATGGCTGCATAGTATTCCATGGTGTATATATGCCACATTTTCTTAATCCAGTCTGTCACAGATGGACATTTGGGTTGATTCCAAGTCTTTGCTATTGTGAATAGTGCTGCAATAAACATACGTGTGCATGTGTCTTTGTAGTAGAGTAATTTATAATCCTTTGGGTATATACCCAGTAGTGGGATGGCTGGGACAAATGGTATTTCTAGTTCTAGATCCTTGAGGAATCGCCATACTGTTTTCCATAATGGTTGAACTAGTTTACAATCCCACCAACAGTGTAAAAGTGTTCCTATTTCTCCACACCCTCTCCAACACCTGTTGTTTCCTGACTTCTTAATGATTGCCATTTTAACTGGTGTGAGATGGTATCTCATTGTGGTTTTGATTTGCATTTCTCTGATGGCGAGTGATGATGAGCATTTTTTCATGTGTCTGTTGGCTGTATGAATGTCTTCTTTTGAGATTCTGTTCATATCCTTTCCCCACTTTTTGATGGGGTTGTTTGTTTTTTTCTTGTATATTTGTTTGAGTTCTTTGTAGATTCTGGATATTAGCCCTTTGTCAGATGAGTAGGTTGCAAACATTTTCTCCCATTCTGTAGGTTGCCTGTTCACTCTGATGGTAGTTTCTTTAGCTGTGCAAAAGCTCTTTAGTTTAATTAGATCCCATTTGTCAATTTTGGCTTTTGCTGCCATTGCTTTTGGTGTTTTAGACATGAAGTCCTTGCCCATGCCTATGTCCTGAATGGTACTACCTAGATTTTCTTCTAGGGTTTTTATGGTATTAGGTCTAATATTTAAGTCTCTAATCCATCTTGAATTAATCTTCGTATAAGGGGTAAGGAAAGGACCCAGTTTCAGCTTTCTACTTATGGCTAGCCAATTTTCTCAGCACCATTTATTAAATAGGGAATCCTTTCCCCATTTCTTGTTTCTCTCAGGTTTGTCAAAGATCAGATGGCTGTAGATGTGTGGTATTATTTCTGAGGACTCTGTTCTGTTCCATTGGTCTATATCTCTGTTGTGGTACCAGTACCATGCTGTTTTGGTTACTGTAGCCTTGTAGTATAGTTTGAAGTCAGGTAGCGTGACGCCTCCAACTTTGTCCTTTTGACTTAGGATTGTCTTGGCAATGCGGGCTCTTTTTTGGTTCCATATGAACTTTAAAGCAGTTTTTTCCAATTCTGTGAAGAAAGTCATTGGTAGCTTGATGGGGATGGCATTGAATCTATAAATAACCTTGGGCAGTATGGCCATTTTCACGATATTGATTCTTCCTATCCATGAGCATGGTATGTTCTTCCATTTGTTTGTGTCCTCTTTTATTTCACTGAGCAGTGGTTTGTAGTTCTCCTTGAAGAGGTCCTTTACATCTCTTGTAAGCTGGATTCCTAGGTATTTTATTCTCTTTGAAGCAATTGTGAATGGAAGTTCATTCCTGATTTGGCTCTCTGCTTGTCTGTTACTGGTGTATAAGAATGCTTGTGATGAAAAATCCACTTTTTTTTTTTTTTTTTTTGAGACAGAGTCTCGCTCTGTCACCCAGGCTGGAGTGCAGTGGCCGAATCTCAGCTCACTGCAAGCTCCGCCTCCCGGGTTTATACCATTCTCTCGCCTCAGCCTCCCGAGTAGCTGGGACTACAGGCGCCCGCCATCTCGCCCGGCTAATTTTTTGTATTCTTTTAGTAGAGACGAGGTTTCACCGTGTTAGCCAGGATGGTCTCGATCTCCTGACCTCGTGATCCGCCCGTCTCGGCCTCCCAAAGTGCTGGGATTACAGGCTTGAGCCATCCACTTTTAACAAGAATCCTGCTACATCCGTTTACTCAAAATTCCCCTTAATCTGATGCTGTTATACTCCTAAATAATCTTCCATATGCTGACCTCCACCTTGATCCTTGGCAATAAATTATCATTTGCCCATGTTATATTTGGAGTTCAGCTCAATCTCCCTCCCCCACTGCAAAAATCACTTTGTAGTAGTCTCTATCCCTATCACAATGGTCCTGAATAAAGGCTCCCTTACCATGCTTTAGCAAGTATCACTGAATATTTTTTTCTTTAACAAAAGCCTCACCATAATATAACCCTGAAGGCCCATTGATCTTGGATTTCTAGCCTCCTGAACTGTGAGAAAATAAATTACTGTTTCAGCCAAATTATTGCTCCATCCTCAGTGCTGCCACATTACCAACCTACACATTTACTCCTGCACATTTGATTCAGTCTGTGTTCCTGGCACTTGGATGTTTTCTATTCTGTCTTATGAATTCAGCTATCAAATTGATTCTGTGTCTGTTTTTAGTATATCTGTTATTTATAGTGTTTATATTATGAAGGTTTTATGTGGCTATTTTTGTCATATTACTAGACTTAACCTGGTGGTATTATTTATTTATTTTTCAACAGAACCTGTTGTCATCTTCATCTCATTTTTTTTTTTTTTTTTTTTTTTTTTTTTTTTGCAGAGCTCAAAGGCAATGATGCTTTTTCCACAAAGCTCCATTAATATATATGGGACTTTTAAAACTGATGATTTAGTTGCCATGAAATTACATAGACTTACATCTGCTTAGAGAACAATTATGAAACATTTCCCCAACACAGTTGATGTGTTCATTGTAAATAGCTCTTTCATCAAGAAATGTGCTGAAGAACTAGATAAGTATTGTTGGGAGACATTTTCTTCATATTTGAAAGAAATATTTCTGTTATTCAAACATTAAAAAATAATTCTAGCATTGCCACTTTCTGATGTAAAGATTCATTACTTAGTCATTTTCTTAATTTAAAAAATTGAGCATTTTCAGCAATGCAGAACATTTTGACCTCAGAGAACAGAGCTAGTGAAAGAAAAAAAGATTACATTAAAAATAATGACAGTCTATTAAGATACAAAAAAGCAAAAAATATTATTAAAATGTTCAATATTAAACACCGAGCTTCAGATTTTGTCAGAGGCATTTGGAAATTAGTTTTTATTTTTCTTGAGGTATATTGCTAATTATGGGATACTAAATGAAATTTATTTTAATTTAAGTTTTAAAATACTATCTTTCAATAATATGTTTTGATCAACACAATTTTATACAAAAGTTATTTCATCAGGAAGATAACTGTTGGCCACTCTATTTTCTTTCTTGCTACCAACACTTAGTCTTCTTTCTTTTTTGGGGGGGAAAAAAACTTTCTTTTTAGATATTTATTTATTTAAAAAATAATTTTAGAGGCCGAGTCTTGCTATATGTTTATGCTAGTGAACACATAACACAGTTCTTCCTTCAAATTCAGAAGATCTCATCACTGCGACACCTTAATTCATAGTTATCTACTTAGTTATCTACTTAAAAGTGGTTTCTAAACAAGTACTACACAGTTGTTATAAAATAGTCAAATGCTAGATAATGCCTTATTTCTTTGTTCACAATAATGTTTTTTAAAATTTGCAACAGAATTTTTTTTTTTTTTTTGAGACGGAGTCTCGCTCTGTCGCCCAGGCTGGAGTGCAGTGGCCGAATCTCAGCTCACTTAAAGTTTGCAACAGAATTTTAAGAATGTACATTTAAATTTTTAAAACGAACAGTATTAGCTTAATTTACAGTATAGTCACATTAAAATAGTGAGAAAGTCAGTACATAAAGTAAAAACAAGCAACTTTGTCTTTTTTTCTTCTAGGAATATGATAGAGCAGTTATTTTTTAAAAAGGCAAGCAAAACCCTACTGTCTCTCAATTACTGACTTTGCAATAATCTGGTTATCAATATACTCTCTTATCTTTATTGACTTTAAACTCAATGTGTGTTGATTATAAAGCATTTTAAAAAGGCAAAACTTTGAAAAATACATTAAATTTCACCCAATATCAAATAGAGATAACCTCTGTTATGAAAATTTGATGCATTTTTACAAAGTCTTATATGAAAGTGCATGTGTACCAAAAACAATATGTGTAGGAATACATATTCTATATGTATATATTGCATTTATATGTGTCTGTGTATATGCATATGCGTGTATGTATGTGTGTTAACACATGTGCACATTTTTCTCCAAGTCTAACTACCACTCATCAAACAAATTTTATTTATACCATTTCATCTGCTTGTTGATGCGTTTTGTATATCCATCAATAAGTTTTCATAACTCAAAAGGAAATAGAAATAATCTAATAAACAAATTATATGAGCAACTGATTAATAATTTTAGAAACTCTTTTATTCTCTTTTAAAACAAGAAAATGAAATGTTTTTATTTAAAACATATATCAATTATTATCGACATTGCAATAAGGGATTTATAAATACTCATTTATAAATGAATTCATTCCTCATAATACCACATTCGTATAGATACCCATTTTATACATTATAAAACTGAGACAGGGAGAAGTTAAATATTTTTTCATAGATCATGAACTAGTAAATGAAGGAACTTGGATTTGAACCTAGGCAGTCTAACTCTAGAGCCGATGCTTTCAATTGCTACAGTTGGAAGAAAGCTGAAGATTTATTGAACATCAATATTATGGATAATCAAATGCAAAAATCTCACACAACTGTAGGGGCTGAGAATTCTGAAATTTTTAGGGCAGGGCAAAAGTTGGAAATTCAGGTAGGAGTTGATGCAGTCTTGAATGTGAAATTTACTCAATCCACAGATCAGTTCAATGGACTGAAAACATAATATGAATTTCTGTATTTCAGTCTTGAGGCAGAATTTCTTCCTTTGTTTTCAGAAAACCTAATCTTTAGTTGAAGGCCTTGAACTGATTAATTCACGTCTATCCACATTATGGAGGGTGATATGCATTAATTAAAGGCTATTTATTGTGTTAATCACATCTAAAATATACCTGCACAACAACATTTAGATTAGTGTTAAAATAAACAACTGATCACCATAGCCTAGCCAAGTGACACTATTACAGACCTCACTGTACCTATCTGTACACACAAAAATTTACTCAAAATGAGCAGTCAAAATATAAAGGCAAAAGCTATAAAACTTTTATATAAAACATAGGGGCAAATCTTCATGATCTCAGATTTGGCAGTAGATTCTTAGATTTGGAACCAAAAGCAAGAGGGACAAAAGAAAACAAAGACATATTGGACTTCACAAAATTAAAAAAAAAAAAAAATCTTTACAAAGATATATTGGACTTCACAAAATTAAAAAAAAAAAAAAAACTTTTGTACATCAAAGGACATAATCAAGAATGTGAAAAGGCAAAATGCGGTATGGAAGAAAATATTTTCAAATCGTTATCTGATAAGCATTCAATGCAATACATAAAAGGCTCTTAAAACTCAGCAAAAACAACAACAAAACCCAAACAACCCATCTTAAAAGTGGTCAAAGATCTCGCATAAACATTCTAGTCAAGAAGAGGACAATATATTATTGGCCAACAACTATATGAATATTCATGTTATTGGTCTTTAAGAAAATGAAAATCAAAGCTATGAGCTGAAACTTTATACTCACTAGTTGGCTTTAAGCAAGAAAGTGTAAAATAATAAGTGTTGATGAGTATGTGAAGAAATAGGAACCTTTGTACATTGCAGATGGGAATGTACAATGATGCAGCATTTGTGGAAAACAGTTTGGTTTTTTATCAAAAAGTTAAACATAGAATTACTACATAACCCAATACTTTGAGCTATATACCAAGATAAATAAAAACATATATCAACATAGAAATGTGTACATGTATTTTTATAACGAGTCTCATTCATACAGCCAAAAGGCAACAAATTCTAATGAACATAAGTATGTGAATGGGTAAACATATTGTGCTATGTGCATACAATGTAATATTATCGTGTCATAAAAAGAAACAAAATACTGATCATGCTACAACTAGATGAACCTGGAAAATAGTATGTTATTAAAAAGCGACCAGAGACATGAGGTCATATACAGTATGTTTCATTTTATATAATGTATTCTGAATAGGCAAATCCATAGCGACAGAAGCAAGTTAGAAGCTACCAGGGAATGGGAAAAGGACTGAGGGGGAATTGATTGCATAATGTGCTCCGGGTGTTTTTATGAAGAGATAAAAAAGTTTTAGAACAAGAGAGACCTGGTGGTTGAACAACGTTGTGAATACACTGAATACTTAATTAGACACTAAATATCACTGAATTGTACAGTTTAAAACAATTAACAGCATATTCTGTAAATTTTACCTTCATAAAAAGTAAAGCAAAGAGAAAATAAGTGGATTGAATTCCATGACTAACAATGTAGTACGAAAGCAAAGAGGAAGAAGTAGGATTCCAGGGAAAGAGAGAGAAAAGATTTAATGGATCCACAGTAGCACCCAGGCAGAAAGAGGTGAATAAGGAAGTCCTCAGAAGAACAAGCCTCCACAAAGCACCTGCTGGAAGCCACCACAAATGTGGAGAAGATGGTGCTAGTTGAATAAGGTGGGCACACTCTTTCCCATATCTTGTCTATGATGATTACTGCTTTCCACATTTTTCTGACACCTGTGTTTGCAATTATTTCAGGAACTGCTCTCCTTACCTGCCTCTAGGTAAGGAAGAGAGTGACCTTAGGGAAATGAAAATAAGACAAGTGGCCCCGTGGAGATCTTTCTGAGTTCAGGACAGCCTGGTTACCACCATTAGAAGAGCCCATCTACAGAGCATCAGGGAAATGAATGTCAGATCACCTGGAGGACACTGGTGAAGTATATATCTGTTTCCTGGTTTTACATTTACCATTGTATGCACAGGTAGAAAGAGGTTATATATCATTACAAACAGTTCAAGGAAACCTAGAGAGTTTCAATTCTTATTTCACTATGGTAGGGTCCTATCTTTCAGGAAACTGCTTTATACTTTTCGTTCACTTGAAAACAGTCTGAAGATAAAAATATTTTCCCAAACAATTTTAACAGGCTCTAAAGAGCAAATTCAACTTCAAAAATCAACAAAAGGAGCACAAATATGCACAAAGTTGACTCTGTCATTTCATGATCAAATTGTAGAAGGAAATTTATTTTAGTTATGTAATATTTTTCATGCAATAACAGAAGGTGATAAAATGGATTACCTTTTATCCAGTAAGAGAAATAGAAGCCTAACACCATTTCAGGATTTCCCATGCTTTCTTTTCTCAAATCTCATTCAGAAGAAAAACATTTTGCACACTTGTGGTGAAAGAAAAAAATAAGTGCCGTTTCAATCATTTAACATAACTTAATCTTTCTTTTCTTTTCTTTTTTTTTTTTTTTTGAGACAGAGTCTTGCTGTCATCAGCCTGGAGTGCAGTGGCAGGATCTTGGGATCTTGGCTCACTGCAACCTCTGCCTCCTGGGTTCAAGTGATAATTTTTGTATTTTTAGTAGAGACGGGATTTCACCATGTTGTCTAGGCTGATCTCAAACTCCTGACCTCAGAATCTGCCTACCTTTGTGATCCGCCTACCTATGCCTCCCAAAGGGCTGGGATTACAGGCATGAGCCACCATGCCCAGCCTGTTTGTATTAATTTTCTTCCAAATGTCAAAAAACTACAAAGTATTTCACCTCTGATACAGCAAAAGGTCACTTTAACTTAGTTCTTTAGATATTGTCTTAGTACATTTGGGTGATGTTACAAAATTTCTTAAAGAGGGTAGCTTATAAACAACAGACATTTATTTTGTTATGGAGACTGGAAAGTCCAAGATGAAGTCAAACTTGGTATGTGGTGAAGGCCAACTTTCTGGCTCATAGATAGTGACTTCTTGCCATGTCTTCACATGATGGAAGAAACGAAAAAGCTTCCTTGGGCCTCCTTGATGAGGGTACTAATCCCTGAGGATTAGTACATGAGGGGATATGGTAGATATAAGAATTAACCAGTAAACACATGATTTCTATCTAGATGTGAAACTACCTAAATGGAAATTCAAGTATTTTTGTGTCTTGTTTTGTTTGTTTTTAATCCAAGTTGGGCTTTAAAATGGAAATATCTTGTTAAAAAAACTCACAGGTTGAGTGTTTTAAAAGAAACCCCACTTCATCAATGACAAAGGAAATGGGCTTAGCATTTTTATTTCTGGGGTGAAAAGAATAATTCCCAGATTCTCATCTCCGGCTGAAATTTCTAATCAGAAGCCCAGTGGTCAGAATATTTTCTACAAATAGTCATATGGCAACTATTTTCACCTTTGCAAGTCATTCAGTCTTTGTCACAGCTACTCAACTCTGATATTGTAGTTCCAATCAGTAACAGACAACACATGCAGAGATGTTTACTAAAACTTTATTTATGAATGCTAAAATTTAAATTGCATATGAATTTTTTAATGCTATTAAAATGTTTCCCAATTATTGAAAAATTTTAGATAAACCCTCTTATCTCGTGGGGAGTACAAAACCATGTTGTTGTTTGGATTTGACACATGGGCCTGTATTTGAATCCCTGCACCATAAAATGAAATCCATTCGAGATTGAAACACATTTATAACTTAAACAGGCACGAAATACAAACAAAACAAAACAAACAACAGATAAGCAAACAAAAAACTTATTTTTTTCACAACTAAATGTTTTCCTAAATCCAAATTGAATTAGAATTATTTCACGATATTAACATCTGTGGCAAGTTTAAAGATATATTTTTAATTCCTGGGAAAATCTGTACTTACTTGATGTTTAAAATATTTGTGATATCTATTATCTAACATTTGGCCTTTTGATTATAATTAAAAATGTATAGTTTTAGACAAGTGATTTCATTTACAAGATATAAAATAATATAGTAAATTTTAATAGTACCAAATGTTTGACAGCACTTGATTTTTTTTTTTTTTTTTTTTTTGAGACGGAGTCTCACTCTGTTGCCCGGGCTGGAGTGCAGTGACTGGATCTCAGCTCACTGCAAGCTCCGCCTCCCGGATTTACACTATTCTGCCTCAGCATCCCGAGTAGCTGGGACTACAGGCGCCCGCCACCTCGCCCGGCTATATTTTTTAGTAGAGACGGGGTTTCACCGTGTTAGCCAGGATGGTCTCGATCTCCTGACCTCGTGATCCGCCCGTCTCGGCATCCTAAAGCGCTGGGATTACAGGCTTGAGCCACCGCGCCCGGCCAGCACTTGATTTTTTACAAACATAACATCAGTATTAATTCACAGGAATAATTAAGTTGCCAGGAAAAATATTTTGATTAGTAATTGCCTTGATAGTCACTTAAAAAAATTAAATACATTTAATATCCAAATGTATTTAATATCCAAATTTCTTTAATTGTTTAAGGGAATTTAATTAAGTAGTAAAATGAACCAAATATTTTAAAAATTGCAATCACTTCAACCGATTGATCTAGTAGTTTAAGATCTCTACTTTCTTTCTTTTAATTTTTTAAATTAAAAAATGTAAATAGGCCAGGAGCGGTAGCTCACGCCTGTACAAATTCCAGCACTTTGGGAGGCCGAGGCAGGCAGATTATGAGGTCAGGAGATAGAGACCATCCTGGCCAACATGGTGAAAGCCTATCTCTACTAAAAATACAAAAATGGTGACGGGAGCCTGTAGTCCCAGCTACTCGGGAGGCCGAGGCAGGAGAATGGCATGAACCCAGGAGGCAGAGCTTGCAGTGAGCTGAGATTGCACCACTGCACTCCAGTCTGGGCGACAGAGCTCGACTCCGTCTCAAAAAAAAGAAAAATAAATAAATAAACATTTAGAACATGAACATAAAACACTTAAGGAAAACTACATTTTGCAATCATGATTTTAATGAGTTGAGTAACTTAAAATCTTCATATGATGAAATAAACACCTATTGTTTTCTCTGTGCTCCAAAAACCACTTTTGATGGAGAAAATAATTCACTTGACAACCTTAATATGTTTTCCATAAAATCCTGCTAAAAAGCATTATTAATAATTATTAACTTTGAATATGCTGTCTTTGCTATTATGGCTATTACCATTAAATCAACTAAATTAGAAATAATTACACATAGTAGAATAAGTAAATAAAGTCAATAAGATCCATTACAAAGGAAATATTTAAATATTTTCCTAAGTACAGACTGGATACTGTATGTATTTTATGATTATGAGAGAAAGATATATTCATAAATATAGTTTCAAAAATCAAAACATTTAAAACATATACATATCACATAAATATAAATAGGCACAGTCACACATACATACTGGAATATGTCTTTCCAAATTTTCTGTACTAATATCTTTTGCTTACATGGTTTAGTTCAGATTCTATACACAATTAGGTATCAACATTGTATTTTTTTAATATTTTATTAAATTTCATACACATTGAATAAAATTTCAAAATTTAAAAATAAAATGAATATATCCTAAATGATAAGAATAAAATTAAACCACTTTTTAAAAATCTTCATTATTATTGAAATAAAACCAGCAAAATGTTATTTGTTTATATATATATTCTTTTTCTCCTACTTTATACTTTGGATCTGTAATGATTAAAAACTCAGTTTTTCTAAACTTACAAGTCTCTGCTTTATTATATCCACAGTTTTGAGTATGATTAATTGACAATCCCAAAAAGAGTTTAAACAACCAGTTTGAAAGCAAGTATTGTGTTTTACACTGAAGGCTGCAACAAAGTGAACCACTTTAGCGTTTCTTTTTCTTTTTTTTTTTTTTTTTTTTTCAGCTTGGTCTTCTAATGCTTTAGCCACCCTCGGCATGTGATATAACCAACTCTTTTTCTATCATTGAACAAGGGGCAACAACTACCAGTTGCAAGCCACCAAAAACATGGTGTGATTAGTGTGCTATCCTTAATTTCATGAATTCTCTGATTTGTTCCTCTTTGACATAGGGGCTTTTTATTTCAGGCTGGCTTCTCTTATAGTAGCTTAATGTATGCAGCAATGTCAGTCCTGATTTCTGTTTAACACTCCATCAACAGCAAGAGAAAGAAAGTCCCTGTGAATCCAAATTCCCATCAACACTCCTGAAAGTCAGTATCATTGAATCAATCAATATTGGTGCCCTGTAGGATGAAATGATCTGTTTTTTTTGTTTGTTTGTTTGTTTACAAAATATGCTATGAATTTGACTTTACTTGGCTCTCTAAAAGATGTTGGAAACTATTGATTGGTGTCCTCTATAGCAATTGATTGGTATCCAATATAGTCATCATTTTTACATGTTACCCGTGAAAACTCCAAAGCTTAGTTACTGTCTCTGTGAGGTTATAAAATGAGTATTGATATTCAAACCAATTGAAGTTAAGATAATTTTAAGAAGCCATTGTTGAAAAAAAATGTGAACTTGAAGGAAAGTTTTAAAATGCATAAGGTAAACTTCTATTTTAACATTATCAGAAATAGTTTTGCTTTTCTATTAAGTTTTTCCATATTTACCTCATTTTGTCATGCCTATAGTTCAAAAATGATTTCTGTTGACAAGTTTGGGGGAAATTTGGAAGAAAATCCTCTTGTCAGCTAAAACCTAGGACAAGTCTTCTTCCAGATAGAAAGTACTAATAAGTTTTAACCATTTATTTTCCTAAAGCAAGTTACTCAAACCAAATTACTGAGCTCTTTCTTTATCTACATACCTACTATAAAGAATAAATAACTAATGTAAAACCTTAGCTTTTAATCTCTTCAATCATCTCACTCTCCAACTTTTAAAACATATTCAGGGATTATCAGTAATATTCTATATCCATTCAAAATGTATGCCTTTGGAAATATCAAAGACAGTATCCCCTTCAATCCTATTTGCTTAAACAGTGCCTCCAGAATGCCTACCAAAGTCTTCCTTTAGAGCTGTCAGGCACTTTCTCAAAGTTGATTGCCACCACTTCTACTTCCACATCCTAGGATCATGTGGACTGTTCATGTCTCTCACCTTTTAGTAGAGAGCTCAGGCACCGTGGAAAATAATTTGGTTATTGTACCTCAGAGCTGTAATGAAGTGGCCGACTCCACTTTGGGGTGTTTGACTGCTCACAGTTTTCAAGCACATTTCCTCTTCTCCTTGTGCCTTACATCTGGGTAAGTGGATGAGAAAGTCCAGGTTCTCTCTCCTTTTGCACTGGCAAGAAGTTCAAATCATGCACTTTCAGGCCCTTGTAGGAACCCCCATTCCAGCTCTGCCCTTTAAATACATTAAAACTCCAAATCACTTTTTAACTGAATCTCTCAAGTCCTTTTCACACCTCTTTGGGAAGCCAGCCCTGCATCCCATGTAAGTCTCATTATGAGAGTCTTTTATAACCTTTTTGTGCACCTGTAGTATCATCAGTGTCGATATCCAAACAAAATTTAGGAGAAGCAGTCATGTAAAGAGTTGGTGACCAGATGCTATGGTTCATTCCTGCAATCCTAGCTAACTAGGAAAATGAGGTGGGATGATTACTTGAGTTTAGGAGTTAGAAGCTGCAGTAAAATATGATTGCACCACCGCACTCAAGCTTGGGCAACAGAGTGAGATCTTGTCTCAAAAATCGAAAAATAAAAAGCTAGGATGTGTGAAACTGTTTGACTACCTCTGCTTTTTATTTTTTATTTTTTTCTTGCAGGGCATAGGGAAGCACACTGAGTTTTGAATACCTTCCAATGGAGCACGATAAAACTCACAATATTTTTGGAGCTCTATAGCATGTTCTCTCTGAACCAAATATTAAATGCTACATTACGTTAAAAGAAAAAACTTTAGACAAATTAAATTTAAAAGAATTTAATTTAGCAAATATAAGATTCTCCCCAGGGCCTGAAAGCTTAAGGAGATGAATAACTCCTCCCTTCTCAGGCCCAGTTCCAAGAAGCAAGGCCACTTGCGTCAGCAGCGTGCGTCAGCAAGATAGAAGAAGCAGGAAGAGAGGCAGCCCAAGACACCTACCCTGGCCAGAAGACAGGTACCCCTGAAGATCGAGAAAGAGGCCATCTGTGTACAACGTAGCAGTTATGTCAGATCGGGACACTTCCTATTTACAGGAGACTATAAAACCTTTGCCCAGTCCTCACTTGGGGCTGACTCCATTTTAGGCCTCAGCCTGCCTGCTCCCAGGCACTCACTGAAACAGCATGTTGCTCCACACTGCCTTGTGTTGCCTGTTGGCGCATCCTTGGGGTTCAAACTAATACAAGAGCCTTACATCTGGCGCCAAAACCTGGGAGGGGCTCAGGTTTGTGTCCCTCATGGACCCACCCCTCCCCCCAGGGAGCAGGCCACAGCAGCCAGATAAAGGAAGCTCCTCAGCCTCCAGTCGCCATTCCGTGCATGCATGTTGGTCACTGACCTTGCCTACTGGTAAGTTTCCCCAGGAGCCCGGTTAACAGGGAAAATTCTGCATGGCCTCTCTTGGTTTCTCCAGTCCGAAAACCTAACATTGGTCCAAGAAGGCTCCGGCGTGTGCCAGGCACTCGCTGATCCATTTGTTCTTATTCTCTAAGCCATTTGATCCTGTTCCAGGAACAAAAAAGGCAGTGGTGATGACTGCACCTTTTATCATCTCCCTCCGGCCATCCAGGACGTCTCCTTTTCCCTATTATTCCGAGCCTACCCTCTGTTACGGGAAAATCCTAGTCCTTCATTCCAAAAAACAGCCCTCTAGACTGCCTCATAAAAAACCTGCAAACCTTAGGCCTCAGGCAAATTATCCACTCTAAGCTCCTTGTCTTTTCTTTGCAATGCACTCTGGACACAATACAAATTGGATAATGGGTCCAAATGGCCTGCAAATGAAAGAACATTGGACTTTACAATTTTAACTCATTTAAGATATTATTGCCCAAGACTGGAGAAATGGGGATAAATTCCTTCTGTCCAGGCCTTTTCGCACTCAGATCACAACCCGACCTCTGCAGTTCTCACCTGTTCAAATTCTTTTATCTATCCTCGCTGCCCTGATCGCCTTTCTCCTCCAGACCCTACCTCCTTTTCCTCATTAGATCCAGCAGACTGCTGTCCACCCCTCCCAGCACCTCCCTCTCCCTCTCAACCTTCTTTAACCCCCTAAGCCTCCTCTTTATCTTGTCAGCCACCATATTCCCAGACGCCATCTTCTCAGCCGTCACCTTCTCAGCCACCAGTTTCCCACCTACCATCTTCTCAGCTGCCATCTTCCCAGTCAGCTGTATACACTTCTTTTCCTACACTGTCCCCTCCTCAGGACAATTCTAGTATTGCCAGTACCTATTCTCCTCCCCCACCACCCTCTCCTGAGGCTTGTAAACCCATCCTGCCACCTTATGCCCCTATCTATCCTCCATTGCCTGTTAACCCCACTTCCCCCTTCAAGCCCACAGCAGGAACCACTTCCAGGTTTTTCCTTCTTTCCTACCCATACTCCCTCAGGAGCCATCTTTGGCCCATGCCCCACCCTTACTTCAGCACCAGTGCTAGAATGCCTCCTTTGGGAAGTGGCAGGATCTGAAGGTATTGTTAGTGTTCATGTTCCCTTCTCCCTCACGGATCTCCCTCAAATTAGCAAAAGATTCGGTTCATCTCCAGAAGACCCTACCTCTTAAATTAGGGAGTTTCAGTACCTTACCAAGCCTTATGAACTACCCTGCCATGACTTCTACATAATCCTCTCTTCCACCCTCACCACAGAAGACTGAGATCATATCTGGACCCTAGCTCAGGCACATGCTGATACCGTTCATCACCAGGCTCCTGCCCAGCTTACTGGCACAGAAGCAGTCCCCAAATAGGACTCCCACTGGGATTATCAAGATGGGGCCTCTGGAGGCCACCTTCGAGACCACATGATTGTGTGTCTCCTTGCAGGACTCAAAAAGGGTACCTATAAGTTGGTAAACTACAAAAAACTTTCAGAAATCACCCAAGGTCCTTTTCCTCTCTCATTTAACTGAAGCCATGAGAAAGTATACCGACCTAGACCCAGCCAGCCTAGAAGGAACTACCACCTTAAACCTTTGGTTCATCTCCCAATCCACCCCCGATATTTGGCACAAGTTTCAGAAGCTTGACAATGGCCCTCAAACCCCACAATGAGACCTTCTTAATTTAGCCTTCAAAATCTTTAACAATCTTAATGAGGAAAGTAAAAGGCAAAAAGAGGCAGAGTTTCAAATACTTGCCTCCACCATCAGGGGCCCTGCAGGCCCACGGGGCCACAGCTCCACATGGAAGCCTCCTAACAATCCATCTCCACCTGGCACCTACTTCAAGTGCGGCAGTGAAGGCCCCTGGTCCAGACAATG
The DNA here is from genome assembly GCF_009764315.1 of Trachypithecus francoisi. NCBI lineage: Eukaryota > Metazoa > Chordata > Mammalia > Primates > Cercopithecidae > Trachypithecus > Trachypithecus francoisi. The sequence continues at coordinate 85,759,283 of NW_022681454.1, read as the reverse complement.
TTCAAACCCAAGTAAGCCCACAAGGCCGTGCCCCTTCTGTGGAGGACCCCACTGGAAGTTGGACTGTGAGCAGCCCCCACAAGGACCGCCCCCATCCCTTCCCAAGTCAGCCAAAACCTGCCACTCAGATCTCATTGGCCTTGCTGCTGAAGACTGACGGTGCCCTGGAATGGACGCCCCGGCAACTATCATCACTTCATCCAAGCCAAGGGTAACCCTGATGGTGGGAGGTAGGCCAGTATGTTTTTTCATTAATACAAGGCCAACCTACTTTGCTTTACCTAATTTTTCAGGACCCATCCAGTCCTCCCAAGTCTCTGTTGTGGGAATTGATGGACAAGTCTCCAAGCCCCAAGTCCCCCTCTACTTTTCTGCTGCCTTCACACCTTTTCCTTCACTCACTCTTTCTTAATCCTGCCCTCATGTCCAACTCCACTTCTAAACATCCTTCCAAAACTCTATGCTATTCTCCACTTCCACATTCCCCATAGTACCCAAAACATCAACCCAGACCCCTCCGGGGCTTCTAACTTTCTTCTACCCCTCCAACCTCCCACCTTAAAACTTGCAACTTTTCCTTATCCCCCATCCGTAGTTATCCCCGCTGTTTAGGATACTTCTACACCTTCATTTGCAGAACACTACACCCCCATCCACATTACCCTTAAAGAGCCCATCCAGTTCCTATCACAGAAGCAGTGTCCCATCCGCCAAGCAGCTCTCATAGGCCTAAAGCCTATCATTTCTCGCCTCCTCGCCAGTCATCTACTCCGCCCAACAAACTCCCCTTTTTAAACATATCAGTTCTACCTGCTAAAAGGCCAGATGGAACTTAACACTTAGTCCAGGACCTCAGGCTCATTAACCAAGCTTCCAGTAATTTCTAACCCATATACTTTACTTTCCACAGTTCCCTCCAATACCACCCATTTTTCTGTTCTAAACTTAAAGAATACTTTTTTCACAATTCCTTTACACCCTACTTCCTGAAAACTCTTTGCTTTACGTAGGAAACCCCTGACACCCACCTTTCACCTCAGCTCACCTCGTACATACTACCTCAAGGTTTCAGAAACAGCACCCACCTTTTTGGACAGGCCCTTGCTCTGTACTTTATCCCTAAAACCGTCCACTCTTTTTCAAAATGTTAGTGATTTCCTGTGTAGTCCTTCTCAAAGAGACTGCAACACCCATACTATCTCTCTCTTTTAAACTTCTTGGCGGAATGGGGGTATTGGGTCTCCCTGAAGAAAGCACAAATATGCACCACCTCAGTCACCTATCTAGGTCTAGCCCTTACCCCATGAATACGAAGGCTCACAGCCGACTGCATATCCCTCCACCAGTCCCTCCTGCCTCCATAGATTAAGCAAGAAATTCTCTCTTTTCTAGAACTAGTGGGATATTTTAGGCTCTGGGTTCCCTCCTTCACTTTACTTACCAATCTGTTACACAAGCTGCTAAATGCTCACTCCATGAGCCTTTAAAACCTGCACAGCCTCTTACCCAAACTTTCTGTCCACTCCAAAAGGCTCTCATCTCAGCCCCCATCCTCACTCTCCCAGACCTCATCAAAACTTTCTCCCTCTATACCAACAAACAGCATGGAGTTTCACTAGGTCCTCTAACCCAGTCTGTGGGGCCCACCCTTCAGGTTATCACTTACCTCTCTGAACAGCTTTAAACCACAGTTCTCAGATGGCCTGCCTGCCTCCAAATCACTATGCTAACTAGCTCCCATCTAAACTCAGCCATACTCTTACCTGAAGCTACAACCACCCAAGACCCTACATACTTCTGTGTGAACACTGTTCAAATCTTTCTTATACTTCCAAACCTAACAGACCAGTCCCTCCCAGATGCTTCCTTTACTTTGTTTGTAGATGGCAGCTCCTTCCTACATCAAGGATGCTGGCATGCTGGTTGTGCTGTAGTGTCACCCCCCCACACACGCTATTGAAGCCAATTAACTCCCCCTAGGCACCATCTTCCAAAAAGCTGAACTCATTGCTCTCACTCGAGCTGCCAGACAACAAATTAACATATTCAGATTCTCGTTATTCATTCCATATAGTACACTCACATTCGTCTATCTGGAAAAAGCAAAGTTTCCTAACTACAAAAAAAATAACTCCCTGTCATAAATGGCTCCCTCATCAGAAAGCTCCTTCAAGCTGCCAGACTCCCACAGAAAGTTTCCATCATTCATTGCAGGGGCCACCAAACCCCAGACATTCCTGTATCAGCTACAAATGAATGCACTAGCAGATCAGGTAGCCAAACAAGTAGCCCTACAACCTGTGCAAAGCCAATTTCTGTCCCTGCAGTTGTTGTCACGTCTTTACTCCTCAGAAGAAAAGGAGGACTTCTGAGCCCAAAACCTTCAAAAGCAAGGACAATGGTATGTCAAGAAAGGGTGCTTCATTCTTCCTCACTGTCAAGGCCTTCCACATCTCCAAAGCCTCCACAACTCTTTACATGTTGGTCAAAAACCTCTCTTGCAACTTCTCCGCCCTATTCCACTTGTTCTCACCTTTCCAGCCATGTTTGAGAAATCAGCCAGTCCTGCTCTATCTGCCACTCAGTGTTACCCCAGCACTTCCTCCAGCTGTCACCTTTTCCTACCCACCAAGCCCGGGGCCAGGTACCTGGGGAAGATTGGCAAGTAGACTTCACTCACATGCCTCCCGATAAATGGGTCTGCTATCTTCTAGTCTTTGTCTGTGCTTTCTCCGGGTAGGTAGAAGCATTCCCAACAACTTTAGAAGGTGCAAATATCTTCACACAAACTCTCATCATGCATATAATTCCCCGTTTCTGACTCCCAGTGTACATCCAGTCCCATAATGGACCCGCCTTCATCAGCCAAATTTCTCAAGGTGTCTCTACATCCTTAAGAATAAAGTAGGTTCTCCACACACCCTACAGGCCTCAATCTTCAGGCAAACTTGAAGAAAGGAACTCTGTCCTTAAAGCCCAACTCACCAAGCTGGCTCTAGAAACCCACCAGTTGTGGAGATAAAATCTCCCTTTCACCCTCATGACACTCCATGAAACACCAAAGGCATCATTTTTTTATAGTCCCTTTGAAGTCAAGTATGGCCAAATTTTTATCTTGGGGCCTCCAACCTTACCAGACTCTGAGCTACTCAGGAATTACCTCCTCTCCTTAATCCAGACACAATTTTTCATTCATGAAGTAGGAGATGAGGCTGTGCCCATCCCTGTTGACACTTCCTTGTCCTCTCAACATAGCTGTCTTGTAGGCACAGACGTGTTTATATGCCCGACCCTCACCCAAAAGCTACAACCAAAGTGGACAGGTCCCTATACCGTGATACTCAGCATGCCAACTACAATGAGAGTCCAAGGACTCCCCAACTGGGTCCATCACACCAGGGTCAAGCTCATCCCCAAGGCTATGCCTTCCTCCGAAACACTAACAGTGGGCAACACCCTCGGCATCCCTGTATACAATAACCTAAACAAAGAAAAATGGTCCTTAAACCTAGGAGGAAGCCAAAGATGGCAAGGGGATGAATGGCCTCTGCAACGGATCCTCGAATAGAATGGTCCTGCCACTTTGGCTGAGGGTGGTTCATAGGGTTATTGCATTCCTATATATATGCTAAATAGAATAATTAGACTACAGGCTATTCTAGAGATAATCACTAACCAAACCACCTCAGCCCTGGAAATGCTCGCAAAATAACAAAACCAAATGCGTACAGCAATTTATCAAAACAGGCTAGCACTAGACTACTTATTAGCAGAAGAGGGTGGAATCTGTGGTAAGTTTAATGTCTCTAATTGCTGTCTTAATGTTAGACAATAATGGAAAAGTGGTTCTGGAAATCACTTCAAACATCAGAAAAGTAGCCCACTTACCAGTCCAAACCTGGAAGGGATGGGACCCAACAAACCTTCTAGGAGGGTGGTTCTCCAATTTAGTAGGATTTAAAATGCTGATAGGGACAGTAATCTTGATCAATGTGCTCCTCCTGTTTCTCCCCTCTGTTATTCCACTGATAATAAAAGCCATTACAACTCTTGTTGAACCTACACTTAATCAGCAGACAGTCCAGATGATGCTCCTGCTACAACAACAAACCCATCTCTCAAGAATACACCAAAAGTTAAGCTTTTCTTTTTCCAAGATGCCCATGCCACCCCAGTGTCACCCATGAAGTAGTTATTGAGAAAGTCATCCCTTTTCTCTTTTTTCTATAACCAAATAGACAAGAATGTAAGATTCTCCCTGGAATCTGAAAGCTTAAGGAGAAGAATAACTCCTCCTTTCTCAGGCCCAGTCCCAAGGTGCAAGGCCACTTGCATCAGCAGTGTGCATCAGCAAGATAGAAGAAGCAGGAAGAGAGTCAGTCAGAAGACACCACCCTGGCCAGAAGACAGGTACCCCTGAAGATCAGGAAAGAGGCCATCTGGTTACAATGTAGCAGTTACATCAGACTAGGACACTTCCTGTTTGCAGGAGACTATAAAACCTTTCCCCATCCTCACTTGGAGATGATGCCATTTTAGGCCTCAGCCTGCCTGCACGCAGGCACTCATCAAAACAGCATGTTGCTCCACACCACCTCGTGTTGTCTGTTGGCATGCTCTTTGGGTTCTAACCGATATGAGAATACTACAGCAAAGAAATACTCATGAATCAGACAACCCTCAGAACCAGAAGAGGTTCATAGAGTTCTGTTTTGCAATGGGCAGGCAACATTTATGGAGAGAAAATGGAAGTGAGTTACAAAAACAATTTGATTGATTACAGCTTGGGGTTTGCCTTATTTGAACATTGTGTGATCAGTTGGCTGCCTATGATTGATTAAAGCTTAACTGGTGTTACTGGCTGAGACAGCTATTTGTTACAAAAGTTTACTCCTCATTTAGGTTTTTAGTTGGTTTATGTACTAAGTTAGATGCAGTTCATTACATAAGGACTCAGAATCACTATGAACTGGAGCCTCAGGTCAGATTTAATTTAATTTAACAATTTATTATTAAATACTGTTAAGTTTGTTATTGTTTTTTATATAGCTTTTCTGTTTTAAATACTCTCTTCTTGAGTTCAAGAACATTATCTTGGCTTTTTTTTTTTTCCCCTACCTTTCCCCCACCATGTAGGACTTAGTGCAGTAATAAGCACACATTTATTTATTTTTGTATATTAGGATATTTTCACATCCTTTAAGGCAATATGTAAAAGAAGAATTGATCATGTATTTTATACAAAACAGTCAGATGTTTGCTTGAATAAACAATTTAACATCTTATAGTACGGTAGGTTAATATGAGATTGTGTTATACAAAAAACAAGCAGAAATAACTTATAATTACAATGTACCATTATGTGGAGTTGTTGATTCTGCAGCACTGAATACATAAACATTTACTGAACATTGATTATATTCACACCCCTGCATTAGTTTCTTTTGTTTAGTTTTGAACAGCTTTATTGAGATACAACTCGTGTATCATACTTTCATCTTCATAAACTGTGAAATTGTATGTTTCCAATTATATTCACAGGTTTGAGTAAGCATCATCATAATCTCATTTTAAAATATTATCCCCCCTGAAAAAATTACCCATTAGCTGTTACTCCCTATTCTCTCACATAGGCAATCTTGTAACTCCTAATCTAAGCAACTGTAATATATTTACTGTATCTCTATAGATTCGCCTATTTTTTTCATTTCATAGAAATGAAAACATAACATATGAAGCACATATGAGTTTGTAGTGGGTTTAGCTTAAGATACTGATGAATTGTTTTATATATTTCTATAGGTGATTTACAATTTCTCCATTCTCTTCAAATACCTAAACCTTTTCACTTTCAGCAGATGTCCTTGATTCCTCCTTTAAGAAGGAAATAGAAACATCAGAAGAGGGTTTTCCAACTTCCTTCTACCAAACTTAGCAACCTGCAAGCAGTGATACAATTTTTTCTCAATCTTTTTTGTTGTAATGTCCCTCTATTGTCCTTAAATGTTGTGGTTCCTGAATGTTAGATTTGTTTTTCTCATTCTGTTCTCTGACTTTATTTCTTTTATAGTACAGTAACTTCAAAATGTATGTGTTATATATTAAGTTTTATCTATCGTAGCAAGTCCACTTACAACACAGTTAAAACTCAATTCAAAATCTATTCCATGTGTACTGTATCTATTGTTCCACAATTATTAAATAATAACTATCCACACAGTGGCACAGGGTCAAAATCTACCTTAACCAATATATTTTAAAGTCCAGGATATAAAAGCCCAGGAATAATTATAGAGAAGCAAAACCTCTGCCTCTAACTAAATTACATTCTGGTGCAGATGGTATTTATTAACCAAATATTTATGTGCATAAATATATTTAAAGTTTGTATTAAGCTCTATGTAGGAAAGGACTAGAGTGCCATGAATGCAAATCAAGGGACGTGACCTAGTCAAGGCAATCAGGGAAAGTTTCCCTGAGGGAATGATATTAAGTCAAGGCCTAAAAGGGAAGATGACAAAAAAATAGCAGATGAGTAGGGGCTTTGCATAATATCACGTACCCTTAGGTCAAGGGAATTGAGCTCATTGAGCCTTGTGGATTAATAATGGGGATTCATAAATGAAAACTGTGGCAGTTGCCAGAATTATGGAAAACAGACCATGGGCAGCCAACAGTGAATAAGTATCAGATCATATTGTCCTATTGCTCCCAGAAAAAAAAAAAAAAAAAAAGATATTCAACATGGCATAAGAATGTCATGACCAAACTGGCCTTTCCTTTAGTCTCCAGACACTGTATTTTTTCATGTACGTAGTATGCCTCCACTCGTCTGTTATTTTTTGTCGTCTTCCTTTTAGGCCTTAACCTCATATGATTCCCTCAGGGAAACTTTCCCTGATTGCCTTGGCTAGGTCAAGTTCCTTTATTTGCATTCATGGCACTTTATTCTTTAACTACATAGTGCTTAATACAGTCTTGAAATATATTTACACACATAAATATGTGGTTAATAAATACCATCTGTACCAGAATGTAATTTAGAGGCAGAGATTTTGTCTCTCTATAATTATTCATTTGTCAGACATATTACATGTATAATACGTATTTTTGAAATGGATTCATTAATGAAGGAATAGCTACAAAATTATGGTTTGAATCCATTTAATTCCATCTACCAGACGTGTGTGTGTGTGTGTGTTGTGTGTTCATGTATGTGCGTGTGTGTGTATATATCTGCCAACATTTTCTGTTCAGTATCATTAGTCTTTTGAGGCTTAGGGCATAGGAATGCAACAATAATTGATTTGAAAAGCTGCCTAAGTTACACTACATGAATGTTCATTGCTGTTTCATTATTAGAAAAAAATACTCTAGTTATTCTTTCCAGTTTCCCCAGGGTAGGAGGAGATCAGGTAAAAAGAAAAAAAGAACAAATCTATTCTTGCTTATTCTAGTTCAATAGACATGCTAAAAACAAAAGTACCTCCTGATCACTTGAAAATGTTGACTATTCATTTTGGAGTTATGTAAAATGAGACTATTAAAAAGCTGATTTTTGTTGTTGTTGTTAGGATGGAATCTTGCTCTGTCGCCAAGGCTAGATTGCTGTGGTGCGATCTTGGCTTACTGCAACCTCAGCCTCCCGGGTTCAAGCGATTCTCTTGCCTCAGCCTCCGGAGTAGCTGGGACTACATGCATGCACTACCATGCCCGGTTATTTTTTATTTTTTTTCATATTTTAGTTGAGATGGGTTTTCACCATGTTGTCCAGGCTGGTCTCTATCGCCTGATCTCATGATCCGCCCGTCCCGGCCTCCCAAAGTGAGGGGTTACAGGCATGAGCCACCGTGCCCCACCTAAAAAGCTGATGTATATAATAAAAATTATTAGCAAGTCTATGAAGAAAAAATAAATCAGACAAGAGTATTAAAATATTATGATTAGATACTCACTTTTCAGAAAAAGAGTATCCAATCAGTAATTTTAAAATTAGCAATAAGTAACAAGTGAATTCCTTAATTTTAGTCACATATCAAATAGTTTATATTACTTAAAGAAAACCTATTTTAAAAATATATTTTATTCACTTTTACATTAAAAGAATAGTACAAATTGAAAAGAAACTAAATTTTGCTAAAATTGGAAAACTATTTAATATTGGAGGGATATTTTCATATTTTCACAGATAAATATTTTTTCTGTGAAATATAACCATATATATAACCAAATGTGCATAAAGTAACCATAAACCATGTATATAACCATATATGTTTAAAATTACCAAAACTGTGCACACACACATATATACATATATATGTAATGTTAGAGACAGGACCTTGTTCTGTCACCCAATCTGGGGTGCAGTGGTGCAATAATGATTCACTACAGCCCTCCCACATCAGTTTCTTAAGTAGCTGTGACCACAGGCATGTGCCACCATGATTGGCCTTTTTTTTTTTTTTTTTTTTTTTTTTCATAGAGATGAGATCTTGTTCTCTTGGCCAGGCTGGTCTCAAACTTCACCTGAAGTGATTCTCCAATACTGCTACCCAAAGTGCTGGGATTACAGACATAAGCCACCACACTCAGGCTATTATATATTTAAATAGCATTTTAGCACATAAGATGACTATTGATATAAAATGGCAAAACTCACCAAATAAATGTTGCAGTTGCTGAAAGTTATTGTAAGTCTATGGCCAACATCACTTTTATACAAAAAGTCATTATTTAAAAATATGAAAAATCACCATATCCTATGTAAAAGATTAGATCCGTGCTCTGACCCTATTCACAATGCAGCCTTAAGGTTCAGGTCCTGAATTCACTGTGTTTATTTTTATTTTTTGCCTACTTTATCTGTCTTCTTTCTGCCTGAAAGCTTTCTCTAAGTATTGAGCTAGATTTACTTGAGAATTTGTGGTGGAGATAAACTGCTAAGTTTATTTTGCTGTGTTTAAGATATGGTAATAGAGAATATACATCTAATTTATTTACTCAAAGAAAGAAAGCTTCCAGCTGAAAATGATGCCAGGCTGAAGTTGGAAGAGTTAATTTGACCAATGATGTGTGTTTTAGAAAAATGAGGATAAAAGGGGAAGGGAATTCCAGAAATACAATATGTGTGGCTGTGATATATATTGGAAAAACATAGACATTATAAAATATAAAATGCAAACTATGGTAAAAACCAAAACCTGCAGTATCTTGCATAACTTAGCTCAAAAACAACCAGCATGTTCTAAACAGAGAATTGATTTATGTTTTATAACACTCCATGAACAGTGTAGTCATCAGAAGTCAGGGGACAAGGTGGCAAAAAAATCCACTTCTGAGGCATTTTTAATGATCCAAGTGTAAGCTTAAAATGAGGCAGTTATTGTGGTGTTGGAGAAAAGTAACAGCTTTTAAGATGAAAAATTGCTATGGGTTTGCATTAATTTTACCCTTGTCAAATTTATTTTCAGAATAGAACAGCAGACGATTTTTGGCTTAGGTAATTAAGTGGATAGGAACATTAAACCTAGGTGAAAGAATAGAACTCCAATTATTTAACTCCAGAGGAAATTGTAATTGTTTACCAAAATTCAGAGTTACATGCCTTAAATGCCTTAAAGAAGGCATTTCTTTTTGGCTTATGGACTCAGACATACTTTTACAGGCACAATAGGTATTAATATTTTGAGTGACTATATTCTACATTGAATAAAAACAAACAAAAACATTTCTAGCACTCTTTTAATTGTATTGTGTTTGTGGTTGTAATACTGTATTTTTCTTATTAGGAATAGTGGAATATATCTATTCATTTTTTGCTCTGTCTTAAAACAACTTGAGATACATTACAATAGTAGACACACTCAGAGTGTGTCTACTAAAGAGTAGCAGGGAATAAATCCACAGAAAAGGAAAAAGTAAATAAACATAACAACATATGCAGAAAATTGGAATTATGCCTCAGTACCTCTAAGGCCACCAAATTTAATTTTTTTCTTGGCCAAAGTAAGAATGTTCTCTTAATTAATGGCTTTGTTATTTTTCCATACTTGCTATGTTGTTGATGTGAACAATTCAGCACTTGCCTTTGACCCCTAAGATGGCCAGAAGAATAGATTTGAAGCCATTGCTGTGAGTCATCTCACAGAACCTTTGCTATGAGGATTTTCGGATCGAATGTGTAAAGTGTGCTGAAATAATCTCACCAAGGGACGTGGAGTCTTTGTGTTCTCAAAATATTCAGTTCTATCTTTCTAAAAGGGTATTCTCAGAGGAGCCTGATCTCACTGCCATTGTTAGGATATGTGATTGCCTGAATATTTGAAAGTTATTTTCATGAGACAGTTTGGTCACCCATTTCAATCTCCCAAATAAGGAAATCTTCCCCTTATGCCTCCCAAGTATCAAGGTGACTAAGGAATGATAAAAAGAACTTTGAGGAGATATATAGATGCACCTTTAAAACTTCAGGCTCTAAAGCCTCATTATCTAAAGCATAATATCATAATAACATTAAGCAACTTCTCCAAGGTCGTGCATTTGTCATATAAAATAATGAAAATCATATTCAGCCTGCTCTTCCTCCAGAGCCCAAAGTCTTGCCAGTATGCTAGGCTGCCTTAAGTTTATTGCTTGTGACATTATTTTCATGAGTGGCACAAAATTAATGGGGTTAAGAGATCTTATTTGAAAGTACTAACTACCGTATCATCCTCTTAAAGATTAACATTGATGGTTATTATATTAAAATCTATCAATTCTCTGAAGACAATGCTTATATAATATTCCCATGTCATAGCTTTGTTTGCCTTTTCTGTATCCTTCATACCACCAGGCCTGCATTGGGGTTTAAAATCCTCCTCTCTCCTCAAACTTGCTTCCAGATCATTCTTCTTCCCTTCTCTATATAAATACAATTTGATTTCATCATCAGTGTACATAATTCCTCCTATGCCTACATTTTGTAACCATCTTCACACTTTTCATACATCAATTCCTATATTATGTAAGCCACACTGAGATGTATAATACTCTGAACCTACCACATTGTTACTCTCTCCCATCTTTGTCCTCCCTTCCTTCTTATAAAACTAAAGACGCCCTGGTTCATGACAATGAATGAAACACTCTTGTTCTTAACTTGTTCTGTGAATATTACCTGGCAAAACTAGAATCCTATTCATATCTTCTTCTACCTATTTTGTGCCTGAACCCACACACTAGCTGATAGTGGTTGGAGAATAATCCATAATCACATTAATTGGTCTTATTTTAAAATCATAATGATGAACTTTGAATAGGCAAACTATTCTACTTTTTAATTTTCTTCTTGAATTTTTTACTATCTCTTTTCTGATTTTGACACTCAACTGGCAACCTTGCTTTCTACTGTAAAAAGTATACATGTAATGAAAATGAAATCTCAAAGAGCAATTCACCTCACCTACTTGCATCCATGTCCACAAATTCTGCCCCATTCCTGCTACTATGATGAAATATCATGCCTGGTATTTGTCAACCTGTCTGCTTGGACACTAGACCCCCTTTCCCCATGTTTATTTAGGGTGGTAGTTCTTGCAATTATCCCCTGACTGCCATAATCAAAATTTCAGTATCTACTAAATCATTCCTATCAGCAAAGGTACAGTATTCTCAAAGCTCTTTTCTTTTGTAAAACACAAGTATCTTTTTATCCCATATGGCCTGTTTCTGTTTCCCTGAATAGCAAACATTTTCCAAGGTGATCTATGCTCACGCAAGTCAAATCTTCTCTTGTCTACTTTCTGAATCCTATCATTTTGCAAAAGAGCTCTTTATAAGACAAAAAAAAAAAAAAAAAAAAAACCCGCCAAACAAATACAATGGTAAATTTAATGTACTTATCTAATTTGGTCAATCTGAACAATTTGGTATAGTCAGCCACTTCCTTTTATTTGATGTACATTTATTTTTCATTGACTTCCAAGATACCATACTTTACTGGATTTATTCTGACGTCTCCTTCTCAGTTACAGTGACTGGTCACTGAACTCAAAAAGTTGAAATGTCCAGGGTCTTATTCTTGGGATCTTTGCCCATATTTGTCTATACTTACTCACGCACTTGGTGATATTGTTCAGACAAAAGTCTTTCAAATACTGTCCATATACTGATAACAATCAGGTTTAGATTTCAGGCTTAGACCATTACCTCTGAGTTCCAAACTCAAATATTTTCACTAGTTATCTACATTAACTTACACATTTAGTATGCATTTTAATCATAAAATGACCAAAACTAAAACCACTGACAGGATTTCTTCTCTTGGTTGTTTTTAGCTAACACATAAATTACTTTTTCCATCGTTTAATTGCTAATGTTTAATTTCCCATGTTAAATATTTTTCTGTTATCAAATCTGTGTGTGTGTACAGATTTGTGTGCATGTGTGTGTATACACACCTATATATATTTGTATATGTACATGTAATACAAACTCTGTGGTAGAAAGAATAATGTTCACCACCCACAGTGACTTGGCATATATTAATTAAAGTTCATGAGATGGGGAGATTATACTGGATTGTCTAGATAACCCAAAGTATTCATAATTATCATGATAGTAGGTGGGCAGGAGAGTCACAGTCAGAGAAGGATATGAGACTACAAAAAAAAAGTCAGAGTAATTCAGCCACAAGCAATGAAATATGAGTAACCTTTAGAGACTGGAAATGGCAAGGATCAGATTCTTCCCTAGAGCATCCAGAGAGATTTTAGTTTTGCCAACACATGGATTTTCACTCTGTAAGATCCATTTCAGGTTTTTGACCTCCAGAACTGTATGACAATAAATTTGTATGATTTTAAGCCACAAAATCATTGGTAATTTGCTGCAGCAGCAGTAGAAATGAATGCCAATTTTTTAAATCTATTTCTATTTTTATATCATCCCTTTATAACTATTAATCTAGTCAAGATTTTTACCAACAAGCACTTATTTATATCTTAATATATACCTTGCTCTGCTTTAAATATGTGACAAATATTAACTTATTTTCATGTTTTGTAAAGTATTCTAACAGTCTTATCAGAGAGGCAACATTATTATGCCCATTATAGAGATGATGAAACTAAGGCACAAAGACATATAGCATCTTACCAGAGTTAAAAAATGGGTAAGTTCTTTGTTTATCTTGAATAGGCTATGATTCTTTTACTCAAAGGTGCTTGCACTAGCTCTTCTGGCTGCCTGTTATAATCTTTTCTCAAACCTCTACATTTCTGACTCCTTATAATTCTCATCTTAGTTTAGAGCTAGCTTCTGCAAAAATACTTTTCCTGGTGAAAGTAGTTTAGCAGTCATATAGCCACACTTGCAGGGGCCATTGAAAACAATATGCTAAGAATGGATAAGGCTCAAGGACAGTATCTCTAGCTAGTTGCACTTTTAATGAACTCCAGTAGTCAAGGATACTATCTCTAGTTGAACTTTTAATGAACTCTAGTAGGCGCCAAGAAGGCAGACAAAATAAGAAATAACTTAGAGACAAAGAACTAAGCAGAAGGTTATATCTGGGTGCAGAAAGTTTGTTTTGCATTGTGTTATTTTTGCTGACGTGGGATTTATGGAGTATAAATAAAGTGAGGCGGAGGCTCTAGGCGCGGCCGCCATGTTCTCTGTTTGTCTTTGTCTCTTGTGTCTGTTCCTTCTCCACCACCTCCGGCACGGGCCCCAAGAAGTGGTGCAGCGAGCAGGGTGCACAGGGTGAGTAGTGGGGAACAAGAAGGGGAACCCCCTAGGAGCGGGTAAAACCCGGGAATTGTTAAGGGGAACCTTCTTAAGCTTTCATTATGGGGAATTCCAGTTCCTTGGCCTCAGAATATTTAAGATTATTACAAGGGCTTTTACTTTTGATTGGGGTTGATGCAAAAGAGAGAACTTTGCGGAAATTGTTTGCTCATGTGGAACAACATTGCTCTTGGTTTCAATATCAAACTGAAGTACAATTAAATAAGCGAGAGTGGCAACAGGTTGTTAAGACCCTTCATCAAGCACATCAGTGCGGCGATGTAATGTCAGCACCTTTGTGGGCCCTTTGTGATTCTATTACCTAAGCTTTGGAGCTCTTAGAGACAGACTCTGAAAAGGGAGAAGGCGGGGATGAGGAGTCTTTGAAGTCTCCAATAGCCGTTTCCCCTCCTTTAGATAATTCTGTAACTGAAGGAGAAGGTCCTTTGTGTGATAATGTGTCTCATGAAAAGGAATCAGAAATTCAAAAGGAGCTTCAGTCGGTTGTTCAATTGTTACAACAAATTTTACAATTGCAGTTATCTCCCCCTCAACCTTCTCCTCCACCCACTCCTGTTTTTACTTTTCCCGTGGTTCATCCACCCCCATCAGTACCTAAGGCGGAGGAGGAGGACAGTTTTCCCCCACCGCCACCACCACCGCCAGTGGAAATGCTGCCTCCTTTAGGCACGGTTTTTGCTGTTCCTGCTTCTACTGCTAAAGCTGTAATTAAGGTATTGGATTCTCAAGAGGATGAGGATCCTCTACAATTGTTCCCCATTATTAGGCAACCTTTTGGTCCTAATGACCAATTTCCTCAAGGGGGTATAAATGTGCAGTATAATGTTCTTCAATTTAAATTTCTTAAAGAAATGAAGGCAGCTGTTGCTAATTATGGCCCTCAAACTCCTTTTGTCATGGGGCTTTTAGATTCTTTCTCTTCTGAGAATTTGTTTTTGCTTCTTGATTGGGAGACCTTGGGGAAGGCTGTTTTGGACCTCTCTCAGTGGCTTCAGCTACGCAGTTGGTGGCTGGAAGATGCTAAAAAACAGGCCCGCCGTATTGCTGCTAAAAATCCTCCAGGGCCAACAGAGGAGCAATTAACTGGTCAGTTTGCTACCGTAGCGGCTCAATCTGGACTCGATGATATGACATTATCACAAGTTAAAGGACTGTTTTTAAAGGGTTGGTGTAAAGTAGAATCATCGGGGAAAGCTGCCTTGTCTTTTGTTAAGGTTTTGCAGAGTGCCAATAAACTTCATCTTGATTTTGTTGCTCAGCTCCAAGATGCTGTAATAAAGACTGTTGTGGGTAACGGGGCAGCAGGCAAAATCCTGGTAACCACACTAGCTTTTGAGAATGCTAATCAGGAATGTCAGAGATTGTTGCGTCCTCTAAAAGCTGTTGGAAACTTACAAATAGAAGATTTTATTAGAGCCTGTGCAGGAGTGGGAGGGGCTGCCTACAACGCTCAGTTGTTTGCTGGAGCTTTATCTAAGGCATTCATGGGAAAAAAGGGAGTTTGCTTCCAATGTGGAAAGACCAGTCATTTTAAAAAGGAGTGCCGTAAGTTATCTAATAGGAGTGACTCCTCCAAAGTAGAATTTAAAAAGCTTCCTACTGAGCCTTGTCGTCGTTGCTGCAAAATGAATGTCACACTAAGGTGGACAAAGATGGTAATCTTTTAACCTCCGGATCAGGAAACTTGCAAAGGGGCCCTTCAGCTTGGGACAACAACAACAATACAAGCCCTCTTCATTTGCAATTTCCAGTCAGCTCGGGGGTCCAGCATCAGCAAGCCATTCAATCAATGTTAACTCCCAATTTTTAGTAGCTCAGCTTTTTTCTGCTACTTCTGGTAGCGCTGCTGCTGATGTTGTGACTTTGCAGGCCATCGAACTCACCCCAGAAATGGGGATTGTTAAATTGGCTACAGGTGTTTTTGGGCCATTACCTCCACATACTGTTGGATTGCTTATAGGACGCAGTAGTAGCATTTTACAGGGTTTACAAGTTCATTTGGGTGTTATAGATTCTGATTATAAAGGGGAAATTCAAATTATGGCTCAGGCTCATAAACCTATATCCTTGAAAGAGGGGCAGCAAATTGCACAACTCCTTGTACTACCCTATTTTCAGTTTCCTTCACGGAGGCAAGAAAGAACCGGAGGTTTTGGAAGCACGGGTAAACATATTTTTTGAGAAACTTTAGTAACTCAACAAAAACCCCTGTTTCCCCTTGAAGTAGAGGGACAAATTTTTCAGGGCTTGGTCGACACTGGAGCTGACGTTTCCATTATTGCCTCTGATCAATGGCCTTTGCAGTGGCCTAAACAGCCTGTTGCTGTTTCTCTTACAGGGTTAGGTTCCACCTCTGAGGTGTATCAAAGTTCTCAATCCTTAAATTGCCAAGGGCCGGATGGTCAAGTGGCCCAAGTTCAGTTTTATATTGTTCCTATTGCCCTAAATTTATGGGGCCGAGATTTATTGCAACAATTTGGAGCTTTTGTTTCTATTCCTCATGTCTCTAATTCTGCCAAGAATATGATGTTCTGCATGGGCCACAATCCCCTTGAAAAATCTTTAAACATGTAGCCACTGTTCAGCAGCCTCAAGCCCTTCCTTTGACTTGGAAAACTAATGTTCCTATATGGATTAAACAGTGGTCTTTAACACGTAAAAAGCTTAAGGCCTTGGAAAACTTGGTTCAGGAACAATTATCCTTAGGCCATATAGAGCCTAGTACTTCTCCATGGAATTCCCCTGTCTTTGTGTTAAAAAAACAAACAAACAAAAAAAAAAAACAAAAACGGTAAATGGAGACTATTGACAGATCTTCGTGCTATTAATGCATGTATTCAACCCATGGGATCCTTACAACCTGGCCTTCCTAACCCTTCTATGATTCCTCAAGATTGGTTACTTATGGTTATTGATTTAAAAGATTGTTTTTTTTCTATTCCTTTGGATCAAAAAGATTGTGAACGTTTTGCCTTCTCTGTCCCTGTTTTTGATAATTCTCAGCCACTTTCTCAATATCAGTGGAAGGTTTTACCTCAAGGTATGTTAAACAGCCCTACCTTGTGTCAAGAATTTGTCCATCGAGCTCTGAATCCTGTTCGAAAATGTCATCCTTCTGTTCTTTTATATCATTATATGGATGACATTCTTCTTGCCGCACCCACCAAAAAAGAGCAGCAAGATGCTTTTACATCCTTACAAACGCAGCTCTCATTACACTCACTTAATATTGCCCCAGAAAAAATTCAAATAGATTTTCCTATTCAATATTTAGATTATACGTTGGGAGCGCAAAATATTCGACCCCAAAAAATCTAAATTCGACGCGATCATTTAAAAACATTAAATGACTTTCAAAAACTTTTAGGAGATATTAATTGGATGCGTCCTGTTTTAGGAATACCAACGTGTCAGTTACAACATCTTTTTTCTATTCTAGAAGGAGACAGTCACTTGGACAGCTCACGTCATTTAACTCCTTTGACTTTACAGGAACTCCAGCTTGTAGAAGAATAACTTCAAAAGGCCCATCTACATTACATCCTTCCCGACGTTCCCCTTTCCTTTTGTTTATTTCATACTTTACATTCTCCTATAGGTATGATTCATCAAACAAATCGGCCATTAAAATGGATTTTTTTTATCCAACAAAACATCTAAACGCTTGACTACTTACATCGATCATTTAGCTGAATTGATCATCAAAGGACAGCATCGCTGTCGACAACTCAGGGGAGGAGATCCTTCCTTCATTATCTCTCAATTCACTCATAGTCAGATTACTTATCTTCTTGCCACTTCTGATTCTTGGCAAGTTGCTTGTGCCTCATTTGTCGGACAATTTTCTACCCAATATCCTAAGTCTCCAATCTTTTCATTTTTTAGATAGCATTCTGTATTGCCCTTCTCACCAATATCTATATTTCCTGTTCAAGGTCCTACTTTTTTCACTGATACTAGTAGTAATGGTAAAGCTGAATATTGGAGTGTTCATCAATCTGGAGTTACAG
The DNA here is from genome assembly GCF_009764315.1 of Trachypithecus francoisi. Classification (NCBI taxonomy): domain Eukaryota; kingdom Metazoa; phylum Chordata; class Mammalia; order Primates; family Cercopithecidae; genus Trachypithecus; species Trachypithecus francoisi. The sequence goes on along the minus strand of NW_022681454.1, from coordinate 85,741,485 downwards.
TTTATTTTTATCCCTTGGTGCAACAGGGAAAATTGTTTGCTATTCTCATGGTCTTACTTGATTTCCCTTCCACCAGTTGTAACATTGTTAGTGATTCTCAATACGCCGTGTATGTTACTTCTTATATTTCTCAAGCCACTCTACCTCTTTGTGCTACTTCTTCTCTTCAAAAACTCTTTTTTTTGTTGTCTTCTACTTTGAGCCAACGTCGAGCTCCTTTATTCATCACTCATCTTCGTTCTCATTCTCAACTTCCTGGACCGTTAGTTCATGATAATGCTCAGATTGATTCGCTTTTAATCGGCCACCTACAGGCTGCAGAACAAAAACATGCTCTACATCACACTAATAGTTCTGGCCTTCAATGACGATTTCATTTAACTCGTAAACAAGCTCGTTCTCTTATTCAAGTTTGTCCTTCTTGTGCTCCTTTGAGCATTCCATCCTTCCATCCTGGGGTTAATCCACGAGGTACTCAAGTTAATCAGATTTGGCAAATGGATGTCACACACGTCCCTTCTTTTGGACGATTAAAGTATGTTCATCATACCATTGATACTTTCTCTCATTTTCAATGGGCAACTCCTTTGCCATCTGAAAAAGCTGATTCTGTTATTACTCATCTCTTAGCTTGTTTAGCCATCATGGCCATTCCTCTAATACTTAAAACTGATAATGCCCCTGCCTATGTTTCTTGTAAGTTACAAGTTTTCTTACAGAAATACATATTCAACATCTCACCAGTATCCCGGGCAACAGTCAAGGTCAAGCCATCATTGAGCGCGCAAGTTTAACCTTAAAAACTCAACTGCTAAAACAAAAAAGGGGGAAATGAGTCCCCCAGAAATCAGATTTTAAAGGTTTTGTTTACCTTAAATTTTTTGAATCAATGGAGACAATTGCAGGACTCCGCTGCCGTAACTCATATTTCCTCACCTCCCTCGATGATAGTCCCCGCCGACAATGTAAAGGTTTGGTATCCTAATGAAGAAGGTAAGTATGCACAGGGACAAGTTCTAAAACAGGGACGGGGCTATGCTCTTGTCCTTACAGGGAGCGGACCTGAGTGGTTTCCTACAAGGCGATTGAAACCCTGTTGAAAAGAAAACTGGACTCAGCATGTGTCTCTTCCTTTGTTGGATGTGCCTCAGCGGGGGACTTATTTCCCTTAGTGAGGCTTTGTATGAATATTGGACTTATATTCCCTTTCCACCCTTGTATCAGGGAGTCACCTGGGGGGAGGCAGAAGTTAAGGTTTTCACCAATGACACTACTTGGATGCCATCCCTCTATATGGACAAGGACAACATAGAACGGGAAACGGGAATAATAAACAGCACATACCGATTTGGAGTGGAAGGACCTCCGATTTGTATGGGAAATAGTGCTCATTGTCTCCGGAAATCGCATGAAGCTTAGGCTGTTTGCTATAATCATAGCCATGTGGCTGCCAATACTGTTATTATTGTGACTAGAAGTTTTCATTATAATCATACTGTATATATTAATGAGACTATTCCTAGTTCCTTACCTTTTTGTCCTATTCCAGAGGTTTCCCCTAATATTGAGGTATTGGAGTGGCAACATTGTCGGGGAACTAAGCCCCGGATTTTATTAGAATATAATGGGCTGCAAGTAATTGATTGGAGTGTGCATGGTGATTTTCAAACAAAATTTAGTCACATACCTTTGAAATGGCACTGGGTAAATAAAAGTATTGCTGCTGATGGTAATGAAACTTTGGTATGGCATAAAGGAGGCTTGTCGCCACCTATGCCTCATCTTAGATACTCTTTACAAGTACAAAGTCATCTTTGGAAGTTATTAGCTGCAGGTGATGCCATTAGTACTTTTGTGGGGAATATGTCCCATAATCTTTCTAACCTGAATAACCCCTTTCATATTCAATTACATCGGAATGTCTCCCAATATATTATTGCTTGTGTCCGAAAGCCTTACCTATCGTTAGCAGGGAATTTAACATGGGATAATGATACGGGGATTGTTAATTGTAAAGATACGTGTACATTTTTGTCTTGCCTCAGTCATTCCTGGTGGCGCAGTTTTACGGGGGATATTTATATCCTCAGGGCTCGTAAGGAAATTTGGCTACCTGTCAACCTTACACGACCGTGGGGGGCATCACCTCTTGAGACTTATATTTGGACTTCCCTTCAGCGGACCCGTCGTGCCCTTGGACTTATAATTGCCTTGGTGATGAGCCTTGTTGCCATTGCCTGCACTGCAGCTGTGGCAGGGCTCACGCTACATCAAAGCATACAAAATGCTGAATTTGTACAGCAATGGCACGAACAATCTCACCGGTTGTGGCTGCAACAACAGAACATTGACTCCCAACTTGCTGAAAGATTGGACAACGTGGAACAAGCCTTAACATGGCTTGGAGGTCAGCTCACTGTCCTCAGTACTCGAATAACATTGCAATGTGATTGGAACTCCACTCAATTTTGCGTAACACCTGTGCCTTTTAATGTTTCTCATAATTGGACCGAAATCCGAAGATTATTAATAGGCCATAAAAATATTAGTTTGGACATCCAAGAACTCACTCTAAACATTTCTGAAGCATTTCAACAACAATTACATGTATTGTCCGGAGCAGCTACTGTGCAGGAGCTGGGTCAACGCCTTGCTGGTCTTAATCCATGGACCCAGATGAAAACATGGATTTCTACAATCTCTGGAAGTATATTGCTTTGGGCGCTTGGATTGAGTCTACTTCTCCTGGTAATCCGATGCTCCCTCCATCGCATCCAAAAACAAAGGAAAAAACAGGAACAAGTATGGGCTACCTTTCTTAGATTGAGGCAAAACAAAAAAGGGGGAAATGCAGGGGCCATTGAAAACAATATGCTAAGAATGGATAAGGCTCAAGGACAGTATCTCTAGCTAGTTGCACTTTTAATGAACTCCAGTAGTCAAGGATACTATCTCTAGTTGAACTTTTAATGAACTCTAGTAGGCGCCAAGAAAGCAGACAAAATAAGAAAGAACTTAGAGACAAAGAACTAAGCAGAAGGTTATATCTGGGTGAGAAAGTTTGTTTTGCATTGTGTTATTTTTGCTGATGTGGGATTTATGGAGTATAAATAAAGTGAGGCGGAGGCTCTAGGTGCGGCCGCCATGTTCTCTGTTTGTCTTTGTCTCTTGTGTCTGTTCATTCTCCACCACCCCCGGCACGGGCCCCAAGACACACTCTTCCATTCTGTCCAATCATTGCATTTATTACTACCTGGCCTTGGTGTTACCTGCTTTTTGATGTTGTTTTAATATTTTGTTTCCCTCCATTAGAAGATAATTGCATGAAAACAGGCTATTTTTGTATTTTATCATTACTAACTTTGAGACTTCATTGGCACTAGAAAATAATAGTTTATTATTTTGTAATCATCTGACTCTCAGTTTTTGTTTTTGTTTATTTACTGGCAAATGTTTATTTTTTAATATTCCCTTCCTGATTTCTCTGAAGGTAAGCAAATATGAAAAATATGTATTATCAGCTCATATCAAGATAGATAGAGTGATAGATGTGATAGATAACCACAAGTAAAATTAAAGGTGTTAGGATTATCTAGGCTTCATTGGATAATTCTTGTAATTATATCTCAGAGATAAAGTTTAATGTCTGGTCCTACACCCTTAATGGTAAGCCACTGCAATTTTGTACGTAGAACTAATATGACCAGTTTTATGTTTCAAAAAACTGATCTCAGACAGTTTGTAAAATGATTTGGAATAGACAAAAAAATAAATTAATGCATGGATGTATCTCTATGAAGACTATGAGGCTAACATGGAACATGGCAAGCACGTAGCATTTAGTGCATGAAATTTACTGTATTTCCATTTACAGGGAATTAAATTCTGAAGATTGCCATGGCTACTCATCTACAAAATACAAACTACATCTGTAAAAGATGAAGAGCATCTTCAACTCACAAGCACATGAGGGTGTTAGAAAGTTAGCAGATGAAGTCATGAGCTTTAACTGTAACTGGTGTATTGATGATTTTATGCAAGAAATATTTGAAACCATGATCACATATACACGTACATAAGAAATAACAGCATCTATTTATTTATACCATCAGGTAAGCAAATCTACCTTTCAATTAACTTATTGTAAATACTGACTTTCATTATACAATTGTTATTATGGACAATTGCAACATAGCAAGAAAGTGAGTATTCAGTCACTAATTAAGTATAATGTAGGGCACAAATGTACTCATTTTCTCCCAAAACTCATTTACTAAGAACATATTATGCACTAGTCAGGCACTTTACTAGTCAATGTGGTTCTCACAGTAATATGCCAAATGCCTTCATGAAACCTATGATTTTGTGACATATTTGGACCAACATAGGAAGCAATTACAGCAAGTGATTTGTCTCATAAAAATTGATCTCTTAAGAGTATACAGTGGGGGGGCGGAGCAAGATGGCCAAATAGGAACAGCTCCAGTCTCCAACTCCCAGCGCGAGTGACACAGAAGACCGGTGATTTCTGCATTTTCAACTGAGGTACTGGGGTCATCTCACTAGGGAGTGCCGGACAATCGGTGCTGGTCAGCGGCTGCAGCCTGACCAGTGAGAGCTGAAGCAGGGCGAGACATCGCCTCACCTGGAAGCGCAAGGGGGAAGGAAATCCGTTTTCCTAGCCAGGGGAACTGAGACACACACACTTCCCACCCCAATACTGCACTTTAAGGAAACAGGCACACCAGGAGAATATATCCCACACCTGGCGGGGAGGGTCCCACGCCCACGGAGCCTCCCTCACTGCTAACACAGCAGTCTGCGGCGATCTATATGCAAGGCAGCAGTGAGGCTGGGGGAGGGGCGCCCGCCATTGCTGAGGCTTAAGTAGGTAAACAAAGCCGCTGGGAAGCTCGAACTAGGTGGAGCTCATAGCAGCGCAAGGAAGCCTGCCTGTCTCTGTAGACTCCACCTCTGGGGACAGCGCACAGCTGAAGTCCAATAGGGGAAGCAGCGGGGGCCGGTGCAGATGCGAACGACTCTGTCTGACAGCTTTGGGGAGAGCCGTGGATCTCCCAACGCAGAGGTTGAGATCTGAGAATGGACAGACTGCCTGCTCAGGTGGGTCCCTGACCCCTGAGTAGCCTAGCTGGGAGACATCCCCCACTAGGGGCAGTCTGACACCCCACACCTCACAGGGTGGAGTACACCCCTGAGAGGAAACTTCCAAAGGAAGAATCAGACAGGTACACTCGCTGTTCAGCAATATTCTATCTTCTGCAACCTCTGCTGCTGATACCCAGGCAAACAGGGTCTGGAGTGGACCTCAAGCCATCTCCAACAGACCAACAGACAGTCCTTCTGACTGTCAGACGGAAAACTATCAAACAGGAAGGACACCTATACCAAAACCCCATCAGTACGTCACCATCATCAAAGACCAGAGACAGATAAAACCACAAAGATAGGGAAGAAGCAGGGCAGAAAAGCTGGAAATTCAAAAATAAGAGCGCATCTCCCCCTGCAAAGGAGCGCAGCCCATCGCCAGCAACAGATCAAAGCTGGTCAGAGAATGACTTTGACGAGATGAGAGAAGAAGGCTTCAGTCCATCAAACTTCTCAGAGCTAAAGGAGGAATTATGTACCCAGCGCAAAGAAACTAAAAATCTTGAAAAAAGAGTGGAAGAATTGACAGCTAGACTAATTAATGCAGAGAAGATCATAAACGAAATGACAGAGATGAAAACCATGACACGAGAAATACGTGACAAATGCACAAGCTTCAGTAACCGACTCGATCAACTGGAAGAAAGAGTATCAGCGACTGAGGTTCAAATGAATGAAATGAAGTGAGAAGAGAAACCAAAAGAAAAAAGAAGAAAAAGAAATGAACAAAGCCTGCAAGAAGTATGGGATTATGTAAAAAGACCAAATCTACGTCTGATTGGGGTGCCTGAAAGTGAGGGGGAAAATGGAAGCAAATTGTAAAACACTCTTCAGGATATCATCCAGGAGAACTTCCCCAACCTAGTAGGGCAGGCCAACATTCAAATTCAGGAAATACAGAGAACGCCACAAAGATACTCCTCCAGAAGAGCAACTCCAAGACACATAATTACCAGATTCACCAAAGTTGAAATGAAGGAAAAATCTTAAGGGCAGCCAGAGAGAAAGGTCGGGTTACCCACAAAGGGAAGCCCATCAGACTAACAGCAGATCTCTCGGCAGAAACTCTACAAGCCAGAAGAGAGTGGGGGCCAATATTCAACGTTCTTAAAGAAAAGAATTTTCAACCCAGAATTTCATATCCAGCCAAACTAAGTTTCCTCAGTGAAGGAGAAATAAAATCCTTTTCAGATAAGCAAATGCTTAGAGATTTTGTCACCACCAGGCCTGCCTTACAAGAGACCCTGAAGGAAGCCCTAAACATGGAAAGGAACAACCAGTACCAGCCATTGCAAAAACATACCAAAATGTAAAGACCATCGAGGCTAGGAAGAAACTGCATCAACTAACGAGCAAAATAACCAGTTAATATCATAATGACAGGATCAAGTTCACACATAACAATATTAACCTTAAATGTAAATGGACTAAATGCTCCAATTAAAAGACACAGACTGGCAAACTGGATAAAGAGTCAAGACCCATCAGTCTGCTGTATTCAGGAGACCCATCTCACATGCAGAGACATACATAGGCTCAAAATAAAGGGATGGAGGAAGATCTACCGAGCAACTGGAGAACAAAAAAAAGCATGGGTTGCAATCCTAGTCTCTGATAAAACAGACTTTAAACCATCAAAGATCAAAAGAGACAAACAAGGCCATTACATAATGGTAAAGGGATCAATTCAACAGGAAGAGCTAACTCTCCGAAATGTATATGCACCCAATACAGGAGCACCCAGATTCATAAAGCAAGTCCTTAGAGACCTACAAAGAGACTTAGACTCCCATACAATAATAATGGGCGACTTCAACACTCCACTGTCAACATTAGACAGATCAACGAGACAGAAAGTTAATAAGGATATCCAGGGATTGAACTCATCTCTGCACCAAGCAGACCTAATAGACATCTATAGAACTCTCCACCCCAAATCAACAGAATATACATTCTTCTCAGCACCACATAGCACTTATTCCAAAATGGACCACATAATTGGAAGTAAAGCACTCCTCAGCAAATGTACAAGAACAGAAATTATAACAAACTGTCTCTCAGACCACAGTGCAATCAAACTAGAACTCAGGACTAAGAAACTCAATCAAAACCGCTCAACTACATGGAAGCTGAACAACCTGCTTCTGAATGACTACTGGGTACATAACGAAATGAAAGCAGAAATAAAGATGTTCCTTGAAACCAATGAGAACAAAGATACAACATACCAGAATCTCTGGGACACATTTAAAGCAGTGTGTAGAGGGAAATTTAAAGCACTAAATGCCCACAAGAGAAAGCAGGAAAGATCTAAAATTGACACTCTAACATCACAATTAAAAGAACTAGAAAGGCAAGAGCAAACACATTCAAAAGCTAGCAGAAGGCAAGAAATAACTTAAGATCAGAGCCAAACTGAAGGAGATAGAGACACATAAAACCCTCCAAAAAATCAATGAATGCAGGAGTTGGTTTTTTGAAAAGATCAACAAAATTAACAGACTGCTAGCAAGACTAATAAAGAAGAAAAGAGAGAGGAATCAAATAGACGCAATAAAAAATGATAAAGGGGATATCACCACCGACCCCACAGAAATACAAACAACCATCAGAGAATACTATAAATGCCTCTACGCAAATCAACTAGAAAATCTAGAAGAAATGGATAATTTTCTGGACACTTACACTGTCCCAAGACTAAACCAAGAAGAAGTTGAATTCCTGAATAGACCAATAGCAGGCTGTGAAATTGAGCCAACAATTAATAGCCTACCCACCAAAAAAAAGTCCAGGACCAGATGGATTCACAGCTGAATTCTACCAGAGGTACAAGGAGGAGCTGGTACCAGTCCTTCTGAAACTATTCCAATCAATAGAAAACGAGGGAATCCTCCCTAACTCTTTTTATGAGGCCAACATCATCCTGATACCAAAGCCTGGCAGAGACACAACAAAAAAAAGAGAATTTTAGACCAATATCCCTGATGAACATCGATGCAAAAATTCTCAATAAAATACTGGCAAACCGAATTCAGCAGCACATCAAAAAGCTTATCCACCATGATCAAGTGGGCTTCATCCCTGGGATGCAAGGCTGGTTCAACATTCGCAAATCAATAAATGTAATCCAGCATATAAACAGAACCAAAGACAAGAACCACATGATTATCTCAATAGATGCAGAAAAGGCCTTTGACAAAATGCAACAGCCCTTTATGCTAAAAACACTCAATAAATTCGGTATTGATGGAACGTACCTCAAAATAATAAGAGCTATTTATGACAAACCCACAGCCAATATCATACTAAACGGGCAAAAACTAGAAAAATTCCCTTTGAAAACTGGCACAAGACAGGGATGCCCTCTCTCACCACTCCTATTCAACATAGTCTTGGAAGTTCTGGCTAGGGCAATCAGGCAAGAGAAAGAAATCAAGGGTATTCAGTTAGGAAAAGAAGAAGTCAATTTTTCCCTGTTTGCAGATGACATGATTGTATATTTAGAAAACCCCATCGTCTCAGCCCAAAATCTCCTTAAGCTGATAAGCAACTTCAGCAAAGTTTCAGGATACAATATTAATGTGCAAAAATCACAAGCATTCTTATACACCAGTAACAGACAAGCAGAGAACCAAATCAGGAATGAACTTCCATTCACAATTGCTTCAAAGAGAATAAAATACCTAGGAATCCAGCTTACAAGGGATGTAAAGGACCTCTTCAAGGAGAACTACAACCACTGCTCAGTGAAATCAAAGAGGACACAAACAAATGGAAGAACATACCATGCTCATGGATAGGAAGAATCAATATCGTGAAAATGGCCATACGGCCCAAGGTTATTTATAGATTCATTGCCATCCACATCAAGCTACCAATGACTTTCTTCACAGAATTGGAAAAAACTCCTTTAAAGTTCATATGGAACCAAAAGAGCCCACATTGCCAAGACAATCCTAAGTCAAAAGGACAAAGTTGGAAGCGTCACGCTACCTGACTTCAAACTATACTACAAGGCTACAGTAACCAAAACAGCATGGTACTGGTAGCACAACAGACATATAGACCAATGGAAGAGAACAGAGTCCTCAGAAATAATACCACACATCTACAGCCATCTGATCTTTGACAAACCTGAGAGAAACAAGAAATGGGGAAAGGATTCCCTATTTAATAAATGGTGCTGGGAAAATTGGCTAGTCATAAGTAGAAAGCTGAAACTGGATCCTTTCCTTACTCCTTATACGAAGATTAATTCAAGATGGATTAGAGACTTAAATGTTACACCTAATACCATAAAAACCCTAGAAGAAAATCTAGGTAGTACCATTCAGGACATAGGCATGGGCAAGGACTTTATGTCTAAAACACCAAAAGCAATGGCAGCAAAAGCCAAAATTGACAAATGGGATCTAATTAAACTAAAGAGCTTTTGCACAGCAAAAGAAACTACCATCAGAGTGAACAGGCAACCTACAGAAAGGGAGAAAATTTTTGCAACCTACTCATCTGACAAAGGGCTAATATCCAGAATCTACAAAGAACTCAAACCAATATACAAGAAAAAAACAAACACCCCATCAAAAAGTGGGGAAAGGATATGAACAGACATTTCTCAAAAGAAGACATCCATACAGCCAACAGACACATGAAAAAATGCTCATCATCACTCGCCATCAGAGAAATGCAAATCAAAACCACAATGAGATACCATCTCACACCAGTTAGAATGGCAATCAGTAAGAAGTCAGGAAACAACAGGTGTTGGAGAGGATGTGGAGAAATAGGAACACTTTTACACTGTTGGTGGGATTGTAAACTAGTTCAACCATTATGGAAAAGAGTATGGCAATTCCTCAAGGATCTAGAACTACATGTACCATATGACCCAGCCATCCCACTACTGGGTATATACCCAAAGGATTATAAATTACTCTACTACAAAGACACATGCACACGTATGTTTATTGCGGCACTATTCACAATAGCAAAGACTTGGAATCAACCCAAATGTCCATCTGTGACAGACTGGATTAAAAAATGTGGCATATATACACCATGGAATACTATGCAGCCATCAAAAAGGATGAGTTTGCGTCCTTTGTAGGGACATGGATGCAGCTGGAAACCATCATTCTTAGCAAACTATCACAAGAAGAGCAAACCAAACACCGCATGTTCTCACTCATAGGTGGGAACTGAACAATGAGATCACCTGGACTCGGGAAGGGGAACATCACACACTAGGGCCTATCATGGGGAGGGGGGAGGAGGGAGGGATTGCATTGGGGAGTTATACATGATATAAATGATGAATTGATGGGTGCTGACGAGTTGATGGGTGCAGCACACCAACATGGCATAAGTATACGTATGTAACAAACCTGCACGTTATGCACATTTACCCTAGAACTTAAAGTATAATAAAAAATAAAAATTAAAAAAAAATTAAAAAAAAAGAGTATACAGTAAAGACGAGTGATGTTTTCAGAAGAAAATGGTTTTCAAAGTACAGCCTAGACAAATAATAATTAAGAGTTATTATGCTGAAGATGGGGAAGTTAAAAAGAAGCGTATGTGAGAAGGAAAGTGTTCTGGCAAGAAATTAAATTATGTATTTAAAGATGGTTGGAGCTTGGTAGACAAGAAGGAGCTTCCAATCAAGAGGCTGATACAGATAGTAAGCAGAAAGACAATAATGAAGGTCCACCCAAGCCATTGAAGAGTTTGTGTTTTGCCTTGGAGCGATGGTGTGCTACTGATATAATGAGAAATCAAATAATGCTACTCAGTGTGTGTTGATAAAATTGTTCTAGCTGCCATGTGCAAATTTATCTTCAACTCATTTTGTTTCCAGAAATATTGGGTGTGCAAAGTATATAGTAATTATTTTTAAATGAATAAAATAATATAAAAATCTATGCAGCCATAAAAAAGGATGAGTTTGTGTCCTTTGTAGGGACATGGATGCAGCTGGAAACCATCATTCTTAGCAAACAATCACAAGAACAGAAAACCAAACACCGCATGTTCTCAGTCATAGGTGGGAACTGAACAATGAGATCACTTGGACTCGGGAAGGGGAACATCACACACCGGGGCCTATCATGGGGTGGGGGGGGAGAGATTGCACTGGAAATTATACCTGATGTAAATGACGAGTTGATGGGTGCTGACGAGTTGATGGGTGCAGCACACCAACATGGCACAAGTATACATATGTAACAAACCTGCACATTATGCACATGTACCCTAGAACTTAAAGTATAATAATAATATATATATGGATATAGATATATAGATATATATTCATTAAGCATCTCCAGTGTGTTGTGCCTGGCACTAGGAATATGTCAGAGAACAAGGCAGTCATGATCCATGTCCTTCTGAGCTTAGAATATTCTAGAGGCTATCCAGCCAGCTGTTGACAGTTTTCAGATCTGAACTCCAGAAACAAGACTTGGCTGTTGTTAAAAGTTAGAAAGTCAGTTTTATAAATATCATAATAGAAAAGTCAACATCGCTATCAATTAAATTATGACCCACAGATTTTACTTTTTAATTAAATTTAAAAGCACAAAGCAATGCATCTCATGTATATACATTTACATTGACTCAATTTTTGACATATTAAATATAAATACACATTTAATTTTAACACAAACCAAATAATTATACATCTATGTTGGGCATTTGCAATACCATCTCTCTAGACACATTCAAAATGACAATGTCAAATAGTTCCTGAATAAAAGTTCATGAGACAGATGATGTTGTGCCTGGATGTAAACATCAGGAGCTCTAAAATATCATTAAAGCACATAGATGACTTTTAGCAAGCTAATATTTGATATGATTCAGATGAACAATTCAGTCCTTCTATAGCAAATAACTTACCATACACCATTTATAACAGGAATCCACCTATATAACAATGAAAAATAAATAACTTCAGGAGTACATAACTTGTGAGCAGGCCAAATTCTAAGTGCTAAAACAGTGAGTAGTTTGGATATAAATAATACTTTATAATTAGTTGCCTGAAATTTTAAGATGCTATAAAATTATTCAAAATCTAGTAAAGCCCTACAGATATGACAAAAACACAAAGTGATATGGAAAAAATGATTAGCTTTCTTACGTTATTTCAGTTGAGTTATAAACTAGTTTTGTGCTTTAAAGAGAAATCCCTTATAAACAGAAAAAAATATAACATACCATATCATCCTATTGTTTGCTGGGTGAATATATCAGGACAAGATGCATATCACATAAGCTACTTTGCATGTGCCCATTTATAAAAGGTGTCTAGGATACTGTCTGATTTGTAAATGAGCATTGGTATATTGGGAAGCATAATAAATAAAATGGACTGGGAACAGAAAAGTAAATATATTAAAATTTATTTTTATTACACATGATGCCTAACAGCTTTAAGAGGATTATTTCTTGCATTGCATTCAACATCACAAGAGAGTTATTTGCACTGTGCGAAAGTGAAGATTTCTACAATGACTTGACTTTAATGTTCAACATATGGTCCCAGAGGTAGTTATACTACATTATTACCTGAACTGATTTAACAAGGACGAAATGAAATTTCCTGGGATCTGCTTGTCTTTTGTTTGTTTGAAATTTTCATTTCCTTTTTTGATGTTATCATTACTAGATGTTCAATGCCCTAATTCTTTCCCTGATGTTCAACAAAACTATCACTTCATTGAATTCTGTAACACTATTGAAATGTTAGTATGGTGAGGACAGTAAATGTGTTTTAATTGTTTGTTTCTTATGGTATCACATAGTACTCAGGTGCATATTTATTGCTGTCTTTATCTGTCAGTATAAACTAAGTTATGATAGGATTAAGTGACCACATAAAACTTCCTGGCTTATTATGATAAAGATTCAATTCTCGTTCTTGCAACATGTTCCTAAGCAGCTGATTTCCTAGTCCATGTCATCATTTCTTTGAGAACTTGGGTGAAGAAGAAGCCTCTAAATAAAAAATTTCCAATCTTGTGACAGAGTAGACAGTGACATAGCAAACTATAAGTTTACTCTTAAATATTCAACACAGAAGCTTTCACCCACATTTGATTGGTCACAGCAAATTATATGGACATTTCTTAGTACAACACAAGAGAAATATATATTTTCCTCACAAAGAGTGGTCTTATAGAAAGTAAATGGTAGTTTTGATAATCAGTAATATAGTCTGCAACAATGATCTCCTATATTTACTAGAGATCTATTGAAAAATACTCATTTAGGACTATGGCTCATGAATATTATTAATCAAGTTTAAAAAGTATGGCTCTGCAAACTGAACAATCAGTTTTAAAACGTAGTAAGCCACAACCTGTATGTTACTCATTTGTTTTCTATGTCACTGCAAACTCTCATGACCTCAAGTAGGCTTGTATCTGGACTCAGCATGCCTTGTCTTTGTTTTGATCCTGTCTAACCTGGAATTTGATATCTAACTCTCAGATTTTGAATTCTTTGTGAATGTGAGGTTTATGAAAGTCTTCTTGAGACATGTTCTTATAAACTCTGGCTTCATGACTACTCTTTCTATCAGTAAACTGGAATCCGTAAATTTAAATACAATTTTTGTCACTTTTTAATTGTGTGACCTTGAGCAGGTCACCTAATCAGTCTCTGTCACAGTTTCCTTATCCGTAAAATGAGGTTAGTAATACTAACTAGTTCATGGTATTATTTTGATAACAAATAAGATTAATATCTATAATACGGCAAAAAGGCAAGGTATATAATAAGGTTATGCTATTCTTTTTTTTTTTTTTTTTTTCTGAGACGAAGTCTTGCTGTGTCTCCCAGGCCGGAGTGCAGTGGTGTGATCTTGGCTTACTGCAAACTCAGCCTCCCAGGTTCAAGCTATTCTTCTGCCTCAGTCTCCTGAGTAGCTGGGACTACAGGCACGCACCACCACACCTGGCTGATTTTTGTATTTTCCGTGGAGATGGGTTTCACCATGTTGGCCAGGCTAGTCTCGAACGCTTGACCTCTTGATCCACCCTCCTTGGCCTCCTAAGTGCTGAGATTACAGGCATGAGCCACTGTGCCCAGCCAGGTTATGCTATTCTTAATTGCCATATATTTTAAATTTGAAACATAAATTAGGATATATTTCATGTGATTATATCAAACCATATATTAATATGCAATTGGAGCATTAAGTAGGTTTTTCTTTTCTATAATGAAGATTACTTAGAAAACTCATATAACATATTTTCATAGCAATGTGGTCATCTATTAATGGCCCTTTTCATAGATCCTAATCACAAATATTCATCACAGTTGTCAGCATTTGACAAGAACTTTGAAAATCAGTTACCCTTACAGATGTTATATCATCAACTGCCTTAAATAATTTCATGTAACTTGATGTCGTATTTTTCCTGCCTCATCATCTCTCAGTCTTATCCACTTAACAGTTAACACCCTCTCATGCTGTGGGACATGGGCGTATAACCAAAACCTTATCTTACAGTGTTGTCTTTAATTGCATACTTATAAACTTGAAATCCAACTTTATAAACATGACTTCAACCATCTAAATGTTTATCATTATAAATTCAACACTTCTTATCAGAGTTCTAATAAAAGTTGTTAACTCATTGATGTCTATATATTACTTCCATATGTTCCATATTGAAGAGAGCCAACAAACTTAGGATTCATCAGTTCCTTAATAAAACTAAAATCATGTCGCAAAATACTAAAGAGCCACTTATAAATGTATCTTTCAGCAAATTATTTTTGTCAAAACCTTATTTTATAATATTACTACTTGATAATAGATGTAGTTTTGGTTAATTGTTTGCTAGATTTACTTTTCACTATGATTTTTTAATTTTTTAAAACTTTTTTATTTTTAACTTTATGGATATACAATCGTTGAACATATTTCTAGGGTACATGTGAAATTTTAATACAACCAGACAATATGGAATGATTAAAATAGCTTAATTGAGTTATCCATCACCTGATGTATTTTTCATTTCTTTTTGTTAGGAACATTCCAATTCCACTTTTGTAGTTATTTTCAAGTACACATTAAATTTTAACTATAGTAACTCTATTGTGCTACAAAATACTAGATCTTATTCCTTTTAACCGCATTTTTGTACCCATTAACCAACCTCTCCTTATTCCGCCCTTCTCTCTACCCTTCCCAGCCTCTGGTAACCACCACTCTACTCTCTACCTCCGTGAGATCAACTTTTTAAGCTCCCACATATGAGTGAGAACATTCAATATTTGTCTTTCTGTACCTGGCTTGTTTTACTTAACATTATATCCTTGAGTTCCATCCCTGTTGTTGCAAATGGCAGTATTTTATTCCTTTTTATGGCTGAATAACATTTCACTATGTATGTGTACCACATTTTCTTTACCCTTTTATCCACTGATGGGCACTTTGGTTGATTCCAAATCTTCACTATTGTGAACAGTGCTGCCATAAACATAGGAGTTCAAACATCTCTTCAATATACTGATTTCCTTTCCTATGGTTAAATGCCCAGTAGTAGCATTGCTGGATCATATGGTAGTTCTATTTTTAGTTTTTTAAGGAATGTCCATACTGTTCTCCATACTGGCTGTACCAATTTACATTCCCACCAGTAGTGTAGCAGGGTTTCCTTTCCTCCATATCCTTGCAAGTGTCCATAATTGCCTGACTTTATTATAAAAGCCGTCCTTACTGAGCAATATGATATTTCATTATGGTTTTGATTTGTTTTCTCTGATGACTGGTGATTTGAATATTTACTAATATGCATGCTGGCCATTTGTATGTCTTCCGTTGAGAAATAACATACAAAAATCAAATAAAAATTGAATTAAAGACACGAAATAAGATATGAAATTATAAAACTAGAATTATAAAACTAGAATTCTAATTATAAAAATTAGAAAAAAAATGTCAGAGTCATGCTACAGGACATTGATCTGGGAGAAGATGTATTGAGTAAGACCTCAGAAGCACAGGCAAACAAAGCAAAAATGGACAAATAGGATCACATCAAGCTAGAAACATTTCTGTAGAGCAAAGGAAACAATTGACAAAATGAAGGGATGACCCACAGAATAAGAGAAAATATTTGCAAACCACTCATTTGACAAAGGATTAATAACCAGAATATAGAACAAAGGGACCAAGCAAGATAGCAGAATAGAAAGCCCCACCAATCGTCCCAACACAGGAACACTCAATTCAATGACTACACACACACACACACACACACACACACACAAACCTTAAGAATTAAAAATCAGGTGAGCCCTCACAGTACCTGATTTTAACTGCATATTACTGAAAGAGGCACTGAATAGGGTAGGAAAGGTAGCCTTGACATGCTAATGGCATCACTCCCCAACTTTCCCACAGTAGCTACATGGCACAGCGAAATGTGTACACTTGTGAGAGGGAGAGCTCAGCAATTGTGAGACTTTGCATGGAACTCAGTGCTGCCCTGTCACAGCAGAAAGCAAAACTGGGCTGAACTCAACGGATTCCCACCCACTGAGGGAGCATTCAGACCAGCCCTAGCCAGAAGGGAATCATGCATCCCACTGGTCAGAATTTTCATTCTGGCAAGGCTCACCATCATGGGCTGAAGTGCTCTGCAGCCCCAAATAAACTTGAAAGGCAATGTGGACCACAAGGATTGCAAATTCTAGTGCTGAGCTAGGCTTGGAGCCAGTAGACTTGGGGAGTATGCAATTCACTGAGACATAAGCTGGGACAGCTAAAGGAGTGCTTGCACCAACCAATCCCAAAGCCCAGGCAACACACTTCATGGCACCAAAAGAGACCTCTTACTTCCACTTGAGGAGAGGATAGGGAAGAGTAAAGAGGACTTTTGTCTTGCATATTGGATACCACCAGCTCAGCCATGGTAGGATAGTATACCACTGACAGTTGTGAGGCCCCTGTTCTAGGTACTAGCTCCTGAACATTTCTAGACATACCCTGGGCCAGAAGGCCAGAAAGTATTGTCTTTAACAGAGGGTGACAGAGACCTGGCAGGATCCATCAGCTGTTTACTAATGAGCCCTTTGGCACTGAATAGTCACTGGCAATCCAGGTAGTATGCCATGGGCCTGGGATGAGACTCTGAGGCATACTAGCTTAGTTAAGACCTAGCGTATTCCCAGCTGTTATGTATATAATGAGAGACTCCTTCTATTTGAGAAAAGTAAAGGGTACTTTGTTTTTCACCCTATGTACCAGATCAGCCACAGTGGGGCAGAACACCAAGCAGAACCTTTGGGTTCACTATTCCAGACTTTGGCCCTTGTAAAGCATTGCTGGACATTCTCTGGCACTGAGGTGAGCCTGCTGTCCTGAAGGATGAGTCCCAGGTCTGGTAGCATTCACTACCAGACTACTGCTGATATTCACTTAATGCTCAAGAGCACACACAGTACCTGGTTTTAACTTCGTACTACTAAAAGAGGCACTGAATAGTGTAGGACAGATAGCCTTGAAGTGCTAATGCTACCACTCCCCCACTCTCTCACAGTAGCTACATGGCAGTAGTCTGGCAGTACTCCCTGTGGGCCTATGGTGGTGGTGGCTGCCTGTGGAAAGGGGAAGGAAGGGTGGAAAGACTTTCCAATTGTTTGAGGGCCAACTCATTCACAGTAAAGTAGAACATCAGGTAGAGTTTTAAGTTTTTTCACTTTGGCCCCTAGCTCCTGGACAGCATCTCTGGACCCTCTTGGGTCCTGGAGGAACTTGCCATCCAAAGGAAAGGACACAAGCTTGACTGTCTTCACCACCTGCTGATTGTAGAACCTTAGGTACTTAAGTGAACATAGGTGGTAGCCAGGTAGTGGTTATAACGAGCTTTGGGTGAGACTCATTACTGTACTGACTTAGGTATGACCCAGCACATTCCCAGTTGTGATGGCCACAGAGTTGCTTATGTCACACCTTCCCCAGCCCCAGGCAGCTCAGCACAGAGAGAGACAGAGAGAGAGAGAGAGAGAGAGAGAGACTCTGTATATCTGGGGAAAATAAGGGGAAAGAACAGAGTCCCTGTTCTATTCAGAGTCCCTGGGACTCCAGAGAATTCATCTAGCTCTTATGCAAGACTACCAAGGCAGTACCTCCACAAGTTTGCAAGAGTCACAGCATTACTGGGCTTGAGGTGTCCCCTAACGCCAATAAGGCTTATATTACAATACCCAAGTTCTTCAGAGTATGTGGAAAGCATTGCCAAGAAGGATGGAAACAAACAGGCCCAGGTTGTGAAGACTGCAAATAGAAAAAAAGTTGAAAAACGGGGGACAAATTTAAAGTGTACATTTTTATTATTTTTCTTTTTGCTTATTTATTTACACAGAGTGCTAAGTTGCTATTAGCTTAAAATAGTAGATTATGAGAAGTTTGAAAGCCTGAAGGTAACCTCAAATCAAAAACATACAATGGATGCACAAAAAAAGAAAAAGCAAGGAATTAAATCATACCACCAGAGAAAATATTCATTAAAATAAAGACAAGAAGGAAAGAAAGAAGGAATACATGACCACAAAAGAACCAGAAAAAAAATAACAAAATGGCAGGAGTAAGTCCTTACTTATCAATAACAACATTGAATGTGAATGGACTAAAATCTCTAATAAAAAGACAGAGTGGCCAAATTGATAATAAAACAAGACCTAAAGATCTGTTTCCTGAAAGAAACACATTTCACCTATAAAGCTACACATAGACTGAAAAGAAAGGGATGGAAAAAGATATGCCATACCAATGGAAACAAACTATTAGAAACAGGAAAGGAAATTTAAAGTTTTCTTGAAACAAATGATAATGGAAACATGACATACCAAAACCTATGGGATACAGAGAAAGCATTACCAAGAGGGAAGTTTATTGCTATAAGCACCTACATTAAAAAAGAAGAAAAACTTCAAATAAACAGCCTGTTGATGAATCTTAAATAACTAGAAAAGTAAGAGCAAACCAAATCCAAATTTAGTAGAAGAAAATAAATAATAAAGACCAGAGCAAAGATAAATGAAATTGCAACAAAGAAAACAACACAATAGAGCGTGAAACAAAAAAGCAGGAGTAGCTATACTTATATCAGAAAAAAATAGATTGCAAGACCAAAACTCTCATAAGAGACAAAGAAGGTCATCATATAATGATTAAGGGGTGAATACAACAAGAAGGTGTAACAATTTAAAATATATATTCACCCGATACAAAAGCACTAGATATAAAAAGCAAATATTATGAGAGATCAAGAAAGAGGCAGAACCCAATAAAATAATTGCTGTAGAATTCAGCACTCCACCTTCAATTTGGACAAGACTCCCAGACAGAAAATCAACAAAGCAACATTATACATAAATTGCACTACAGACTAAAAGGACCTAGTATACATTAACAGAACATTTCACACAATGGCTGCACAATACACTCTTCTCCTCAGCACATGGATCATTCTCAAGGAAATAACATGTTAATCAACAAAAGCTATCTTAAAACATTATAAAACTGAAATAATATCAAGCATCTTCTCTGACCTAAATGGAACAAAACTAGAAAGAATAACAAGAGGAATTTTAGAAACTATGCAAACACATGGAAATGAAACAATATGCCTCTGAATGACCAGTGAGTCAATAAAGAAACAGGAAAGGAAATTTAAAGTTTTCTTGAAACAAATGATAATGGAAACATGACATACCAAAACCTATGGGATACAGAGAAAGCATTACCAAGAGGGAAGTTTATTGCTATAAGCACCTACATTAAAAAAGAAGAAAAACTTCAAATAAACAGCCTGTTGATGAATCTTAAATAACTAGAAAAGTAAGAGCAAACCAAATCCAAATTTAGTAGAAGAAAATAAATAATAAAGACCAGAGCAAAGATAAATGAAATTGCAACAAAGAAAACAACACAATAGAGCGTGAAACAAAAAGTTAGTTTTTTTCAAAAGATAAGCAAAATTGACAAACCATTAACCAGAATAAGAAAAAAAAAAAAAAAAAGAGGTAAGACTCAAATAAATAAAATCAGAAATGAAAAGAAGACATTACAATTGATACTGCAGAAATTAAAAGGATCATTAATGGCTACTATAACCAACAATATGCCAAGAAATAGGAAAATCTAGAAGAAATGGATAAATTTCTAGACACATGAAACCTAGTAAGATTGAACCATAAAGGAATTAAAAACCTGAACAGAGCAATTACAAGTAGCATGAGCAAAGCCATAATATGAAGACTCTCAAAAAAGCCAAGCCGGAGTCCCAGTGGCTTCACTGCTGAATTCTACCAAACATTTAAGAAAAACTCATACCAGTCATATTCAAGCTACTCCAAAAAATAGAGAATGAAATACTTCCAAACTCATTATATGAGGCCAATATTACCCTGTTACCAGAACCAGACACATACATATTAAAAAAAAAAAAAAAAATGGAATAATATCACTGATTAATACTGATGCAAATATCCTAAAAAAATAGCAAACTGAATTCAACAACGCATTAAAAAGAATATTTGTTTTAACCGAGTAGGATTAATTGCAGGTATACAAGGATAGCTTAACATACATAAACCAATCAATGTGATTGTTATACAAGCAGAATGAAGAACAAAAACCATATGATGACTTCCACTGACGCTGAAAAAGCATTTGGTAAATTTTAGCATCCTTTTATAATAAAAGCCCTCAAAAAATGGGTGTACAAGGAACATGCCTCAATATAATAGAAGCCATATATGACAGACCCACAATTATAGGGAAAAACTGAAAACCTTTTCTCTAAGATTTGGAACAGGACACGTATGCCCACTTTTATGACTTACTCAACATAGTGCATGGTGTCCTATCAAAGTAATTAGACAAGAGAAGGGAAAAAAGGGCATTTGAATTGGGAAGGAAGAAATCAACTTATCCTTGGATGCAGATAATACAATCTTACATTTGAAAAAACCTAAAAACTCTAATACAAAACACTTAAAACTGATAAACAATTCAGTAAGGTTGCAGGATACAAAGTCAATATACAAAAATCGGTAGCATTTCCATATGTCAACAGTGAACAATCTGAAAAATAAAGCAAGAAAGTAATTGCATTTACAACAGCTACATATAAAATCAAATACCCAGGGATTAACTTAACCAAATAAATGAAATATCTTTACAATGAATACTATAAAACATTGGTGGAAGAAAGAGAAGAGGACGCAAAAAATGAAAAGACATCCCATGTTCACAAATTGGAAAAATTAATATTGTTAAAATGTCCATACTATACAGAGCAATCTACAGATTCATTCCAATCCCTATCATTCTTCACAGAAAAAAAAAAAAAAAAAAAAAAAAAAAAAAACTAAAATTTATATGGAACCACAAAAGATCCATAATAGCCAAAGTTATCTTAAGCAAAAAGAACAAAACTGGAGTAATCACATTACTTGACTTCAGATGATAATAGAGAGCTATAGTATCGCAAATGGCATGGTACTAGCATAAACATAGACACACAGAACAGTGGAACAGACCAGAGAAAGCAGAAATAAATTCATACATCTACAGTAAACTAATTTTCCACAAAGATACCAAGAATATACATTGAAAGGACAGTCTCTTCAGTAAATTTTCATGGGAAAACTGGGTATTCATATGCAGAGAAATGAAACTAGACACCTGTCTCTAGCCATATACAAAAATCAAATCAAAACAAAGATTTAAATCTAATATCTCAAACTATGAAAGTAATACAAGAAAACATTTGGGAAACTCTCAAGGACATTGGACTGGGCAAAGATTTGTTGAACAATATCCCACAAGCACAGGTAACCAAAACAAAAATGAATGAACGCGATCTCATCAAGATAAAAGCTTCTACACAGCTAAGGAGATAATCAACAAAGTAAAAACACAGCCCACAGAATAACAAGAGATTAACTATCAGAATATATAAGGAATTCAAATAACTTACAGGAAAAATCTGGTAACCTAATTTAAAAACTTGGCAAAAGATATGGCTAGGTATTTCTCATAAAAAAGATGTACAAATGGCAAACAGGTGTATGAAAAGGTACTCAATATAACTGATCATCAGATAAATCAAATCAAAACTACAATGAGATATTATGTCACCCAAGTTAAAATGGCTTTTATTTAAAAGACTCAATGACAAATGCTGGTGAGGATGTGGAGAAAAGGAAACCCTCCTACACAGTTGATGGGAATGTAAGTTAGTACAGCTGCTATGGAGAACAGTTTGGAGAGTTCTCAGAAAACTAAAATCGAAACTACCAAATGATCCAGCCATTCCACTTCTAGGTATATACCCCTCCCAAAAGGAAATTATTATATCAAAGAGATCTCTCTACTCCCATGTTTATTGGAGCACTGCACTCAATAGCCAAGATTTGGAAGCAATGTAAGCATCCCTCAAAAGATAAATGAATAAAGAAAACGTGGTATGTGTACACAATGGAGTACTATTCAGCCATGAAAAGAATGAGGTCCTGTCATTTGCAACAACATGGATGGAACTGGAGGTCATTATAACTGAAAAGAGGCAGGTGCAGAAAGGCAAACTACATGTTCTCACATATTTGTGTGAGCTAAAAATTAAAGCAATTGAACTTAGGAGAATAGAATAAAAGGATGGTTACCAGATGCTGGAAGGTGTTGTGGAGGAGTGGTGAGGAAACACAGATGCTTAATATGCGCCCAAACTAGAAAGAATGAATAAGACCTAGTATTTGCTAGGACAACAGGGTAACTCTAGTAAATAATAATAATAATAATAATAATAATAATAATAATTGTACATTTTAAAATAGCTACAAGAGTATAATTGGATTGCTTGAAACACAAAGGATAACTTATTGAGGTGAGAGACAACCCATTTACCCTGATGCGATCATTATGCATCACATTCTTGTATCAGAATATCTCATGCAACCCATAAATATGTACACATGCTATGTACCCACACAGGCACTTTGCAAAAGGCATTAGTTCTAATAGTTTATATAGAGATTTTCTATAATATTACATCACACATAATTATGTCATATGTACCCAGTCACAGTTTTATTGATTCCTCTAAATTCTTACACCTTTTATTATTTTTTGTTATTGTTTATCAGATCGAACTTTTAGGGTGTCAAACAGAAGTGTTGATAGCATACACTTTTATCTGCTCAAGTTCTGAAAGAAATAGCCTGCACCATTATGTAATGACATTACTTGTTATTGCTTTAAAATATCCCTTTTTCTATTTTGATAAAGGTTTTATTTATTTTTGAAACGTAAGTGGATTTTTCTCCTCCAATGTTCTGATCAGATAAATGGTCTTTTTATTCTGTTAATCTGAAAAATCAATTTAATGAATTTTCTCATACTTAGACAACATTTTATTCCTGAGTCGTCTTAAACATGCCATACTATCTCCTTAGTATGCTGTTGGATCCCTTTAGTAATAATCAGTAGAGGTGATTCTCAAATATGTATGTGAGACTGATTTGAAATGTCTTTTGTTTGGTATGTTTTTATATCTGAAATATCATAAAATGAGTTGGAGAGTATTACCCTTTATTATTTGAAAGAATGTAATCATTGTTTAAAATTTAAATTTTAATTATATTCATCTTAAGTAAATATGTGATGGAATATAGCCATGATGCCACGTGGGTTTGGAGCTATTTTTATGGAAAATATGCTTGCCTCATAAAATGAGTTGAGGGGTATTACCCTTTATTCTTTGAAAGAATGTAATCATTGTTTATAATTTAAATTTTAATTATATTCATCTTAAGTAAACATGTGATGGAATATAGCCATAATGCCAATGGGGTTTGGAGTTATTTTTGTGGAAAAACTTGTAAGTATTGCTTAAATTTCTTTAACAGTTTATTAGATTAAATGGTGGTATCTAAAATATATGTATGTTCATGTCCTAGAACCTGTGAGCATGACCTTATTTAGAAAAATGTTCTTTGAGATTTAATTTAAAGATCTTGAGATGAGACAGATTATCCTGATTTAATTGGTGGGTAGGTCACTGGATGCATGCTAAATCCAGTGATGTGCCTTTAAAAGAGACACAGAGATATACACACAGGAGGAAGGCCACACAAAGACAGAGACAACGATTGGAGTTAAGTAGCTACAAGCAAAAGACATGGAGTAACTAGAAGCTTGAGGAAGTTAAAAAAAATTCTACCCTACAGCTTTTGAGAGAAGCATATTCCTGACAACACTTTAACACTTCTGTAGTATATATACCATAAAATACTACTCAGTAATAAAAAGGAATGAAATCATGACTTTTGCAACGACATGAAGGGAACTGTAGGCTATTATACTAAGTAAAATAACTTATAAACAAAGTCAAAAACCGCAAGTTCTCACTTGTAAGTGGGAGCTAAACGGTGGGTCCACAAGCACATACAGAGTGGAATGATAGACATTAGAGACACCAAAAGTGAGAGGGCGGGACTGGGGTGAGGTATTAAATACTACCTATTGACTACAATGTACACTATTCAGGTGATGCACTAAAAGCCCAGACTTCCTTACTACACAATATATCCATGTAACACAACTGCACTTGTACCCCTAAATCTGTAAACATTAAAATAAAACATCTGAACTCCAGAACAGTGAGATACTAAATTTCTGTTTTTTTTTTTTTTTTTTTTTTTTTTTTAAGCCACTGCACTTGTGGTAATTCATTATAGCAGCTCTAGGAAACTGTACAAATAGATGTAGAAAGATTCAAAATTTTCTTTTCTTCTTATATTAAATTTAGTGAATTTTATTTTCTATGAATTGGTGTGTTTTATCTCAACTTTCATTTGCATAAAGTCATTTATGACATCTTTGTCTTACTCCTAGTATTTGTAATTTGTGCGTTTCCATTTGCTTTACTTCATTAGTCTTCAAATAGCTTTGCCATTTTATTACTTTTTATGAAGATCAATTATCTGTCTGTGATAATCCTCTATGTTCACTTGCTAGTTCTTTAATGTCTGTCTTTATTATTTTATTTTTTTCAATTAGCTGTTTTTAATATTGTTTTTCTAACTTTCTGATATGAATACTTGGTTTATTGATTTTAAGGCTCTTTTATTTTCTAATGTATCAATTCAAGTCTATAATTTTCCTAAAGTCCTAAGTCACCCATGCCTTTCAATTTTTATTATGTCATATTTTATTGTCATTGAATGAAAATTTAATGAGTTATTTTACAGCTAGATTAGGACACCTGTAAGTCAGATATTGACTCCTAAATAAGAGGTAGTTGAAATAGAAAAGCTAATCTTAAAGTATTTGCTTAAAGTTCAAAACTCCCCCAACAATATCCACCACCTGCTAGTTTATGCTGTTTAGAGATGTGCAGATTGATGGTTTACGCCTGGCTTAGCCATGTAAGCTTACTTGGCTTCCTAATCAGCTTAAATGGTTAACCATTTAAGGATAAAAGACCTCACCAGAAATTTTGCCTGAAATCTCATGTAACAAGATTTCTCACACTTATATTGCTGATTAACAACCTGGCAACAAAGGACAAAAAGAGCAACTAAGAAACTAGTGTAGGGAAGCTGTGCTTGGAAGTTCTCAGGCTCGTGATGCCTACTTGTGCTTGCTTTCTCCTTCTGGATTATCTTTTTCTGGTTGATGTCCTTACAGGACTATTCTCTGTAGAGCCTTATAAATCTTTTCAATTACCCAATTGTGCAAGTAACAATGTTATCACTGTATTGAAATGATCTCTTACTGTATCATACATATAATGTGCAGTTATACCCTGCATTTTCTTAGATAGAGGGACAAACTCCCAACTTACGAATAATGACGGTGGTATGAATCTCATACCCCCAAAGAGGACTCACAACTGCACCTGAAATATTAAATGGAATGTTCTTCTGAGGTGCTGAAATGTTGATAACACAAGGACTTTCTTTCTCTAATCTACATCTTTGAATAAGTGACGGTTGATTTTGTGACAATAGAGCCCTCAATCGCTTAGTTGTTTACCCACATTTACTTTCTAATTTTGTCCTATATACTTTACCTTCATTGAAACCTTATGTGAGCTTAATCAGTGGAAGCTTCTGAGTTGTTTTAATTATCCAACTTGTGTAATGACTGTACATACGCCCTTCAAAAGAATAGATATTCTTCAGATCATGGATGTAATCTTATTAATAGATCACTTAGGTAAATTGCTTCATACACATTAATTAAATTTCTCTATCTTTACTGATATTTTCTGCAGCTTCTCTCAGTTCCAGAGACTTCCATGTTAAAATATCATACTATTTTCAGTCCTGGAAGGTTTTTTTAATGTATTTTGAACTTTATAAGGTTTATGCAACAATAAATTATGTTATAACATGAGTGAATTTAAATTTTTTAAAAATCATTGATTTAAAAAAAAACAAGAAAATAAAAAAATTGTGGTTCTATTGCCTCATGTTGTATGTTGAATTTAAGAATTTTGATATCAGTGTCTTCCTTTTGCCCTTGTAAATTGTCTTACATTTTGTTTAGAGGTCTAGATTACTTTTGTTTGTTTTTAAAATCTAATAGATTTACTGTGTTGAATTTCAAGTTAATCTACCTGCATTAATCCTCTCAGGAACACAAGGAGTAGACCTTTTCAGTATGTGGTATTTTCTTTTAATTAGGGGACTATTTTAAAAATTGCAGCATAAAAATTACTTTTAGCACATTTTATTTTTCTTGTTCAGGGATTCCAATTACAGTAATACTATAATTGATTTTCCTGTTTTTTATCCACCATTTTTTCTCTGACCTGTTTTATCTAATTATTGTTTTCTTGGTTCTTTGTCTGCCATTTTAAAATTTGCCTTATTAAAATTTCATTTGTTTATATTCTTCTTGTATATAATCTAAAATTTAATATTCATTTACAGTATTATTTTTTTCTGTTGGTAGAAGAGCTGAGGCAGGACTGGCTTGTCTGTCATAATATAAATCAGTCTTGAAGATATGCGAGGTCCAGTTTTAAAACCCCTCGTGGACTTTGGAACACCAAGCTCTGTGCCAACGGGTGTAAAGCTGCCCTGTCACACCGCAAATCTAAGCCCAGGGCATAAAACCCCTCATGGCTTGGATGGAATCCAGGGCTCAGAGCATGATACCCCTCATAGCCTCTGGAATGTGTACAGACTTGTTGGTTGCTCTGCCAGGCTGCTGAACATGATCTCCATTATGTCAAGCAGCAGAGCATATTCTGCATGCATCAAAGAAAATGCTAAACTGTCACAGCTACACTTGATGCACCGCTACCTTTCTACCTCCATGTCCTCACATCCTCACCTGTTTATCCCTACGTCCTCAGGTCCTCACCACCTGCTTCTTTGTTTGGTCACCAATAACTGCTGTGGGATCCCAGAGCTTAGGGTCTTCACAGCCTCCAATCTAGCGTAGGCCCCCTGGACCCACTGTATACACTCTTCACTTGTCTTTTCTCATTCCTTTGACCCCGTAGGACTTTGTAGCCCTCATGGCTTGGCATTGGGCCTGATCACCCCAATATGTTCCATGCTCAATTCAATTAACTTTCTTTTTCTTTCAATAACTTTAAAAAATATTCTCACATTTTTATTTTGGTATATTTATTTCAATTTAGGTTGTTGTTTTATGGTTTTCTTTCTGATTCTTTGTGTGTGCCAGAGAGTTTATTTTCATCAACTGAAGTGTAATAAATATTACCTTCTGAAATTTGTCATAATACTGTATAGATTTATTTCATTTCTGTTGCCTTGATTTTGCTCTGTGGTGACTTATATGTTGCCTTGATTATGGTACTCCATTGGACTGAATTTATTTAATAACAATTTCCTGACATGGTGGATATGTGTGGGTTGGTGGGGGGAGAATTTTTTGGCCTTTTAGGATGCTAATTATTATTGTTAAATTATTTTTACTTTGCTATCCAGTTGTTAAGGGAAACTGCCCCCTTCTTTTCAGCCTTTCCTTAACAGATGCCATGCTTTCCAGATTGCCACAGTAAGCTTTCTGAGAACTTTTTCTATGGTTAGTGCTCTGATATGCCAGGGTGTGTTTTTAGTATTTGTAAACTTTTGATTACAAACAGATCTTCTTTTTCTAGCAGTGCTTAAGGTAAAATTTATACCTATGCTGGAGGCAGCGGTTCATGCCTGTAATCCTAGCACTTTGGGAGGCCATGACAGGTGGATTGTCTGAGCTCAGAAGTTCAAGATCAGCTTGGAAAAAATGGTGAAACCCTGTATCTACCAAAATACAAAAAAAATAGCCAGGAGTGGCAGCGTGTATCTGTAATCCCCACTACTTGGGAAGCTGAGGCAGGAGAATCACTTGAACCTAGGAGGCAGAGGTTGCAGTGAGCTGAAATCACACCATTGCCCTCCAGCCTGGGCAACAGAGCGAGATTCCATCTCAAAAATAAATAAATAAATAAACCTACTAGTAGTTACCTCCTTCCCTCTTCTCTTCAGTTTTCTTGAAATGCCCAAGTCCTCAGTAAAGCATGAGATATTACTCCTGAGAGTTGATGATTTTCCTTCCTTCCTTCCTTCCTTCCTTCCTTCCTTCCTTCCTTTCACGACATTTTCTTTCACTATATGGTCACGTATCCTTTTTGATAATAATTTTAATGAGTATCAACAGTTTTCTAAATTGCAAGCTATTTTCTATCTACATTTTAAGATATCATCAAATGTGCTCTGGATTTAGTTATTTCCATTGAGACCAGAGTTATCAGTCATACTATTATTATGAAGAAAAGATTTTTTTTTTTTACCAGGGTTTAAAATTTATCTCTTTGCCTTTGTTTTCAACAATTTTAGCATGATGTGCATATTTGGTTTAAATATTCTGGCCTGGTATTAATTTTTTTTTTTTTTTTAGATGAAGTCTTTGCTCTGTCACTAGGCTGGAGTGCAGAGGCACAATCTCTGCTCATTGCAATCTCCACCTCCTGGCTTCAAGTGATCCTCCTGCCTCAGCCTCCAGAGTAACTGGGACTAGCCTCCCGAGTAGCTGGCGCCACCACGCCCAGCTGATTTTTGTATTTCTAGTAGAGACGGCCAGGATACTCTCGATCTCTTGACTTCGTGATCTGCCCACCTTGGCCTCCCAAAGTGCTGGAATTACAGGTGTGAGTCACTGCGCCCGGCCGGTACTACTATTTTTTACATTTATGACTTTGTTATATTGGGAAATTTCTCAGCCACACATTTTCAAATATTTCCTCTTCCCCCTTCTCTTTCTACTCTTTTCTGGGCTTCCATTTACATATTTGACACCTTCACACTTACCTTTTGTATATCTTACTCTTCCTTCTATTTTTTCTATGCTTCACCTGAAATTTTTTTCCAACTCGTTGTTCACAAATTTTGTATTCAACTACATTTAGTTGTATTAAAAATATCTATTGCATACTTTTTTACATTATTGTATATAATATGTAGAATTTCATGTGGTTTATTTTTTCTTTTAAGTCTGTGACTCACTTTCTCAATCTTAAACGTATGTAAAATAATTATCTTAATCTTTGTTTTGATAAGTTCATGATATGAGCATCTAACAGTTTTTACTTTTTTTCTATTTCTTACTTTATTTTCACTGATAGCACCTTGTCTCATTGTCTTTCTGTATACTTTTTAATTAAATGCTGTGTGTTATATATATGCATCTATAAAATACAAAAATGGAGTGAGAAGAAATATGGTATTATCTCTTTCATAGATAATTTGTGTTTGGTTTTTGACATTAAGCTTTGGGCACTCACTCTTCATGCCTCTCCTCCTTCCCTTTGTGTTCATCATTTTGGTGAGGGACTAGAAGATGGCAGTTTCAGCCCAAAGAAAGCCAAAATTGACTTAATTCTAATTCATGACTTAAAATTATTTCAAATTGAGATTTAGTCCCTGAAATAGCCATTTTCTTCAGCTCAGTTTTACTCTTAAGTTTCAGCTCTTTTATTCCAACATATGGTTTGTATTGCTTTGCTGCCTAACCATAGTCTCCAGCTTTAAATATTAGTCTGCTCATTTTCTAAGGCAATCAAATTTTGCCTACCAAACATTTCAGATACCATTTTGAGATTACATCTTATTATTTCTTGCTATTTCTCCAACACGTTCAAATAATTTTTTAAACATTGCTTGGTTTTCTTATTTTTTTTTAGCAGAAACTCTGTTCTGAATTATCTAGACCCCGTATGCTTCTTCAAATTCTTCCTCTATAATCACTTTAATAAACTTTAATAACTGGAATGAAAACCAGACTACCTGCTATTATTTAACCCTTTCTTTAGAATACTGAAGTTGTGTGAAAAAAATGTTAAATGACAGCAGCCCTAGCTGCTGTCATTCTAAAAATATTTGTCGTTTATTCATTATAAAAACATTTATTGTTTGCTGATATGTGCAAGGAAATGTGAAGAGGATTGAATGTGCACTTTCAGAATAAACAAATATTATGTTCTGGTACCCAAGGAATTTATATTCTTGTGGGAGATATAAGCAGAACATCTATAATAAAATATAATAAGTACAAAGATAAAAGACTTTGACTTGCATGTGAAAAAGGCTGCTAACCAAGACTTAGGGGAATGTGGTAAGAGGAGGAAATTTTCTTTGATAAAACTTTCTTCTCATTTATGTACCCCTAAAACAAATCCCAATACCAAAGTAGTCTATGGTATGGAATCTTCTATTATACAATGGAATTAAATATTATCAATATACACCTATTTTCTTTCTCCTTCACTATTTTTTTTTTTGGCAGCAGCAGCTGCTGTTTTTACTAATATTCATTCCTTATTGAGTTACAGGAGTCCCTGCCTTTTGCTTTTCATTTGGGTATAAATAACCAACACTAATATTCTTTTCCATATTCATTATGAATATGGGTTCATATTTGAATGGATAAAATGTAATATGTTATTTTATTAAACTCTTTTTGAATGGACAAATATCAACTAAGATTTTACTAGACTACTGCCATTGTTTAATTCATAGCTTTGCTTGTTACATTATCATAAATGGAAATGAATTATATTTTTAGATGAAACTTCTAATTATAACCATCTATATTTCTATCACAGAATCTTTTAGACTAAAACAATAAATCACCATGGCAACTCAACTTTCACAAAGTTTAACTGCAGCCAGAAAAAAAATATTTTTAAGTCAACCCCATTATATAGCATCTAACTAAACAAAAGTCTGCCTTCAAAGTAAAGTACTTTTAATTAGAAGCCATGATTTCTAAAATGGTTTCAGTTATAGCAAAATGTTCACATTTCTCGATGCCTTAGAAATGAGGTATTTAAAATGATATTGGCCTGCTTCTCATTTTTTAACATATTTTTAATGCTATGAGATTGAGATTAGACTAGTAGCTTTATTTTTTTTTCTAGTTCAGTGTTTTTAGAACATTTTCACATTTATTTCAGTAAAAATCTGATTTAGTTTTTTCTAAATAATATATTTAAGAATTGAAACAGTTCAGTTTTATTAAAATATGAAAAGTAGGAACTATTTTGTGTATTTATAAATTTAAAACAGGCACTGAAATTTGAAATGATGTATTATTTGATAAGTGGAGTTCACAATGCTGAGGCTGCTTATTTGTATCTTAGTACTCTAAACTACTATTGGACCAGGTTTTGCAATATAACTGTAAATATTTATTAATAGTAAAACACTTCATTAAACATCTCCTTTTCTCCTACAGCTGTATCTTGTCAACTAAACTGATGACATAAAATGTATAATTTAAATTAACTTTTACATTCTTAAACAATGTACATGATTTTATAACTGAAATAATATTAAATCGTATAATACAGTCATTCCTTACCACAACTTTCCCTTCCCTCCCTGTCTCTCTCTCTCAAGAAATAATGTTTTTATTCGAACTTTTTTTTCAACTCTTATTTTAGATACAGGAGTGACATCTTCAGATCTGTTACATAGTAATATTTCATGATGCTGAGGTTTGGAGCATGGATCCTGTCATCTGGGTAGTGAGCATAGTACTTGATAGGTAGCTTTTTAACTCACTCCTACCACTATCTAGTCCACAGTGTCATTGGTTCCCATACTTATGTTCATGTTTACTTCCCACTTATAAGTGAGAATATGAGGTATTTGGTTTTCTGTTCCTACATTAATTTTCTTAAGATTATGACCTTTAGCTTCATGTATATATTTTTTCTTAAAAAAAAAGTATATACTGGTATTCTTTGATTAACCCATTTCGTACAATATCTACTGACTTCCTATACTAATGAAAAATATTTTAGGTCTCTGATCTTTAGTCCACCCTGCTGCACAATACACACTCGTCTTCCAATGGAGTCATAGTACGTTTTGAGGCTAAATCTGCGTTTAGCGATTACACTATTATGTTTATTAAAATACTCACAACTGAACATTGAGGTGTAATATGAGCACATTCCATGTCTTCTTTGTTTTTCTTTGAGTTAATGTTTGTCTTTTATCTGCATTATTTATAAGTCCTTTGAAATTTCATGTGTCAATTTATCTCCCACTTTCCAATTGTATCTCAGTGTGTGTTTTCACAATGGCCATTATATAATGTACTCAATCAGTTCTCTTTTTATCACCCTTAGAGATAACAGGACTTGAGATCTCCATTATTCTGTGTAGACTGGTTAGCATCTAGGGCATCTTTGTAATTTCATGAATTACATTTGTTTTTCCCTGAGTAGGGCCATAAGAAGCAATTCCTCATCCATTCAAGTTGTATCCTGAGATTTCAGCAATTCAGTCACACCTTCAGGCTCCACTTCTTATTCTACTTATCTTGTTATGTTCACCACATTTGCAGTTACTTCCTCCACTAAAATCTCAACCCCTTCAACGTCATCCGTTAGGCTTGGAATCACCTTCCTCCAAACTCCCTTAACATTGATGTTTTGACCTCCTTCCGCGAATCACAAATGTTTTTAATGGCATCTTCCAGAAGATTTTCAACTTACTTTGCCTTGGTCCATCACAGGAATAACCGTATATGTGAGCTAGAACCTTAAAACTTTAAACTCAAAATTACTCCTTGATCCATGGGCAGCAGAATGGACACTATATTAGCAGGTATGAAAACAACATTAATCTCCTTTTATATCTCCAGTATAAATGTTAGGTGAAAAGGTGCAATGTCAATGCGCAGTAATATTTTGAAAGGAGTCTTTTTTTTTTTTTTTTTTTTTCCTGAGGAGTAGATTTCAACAGTGGGCTTAAAATATTCAGTAAACAGTGCTGTAAACAGATGTGCTGTCATCAGGGCATTGTTGTTTCATCTTTAGAACATTGAAAGAGTAGATTTAGCATAATTCTTAAGGATCTTCAGATTTTTGAAATGGTAAATGAGCATTGGCTTCTTCTTGAAGTCAACAGCTGTATTAACCCCTAACACACAGAAAAGTCAATCTGTCCTCTAAAGCTGTGAAGTCAAACATATATTTTTCCTTTCTACCTATAAAAGTCCTATATGGCATCTTCTTTCAATGTAAGGCTGCTCTGTCTACACTAAATCTGTGTTGTTTAGTGTAGCCACCTTCATCAATGATCTTAGCTAGATCTTCTGGATGATTTGTTGCCCCACTTCTGTATCAATACTTTCGGCTTCACCTTGCACTTTTATGTTAAAGGAGACAGCATATTTTCCTTTTTTTTTTTTTTTTTTTGAGACAGAGTCTTGCTCTGTCGCCGAGGCTGGCGTGCAACGGCTGGATCTCAGCCCACTGCAAGCTCCGCCTCCCGAGTTTACGCCATGCTCCTGCCTCAGCCTCCCCAGTAGCTGGGACTACAGGCATCCGCCACCACGCCCGGCTAGGTGTTTTTGTATTTTTTTTTTAGTAGAGACAGGGGTTTCACCATGTTAGCCAGGATGGTCTGGATCTCCTGACCTGGTGATCCCCCCATCTCGGCCTCCCAAAGTGCTGGGATTTCAGGCTTGAGCCACCGCGCCCAGCCGAGACAGCATATTTTCTTAAACCTCATGAATCATTCTCTGTTAGCTTCCAGCTTTTCTTCTGTAGCTTCCTCATTTCTCTCAGCCTTTGTAGAATTAAAAAGAGTTAGAGCCATGCTCTGAATTATGTTTAACATTCGCATGTGAGAATGTTGTGTCTGGCTTGATCTTCTATCCAGACCACTCAAACTTTCACCTTATTAGGAATAAGGCAGTTTTGTTTTCTCATAGTTCATATGTTCACTAAAGTAACACTCTCAATTTCCTTCAAGAACGTTTCTTTTGCATTCACAACTTGGCTAATTATTTGACACAAGAGACTTTTGACCACTTTCAACCTCTGA
Source organism: Trachypithecus francoisi (assembly GCF_009764315.1). Lineage (NCBI taxonomy): Eukaryota > Metazoa > Chordata > Mammalia > Primates > Cercopithecidae > Trachypithecus > Trachypithecus francoisi. Next base: position 85,706,931 of record NW_022681454.1, on the reverse strand, counting down.
CACTCCTTTCTCACTAAGCTTAATTATTTCTAGCTTTTGATGTAAAGTAAGAGACATCCAACTATGCTATTCTCTTGAATACTTACAGGTGGCTACAGGGTTGTTAATTGGTTTAATTTCAATCTTAATGTGTCTCAAGGAATAAGGAGACCCGGATAGAGGAAGAAGTCTGGGGAAGAGCCAGTTGGTGAAGCAATCAGAACACACACAACATTTATCAATAACATTTGTTATCTTACATGAAGTAAGTGGTGCTTCTAAACAATTACAATAGTAAGATCAAAGATGTCTGTCACCATAATAGATATGATAGTAAGAAAGTGTGAAATATTGCAAGAATTATCAAACTGTGACTCCGAGACATGAAGTGGGTACATGCTGCTGGAAAAATGGCACCAATTTCTCCAGCAACTGGATGCAGTGTTGCTACAAACCTTCAATTTGTAAAGGCATCATATCTGTGAAACACAATAAAGCAAAGCACAGGAAAATGAGGTATGTCTGTACAGTCTTTCATTTTTCTGGAGCACAATTATCAGAAACTTTCTGGGAAAGGATGAAAATAGTTACACTTTTGAGACATTGCAGTTCTGAATGTGTGCCTGCTTTGATCCTTTTGTTTATCCAAGGGATTAAAAGACTGTCAACATTAGTATTGGTGACAGTACTCCAAGGTAGTATACATATTATTTGCCAAAAGCAGTTCTGCACTATTTTTTTCCCTTTTTCTGGAATTTATTTTTTATCATAGAAAGTCATGCCTTGCTCCATTACCTTCTTAATGTTCTCAGTCATAGGTAACCTCAATTAGGTAACACCTACTGGCCACACAATGGAAAATCTTAACCACAACTGCCCAACTCTCTCTGTTCTAATTATCTGGTTTTAATTTTCACCTAAATATTGAAAACCATTAAATATACAGTATATTTTATTTATTTATCTTTCTTATCATTTGTTTACCTTTTCTAAATGGTAAGTTCCTGGAAGGCAGAATTTTATTTTATGTTTATTTCCACTGCTACATCTCTACTGTTAGGAAGAGTCCTTACTAGAGATGAGGTGCCCAATAGATTGTACTTATTGAAGGATACACCAGATGAGCGAACAAATAATTCAAGTTTGTTTTCATTGTCTGTGCTGGATATTTGTCGTTGGTACTGTCAAGTTTTCTAGAATGATTCAGTCAATCGTTTGCTCCCTTGTATCTCTTTTCTTTATTTGAACCTCCTCTCAGGTCTTTTATTGTTCTTACTGTTCATCTCCTATAACTTTTTAAGCCTTTTAAAGAAATCTCTCTCTAGATTATTTTCTCAACTCGACCTTTGTTTTACTTTTTCGTTTCTGCTTACAAATTTTCGTTTCTCTGAATATTCCCTTAAAATTTTTTTCTTACTTCAAGGGCAAAGTAAATTGTCTTATCTCTATGAGATTAATAATAAATTTGTTGATATTTTATTCTTCTCTATCTTTATTTCATCCAATATGCCCTTATTCATTATATTTATTTTATCTTTCGATGTCTGCCAGTGCTTAAGAAAGGGAAAGAAGTTGCTAACTGCAATCTTCTGGGTACCTAATTGAGTATGTCAACTTGGAATTTTCCTATAGAGTTTGTTGGGGAACTCTGATGGTGGCATCTTTAGGTCTTTTGAGCCAGTGTGTTTCTTCAGAGGGCACTCTGCCAATCTCCTGCCGGGGAAGTCAGAAATCTGAGAGATAAGTGAGGAAAGATGTCTGAAAGTCTTAGCATTCAATGTATGTAGGCCTAATTATTTTCATACAGGACTCACGCCCTCAACTATTATTAGTGTCTCCCAGTCCAGAGACTCTCTGTATATATGGCCCCTTACAGAGAATAAACCTCCTCCCTTCCACTGGGGTGCTAGTATATCTAGATATTTAACTACTTCTGAGACATCTTTTAACTTGCTTCCCCTTATTTCAGCATGCCTTCACTGATGGTTCCTGAATCTGTTGAGGCTTCTGAGTTTATAGATCATGTAACTCTTGGCTTTCTTAACTTCCAGCTAAAGATTTGACTTCCAGGGGCTTAGTAAATTAATATTACAAGTCTACCTACTTCCTAGCTTTCAAAATTTGATTGTTATTGTATTCCTGTTCATCATCTTTGTGACTTTTTTATAATCCTTTTTAAGGGTGGGGAGGGAGAAAAATTAGATGTAGGTGTTAAGTATATCTATCTAGAAGCTACCTATGTTTGCCTGTGTTTAGATTAAACTACCATAATTGTGTCCTGTTCAGAAAAAATAAATTCTGGATATTGAATAATGAATATTTTGAATGATAATACATGCTGCAATATCAAATAGAGTACTCTTTAGCACATAAATATACAATAGCTTGTTGGTTCTTCAATTCAATACTGTTAGACAAATAAAATAAGTAATACCATCATTCTTGTTTGAAAACATAGGGAACCAAAATCCAATAGCACTAACTAAGAGGGTCGTGGTAATTAGTTAGGCACCAAAGTCTATGATAGCTTTAATCATTTCAAATATAATACCTTTTTTAAACCATATCGTGTAACTGAAATATTTTATCTTTTCATTTTCAGGAGACCTTTTGGAATAAATATATTTTCATCACATAAAAAAAGTTGTCTAGAATAATATTGCTTTGTACACAATATCATTCAGCAATTAAATATATAGATTTTTATCCATTACTGTCTCTGTAGAGAAAGTCCCTGCTACAGAACATTAAGAACTCTCATGCACAATATTTATTTTTCTTAATAAAAAGTGTGTGGCTGCATAAAATTTTAATCTTCAGAGATTTTTGAATTAATGGCATGTAGTGATAGATATTAAAAATTATGGTCATGAACTCTGGAGATTCTTGTAGAGATATGTGTTCAGAGTTCAATATCATTTCGTCAAAGAAACTAATTCAGTGGAGTACAGAAAAATATTAGTATGTTAGGTTGTATTTTATTTTGTCTTTACAAACCCTTCTATTATAATACATCACCCTATTCTGTCGCCCGATCTATGCGTTTATGTGTGGATGTGTTGAAGTTCAACTTTAGTAATCTCTCATATTCTCATAAAGATATAATTCAGAAGAATATTTTAATAAAGATCTTGCCGTGCCAACTGTCTGTGTCTTATTAGTTTATTCAATTTTTAGTCCTTTATATAAGATTAGATTTCTGATGAAGGATATTATGTGTATGAATCATGAAACAATAATCAGAGAGTCTAGATTTTGAATTCCTGCATGAACAAAGGTGGGAGGAGTTGGTGGCGATGATCATAAAGATTGTGGCATATTTTTCCAGTAAACTATAATGTGCCATAAACAGTATAATAAAATTTTTAAAACTTTGATATAAGGCAAAGCACAGTGCCCCTCACCTGTAATTTCAGCACTTAGGGCAGCAGAGGCAGGAGAGTAACTTGAGCCTAGGAGTTCAAGACCTGCCTTGGCAATATAGTGAGACACTATTTTTCACAAAATGAAAAAATAAAAGACAAAAAAACCCTTGATATTTTTATTTATTATAAAGGTAATTCCGATGTTTAGACAAAATTAAGTGATAGTTTAATTTTGGTATATCAAAAAATACAATCAATAATATGCCCAAGCATTAGCAATAACTAATAGCACAAGAGAAAACAAAGAATATTTATAAAAGCTTTAAAATCAGTGATCAGTATAGGAATAGCCCAATATATGTGCTGGACCATTGTAGAGAGCACTGTTAAATAACACTATTTAGTTAAAAGAGTAAGGCCTAGAAATGAAACTATATCCAATATTCACTAATTACTATACAAACTATCAAAAAATTTTTTTCATAATTTTAAAGAAAATTTATTAATTAACAAAGTTGATAAATTGACCAGAATAGAAGACATAGAGCCAAATATTGTTTGTTGGAAGTTTTTTAGAGGATAAAAATATTTTAAGTACTCACAGGAAACACGATGTATTACTTAATGCATTCTTCTTCAAAAATAGGCTTTCCATATAGAGAACAAATAAAAATAGATTCTTACTCATTCTTTTTACAACAACTAATTCTTTGTGATTTGAATCAAAATATATTAAAAACTTTAAAACTATTGAGAATAATAAAGCAGTACTTATGTACTTGTTGTATGTGACTTGCTATTTATTGAAAAAAGCATTGACAATAAAGGAAAAAGCATACATGTGCATATAAATCTATGTATAATTTCTTAAAAACAAAATATTCTCTACAGAAAACAAAAAAAGTCTCCCTAAAATCAAAGTTAAAAATAATAATAGCAGAAAGGGAGAAATTACGATGCACAAAACTGAAAAAGGATTAGTTTCTAGATTATATTCAGGTATTTAAAACCTAAAATGAATTTTAAAAATCCAGATAAGCCAGTAAAAATAGTGGAATAGTTATCTGAGAAAGATTTACAGACTTTAATTCTGAATGATCACTGTATATATTGAAAGGTGAAAAATATGTAATTCTGTTCATAATCAAAAAATTAAGACATGTACAGTGGGCTGCCACACCCACTAGAGTGTCCAAAAATAATGAAGTCTGGTAACATGTAGGAATGTATATTGGCTCTGCTACATTGCAGTCCAACTTAATAATGTCTAGCAAAGTGAAAAATATCAGTAAACCACAGTTTAAAATTGGCATTTGGCTATTTATCTATAAAATAATATTTCAAATGTTTTGTAAAAAATAAGATCTTGAAGAACATTAGAGATAGCATTTTCTGCAACAGTCAAACAGAAAATTAAATGTCCTCAAATACAATGTAGGGAATAAGTAAATTATACATTATTCACATCACAGCATATTGAATAGAAGTCTAAATGAATAAATCATCACATCTATATCGGCACTCACTGCTCTCAAAATCATATCTTTGAATTTCACAATAATGAGATAATAAATTGATGTAAAGTTTAATGCATAAGTGCAATCATGTTTGATATTAATTATCATTACTCAGTTATGACCTAAAATTGCAACAGTATGCATGAGAATTTAGAAAACAAATTAATCATAGTGGCTATCTCTGTGAGAAAGAAAGGTGAATGAAAATAAGCAGGCATAAAAAAGTGAACATTTCATATATATTTAAAGGAACTAATTAATATATAATTCATTATAGAAAATAATACTGACATTATTTTACAATGTTGGACATGTGCATACCCCATGATACAGTATTCCATCAATTATGCACTGCAGATAGATGTATACACATATACCTCAGGAGATATGTACACAATGTTTACATCATCTCTGTTCAAAATATCAAAAAGTCAGAAATCATCCAAATGCCAACTTAAAAGAGAATGAATATATATATATATATATATATATATATATATATATATATACAGGTATGTGCTATAGACTGAATGTTTGTTTTCTTTAAAACTCATATTTTGAAGTCCTAACCCCAATGTGATGGTATTAGGTGGCAGAACTTTTGGAGGTGATTAATTTAGGATGGTGGAGCCCACATGAATGGAATTAATGGTCTTAGAAATGAGGGTCAGTGCTTCCTCATCCCTTACATCATGGGAATGTACAACAAAAAGATGGCAGTTTGCAAACTCAAAGGAATCCCTCAGCAGAACCCAATTATGCTGCCACTCTGATCTTGAACTTCTGGACTCCAGAACTATGAGAAATAAATTTCTGTTGTTTATAACCACCCAGTTTATGGTATTTTGTTATGGTAGCCCAAGTAGAATAAGTATATTATCTCAATGGATTTTACACAGCAGCAAAATGAATAAACTACAACCACACAAAGCAACATAGATAATTTTCAAAACAATAATGATGATGATAGATAAAGATAGGCCCATAAGACGCTATTAGTGTGATGTCATTTCTATAAATCTTGAATATAAACATATATCAAAAACACCTTGTTTAGGAATATATGTATACAAAAATATTTCATAACACTGAAGGCAATGATGAAGACATAATTTAGGCTGGCATGATCTCTGTTGAGGGAAAGGCAAGAGGTAGATGGTAAAGACACATACCTAAGTGGACACGAGTTGATGGCAGCATTCCAGTCCTTGTATGTGATGATGATGTCACATGTTTATTACAGTATTGAGCCTTACACTTGCATACATATTATGTTTTTATCAATTATAATAATAGGATAAATATATATAAATATCTGAAGAAATAAGTATGAAAAAGTGTTAACATTAAAAAATTTGTTTAACAAGAATGTAGATATTTCTTGAATTTATCTTTTATTCCAAGCCATTCCAATTTTCTTTCTATAACAGGTTCTTCAAAAATCCCCCTGGCATACACCCACTGCCCAGTTCCAAAGCCAACCTTATATTTTTATGTATTTGTTAAGAAAATACCCTGCTTCTGGTACCAAAATCTACATCATTATCTATAGTGTGTGACAAAATTCCCCAAAACTTAGCAGCTTATACCACTAACATTTATTTTCCCAGTTTCTGTGGGTCAGAATCTGGTTTTGTTTGTTTGTTTGTTTATTTATTTATTTTTTTTGTGGATAGAATGAAAAAATTGCCTTAAATAGATCATTAGTAGAAATCTGGAATTTGAGGATGCTGCTGGTGAATGCTCAAAAGGAAATAAGGAAATTATTATTGGAACTTGGAGGAAAGGTGACCCTTTATCTATAGAAAACATAAATCGTATCAACAATATCACCTGCAGACATGTGGAAAGTAGAAAATGTGCATCGAAAACTGATTAAGTTAGCTAAGTTAATTTTCAAAGTGTTAAATATCCCATCTGGTTAAATCTTGCTGCTTATAGTAAAATGTGAAAGAATTGAGATAAATTGCAGAAAGGATTGCTAAACAAAAGGAGATAGTACTCGATGGTTTTAAAAATTTTAAGTCTTTCCAGATTGCAAACCATGCTAAAATTAAGAAGTAACATGCAAGAAAATATCTATTTTAGGAAACTGCAAGTAAAATGTGGTCAGAGAAGAAGCTGAAGATGTGGCTGTGAAGATTTTTGTCAAGAACTCAGAGATCAAAGAGGTTCCTCAGGGTACTATTCAGTCAAACTAAAAGAACTTTAACGAGATTAAAGGATTGGCTCAGAGATCCCTTCAATCAAACAATAAGACCTGCAAGAAGTTTAAGATCTTATTTCAAAGAGATTAGTGGGTATGTCTTTTGTTTAAAAAGTAAAACCAAATGAGATTCACAGAAAGTCTACAGAGACTTTGAGAGAATTGTATTTGCAGACAACCTGTCTTTGTGGACCCAAAGAGTTGGAGACAGAGCAAAAATTTTTAAAAAGACATTCAATCTCCAAAATTCTTCAGGCAGGAAGCAGGTGGAATCCACTCATCTGTACCACCTTTCCAAAAAACAAAAAAAAGTGAAAAATGAGTCAGAGGGTGGAATCAAGGACCTCAGCATACCTTAGTATAGACTCAATAAATGTGGAGGAATGTTTATAAGAAAATGAAGAATATGTCATTCATTTTTTAGCTGGATACCAGAATTACTCTCGACTCCTTCGTGTCTCTCATTTTGCTCATTTTGTTTTAAATAGGAGCATCTCTTGCATTATCTATGTTTGTCCCATCATTGTATGCTAGATGTGTGAGAACAATATCTGTCTCTTTAATTCTACAGCTCAAGAGAAACTATACCCAGGAGTTCTATTTAAGGAACTACACTTGACAAGCTACATCCACACTAGACCTGATTTAGGAAATGAGATTCTTGACTTTTAGTGAATGCTTAAATGGGATAAGCCTTTTGGGGACCTTAAGAATGAGTGAGAATACTGTACATATGGTAAGGGTGATGGGGACCAGAAGAAACACTGTAATAGTCTCTAAAATGACTCCCAGTCACTATCCCCTGCTATTTATGACTTTGTATAAGAATGGAATTTCTCATTTCCCTCCTGGCAAATGGGAGTTGGACCTGAGGACTAATTTCTAAATAGTAGAGTATAGCAAAATCTTAGATGTCCCTTTCAGAGGCACCAAGCTAAATAAAGCCCAGATTGCTGAACCAGAGAAGCTGTGAGATAATAAATGTTTGCTGTTTTAAAGTACGTTTTGGCATAATTTGTTACATACTAGAGAAAATTCATACAGATACGAAAGATAAAATGCTTATGTCAAGTCCTTATGTAGAAACAGAGAAAATTAGAGAAATAAAATAAATTGGCTTTGGAGGTAGAGACATGAATCTTCAGATTGATAAGACCCACAAATTGTCAAGAAAAAAGGGAAAAGACACACACTTAGTCAGATGCTGAAAACTTTTGATAACCAATGTAAGTTTTTTTTTTTTTAATTTCTAATAAGTTATAAGAACTTTTTTTTTTTAATGCAAATTTCTAGGGCTTGGAAGTTATACTTACCATATTATTCCAAGAAAATAGTGGGTTAAAGCAATGTACAAACCCAGGGGTAAGTGAACTGCATTCCAACCTGATAGCTGAAGAGCAAGCCCATAAGGTACTTAGTATAACTGAGAACAGAGAGTAAGATATCCTCAGGAAGATAAAGACAGGATATTAAATATACAGTGTGAATATATGAAAGAGCTTAAAAATAAAAGTAAAGAAGTATTTCTTCAACTGGAATAAGGAAAGGGAAATAGATGCTCTGAGACAATTAAAAAATGTTATGCAAGAAAATAATGTTTTCAGTGTTAAACAATCTGAAATGTGGCATGATTTAAAATTGATCAATTGTAAAAAAAATGGTGGTTTCTAAAACACGGAAGCCAGATCTTCATTGATTTAGCAATTTAGCAAAGATTATATAATTTCAGTAATAATTTCTTTATGTATAATGCTTTGAAGTTTATAACACTAACTTGTTATAGTAATTTTACTACGATCTGGATTTGTTTTCCTATGATTTCTACGAGATACTAAGTTCACGAGTCAATTTTCTCCTACTAATGTCTCTTAGAATATCATGATAAAACTCAACTAAGGTTTTATAACATAAAGTTAGGAAACAAAATCGGAGACTCTACATTACTGTTTCATTTTAGGCTATAATGTCCGTTTTGCTTTGCATTTCTTTTCTCTGTGAGAATTTAAACCACATTTTTTTGTTTGTTTGTTTGTTTTTCTTTTTTGATACTTTATGTGGATTACATGGCTATGACATGGGCAGTTAAATAATACATTAAAATTTTTTAAATAATATTAAATATACTGTGCACAGGTATATATTCTAAACCCAAGGATGTATAATGTCTAGATAAAGCCCTGAGAACCAAATACTTAGTTCAAGCCATATTGGCAGTTACCAATGTGGCTTATTTTTACGAACGCACTAATTAAATTTCTTTATGTAGCAAATTTTACTTAAGCCTGTATAGAAATAGGTTAAAAATAAACACAGATAATGATATTAATTTCTAAATACATAATATAAACTTCCAAGGCATTTTTAAAAAGCACATTCTCTTTATGAAGTAATTATATTTTTTCCTAAAGTCTGAATTTTTTTCTAATTTTAATTCAGTCCTTTCCATGTAAAATTAAATTATGTTATTTTGTGTTAATAATGACTATTTCTGGGTAAGTTTCAGGTACTTTTGTTTTAAATCAAAAACTTTTTCCAGCCGGGCCAACATAGTGAAACCTGGTCTCTACTAAAAATACAAAAATTAACCGGGCATGGTGACTTGTGCCTGTAATCCCAGCTACTTGGGAGTCTGAGGCAAGAGAATTGCCTGAACCTGGGAGGTAAAGGTTTCTGTGAACTGAGTTCACGCCACTGCCCTCCAGCCTGGGTGACAGAGCAAGACTCTGTCTCATAAACAATAACAACAACAACAACAACAACAAAACAGAACAAAAAACAAATGTATTCATGTGCTTTATATGTTCACAATCATTATTTTGGCCATGCATTTGTACTGCTTATAAAATTAGAAAAGTGAGCAAAATTTTTAGTCAAAACTTTAATTATATGAGTACTTTAACCAAATAAGTATTTGTTCTCAGGGCTTCATCTCTTATATATCCTTGGGTTTAGGTTATTAATATGACTAAGAATTAGGTTTTAACCCATATATTTTTATTTCACTCAGTTGAATCTGTACACAAAATATTTAGTATTATTAAAACTTTAAAAATTACTATTTAACTGTCCATGTCATAGCCAAGGAATCTATGTAAAATAAAAAAATATATACGTAGTTTAAAGATTCCACAGGGAAAATAAATACAAAGCAAAATGGTGACTATGGACTAAAATGAAACAAAAATAATATAATTAAACAGGCTTCTGAATATATTCTATTTTAATTATTAGCATACTATTTTATTCATTATTCTCACATTTGTCTTATACTCATTTACCAAGACTTCATCAATCTTATACATCCTCTTATCTATTTCTGCCCTTGTGAGTATACTTTATCACCCTAAAATATGCAAATATTTATATAAAACAGTAATTAACAGGTGGCTCAGCATATATTTAAAATCTCATCATCCTGCAGGTTGACAATGGTTTTTTTCTTCACCCATTCAGTTATGTCCTTTAGGAAAGTCTACTTGCTTCTGTGCTTGTTGTGCGTGGTCCCTCCAAAATGCCCTTGATTATTATATAATCAGAAAAGGATTACTTGTGTTTGTTACAACGAGATCATTCCTTCATCCTGTGCATATCACTACCATGAATTCCTCTTTAAAAGCAGAAATTCAAGTACACTGAGTTTTATTAACCTATCCAATCAATGTCACTTTCTGCCTACAACTTCATTTCAGAAACATCTACACACAGTTGTCTATAATGCACGTTCCCATCCATCCATCTATTGAACCAGCTGATTTTTAAATGCCAAACATGTCAAACTCCTTCACATTTTCTACTGTTTTCTCTCATCTTTGAAATTATCCAGTATGCCAAAATACTATAATTTATTCTCTTTATTTCTTTTTCCTTTTTTAAAAAAAGGTTTATATTTTAAATACTTGACTTGAGGTGTGTGTGTGCATGTGTGTGTATGTAGAGAGAGATATATGCCTGTAATAAATATTGAGGTTCCTGTAATAAATATTAAATGTTTTAAGGACTTTATGACATCTAGATATTGCACAAGCTTGCAGTTATGTAAGTTTGGGTTAATAGCATAGGCTTTTAGGAAAGTGGTATTAGAAAAGTTAATTAACCTCACCGCTTGTCTCAGATTTTTTTCAGAAAAACATGTTTTAAAAAATACAAACCTTTAATTTATATTATTATTCTAAATGACAACATTAACATTTGATCTTTTTTAAAAGTTTATATGTATCAAAATTATTTTTTTTTAGTATATGGGACTTATAAAAAACGTAGATTTACAACATGAACATTTTTATTTCATTGGATTATATGCTGTAACTATACTCAAGATTTGTTTTAATGCTGAATATGAATTAACACACTCTAATTTTAAAATTATTCTTATAAATCACATTGCACAGCTCACAATAGGTACTGCAAAAATTACAGCTATTGCTATTACAAGTGATATAAACGTGAAGCTAATGAGAGGAAGCTTAGTAGATGGGATATAAGCATAAATAGAAAGAAAGAGTACGAAACCAAAATTCTGTTTAACAGTCCTTCAGCATTAATTCTATTGGGAAGTAAGAATGGAAAATAAATTGTCATTTAAAATGCTATCTATTTAATATAGTTTTATTCAGATACTGCTTTTTCAAACTTCCTTTGTTTTTCCTGCAATTAAAATTAATCAGACCTCTGAACTTTCTTTGAATTAGGTAAAAATAAATAGCATGTTCAAGGTAATACATATGGCTAGAGGATTGTTTAGATATTGGCATATTACCAAACATTCCAGAGCTCAGTTTGGCCCTGGTCCCAGGAATCCTGCTGCTTGCAATAGAAGAGGCAGCCAGATACTATAGAATGATACTCATCACCTAGCAACTAATTAAAGCAACAGTGTGCTAGGAACCAAGCTGTCTAACCAAGATTAGAGACAAAGAGAGAAAGAGCTTTAAGTGTTATTCTTCTTTTAGTGCTGTCAAAAATACGGTCTCTTACCAAGATATAGAGTGATCTCTATCTATAGACAATATGCAACCTGGGTGAAAAAATTCTGAGAAATTAATCAGGATAATTACATTTATATTCCTAATTCCATTCAGAAAGAAACCTCTATTGTGTAGATTTTCAAAACTCACATTTATTCAGTTGTTTGTTTATCTAGTAGCCTATTTACTTGTGCATATATTTAAATAACTTCAAATTTGAATGAAACCTTTATAAAAACTATGCAAGACATATATAGCAAAGCAAGTTTCTGTATCTGACACTTTTTGTGTTCTACCTCTTCTTTGCTTGGCATCAGCCACTTATTTGAAAAGCAGCTGACAGCTCTGCACAGGATTCAACATAGCATATGTTACAAGTGTCTACCCTTAAGCTAACACTAGGTCTCTTTCACCGTGGATATGCCAGCTTGAACTTCGATAGCCCAGGATGCCTGGTAATAATGCCCCAATTGCCAATGCTCAACTAATGTGGGATGAAGGCAGGAGCTAAAGAAAAAATGCCCTCCTCAGTCAATCCATTGTTGAGCAATTCTGAGAGTCATTCTCTAGGCTCCTTTACAGGTCTAGCGAGGAACTCAGTGCCAGGTGCCTGCAGTTATGGCCTCAATATTGTACCATTGTAGCAGTTTTCCCTCCTTCAGTTGCTTTTGCAAAGTCGGGGGTAGGTAGTGCCAAGAACTCAAGTTAAGACTCTTGGCACTGGTACTAGTCCTGGAAACAGATCCTCAGGATGGGCCTCTGGAAATAAAACACATACCGATCAGACAAAAACAAGGACTTGACCCCATTTCTAGTGGTAAGTGAAGTGGTGATAACACCTGGCATATGGCAAAGTCACAATTACTAAATCTCATGCAGTTGAGAACATGGAAGATAGTGAAAGATAGAGCTGATAAAGTTTCGGGCTATGAGATAACTAAGGTAGTGGTATGTTATTTAAACATAGGAAATTAACTGATTTTTGTTAGCTACTTTCAAAGTCTTGGAAAAATGAAATGGCAGGCTCAGGTCAGTTAACTATGAATTCAAAGTATTCAGAGGTCTTCTAGGGTAACTTTCAAACTACCCTAATCTCTTGCAGCCATAGTGCAATTTGGGCAGCAAATCAGTCCCAGAATTTAAATATACATGTGGCAGAGTGACAAAAAAGATTTATTGTGCAGCATCAATAGATCCCCTATGCAAAACTCCAAGTCCTAATGAGAATGGAGTGGAAACGTGTGTTGTGGAATGAGAAAAGGGGTCTAGATTATCTTAAAAATCTCAAAACCACAGTTTCCTTTGAGCACTATTGACACAGAGAAGACCTCTTACACTTATGAGATGACTACAACCTCGCTCATGCGGAGACCTGGCAAAAATGACACTTGAGGCAGATGTTTTCCAACATGCTGCTATTCTCCTCTGAATCATCTGCTTCGTCTACTCATTATTTTTATACCATTAACAAGAGAGGGATAATTCCATCTGTGTTTCAGAGGAAAGTGATACTTACTCCAAACTCATTGCAAGACTTCATCATTATTATGCATGATAATATAATTATAAATTTTATAAATTATACTTTATACATAAAGGCAAAGATTAAAGGAACACATATGGGTTGAATCATGAGGTTTATGAACCAAGGTAGGGGTTTAGAATATAAAACTGGATAGAGAAGAATTTATTAATATGGAGCAATTTCTCATGTTTCAGGGATTAACTTCTGGCAAGCATAACTGGAACTTCTGATACACCACTGGAATGGATTATTAATACTAGGGTGCAAAATTGCCTAGAGTTAATGAGGTGGGAATGATATAACTGTCTTGGAGGAGTACTGTGGAAGGATTTATTAGCTCAGTATTGGTAGTAGACGCCTTTCCACCTGAATAGGAACCCTGGAAGATCCCCCAGAAAGATCATAAAGGCAATGGGGGAGGTACTCGTTCCACTGTCATTATCAGTAACCTTTTTGGTGATTGTCCACTGTCATGTAGATGGAATCAAGGGTAGGAAAGGCACTATTAACTGGGATCAATATCTTCAGTGGGGATGATAGGGTTTAGGAATAGGCAAGACTTTGTGATGACAATTATATATCAGAGATGAAATAGATAAAGTACTTGGAAAGGTCCTAAGTCACAAATATGTAGCAATAAGGAATAAATGGATATCCCATTTATAAGTAGCAGCTACATTCATGAAATAAAAATAATGTGGAATAGCTATCACTGTAAAATATTATTACTCTAAATATACACGTGTAATTTATATTTTAGAAATATCTGATACAAGAATTTTGAATTAGTTTTATGCATTTAATCTCAATGTAGATGCACAGATTTTAGTTACGCAATTTACTTATTTTACATGTTTAAAATCTCATTGTAAATTATGTGAATTATGTTGATTATATGAAGATTAGGACATTCCACAGTAAAAATAAAAACCTAAATAACTTAGAGATTCATTTCAGTTAAGAGAGGGGATGTGTTCAACTAGGTAGTGTTTGGACGAACGGAGGCAAGATGGCGCAGTTCCGGGTTCTTCACCGTCAGCTTTCCCGCGCCCGGGAAAGCCACAGGTCGACTCTGCAGGCGCAACCAGACCTCCAACGGAGAAAAATCGGAACCTGCCTAGCCACACCTACCACCCGGCCCCTGACCCGCCTATGTCCCGCCCACTGCCCTCTCACTCCCAGGCCCAGGACATAAAAGCCACTCCCGGAGGGCGCCCTGCACGCAACTTCCTCAGCCCTCACTCTTGTCGGGAATGTAGGAACTCCGCCGAGAGCTCCACCGGGTGACACCCCTGGCCTCACCTGCTGGAGACCTTCGGACCTCACCCCTCCCCCACACCTTCTTTCCTGAAGCTGGGGGACCAAAAAAGATGTGCAGTTTTGCTCCTAGCCTTGCCTACTTGCTGGTCATTTAATACTCGCCCTGGTTTCCTAGAAAACAAATCAGGTAGACAGGTTGACTAAGGCTTTATTTTGACAATTCTTCCACGATCAGTGGAGCAACAAAAGAACAGTGTATGATAGCCAACTTTATAAATTTCCACCCAAAAGTTATCCTTGAACCATCTCACATTTCATTGGACAAAGCATGTCACGTGACTGTGCTTGAGATCAGCAGAGTGGAAATGTATAATCTTTGTCACCAGAGAAAAGGTGACTACCAAAATGATATTGCACACAATCATGCAATCTATTATTTTTATTTTCAAAAGATTTAAGACCAAAATACACACACACATATACACACATGTATCCTGAATAAAATCCCTTTTGGTTTGCAAATACCAGATTTTTTTTTTTTTTTTTTGAGACAGAGTCTTGCTTTGTCCCCCAGCTGGAGTGCAGTGGTGTGATCTTGGCTCACTGCAACCTTCACCTCTGGAGTTCAAGTGATTCTCCTGCCTCAGTCTCCCGAGTAGCTGAGATTACATACATGTGCCACCACACCCAGCTAATTTTTGTATTTTTAGTAGAGACGGGGTTTCACCATGTTGTCCAGGCTGGTCTTGAACTCCTGACCTCGTGATCCGCCTGCCTTGGCCTCCCAAGGTGCTGGGATTACAGGCTTGAGCCACCATGCCTGGCCCCAGATATCTTTAAGCAAAAATCAACCAGTTTGAAAGACTGAAACAGGTCTAATTACATAGAAATAAGATATAAAATTAGTAAGCTCTTGAAGGTCCTAAGAGAAGTTTATGTGAAGATTAGGTAAAGGGCAAAGGCTCAGAAACTACAAGTATGCAGTCTCTTATTCACACTTCCAAAACACAAAGGACTCTGACAACCACTTGGTATGAACATTCATATATTTCCTTGCAGAAATAGTAGTGTGCTTGATTAAAGAGTATTGTTTAATACAACCCAAAATCTGAATTCGAAAATGTAGTTTTCCTTCAAAATTTTTGGATAAGGTACAGAGAACTTCTGCTATCCTGGGTCAAAATTGTCTTTAGGGTAGTGCTGAAAGAGTAATATGAGAACATGGTAACTGATGCCTTTTTCGTATGGTTTAAACTCAAGAAGAGTGTGTATAACTGAAGTTGCACATTTGTCATGGTAAAGTGCTGTAAGACAAAAACTTTGTCTCTTCCTGCAGTTGACAGTATGGAATGGATTCAGCTTGGAATATTTTCTAATCACAGAGAGATACTGAGAGGAGTATTGATGAGGGATATATTTGTAAAGGTCAACGTAGGCCCAAGATATAATCTAATGAGCAGAGAGTTCTCTGCCTCCCTGGTATGAAAATAAATAAGATAATGATGCTTTTTCTGATACTTAGATGGTAATTTGGAAAGAGGTATTGGGAAGGGCAAACTCTTGGAAGGGGTAATGGCACATATTCACAATTCATCTTTTACAATGGCTACTTTACCTGAAATAAATGAAAGTAACAAATGTAAACATTTTTGTTTTAGCTTTTTTTTTTTGCCACCATGAAATAAATGATCTTTTTTCAACTCTGAATAAAGGTACACTAAGTTATAGATTTAAAAACTACAAGAGAAGCTGAGTGTGGTGGCTCACACCTGTGATCCCAGTACCTTGAGAGGTTAAGGCAAGAGGATTGTTTGATCCCAGGAGTTTGAGAACAGCCTGGGAAACATAGCAAGACCTCATCTCTACTAAATAAATAAATAAATAAAAATAAAAATTAGCTGGGCATGGTGGCATAACCCTATAGTCCCAACTCATAGGAATGCTGAGGCAGGAGAATTGCTTGACCCTAGGAGTTGCAGGCTGCAGTGAGCTATGATCATGCCACTGCACTCCAGCCTGGGTGGCAGAGCAAAACTCTGCCTCTAATAAATAAACTAATAAACAAACAAATAAACAAATACATATAACTCAGTTTCAAGGCAAAGTGGAGACCATGAGCTTTAAAAAACAAGAGATTTAAATATTTATTTGACTATGTGTATATAAAAATTGTATATAATTACATGTATGAATATACAAATTCATATATAATATATATGATTATATATTAGAATCAACCTGATATACATATTTCATATTTTCTAATAAGTATTGATTTTAGTTATAATTACATTGCTTATTTAAGTAATCTGCTAGAATTTATAAATAGCATTGGCAATCAATAGGTTTACAAAAGCTCAATGTTTAAAAAAATTATATTAAATGCTCAAAATTTCAGTGTTTCCATGTTTGGTTTATATATTTATAAAATTCCAACATCTTGCCTCTCCTATTTCACCTGACATATTTGTCATAATTTGGTTTTCAATTAGAAATTGACTCCATAAAATAACAGAAAAGACCCAGAAATATTTAGTCCCCACAGAATCCTCATGACCCATGTTTGTTGCAGATAATCTGACGACTGAGAGTATGTAACCAAGACTTCACTTTACTCACTTGAGAGTGATGCTGTTGACAGGTCTGTGTTTGTGTGCAGACATGTGAGGTGTCAGCTCTTTTCCATGTAGTAGTTTAGGTAGTTTTTATAGAGCCTTGGCTCCCACTGGTCCTCAAATTCCTATTCTTCAGCTGTAGCGGCAGGCGAGCTGTGGGAAGTGTCCAGCATGACACACTGGATGGCTGTGAAAGGAAAACAATGTTTTTAAAATGGAAATCAACCAAGGAGAAAGACTTCAGGGGGTGATAGACTTGTTGATACTTTAAGACCACCCTATACATTTCCCAAACTAATATCATTCCATTAACAGTTGTTTATCAGTAAATTCTCTAACAGGTTAGTTCAGGACACAAAAATGTGTCTCTGACATGACCCCTGAGGCAATATTTTTGGTGTGTTCATTTAAGTAAAGCAAAGTGTGTTCATTTCCTATTGCTACTGTAGCAAATTATCATAATTTTTTTAACTTAACAAATTATCTTACTCTTCTGGAGATCTGAAGTCCAAATTATGTCTCTTTGATCTAACGTCAAGGTTCGGAATAGCTGACTGTGTAGAGGCTCTAAGGGGAGAATCTACGTCCTTGCCCTTTTTGGCTTCTAGAAGTTACCTGCATCATTAGTTAATTTAATCATTTCAATCTCTTGCTTCCATCATTACATCTACTGCTACCTTCTAATCTCATCTCTCTCAATAAGGGCCTTTAGACTACACCCAGTCCATCAGTTAACACAGAGTATCTTCTCATCTCAGGATCTTTAATCCAATTATGTCACAAGTTGCAAGGATTAGGATATGGATATCTTTGAGAGGCTGTTATCCAGCCTACCACACTAACCAATGATAAAATGTGATAGCAGCATTCAAAAAAAAAAAAAAAATCACAAAAACAAAAGCAGTCCTTGTAATCACATTTTTATTTTTTTGTCAAATGGATTTGTGTTTGAATGTAAGTATTCTCACTTACTAGCCGTGTGACTAAGGAAATGTAATCAACACATCTGAGTTTCAGAGTGTCTTCTCCCCTCTCAAGAGTTTGCCTTTTCCAATCCCTCTATCTACAGAAATTGCCTTCAACATATCAAGAAAACCTTCAACATCTTTAGCTTTCTACAGCTTTAGTTATTTAAGTTTATGCATACATTTCTCGTGGAAGTATCAATCCACAAAACCTTTTTGTAATGCAACTTAGGATGGTATAGTGAAGTGGAACATATGAATATATTATGATCCAACAGTCTCGACTCTAGTTTTATATCCTACAACAACTCTTGAAAAATGTGTGTCAGAAGAAACACACACAATTCATGGCAATATTATTCATAATAATAACAAATATTTAAACAGAGTAAGTGACCTTTTACTGTATAACAGACTAATAAATTATGATAAACTTACAAGATGGAATATCATAAGCACTGAGAATGAATAAACTACTACTACACAAGGCAGCATAGACAAATCTTAGAAAAATTGTATAAATTGAAGAAAAATAAAGTTGTAGACACTAAAGATGATTATTCTTTATAAATAAGAAATGTGTATAAAGATGAACTTTTACACAAGTTCAAAAACAAGCAAAACTGAGCACCATATTGTTAGGCATTCAAAAATATGTGCTAAGCTATTTTACAAAGATGGGAATAATAATCATTAGGGACAATGATTTCAAGTGGTAGGGTACTATTGGGACAATCTTTTCAGGTGGTAGGAAAATATTATCAGGGAAGAACAGAGAGTTCCCTTCAACAATATGAGCAATTTAAACAGAATTTTAACACATATGGATTCGGTCTTGCCCATATCTACTACCGATATCTAGCTGCTTAAATTCAGTTTTTCAGTCATGTTAGCCACATGTAAATGTTTGATAACATACGTGGCTAGTGGGTCCTGCATTGGAGAGAGCTGATTATAGAAATACATTGCCGATACTGCAGAAAGTTATTTTGGACAGCACTATTATGCTGTTTAACCTAGATGTTTATTCAATATGTGTTTCCACATCAAGTATTAGATAAATGTTTCAAAATATAATGTCTTTTAGCCTAGTAATCAATTTATTTGTATCTACATTTAAGTCTTTTAGCCTAGTAATCAATTTATTTGTATCTACATTTAAGAAATACTCTGAAATATAAACATTTTGAACAAACATAATTGTAGTATTACTTCATTTTGAAAAAAAGAGAACCCCTAAAGAGCTTACAAGAGGAAAATCTTAAAGCAATCATGAAGTTATAGCACTTCAAAAAATCTTAAGTTACAATAAATGAAGTCATTTTAATTATTTGAGAAACTTTAGAAATAAATCAGTACACACGATTAAATATTTAGTGTATTCTGAGCTATGCAATACAGAATAAAAAAGTTGGGAGAAACAATAACAATACAATTTATATTAATAATAAAATAAAATAAAATAAAATAAAATAAAATACCATTATACCCCTTTGGATGCAATAGATCTTATTTCAGGGTCTAGCTCTATGCAGATTAAATCTGATACTCCCCACAATAATGTAATGTTAAAACTGTAATTTATCTTTTCTTTTTGAAATAATGAATATGAGACACAAATGAGTCATTTAACTTGCCTAATGTTACACAGTTAGCAAGAATGAATTGGAATGAAAATCCTGAAATTCTGGCTGTTAACTTCAAAGGATTAAAATTGATACTAAGATATACAGTTATTTCATTTTCTTTTTATAAAATTTTAGGTGTGTGTGAAGTGGATGGTGAGGGAACATGTATGCACCATGAATATTCAATGTAGTTTATGTGATCTACACAAGTATTTAGAAAGAAAAATATAATAACATCACAGAACAGTTTGAGTGTAGTAAAGAAAAAAGCAAAAAAAAAAAAAAAAAAGGAGGCATTGACTGTGATAGAAAGAAGATGAAACACTTTCAGAATGCGAACATGTAACTGGAGACAATAAAGCATAACTGCAGACAAAAAACAGCCTAGCAGAAATATAAATGATGAGGGACGGTCTTGGCGTCTCAGGCAAACAGTTTGGGTTGATAGAAAGTTCAGGGCATGGGCTGGCATGGTGGCTGATGCCTGTAATCCCAGCACTTTGAAAGGCCGTAGAGGGCAGATCATTTGAGGTCAGGATCTCGAGACAAGTCTGGTCAACATGGTGAGACTCCATCTCCACTAAAAATAGAAAAACTAGCTGGATGTGGTGGTGTGCACCTGTAGTCCCAGCTACTCAGGAGGCTGAGGAAGGAGAATTGCTTAAACCCGGGTGGTAGAGATTGCAGTGAGCTGAGATCACACCACTGCACTCCAGCCTGGGTGACAGAGAGAGACTCCTAAAAAAAAAAAAAAAAAAGGAAAAATTCCAGAGCACGTTTTACTTTATTAATTTTTTGCAGATGATTTCTATTTTTTAACTTTTATTTTAATTTTAGGGATACCCCAGCAGGTTTGTTTGTTACGTGGGTAAACTTGTGTCATTTGTTGTACAGATTATTTTACCACCCAGGTATTAAGCCTAGTACTAATTAGTTATTTTTTCCTTATCCTTTCTCTCCTCCCAACCCCCAACCCCCAATAGGCCCCAGTGTGTGTTGTTCTCTGTATGTTCCCATGTATTCTCAACATCTAGCTTCTACTTATAAGTGAGAATATGCACTATTTGATTTTCTGTCCCTGAGTTAGTCTGCTAAGGATAACAGCCTCCAGCTCTATCCATTTTCCTGCAAAGGACATGATCTTATTCTTTTTATGGCTGCAGAGTATTCCATGGTGAAAACTGGTACAAGACAAAGATGGCCTCTCTCACCATTCCTAATCCACATAACATTAGAAGTCCTGGTCAGAGCAATCAGGCGAGAGAAAGAAATAAAAGGAATCCAGATAGGAAGTCAAACTAACCCTGTTTTCAGATGACATGATCCAATATCTAGAAAACCCCAGAGTCTCAGCCCAAAAGCTTCTTAAGCTGATTAAAAACTTCAGCAACGTCACAGGATACAAAATAAATGTGCAAAAATCACTAACATTCCAATACACCAATAGTCAAGCTGAAAGACAAATCAGGAACACAATCCCATTCACAACTGCCACAAAAATAATAAAATACCTAGGAATACAGCTACCTAGGGAGGTGAAAGATGTCTACAAGGAAACTACAAACTCTGTTCAAAGAAAGTAGAGATGACACAAACAAATGGAAAAAATAATATATGCTCATGGATAGGAAGAATCAATAATGTAAAAATAGTAATAATGTCCAAAGCTATTTACAGATTCAGTGCCATTCCTATTAAACTACCAGTAAGATTCCTCACAGAACTGGAAAAAGCTATTTGAAAATTTATATGTAACCAAAAAAGGGCCCGGATAGCCAAGGCAATCCTAAGCAAAAAGGACGAAGTTGAAGTCATCAAGCTACCTGACTTCAAACAATACTACATGGCTACAGTAACCAAAACAGCTTGGTACCAGAACAATAGCAGAAACATAGACCAATGGAACAGAATAGAGAACCTAGAAATAAGGCTGCACATCTACAACTATCTGATCTTTGACAAAGCTGACACAAACAAGTAGTGGGGAATGGATTCCCTGTTCAATAAATGATGCTGGGATAACTGGCTGGCCATATGCAAAAAAATGAAACCGGACCCCTTCCTTATGCCTTATACAAAAATTAACTCAAGATGAGTTAAAGACCTAAATATAAAACCCAAAACAATAAAAACCCTGGAAGACAACCTAGGCAATACCATTCAGGACATAGGGACAGGTAAGGATTTCTTGATGAAGATGCCAAAAACAATTGCAACAAAAGCAACCAGGGTCTAATTAAACTAAAGAGCTTCTGCACAGCAAAATAAACTATCAATAGACTGGACAACCTACAGGATGGGAGAACATTTTTGCAAACTATCATCTGACAAAGATGTAACATCCAACATGTATAAGAATCTTCAACAAATTTACAGAAAAAAAAATCTCATTAAAAAGTAAGCAACGGATATGAACAGACATTTTTCAAAAGAAGACATACATGTGCTAACAATTATATGTAAAAAAGTTTTACATATGCAAATGCAAATCAAAACCACAATTAGATACCATTGCATACCAGTCAGAATGCCTATTACTAAAAAGTCAAAAAATAACAGATGCTGGTAAATTTCCAGAGTAAAAGGAATGCTTATACACTGTTGGTAAGAGAGTAAATTAGTTCATCCGTTGTGGAAGACAGTGTGGCAATTCCTCAAAACCTAAAAGAAAGAAATACTATTTGACCCACTGATTACATTACTGGGTATATACCCATAGGAATATAAATAATTCTGTTATAAAGACACATGCACGTGTACGTTCTTTGCAGCACTACTCACAATAGTAAAAAACACGGAATCAACCTACATGGCCATCTATTATGGACTGGATAAAGACAATGTAGCCTAAGGCACATTTTAAATATATAAACTTCATTACATCCCGAAATCAGTGATCATAATGAGAAGTTTTATATACGTTATATATTGAACTTTCATTATGTCTTTCTATCAAACTATTCACAGTAGAATAATTGTAACAAAAAAGAAATTCCAGCAAAAGTTCTTTTTATCGAGATATGAATTTTGGATTAAATAACCATGATTAGCCACCACACATAATTTCTCTTATCCTGATCTCCCACATGTTCCTGTTTAAATGACACATTAAAATAATTATATTCTTTTTAAGTTCATTTATGTTACAGAACATGGACATTTCAATTTGAACATCTAAACCAAAATAAGTTAAGAACAACTTACAGTGTATAATTCACTTATAATATTCTACATTTCTCTTTTTTCTTTTATGTGAGGGTGTATATATTCTTTCAATGTTTCTTTTATTTTCTAGTTCTAGAACCCATGCTTAACAATTTTCACACATTCGCAGTCATCCTAAATTCTCTTTTATTTTTTAATCTTTATTGAAATATACCACAAAAAGGTGAAAAAAGCATAAATGTCAGTTTAATGAAGTTCTACGAATAGAGCATCCTGTATGACTACAACCCAAATAAAGAATATTTTAGCAAAAAAGGCCTTTTTCAGATACCATTGATACTTCACGGTAGGTAATAATTATCATAATATTCTTATACCTATATTTGAAATTTATAGGAATGGAATCACAAAATTTGTACTTTTTTTGTGGCTGGCTAATTTTGTTTAATATTCTGGTCATTATGGTCAATATTTTGTTGCATATAACATCAGTTTGTTTATTCTAATTCCTGTGTAGTATTACACTGTGTTAATGCACTATTTATCCACTCTAATTTGGATGATTATTTGGGGAATATTTAATTTTTTACTATTATAAGGAACACTATTATAAAAATTCATTTATATGAATTTAGAGACTGTACATATGCATTTTTGATTAATATAATCCTTAGAGTAAAATTCCAAGTTGATAGGGTACACATATGCTTGGCTTCAACAGATGCTGAAAGAAAAGTATCCAAAGAAGTAATAATGGCTTAAATGTCCATCAGTAGTGGGTGATAGTTCAAAGTGCTCCACATTTTGCCAACACTTCATATTGCATTGGTTTTTAATTTACATTTTCCCTGTACCCAGTAAAACTGAGCAACTATTCGTATGTTTATTATGTATTGTATATCCTTGTATACGTAGTACCTGATTTAGACTTTTGCTTTTTCTTTTTTCAATTGGGTTTTTCATTTTTTTCTGCTTTTCAATTGATACATAATAGTTATACATATTTATGGAGTACATGCCATTTTTGGTACATTCATACAATATGTAATGATCAAATCACAGTAATTGTGATATCTGTCACCACAAACATTAATCATTTATTTGTGCTGAAAACATTACAAATCTTCCTTCCTATATATTTTGACATATACAATACATTATTGTTAACTGTAGTCATCCTAACGTATGATAAAATACTGGAACTTGTTCCTTTTATCTAACTATATGAATTTATCCATTAACTAACTTCTCTAACTAGCCCCTCATCCTTTCCTAATAAATTGTTACTATCATTCTACTCTCTTCCTCCCGTGATCAATTTGTTTCTTAGTTCCCACATAAGAGTGAGAATGTGTGATACTTATCGTTCTGTACCTGGCTTACTTCACTTAACATAATGTTCACTAGTTCCACACATGTTGCTGCATATGACAGCATTTTATTCTTTTTATGGCTGAATAATATTCCATTGTGTATCTGTACCATATTTTCTTTATCCATTTATCCATCGATTGATGCTTAGGTTGATTTCATATCTTGGTTTCTGTGAATAATGCTGCAATAAACATAGGAATGCAGCTATCTCTTCGATATTCTGATTTCCTTTCTTATGGATACATTCCAAGCGAAAGGATTGCTGGATCATATGGTCGATCTATTTTTAGTATTTTGAGAAATCTTCCTATGGTTTTCCACAGTTGCTATACCAATTTATATTTCCATCAGCAGTGTAGGAGGGTTCTTCTTTCTCTGCATCCTTGCCAGTATCTTTTTTCTGTCTTTTTGATAACAGCCACTCTAACCCAGGTGAGATGATATCTCATTGTGGTTTTGATTTGCATTTCTCTGATGACTAATAATGTTGAACATTTTTTCATATACCTTTTGGCCATCTGTATGCCTTGTTTTGAGAAATGTCTATTCAGATATTTTGTCTATTTTTGAAAGATTATTTGGGGTAGTTTTATTGAATTGTTTTACTGAATTCTTGTGTATTCTGGTTATTAATTCCTCCTCAAATTGATAGCTCACAAATTATTATTTTTTCCATTCTGTGGGTTGTATCTTCACTCTGTTGATTCGTTTTGCTGTGCAGATGGGTTTTAACTTAATGTAGTTCCATTTGGGAACTTTTGTTTTCTATGATATATGAAATCTCACTCAAAAACATCTTTGCTCAGACCAATATCCTGAGCATTTCCCCATTGTTTTTCTCTAGTAGTTTTGTAGTTTGAGGACTTCATTAAAGCATTCAACGAAGTTTGATTTGATTTTTGTGCATATTGAGAGATAGGGGCTTAGTATCACTCTTCTGCATTAAGGGTATCCCATTTTCCCAGTAGCATTTACTGGAGAAATTGTCATGTTCTCTTCAATGTCTGTTCTTGGAATCTTGGTTGAAATGAGCTGGCTGAAAATGCCTCGATTTATTTCTGGGTTATCTATCCTGGTCCGTTGGTCTATATGTCTGTTTTTATGTTAGTACCATGTTGTTTGGTTTAATATCACTTTCTAGCATATTTTGAAAGCAGGCCATGCAATGCTTCCAGCTTTGTTCTTTTGTTCAGAATTGCTTTGACTATTCAAGGTCTCTTTTGGTTCTAAATACATTTTAGAACTCTTTTTTCTTTCCTTTTTTTTTTTTTATTTTAACTTCTGAGAAGAGTGTCCTGTGTATTCTTGATAGGGATTGCATTGATTCTGTAGAACTCTTTTGGAAGTATGGACACTATAACAATGTTAATTCTTTCAATCCATGAACATGGAATATACTTCCACATTTTTCCATCAATTTTTCAGTTTTTCAGTCTCTTTGCTATTGATACATAGTTATTTTATAAACATTTTATGTATATGTTTTGTTTAGCAGGTGTATGTAGTATACACAGACACACACATACATACATCATCATCATCATCATCATAATCATCTTCCACTTTATGACTTTTCTTTTATCTCTCTTCTTGTTGGTGTTTTGATAAACATCAGATCCTACTCTATAGTCTAAATTATCATTTTTAAATATAAATCCTTGTCTTCTCCAAGTCAATAATTTGTTCTTATATATTTTCTTCTAAAAATGTTCTTGTTTTCCTATTCATCTTTAGATTTGAAATCCATCTAGAGGTAACTTTTCCTTATACTGACAGTCTTGTTGATAATAAATACTCTCAGTTTTCACTTATTTGAAAATATCTTTTGTTTAATCTTTGTAAAAGGATATTTTTACTAAGTATACAATTCTATATTACAATTACATTCTTTCAGTGATTTAATAACTCATTTCATGTTTTCCAGCTGTCATAGCTTTTGATGTAAAACTAGCTCTTCCTCTTGTGTTTGATCCTAGAACATATTGTCTTTATCCTTACTTTTAACATTTCACTTTGGTTTTAATCTTCAGTAGTTTATGTCCAGCACCAGAATATAACTTAATGTGGCTTTCTTTGAATTTATTTCATGTGAGGTTTGCTGAGCATCCTCAGTCATTTGGTGTTTTTTGTTTGTGTGTTTTAAAAAGTCTCAGACATTATAACTTCAAATATTGCTTTCATTGTAATCTCTTCTTGTCCTGTTACTCCAATTACACTCGTTACATTTTAAATATGCCTTGATTTCTTCTCATGCACTTATTTTGCTTTCCTTTTTTGTCTACTTTTGTGCTTTGATTTAGTTATTTTGTATTTATGTGAATTCCAGGTTATTAAATCAATACTTTGCAGTGGCAAAAGTATAATGAACTGTGTAATGAACACAAGTGCAGCTACCAGATTCTCTTCCAATGACTTGCTGCCTATTAACAGTACTTTCTGGCTTGACTTAGTTGCAAAAGGCTGCTCCAGTACAGGTGATCCCTTGGACTGCCTCAGTAGAACTACTCTACTGAAGGGAACACCTGTACTAGGACAGACTATTATTAATGATTGATGGAGGTATAACGACCCATCCATTTTGTCCCAAAATGGGACAACACTGATGAGGCCTATTTAATGCTGACTTGTTTCTGGATTTGCCCAGTGTCTTTTCTGGGTCTACATGACATATTGATCTTTCACCATTTCTAATCCTATTTATCCTCCTGTATTCCACCTGTGTGATTTCCTAGTAAATACTGTGCACACACACACACATACACACAGAAAAAAAAAAAAAACCTCAATACATCTTTCTTTACAAACCAGCCTGTGATGAGTGACACTGAGAGAGATCAGAATAATAAGATTATAAAGTGGCATTTTAGAGCTGGATCACTCACAAATAATTTGGCAATGAGGATAATATCCATTGTAATAGAAGAAATTCAGAAAGCCCTTGTTACAATAAGGTAATCCAATTGCTTAAATCCTACTGGTATGAATTAGGATGATATACATTTAGCAGAGAATGCACCAGCTATCTTGATATATTGGATGTTTCAAAAGTACAGGGGGAGCAACAATTATAAAGGAAATGATATTGAATGGATATCACTAAGCATTACACTCTGGAAAAAAAATATGGAAAGCTGTAGGCAGTTAACAGATTACTGAAAGCCAGGTGTAAAAACCACAGGGAAATGAGAAAATTTCCCTTGTCTCCCTCGCAGGGCATGTGATGGGGGTGTGGCTCGCTTCTTCAGTGCCACACTGCTCAAACCTCTAGGGGAGCATACAGACTGGTAGGCTATGGGGCTCCGACTCTGTGGCAGCGTCTAAGGGTGAATATTTACAACTCCTGATGCCCGAGTGGGCATATGTTACATGGTGCTCCTTTAGTTTAGCCATCCACAGCCAGCTTGTGTTAGTTAGCTCAAATAGACTCCTGTCTTATCGTAAGACAGAGGACTTTCTGTACCCCGGGGTTATGGAATCTGATGTACCAGAAGAATCAAATACAACGTGGGCTTGGAAATTAGTGCAAGGTTTTATTGAGTGGAAGTGGCTCTCAGCAGATGGAAAAGCCAGAAGCGAGATGATTTTCCTCTGGAATCAGGCCTTGAAGCCAAATGCCACATGGCTCTGCTGGTCAATGGCCTGCCAGTGTGCTCTTCACGTCCTCTCGATGTCCAGCCACTTGTGTCTTCTTCTGCCGGTTCACTCCTTTCAATATCCAGTCGCTTGCTTGTCTGCCTGCTAGGGTCATGGAGCTTTTATAGGCACAGGATGGGGACGTGGCAGGCCAGGGTGGTCTTGGAAAATGCAACATTTCAACAGGAAAGGTAGGAGTGCCTGTCTTCACCAAGGTCCATGGGCACAGGCCCGTGGGTGGAGCCATAGCCAGGGACCTCTTCTCCCTTCCCAGCACTTCCCTGCCATCCTCTCCTATCAATAGGGCCTGCCTGTTAAGTTAGAAAGATACTTTCATCTTCTGTAACAGAAGAAAATACAGATCTAATGACTAGACCCAGGACTTAATCAAGTGTTAGAATGCCACAGATGGTTCAATATGTAATCAAATCGGTCTTTCTCTTTGCATCAGCGCCCAGCTTTAGAAAAAATAGGACCTTGACAGTTGAAATGGGATATCAGGTAAATTCCTCTGGATATTGTCAAATTTCAGTTGATTATAATCATTCTTCATATTTTCAATTTGCTCTTAGCTCTGACCTAAGGAGTTTTATCTTGTTCCTTCCACTTAGAGTAAGTACTCCCAATTTGCTGTGGGACACTGCATAAGCCTCTGAATTGTGTCTCAATGTCTGTCATTTTCAGAATATGCTCATGATTCCTCTCCCAGCCACTAATCCATAACTATGGCAAATTTCCAGCATAACCCAGACAGCACTCTGCCAACTGCTGATACCAATAAGAGAAGAAAAGGATTATACCTCAAAAGAGCTGAGGACTTGGCCAAAATATATTTTAAGGGACTGGGAAAGTACATGCATGAATTGATATAGTTTGGATGTTTGTTCCCTCCATCCAAATCTCATGTTGAAATGTGATCCCCAATGTTGAAGGTGAGACTTAGTGGGAGGTGTTGGATCAAAGGATGTGCCATCCCCTTGGTGATGGGTGATTCTTGCTATTAGTTCATGTACAATCTGGTTGTTTAAAAGAGTCTGCCCTCTCTCTTGCTGACCCCCTCTCCATGTAATATGCCTGATCACTCTTTGTCTTTGCCATGAATGGAGGCTTCCTGGGGCCCTACCCAGGAGCAGATGCCAACACTATGCTTTCAGTGCAGCCTGCAGAACTGTTAGCCAAAATATGCCTAGTTTTTTTTTTTTTTTTTTATAATTTACCCGACATCAAGTATTTCTTTATAGCAACACAAATGGATTAGCATTTAAATAGATTTCAAAAACAAAATTGGGAGGTGAAAGGACAAAACCTACATTTGAATGAGGAAGAGTTTATTGATTTGAGAACACCCAACTGAAATACGACATTAGCACCTGGTGAGGACATTAGGAGATGACACAAACTGGCTACTAGGAAGACTCTTCCTTTTTTTTTTTTTTTTTTTTTTTTTAAGACGGAGCCTTGCTCTATCACCCAGGTTGGAGTACAGTGGCACAATCTCGGCTCACTGCAAACTCCGCCTCCTAGGTTCAAACCATTCTCCTGCCTCAGCCTCCCGAGTAGCTGGTATTATAGGCACATGCCATCATGCCTGGCTAATTTTTGTATTTTTAGTAGATATGAGGTTTCACTATGTTGGCCATGGTTGGTTTTGAACTGCAGACCTCAAGCGATTCGCCTGCCTCGGCCTCCCAAAGTGCTGGGATTACAGGCATGAGCCACTGCACCCGGCTGGCTCCTAAAACTCGAAAAGAGAGCTGGCCCTTACTGATTAAAGGTGAAATGGTAGAATTTCTGTGGCAGACAATGAAGGAAGAAATTAAAAGTCCCAAGAAAGTGGACATCTAGGAATAGATATATAATGTATGACCAGGAGATCCAATAGTAGATTATGTTCCACAGGAAGACTTAGAGGTTAAGCTATATTCAACAAAGCTATAAGGCATGTGCTGGTAAGAGAAACACCAATATTACTAATACTGTTTGTAGTCAGTGGTTGTCCTGGTAAGTCAGAGCCAAAGATAGGAGAGGCCATAATAATCTAAGCTTACTGATAACAATAGAAATAAAAAGAACCCTAAAACTATAAAGAACAGTGGTGGTACTTAACTGCCAACAGCCAAATGAAAACAATATTCATAAGTCATAGGGTCAGAATGGCATCCAAGGCAAAATGACCAACAGAGATGTTTAATACAAAATGGTATCACAAAGGCCAGTCAGAAAGGGTATTTCTTAGCTTTTACTACCAGAAAAAATAACAATTGATGATCAGAAGACTGAGGAAAATTGTCTCAAATAAAAAGTTGACATCCTTTGCCCAGTTTTCAGATGTGAGCCAGTTTTCAGAAGAGAAGTCCCTAAACTAGAGAAAATACTGGGACTTAGATCAAGTATACCAGACTTTTTTTTTTTTTTTTTTTTTTTTTTTTTTTGAGACGGAGTCTTGCTCTGTTGCCCAGGCTGGAGTACAGTGGTGAGATCTTGGCTCACTGCAAGCTCCGCCTCCTGGGTTCACACCATTCTCCGGCCTCAGCCTCCTAAGTAGGTGGAACTGCAGGTGCCCGCCACCACGCCTGGCTATTTTTTTTTTTTTTTTTTTTTTTGTATTTTTAGTAGAGACAGGGTTTCACTGTGTTGGCCAGGATGGTCTCGATCTCTTAACCTCATGATCCACCCGCCTCGACCTCCCAAAGTGTTGGAATTACATGCGTGAGCCACAGCGCCTGGCCCGACTACTTTTTATCTGATTGTATGCACTGGTCAAAATTGATAGGTCTGCACACTTTATAAAGGCACATGGTACTGTATACTATATAGGTAAATTATATCACAATAAAATTACTTAAAAAAAAGAAAAATTAGTTCAAATTATGCCCCATCTCTACTATCATTATTTTTGACATTTTTCATTGGCTACCCATTACTTCTAGTCTACTTAATTGCTTTTTCTGGACTCTTCTTTAATTCTCTTAGCTAGTCTTGTACCACCTTCTCCATTTTTCTTTGGGTTCCTGTCACTCTGGTTCTTTGTCATTTCTTCAAATTGTCTGTCCTTCACCACGGGGGCTATATATTTGGTAATTAACTCTTACTCATCTATAGTGTATCAACTTAAGCAGCACAAACTTTAAAGAAGACTTTTCTAAAATCAAAGATCTAGATAAGTTTCTTCTGAAAGGTTTCAGTGAATCATACATCTTTTCTACAGAGTACTTACCTCAGTGTATATTTAACTATTCATAAATAGGATTGTGTGATTGATAATTTTCTCCCCCAAGTAATCTATAAAATTATGTACTGTGAAGCCCATTTGCTTTTCTATACCCTTTCTCTTCCATTACTTAGGAGAATGCCTGACACAATCCATATTTTGAGTAAGTATATCTCACATTACAGGATAAATTACTAAATACATATTTTCAGGATATAATTTTCTATCTTCCTCTTTAGAAGGTATTAGTCAGTGGTTATTCATATTTGTATCTGTACATCCATGGATATTGTAATGATGAATATCAAATTTACCAGCTATTTCTCTATCTTATTATGTTAAACACTCAGTAAAAGTGATTTTTTTAAATAAATTTATTTATAACAACCATAAATTCCCTTTGCAGTATTTCACAAGAATTGCAGGATCAAATAAAAGGTCAAGTTGATATTCAATCTAATTTGAGTTTTAAAGCAATACCCGATATAAACTATAAGTAATTACCATTTAAAATATTCATTAAAGTCACTCACTTTAGATGTAGTTATGACCAACCTAGGTATATTTCTGGGACAGAATTACATGGCTTAGATAAGCCTTTAAAAAACAAAACAAAACCTAGTAAATAGTATTTCCTATACATATTCACTATTATTTGTTTTCAGACCCTTCACTTTGTTTAGTAAATTTTTCATCTTATGTGTTCTTCAGAGCATAAAATCTAGTTGGGGCAAATGAGCTTCTACTACATCCCATGAAATGTTTTTATGCCCACTGTTATAACTATCCCTGCATATCTGGTTGTATTTTAATTGATATAAATACAATACTCTAATTTTCTCCTCATATGAACCTTTAAAGGTAAGCAAGGCAATGAATGAAGGACAGAATAGACATAGATTTCCATTTGAATAAATGATTAGTTATCTAAATTTGAGAGCAGCAATCTGGATTTAATTTATCACATTATTCACAGATCTTTAATCACTGCTAAATCATATTTGAGATATGTATGATATAAAATTTATATTCAAAGGAGTGAGAATAAAAACTTCCTTTCAGAGTTTTCAGTTTGGCTAGTTATTTTATTTTATTTTTAAAGAGATCTGGTCTCCCTGCGCTGTCCACGCTGGACTCAATATCCTGGACTCAAGTAATCCTCCTACTCCAGTCTTCCAAGTAGCTGGGACTACCAGTGCATTACACTGCACACAGATAAATCCACTTATTGTATAGTGACTATCGTATCAATCAAAGTGTGTGTGTGTGTGTGTGTGTGTGTAATTTTAAACCCTTAGTGGGAAAAAATACTATATAAGTGATGATTTCTGTCATTATCCTTAGCGTATCTTCTCACTGTCTGATTTTTGATGCTAACAGCTTGATAGATCAACAAATTTAGATGTAGACTGAAAAGAAATAAGTATTTAATTAAGATGTTGATTATAAAAACTCCATTGAATAGATGATGATCACCCTAAAGAAACAAGCAGGCATACCCAACAAATGGCAAACCCACTGATTAAATGTTATTTAGAAAGAAAATTAAATTATATGGCATATGATTTCCCAAACACATGTGGGTGTCTGGATCCATAGTTAACATATCAAGTGTTTTATTTTTCTCATAAACATTATTTAGTACATTTGAAATTGTTGCCTTGAAGTGGTAGATTCCATTGTTTCGGTTAAAATGATGAATTAAAATGAATTGAGATAATTAGTTTCATAGGGCAAGATATTGGAGTAATTAAGTTTCCACACCTACATCACCGCCATGCTACGTTGCACAATATCCAAATTTGTTTAAGGTCAGTGGACTGATTCTGGCAAGCTTTCATCTACATCTTTTTTTCAAGAGAGGTAGATTTTAGCTTAATTATTAAAGGAAACAGCTTTATCTCTGTCTTATCTCTGTATCTCAAGTGCTTTACATAGTGGCTAGTATAGTAAACTTGCAATAATAACTTGTTAAATTGATCAGTAAAAATGAGTGAGTAATAAGTGACATAACCAAAATCGTGATTGAATGACTGAGAGGCTTGATGACAACATGAAGAAAAGCAGGAGCTGCAATGGAAAATAACACACAGTGAAGAAGAATTATGAGACCTTTTAGAAAATCTGCTATTTTAAATCTTTTAGCCAGAAAGAAGTATCAAGGAAAAATTATCTCATAGGAATTACTCCAAATCAAGAGGAGGTTGCTATGCTACATTGTTCGTAGAACCTACTATAGAGGTTCTAGCTATCTAACTGAATAACTAAAGGAAAAAGAAAACCTGAAGTGGGGAAATTTGGAAACGTTTAGGTTACAATGTCTTATTAACGTACCACTATTTATTATTCTTACTATCTATTTAATATAGGCAAATAAATAAAAATATTTGGAGAAAGAAAACAAAATAATGGTGTGTATATCTAGGAGATGAGATTATGATTATTATTTATCTAATTATACCATTTGTTACTTTCCAAAATATATAAAATTAAAAATATTTCTTTATAATCATAAAAAGTATTCATGGTTTACTCAGACAAAATAAATCAATGGTTGTTACATTTAGAAAAATTATATATTTTTATATGATATGGTCAAAAAAGCAGCCATATGATGTGAGATAAACAAACCCGAGGAATACTTGGTAAGATGATAATCAGAATCTCACAAAATGAAACCGAGAAGTCACATATGATTTTGCTATTATTAATGAATTATTAGTGTTGTATTATTTTTAAAACTAATAACAAAAATATTTCCTAAAATATGTAGCCTGTATGGAAAAATAAAGTCAGTATGAACTTTATTTTTATGTCTAGGGATATACCTGCATAGCTCACTGGCAGAACGTAGCATGGGAAGATAAGCTTAGAAATTAGTCTTATCATATATGGTAAAGAAAGCATGGTACACTGCTCAAGGAAATCAGAGACGACACAAGCAAATGGAAAAACATTCCATGCTCATGGGTAGGAAGAATCTATGTTGTGAAAATGGTCATACTGTCTAAGTAATTTAGAGATTCAATGCTACTTTCATTAAACTACCATTTACAGGTCAGGCGTGGTGGCTCACAGCACTTTGGGAGGCTGAAGTGGGTGGATCACGAGTTCAGGAGATCGAGACCATCCTGGCTAACACAGTGAAACCCCATCTCTACTAAAAATACAAAAAAGTTAGCTGGGCATGGTGGCAGGCACCTGTAGTTCCAGCTACTTGGGAGGCTGAGGCAGGAGAATGATGTGAACCCAGGAGGTGGAACTTGCAGAAAACAACTACCATTTACATTCTTCACAGAATTAGAAAAAATCTTCTTTAAAATTAATATGGAACCAAAAAAAGAGCCCAAATAATCAAGGCAATCCTAAACAGAACAAAGCTAGAGGCATCACACTACCCAACTTCAAACTATACCACAAGGCTACAGTAACAAAAACAGCATGGTACTGGTACAAAAACAGACCCTGGAACAGAATAGAAATCTGAGAAATAGTACCTCATATTCACAACCATCTGATTTTGCCAAACATGAGAAAAACAAGCTATGGGGAAAGGACTCCCTAATTAATAAATGGTACTGGAAAAACTGGCTGACCATATGCAGAAAATTTAAACCGGATCCCTTCCTTACAACATGGAATACTATGCAGCCATTAAAAGGATGAGTTAATGTCCTTTGCAGGGATATGGATGAAGCTGGAAACCATCATTCTCAGCAAACTATCACAAGAACAATAAAACACCGCATGTTCTCACTCATAAGTGGGAGTTGAACAATGAGAACACATGGACACAGAAAGGGGAACATCACGCATTGCGGCCTGTTGGCAGGTGGGGATCTAGGGGAAGGATAATATTAGGAGAAATACTTAATGTAGGTGACAGGTTGATGGGTGCACTAAACCATCATGGCACGTGTAAACCTATATAACAAAACTGCACGTTCTGCACATGTACCCTAGAACTTAAAGTATAATAAAAAAAGAAAAAAAAGTGCTGGCAAACTAAATGTTTTTGGCTTGAATTAGACACTTCCTTTTATGAACAGTAACTACAGTCAAGGAATTGCTAGCTCTATTTGACCGAATTTAAGTCCTTTGATCTGGGTTACTGCATCCCAAACATAAACTGACAGGGCAGTAATGGACAAGTCCCCAGAAGAATTTATTTATTTATGTGATACATTTATTAAGTGCCCTCTATATTCCAAACAAGTTATGTGTGGGAAAGATAACCTGAAAAATAAAAGTGATAGAAAGTGTCTGCATTTATAGAACATATATTCTATCTATTAAAAAGGTGAGTAAATTAGATAAGCAAGTAAACTATGTTGATAAGTGATGAGGATTATGGGGAAAAAAGTACAAGGACTTAGAATAAAGATTGGAGGAGGGAAAGGGTTGCAAGGTTAAATAGGATGGCAAGAGAAGCCCTTACTGAGAAGGTGACACTCAGATAAATACTTGAGGTGAAGAGGCTGCCACGTGCATAAGTAGGGACATTTCAGTTCAGTTACCAGAGATAGAGGAAGAAATTCTGGGCGACAAAAGAAACAATTTTCAACCACAAGCATTTCTTTATTAAGACTCAGGAATACTTATCCAGGAAGTGATTACCTGCTCAAGTTTATTTAGATTGCTTAATATCGGCACTGAAGATGGAGATACATAAACTAGAATCACCATGACTTGGACAGAAAGGCTCACTTTCCCTCCAAAGTGAAACTCCCTGCGTACTATTTACCTAATTCTCAAATTTATGAGGTG
This sequence comes from Trachypithecus francoisi, assembly GCF_009764315.1. NCBI lineage: Eukaryota > Metazoa > Chordata > Mammalia > Primates > Cercopithecidae > Trachypithecus > Trachypithecus francoisi. The sequence goes on along the minus strand of NW_022681454.1, from coordinate 85,670,757 downwards.
TTTTGCCTGAACTGCTCCTGGGACGATCACTGTCACAGGATGGGTGCTCTGAAAACAGACATTGAGAAGGTATTTGGGATGCCAGCTGTTGATTAGGGATACACATCTGTGGAGGAAGGCGGAAGAAGCAGGACTGCGCAAAAGAGCGTGTCAAACTATGATACAGGCCTGAAAATGCCTGTCTCCAAACACTTTAGAAAGGAGATTGGTTGGGAGGCCGATGTGGGTGAGTCACGAGGTCAAGAGTTCCAGACCAGCCTGGCCAACATGGTGAAACCCCAGCTCTACTAAAAATATTAAAATTAGCTGGGCATGGTAGTGTGCACCTGTAATCTCAGCAACTCAGGAGGCTGAGGCAGGAGAATCGCTTGAACCTGGGAGGCGGAGGTTGCAGTGAGCCGAGATCGTGCCATTGCACTCCAGCCTGGGCAACAAGAGCAAGACTCTGTCTCAAAATAAATAAATAAACAAACAAACAAATAAATAAATAAATGGAGATTGGAGAAAGAACTGCCTATCAGTGTCTTGAACTAGGCAGAAACAGCTTGCCTGTTACAGTGCTGTATCACTCAATCACTGGAGGCAGGCTGTCTAAGGACAAGCATCACTCCAGCCAAGGTGGTTCTTTACACCTGAGGATGCACTGAAGAAATTAACAAGAGGAAGCTCTGTGATGAGCACACAGCCTGCAGCTGGGCATAAAGACCTTCCACAAATGGAGGTATGCTTGCCACATCACTGCATCTGCCACTGTTTAATCTAATGGACCACATAGATCAATCTCTCCATTTACAGTTGGGCAGCAGCTCCTTTAAGATCATTGTTGGCATCCCTTATTTTTTCTAGCTCTTTCTAGTAGAAAGATCTTTATACTTTCAGGTCTTTGATAGGCTTGCTTGCTAGATCTTTTTTTTTTTTTTTTTGCTTGCTAGATCTTATCACAATCCATGAGTCTGTATACATATTAATCCGGGGCCAGTTATTTTTCTAGACAATGCAAAGATCAAGTGATGCACCTTTCAAGACTCTTTTCATTGAGGGAATAAATGTTCCCTTGTTATTGGCTTTCAAAGCCATACCTAAATGAGGCCATTGTGCAGCTGACAACCGTTTTTGACTTGTATCTACATACTAAATTGAACCAAACATCAACAAACTTTGGGATTTTCTTTTTTAACTTTCACAGCTGGTTGTATGGGGCCCCATACAGCCATAGGCATGAGATGAGGAAAGAATACTGGGGCAACAGTGGTGTGTACATAAGGTTTTGGGTTTCTACTTGTATTATTTATATATGACCAGTTGTTATGATATGTCTTGATCTGGTGCACTTCCTGAGATATAGAACAATTAGTGATACAACTGGGACAGTACCAGAAAAAGCAATACGTTGCAACATAACAAATTATCTCAAAAATAGCAGCATAAAACAAACAAAAAACATTATTTTCTTTTTTTTCTTTTTTTTTTTTTAATTATACTTTAAGTTCTAGGGTACATGTGCCTAACATGCAGGTTTGTTACATACATATACTTGTGCCATGTTGGTGTGCTGCATCCATCAACTCGTCAGCACCCATCAACCCGTCATTTACATCAGGTATCACTCCCAATGCAATCCCCCCCCCCTCCCCTCTCCCCACTCCCCGTGATAGGCCCTGGTGTGTGATGTTCCCCTTCCTGAGTCCAAGTGATCCCATTGTTCAGTTCCCACCTATGAAGGAGAACATGTAGTGTTTGGTTTTCTGTTCTTGGGATAGTTTGCTGAGAATGATGGTTTCCAGCTGCATCCATGTCCCTACAAAGTACTCAAACTCATCCTTTTTAATGGCTGCATAGTATTCCATGGTGTATATGTGCCACATTTTCTTAATCCAGTCTGTCACTGATGGACATTTGGGTTGTTTCAAGTCTTTGTAATCATTAAAAAGTCAGGAAACAACAGGTGCTGGAGAGGATGTGGAGAAATAGGAACACTTTTACACTGTTGGTGGGATTGTAAACTAGTTCAACCATTATGGAAAACAGTATGGCTATTCCTCAAGGATCTAGAACTAGAAGTACCATATGACTCAGACATCCCATTACTAGGTATACACCCAAAGGATTATAAATCATGCTGCTATAAAGACACATGCACACGTATGTTTATTGTGGCACTATTCACAATAGCAAACATTATTTTCTTACACAGTTTCTGAGAGTCATGAATCAGGAAGCAGATTAGCTGGTTAGTTCTGACTCAGGGTCGCACATGATGTTGCAATAAAGCTGTCATCTGGGGCTATAGTTTCTGCAGACTTGTTTAGGGATGAAAGATCTACAATCTCACTCACCTAGCTGTTGGCAGGAAGCTTCAGTTACTCATCATGTAAGCTTATCTATAGGACTGATCTCAACATAACACCTACCCTCCCGACAGACAGTGATGAGAGAGAAGGAGAATGAAAGAATGCAACAGAAACGAAAGCCACAGTGTCTTTTATAACCCTATCTTGACAGTGATATTCCATTACTTCTGCCAGATTTTACTGGTCATATATGTCCAGCCTAAAACAATGCAGGAGGGGATTATACAAGAGTGGGAATACAAGAGGCAGGATCCCTGGGGATATCTTAAGGCTGCACACTGCTCAAGCACATTGTTTATGCCCTCTGGCTCTTATTACGTTAGAGCCCAGAGGTAACTTACAATGCTGAGTGTGTCTTGTGACTTTGTGGGTCCCATAAGGATCCTTTCATAATGGAGAGTTTTGGATGTCTGGTGTTCCATCATTAGGCACGATGTCTCTATTAGGAGCAAGCAGTATGATAGGAATATTTTGTTATTCTCAAAAGACATTGAATTATCTGCAATGGCTATGATAGCCTTGATTTATCACCCCAGAGCTCTGCATTAGAATTTCCCCACAAATTTTGTCTCATGGTCTTCAAGGTCTTTTTTCACCATTGATGCCACCATAATTGAAGGGTCTGCCAGATACAATGATCCAAGAGATAGGGCTTCTTGCAACACAGCCTGGATCTGCTGCTGAGAAAATTCCTGCTCAGGGCTCAATGCACAGCTGCCAGTTGTTTGTAACACCCATTATCCTGACCAGAACGTTTCCCCTAGATGTGTAATATACTGTCTCCAGATCTCACAGAGGCCCACCAGGAACTGAAGTCCTGTCACTGTGACAGGAAACATGAAATGCAATAATTTGTCCTATAATTAGAGGAGATGTCCTAGCATGCCTTTGACAATTAGTTCACTAAATATTTTATGACTATGATTCCATTTACCATTGTGCTTAGGTGGAAGAATCAGACAATTTGTCACTTTTGTTCACAGGTCTCTAGATTGAAAGAAAATATACTTGGCAACAGCACTTAAAGATGTATACTTGAAAAAGTGACATCTGTACTTGGAACTGATTTATATGAGGAGATTCTAGACTTTGATCTGATGCTAAAATGGGAAGGAACTTTTGTGGTCTAAAGGACTGTGGGGAGATACATTTTGTATGTAAGGGAGAACATGAATCATCTTTGGTAATCTGAGGGCAGAGTATGGTGTTCATGCTCCAGCATGACCCTCAATGATTCCTCTGTCCTGTTTTTCATCTCTTTGTGTGGTCCCTTATCACATTAAGTTGGGCTGACCAATGTGACTACTAGGATATTGCAGAAATGATGGAGTGTAACTTCTATGACTGGGCCATAAAAGGTATTGTGGTTTTCATTTTGCCAATTATTGGATCTGAGATATCTTGCCAATAGTCAGAGATAAATTAAAGCGCTCTGCCAATGGCTACCATGAGTGACACATCTTAGCAGCAGAGTTTTGAGCCCCACTCAAGCTTTCAGATGACAGCAGCTCTGGCCAACACCCAAATGCAACTTTTCATAGACTCTGAGTCAGAACCACCCACCTGGGCCTCTCCTCAATTCCTAATCCACAGAAACTTGGAAATAATGAATGTGTATTGTTCAAAGCTGCTATGTTTAATGATAATGTGTTAAACAGCAATAGTTAAATAGTATCTCTACTTATACCTAGCCTGGAAAGAAAATCAGTGGACTTTGCATTCATATGGACCATCTATAATGTTTGGGTATACATCTTATTGGAAAAAGAAAAATCCAGAACTTAACAAGACTGACTATTTATCCATCAATATATATTGATTGAAGACTCTTTCAATAGTTCTGTGAGTTATCCAATCTACTGTTCTTACAGATGCTAATTAAATCAGAGTTAGAACTGAAATCATTTTTTAAGGTAAGGTAAGTTTTCCCATGAAATAGGATTAGGAAATAAAGTTCCTTTTTTTTTTTTTCCTCCACAGAATTTCCAGGAACTAGAGTTAAAAACAAGTTGAATTTTGAGTTAGATTCCTTTTTTCTGTCCAGAGAGAGAGAGAAAAACTCAACTCCCAACCAATTCATGGGAAGGATATGGTATGTTTTACACAATAAAAAAGATTTTTACTGTATTAATAATAAAAACTTTTTATATAAGGCCTTACTAATAATGCCTATATGCTACTACAATATTATAAATTTTTGCCAAAAATTCTCAAAAGGAGAGTAGAAGAGAGATAATTATGCAGATACCCCCTTAGGGAAGATAATATTGCTTCAAGCTAGAGTTTAGAGTCACAGTCTTGCAATTTCCATGTAGATAGAAATATAAAGCAAGTTCAAAACTTGCCAAACTCCTTTGCAGATTAATTCTGCCCTAAGTGCCTGATAGTTTTCTTTTTATTTCTGACAGAATGGCGCAGACCTTACAAAAAAAATGACTTATTGCATTTGAAGACAAAATAAATGATACAACTAAAATTCCATTTAAAGCATCTTGGGAATAATTTGAGATTTTTAAATAAGCACATCATCAGCAAGCCTAGAAAGCTGACAGAATGCACTCCAGTACTTTCACCCTTGAGAGACAGGACTAGCTGGATTTCCTAGGCCGACTAAGAATCCCTAAGCCTAGCTGTGAAGGTGACCACATCCACCTTCAAACAGGGGGCTTGCAACTTATCCCACACCCGACCAATCAGAGAGCTCACTAAAATGCTAAATAGGCAAAAGAGGAGGTAAAAAAAATACCCAATCATCTATTGCCTGAGAGCACAGTGGGAGGGACAAGTATCAGGATATAAACCCAGGCATTCCAGTTGGCTACAGCAACCCCCTTTGGGTCCCCTCCCCTGATGTGGGAGCTCTATCTTCACTCTATTTCACTCTATTAAATCTTGCAACTTCTCTCTTCTGGTCGGTGTTTTATTACTGCTGGAGTTGAGCTTTCCCTCACTGTCCACCAATGCTGTTTGCCGCAGTGGCAGACCTGCCGCTGACTTCCATCCCTCCAGCTCCAGCAGGGTGTCTGCTGTGCTCCTGATCCAGCAAGGTGCCCATTGCCACTCTGGATCTGGCTAAAGGCTTGCCATTGTTCCTGCATGGCTAAGTGCCTGGGTTCATCCTAATCGAGCTGAACCCTAGTCACTGGATTCCACAGTTCTCTTCTGTGACCCACGGCGTCTAATTGAGCTATAACACTCACGTGTGGCCCAAGATTCCATTCCTTGGAATCCGTGAAGCCAAGAACTCCAGGTCAGAGAACAGGAGGCTTGCCACCATCTTGGAAGCAGCCCACCATCATTTTGGAAGTGGCCCGACACAACTTTGGGAGCCCTGGGAGCAAGGACCACCACCCCGTAACAGTCATCAGACTGAATTCTTTACTTTCCTTTACTTTTATGCTCACTCTTATTCTTGTTCTCATTCTTATGCCACCCTCTACATCTCCCCAGCTATCTCCACACTATCAATCTCACTCACTCTCTCCTAGCGGTTTCTAATCCTTCTTTAGCAAACAATTGCTGGCTTTGCATTTCTCTTTTCTCCAAAACCTCTGAGACCACTACTTACTCACTGCTTAAAAAAAAAAAAAAAAAAAAAGGACTGTATATTTTTAAATGAAAAGTGTTATTTTTACCTAAATCAGTCTGGCCTGGTATATGACAACATAAAAAAACTCAAGGATAGAGCCTTCACTTGCCAACCAAGCAAGTAATTAAGCTGAACCCTCTTGGGCATTCTCTAATTGGATGTGCTGGGTCCTCTCAATTCTTAGTCCTTTAATATCTGTTTTTCTCCTCTTATTCGGACCTTTTAGTTTCTCAATTCATCCAAAACCATATCCAGGCTATCACCAATCATTCTATACAACAAATGCTCCTTCTAACAACCCCACAATATCACCCCTTACCACAAAATCTTCCTTCAGCTTAATCTCTCCCACTCTAGGTTCCCACGCCCCACCTAATCCCACTAAAAGCAGCCCTGAGAAACATCGCGCATTAACTCTCCATAACACTTCCCAAAAGTTTTCGCTGCCCCAACACTTCAACATTTTTTTTTATTTTTCTTATTAATATAAGAAGACAGGAATGTCAGGCCTCTGAGCCCATGCCTGCAGGTATACATCCAGATGGCCTGAAGCAAGTGAAGAATTACAAAAGAAGTGAAAATGGCCAGTTCCTGCCTTAACTGATGACATTACCTTGTGAAATTCCTTCTCCTGGCTCAGAAGCTCTCCCACTGAGCACCTTGTGACCCCCGCCCCTACCTCCCACAGAACAGCCTCTTTGACTGCAATTTTCCACTACCTACCCAAATCTTATAAAACAGCCCCACCTCATCTCCCTTCGCTGATTCTCTTTTTGGACTCAGCCTGCCTGCACCCACGTGAAATAAACAACCTTGTTGCTCAAAAAAAAAAAAAAAGTAAATAAAAACCAAAGCACATCATCACCAAGCCTAGAAAGCATTAGAAACGAATGTTATTTGTTTATGTATGAATAACTAAAAGCTACAAGTTATCTTCTCTCTTTCCCTCATTTTGAGTTTAAGTCACACAGCCTGATAATGCACATTGCCCACATCCCATGCATTGCAAATTGATTAGCTAGGCCACCTATGTGGTGCAGCACAGTCATTACTACCTCACATAGAAGGCCTACATCAGGCATGTAAGAAGGCCATAGCTACACAGAAAGGAATTTTTTAGGACTAGGTTATTTGTGGGGTGGTCATGAGTCATCTAACACATTTTTGAGTATGAGAAGTATAAAGCATTAGAGCTGCAGATGGAGCTGTTGGCTTGGTGGAAGAGTGCAGAAGGGTGGCTTTGCTGGAAGGAGGCTGTGCTTCCTTCCACTGATGAAAGTGTTGATTTCTCACGTATACTGTGAGTCACATGAGTCACACTGGGGTACTTTTAAATTAACTCCATCCATGAGTAATTTATGCCTCACATAAGGTAACCTCCGAAACAAAAGGCAAGATGCCTGTTACAGGTCATTATATGCATTTGTGTGTGTGTGTGTGTGTGTGTGTGTATGTATGTGTGTGTATGTATATGTGTGTATCAGGGGAGACAGATGTGTGAAGTAGCCAGCTAGAAAAGTAGCATGGAACTATTAAGAAGGCTACAAAAAGAGGTACCAAGAAAGGGTCCCTCTAAGGAAAAAATAGAATCTCCAAATTACAAAACAGATTGCATTTGAGACCATGCTATACCTAGAGAATATCTGAGCAAATTATTGTAGGTAATTAATAAAGACCTTTCCTTAATTTTCATCTTCTCCGCATCAGTTCCAATCCTGGGATATAAGATACTGCCTAGGAAGGAAGAAGTATGAGTAGAAGATATCTAAGAAGAAGAAATGAGAATCAATCACAGCACCCTTTCTCACTGTAGGCCTCACAGCCTAAATGAATTTTAAACTAGCAAAGGGAAGAAGCCTCAATAAATGACCTTGAGTGTTGAGATTAGTAAACTGGTCTAGATATTTCAATCTTGTCCTCTACATACCAAACTTGGTGCACACCCAGTGCATTTCAGAGTCTGGAGGAGCTTAAGTCAAGGACTCAGGCCCTCCAAAGCAAAGTATGCTCATAAGAATATTTGCATTCCTAGCCCAGGAACCTCCATTTTGAGGCTCCCTTATCAGAAGACCTTGGCTAAGTCACTCTTCTCCATTCACGCTCTCTGCTTTTCCATTGTTAGCCAATCCTCCTTTTTCTTCCTGGGTTCTTAGGTCCACAAGAATGAAGGAGCATTTGTTTAGATCTCCTCAGCATTGAGATCATTCCCCTGACCTATGCTGCTTTGTCTTCAGACCCTCCCCTATTGCCATCCTGCAGGAGGAAATGGAACAGTGGGAGTTGATGCCTTTCTTTTTGTCTAATTGCTTATATTATCACAGTAAATGAATAAAGTCTTGATTGTTAGTTTCAGTTTAGCTCATTTTCCAAATGGCCTCCTGGACACCTGGCAAGCTCAATAGATACGGTTTTCAAGAGGTTCTCAAAAGGGACTCTTTTCTAACTATATTTAATTAACTTGCTTGATGAGTCCCAACTCATCTGGGAGTTCAGTTGTGTGACTAAAAATAAGAATGGTCTAGATTAAATCTGTCTCAACCACAGCACAGTATGCTTCTTAAGATTCTTCTGGAAAGAGTCAAGGAAGTCACAGACATAATGAAGCATGTTAAGCATCAGCGAAAGTGATAAAGGCTGTGTTTCACCAAATGTTGAATATGTACAAAGCACAGAACTCTGCTCTTTACATTTTGTTTTGTCTTATTCAGGCAACAAAATAAACCTATGAGGTAAAGACTATTATTCCCATCTTTATGTTAGGTGAGTACAAAGTAATTGCATTTTTGCATTGTTGGAATTTGCCACTTGATATTAGGATACTTTCTTAAATAAATGTGGTTATGTTATACATCATTTCAATGGATATTTCTTGCTTTTGATTTTTTTGCTAATGATTTATTACTTGCTGTTTATTTTATATTTATTTTAGAATATGGAAATGATGTTAGACAAAAATAAAATTCTAGCAATTTCCTAATTTGAGTCCAAAATGGATTGTAAAGCAACGGAGACAACTCGCAACAGCAATACGTTTGGCCCAGGAACTGCAAATGAATAGCACAGTGGTAATTCAAGAAGTTTTGCAAAGGAGACAAGAGTCTTGAAGATGATGAGCATAGTGACTGGCCATCAGAAGCTGACAACAACCAATTGAGAGCAATCATCGAGGCTGATCCTCTTACAACTACACGAGAAGTTGCCAAAGAGCTCAACGTTGACCATTCTATGGTTGATCAGCATTTGAAATAAATTGGAAAGGTGAGAAAGCTCAATAAGTGGATGCCTCATCAGTTGAGTGAAAATTAAAAAAAAAAAAATTGTCATTTTGAAGTGTTGTTTTCTCTTATTCTAGGCAACAACAATGAACCATTTCTCAACTGGATTGTGACGTGAGATAAAAATTGGATTTTGTGTGACAACCGGTGATGACCAGCCCAGTGGTTGGACCAAAAAGAAGCTCCAAAGCACTTCCCAACACCAAAATTGCACCAAAAATGTCATGATCACTGTTTGGTGGTCTACTGCCAATGTGACCCACTACAGCTTTCTGAATCATGGCAAAACCATTACATCTGAGAAGTATGCTCACCAAATCTATGAGATGCACTGAAAAGTGGAATGCCTGCAGTCAGCACTGGTCAACAAAAAGGCATGATTCTTCTGCATAACAACACCCAGCCAGACCTCGCATGACCAGTGCTTCAAAGCTACGAAGTCTTGTCTCATCCACCTTATTCACCTGACCTCTTGCCTACCAACTACCACTTCTTCAGGCATCTCAACAACTTTTTGCAGTGAAAATGATTCCACAGGCAGCAGGATGCAGAAAATGCTTTCCAAGAGTTTGTCAAATCCCAAAGCATGGATTTTTATGCTATAAAAATAAGCAAATTGATTTCTCATTGGCAAAATTGCATTGATTGTAATTGTTCCTATTTTGATTAATAAAGATGTGTTTGGACCTAGTTATAATGATTTAAAATTCATGGTCCAAACCCACAAGTATCTTTGTACCAACGTAATATTAAAAAAAAAAAATTGAGGCAAAGAGTGAGTAGATAATGTTGCCAATATTAGAAAAAGCATCAGTAAGTTGCTGGACTCTGAAGTCTGCTTTCCTAACCATGCTATTACCTCGTATGAGTGATGGAGGGAGAACTTTCCCTATTCTTGTGTCCTTAGGAAATTTTTTATGCTATAAGATATAACTCAGTCAACATACATCATTTGACTTACCATTTAGGTCATAATAAATACTTATCTATATCCAAACATTCCTTACAGTTTTTGTTTCCTTAATTATCACCCATTCAACTGCTATTGATCTTACAATCATTTATATACTTTTCTGCTAGTCCTAATGATCAGCTTCGAACTCCCCATGCATTTTTGTTAGGTCTATCATGTTCTCTAGGGAAGTATGTCACTTTTCTTGCTCATTAAGTCAGACAATTTGTTCTCCTGACATCAAGTAATATTGTATACCCAACAAGATATTAATTATCTTCAAAATCACAGAGTAACATAGTCTATTCCCACATTCTGCTATAGTTACATGCGAATTTTAAAATACCCCGGCTTGTAGATGTGCTACAGCACAAATCATCACTCTGTGAAAGACAGCACGTTTTCTGTTACATTCTATTATATTGTTTTTCTCAATAGTTTTAAAATAATAAATGTACTGTATATATGATTGCAAATATAAGTCATCAGTAACTGCAGAAAGAAGAAGCATCTTAGTTTAATGCATAAAGCCTGGACCTTGGAGTCAGACAGAGAATGGTGTTACTCCTAACTCCAGCCCAGAAGAGCTGAATGATCTGGGGAATGGTATTTACTTTTCTGAGTCTCTGCTTCTTTTCTCTAAAAGGAGAATTCTTCTCAGTTTCTAGCTATTTTGAAAAAAAAAAATCTAGATGATTATCAAAAATGCATGACTCATGGCTTGGCAGCTAATAATACTAAGGTCAAACCATTTTTGACAGCTAGGCTTGTGTTAAGAGCTTTACGCCTTTTATCTTGTTGCAGGATGGGGTTTCTTCCCCATTTCATTTCCTGAAAATCAACGTATATATATAAAAGTATATATATATTTTTTTTCTAAAGATCGACATATATATATATATATGTGTGTGTGTATATATATATTTATTTCTGAAGTATTTGGTTGAGAGGTGACACATAGTATCTTACACATCACTATTACTTAAAAAAATAGTAATTAACTGATTGCATGAGCTTTTTCCAGCAATTCAATTCCACTTAACAAATTCTCTGTATTTTTCAAAACCTCTCTCAAAAACCATTTTTTTCTTTCCTTTTGTGTTGTTATTTCTTAACATTGCAATCTAAAAGTAAACTTCTTTACCTTTTTTCTTTCCCAAAATAAACTGATACAGTTTGGAAATTTGTCCCCTCAAAATCTCATGTTAACACCTGATTCCCACTTTTGGAAGTGGGCCTAGTGAGAGGTGTTTTAGTCATGGAGGCAGGTCCCTCATAAACGGTTTGGTGTCCTCCTCATGTCCTAACATCTTCATGGTAATGAGTGAGCTCACAAGAGAGCTGATTGTTTAAAAGAACCTGGCACCTTTCTCTGCCCTCCTTGTTCACTTTCTTGCAATATGACATGCCTATTTCCCCTTCACCTTCCACCATGGTTAAAAGCTTCCTGAGGTCTTTACCACAAACAAATGCCACCACATGCTTCTTGTATAACCTGCAGAATTGTGAGCCAAATAATCTCTTTCTCTTATCAACTATTCAGCCTCAAGTATTCCTTTACTGCAATGCAAAATGACTAACACAGAGATCTAGCATCCTTGAGGAAGGTGACCATTTATTTTCAACTTCTAAATTTTGTGTCACTTACTTATAGCAGAATCTCACTGAAAACCTAATTGAACAAATACATCTTATTACATTTATTTACATTTTATGCCACACAATTCGTATTATTTGGTTGTATCAATCAATAAGGCAAACCAATGTATTGTATATTTATTTTATGTGAAAAAAATCATATAACACTTCATGTAGTATGAAGTCATTCATATATAGTATATATTTATGTGTGTGTATATATATGCAAAAATAAAATATAGACAAACTAAAATATCAAAGGTAATAACATGAAATATAAGATTCTGGGTGATTGTGGGTCACTTTTTCTCATAAATATTGATTACACTTTTTTTTACTACTCACAATTCTATAATAAAGGTAACTATTCAATTCTAGATTTTTTTAAAAAATGATAATAGTCACCATTTTAATGAAGGACACAAAAAAACTAGACTCATAGAGTTTCAATCCCATATGGTGATAGTTCAGATTATATGTCAGGTTTACAATACTTTGAGTGTTTTCTAATAGAGCTGTATTTAGTCTCTAATCATTTTATGCTTTTGGAAAATAAAGGAGAAATAACTACAAATAAATAATTTTTGTTATATAAGATACGCATTAGGATAAAAGAGGAAAACCACCTCTGTTATTTGAGAATTACTTCTAGAATGGACATTTTGAAACTGATGCCACTGGATGTTAGTTTAAATGATTTAATGCTTTTAAAATTTATTTTTGTAGGTATATAAGACAGATAACCAATAATTTAAAATATTGATAATTAAATAAACCCTAATTAATCCATTTTAAAAGCAATTCAAATATTAACATATATTTTCTGTTTTCACTATATAAGATAATTTTAAAGAATATGTAAGTACACAAAAATATTCAGGACATTTATCACACCCTTTGTAGATAATTTAAATTATTAATTTAATGTAGAGAGAAAATATATTATGTTGGATAAGAACACAGAATCTAATACATATCTATCTAACAATAAATAATATTAAATAAAACGTTTGTTTACTTTGTGGCATTGAGCAAAGTTTTTGTTCAATTTATTTTATTTTTTTAAATTTCTTACTTGTTTGCTTTACTAAACAAGCTATTCAATTTCTCTCTAACTCAGCTTCCTCACTGTGAACTGTACATAATGATACCTCATTGGTGATATTAAATGATTAAATATGTTTGAATATGAAAGCAGTTAAAATAGTAAACAGTGGGACTTATGTATGTATCAGCTATCTGTATTATAAATTTATATCTGTTTAATTAAATCTGGTGTTTAACCTCTTATTTTTTCTCCATTTTCTTCATTTTGTATTTTTTTTTATGCTTGACTCTGAATCTTCATACTGATAACACCAGACATATTCTGTTGCTGTCTCTTTGGCACTTTACTATTAAAGATTGGTATCAGTGTATGGTTCATGCACGTGCTACTGAATTGAGGCTTATGATCCACTTTGTTAATCTTATTGAAGTCATATCAATTCCTCTGCCCACAAACTTTTTATTTGTAATTGATGGCTGATTAATATCATCTTTACTTTTATTTTCCTGTGATTTGCTGCAAATGAACTATAGCCTTAAAGAAAATAATACCATACAAATTTAACATTTTCTCTGTGATTATTCTCTTTACTCCTCTTCGACATGATAAGAAATATTAAACCTTTTTCTCTCATAAATATTTCTCAGTACTTTTCTCCTTACTATGTGCTATTTATTCAGCTACCTTTAACAGAGAATTCTGTGGCATTAAATATGTCTTGGGTGGCAGGATGAAGGCACCATAAATGAATACATAATACACACAAACATATCCAATCTTAAAGCATACTTTTCTCTGAACTTGCAGCTCCCTGTTTCCTGTTGTTTTTCTGAATGTTCTTATTCTTCATACATCCCTTGATGACTTTCTTCCCAACCAACACTTGTGGCATTGATCAAGATTTTTTGCTTATTTTATTTTACATTTTTGTTTGTTTGCTTTGCTTAGCAAGTTATTTAATTTCTAACTCAGCTTCCTCATCTGTGAACTGGAGGTGATCATATTTATCGGGTGAGATTCAATAAGTAAGAATGTTTGAATATGAAAACAGTTAAAACTGTAAATAGTGAAACCTGTATTATTTGTTTTATGAAAGTGCAGATATTTCAACTACTCTAAGGCAGACGTTTTCTTTCTCTAGGTGTTTTAGTTGCCTTTTTTTTCTTGTGTTTAGTTCCTTAGTCCATAACCTTATTTTAACAAATGTTTTCACAATTACATTTGTAAGTAGATATGTTTTAACAACAATTCAGTTACATCCAAGTGCACATGTTGAATTGTACATGTTCTTATCCTCTCATGGCTCTGTGAATATCAAAGAATTCTGAAATAATTTCACTAGTTGTTTGGGAAGTTTATTCCAAAAAAAATTGAATGGACAGAAGAGTTTGACTAGACTGGCATTTATTTCAACATAGTTTTTGCTTCTTCTAGAGAGTTAGAACTAACTTGACTTATCTGCAAGCCTGATACTTGTTTGAATGGTGCACAATAGCTCAGCATCTACAAGGCTCCTTAAGTCTGCCTCAAAACAGTGCTTGTTCATCTCTTCTCCCTCAGGACCCCTCATCTTCAGCTTTTCTGAGTTCGCTTCCACCCAAGATATATCTCATAGCCCGGATTCACTTACGCATGCCTTTATTGTACCAAATAGCCAATATTTGAAGTAAAATACAAACAAATATAAACTAAGTATTGTTCTTGTTCTTCTCAGCATCATCTATCAAAATATTAATTTTCCTCAAGGGATAATGGATGACTATGAATGATTGGAAAATAGTTAAATAGACAAAAAGTAAGAATGAAAAGTTTGGCCGAGCACGGTGGCTCATGCCTGTAATCCCAGCACTTGGGGAGGCCAAGGCTGGTAAACCACAAGTCAAGAGATCCAGACCATCCTGGCCAACATGGTGAAACCCCGTCTGTACTGAAAATATAAAAATTAGCTGGACGTGGTGGCACATGCCTGTAGTCCTGGCTGCTTGGGAGGCTGAGGAAGGAGAATCACTTGAACCTGGGAGCCGGAGGTTGCAGTGAGCAGATGTCGTGCCACTGCACTCCAGCCTAGCAACAGAGCGAGACTCCATCTCAAAGAAAAAAAAAATTCAGTGATCAATATTTCAAATTATTACTTGTTATATAATTATTCATATATCCATCATCACGCCTATACTATGATCTGCAGGTCAGAAACTTTATCATGCAGATTCATGTAGCACAACTAGCACAATGCCTCATTGGCTCAGAGAAGACCCAGAAATGTCTATATTCCCTAAAGAAATTTAATTTACATTTCTTAATTTTATACTTAACTATATAGTCATGATTTTATTTGCACTTTATAACATTTTTATATCTTTAGTATATAAAACAGAGTCTAAAGGCGTATGTAATATCTTACCTACATCTTCGTGGGCTTATGTTTCAATGACAAGGGACATTTTCATCAATTACATAACGGAAGCTCAGTGGAAAAGTTGTTACATCCTGTCTTCTCCTGCTTTTGCAGTCAGCCAAAAGATTTAATTAGTGAAACATTTTGGCAGCCTTTCTTCTCCATGTTTTTTTTTTTTTTCTTTGTGATGCCTAATTTTCTTGTCCTCTTATGTTCAGCTGACAGTGAAGGTCATTATGCCCACAGACGCAGAGCTCCCACTGGAGACTTCCTCTGCACCTAATTTGCTCATTTGTTTCTCTCTCTCTCTCTCTCTCAATGTAGGAAAACAATGACTATGGCCAATCAAAAACATCAGAAGCTAGGCTACCCAAATAGTAGGTATAAAATATCTAGGAGAAAAAGATTGTGCTTGAGTGTTTACATTTAATTAAAAAGGGGGAATTAATAACTAGGGGAAATTAACATGTATGGATATAACAATAATTGTAAATAAATGAGAGAAAAAATGAAATTATAAAATGTACTATCACTTTAATTTCTTTTAATTTATTACATAAAAAGAAAATAAATATATTATTTTTTGTTTTTCTTACAATGAATTTGATTAAGGTAAATATATAGATAATAATTTATTACATACATTTTAGGTGAAATGTTTGACAAGTGTATACACTCATTTAACAATCACCTCAGTCAAGATTAAAAAAACAGTTTCCTTACGCCTCTGTAGTCAATCTTACCCAACCCTCTTCCCCTGGGAAGCATTAATCTTACGTCAAACACTATAGATTTGTTATGCCTGTTCTAGGTATTCATATAAATGGAACCACGCAGTATGTACTCCTTTGTGACTGTCTCCTTTCAGTCAGCATAATGTACATGAGATTCATTCATGTTGTTGTGTATGTAAGTAGTTTATTTCATCTTATCCCTGAACAGTATTCCTTCAGATGAACTTGGCAAATTTATGTATTCACCTGTATTTGTTCATGTATTTACCTGTTGATAAAATTTGAGTTACTTATACTTTTAGGATATTAACAATTTAAATTGTTATATATATTCAGGTACAAGAATTTTTGTGGACAAATGTTTATGTCTTTTAGGTAGATATCTGGCAGTGAAATGGCTGAGATACATGGTAACTCCATGGTTCATTTTGCAATAAACTTCCAAACTGCTTTCCCAAGTAGTTGTACCATTTTTACACTCTAATCAGCAATGTAGGACAGATCAAATTGCTCCATGTCCTTTCCAACACTTTAAAATTGTAGTCATTTTAGTAAGTGTGAAATGAGGATTGCATTGAGGTTTAGTTTTATTTCCCTAACATCTAATGATGCTGAACGTATTTTCATCTTACTGACCATTGATTTGTCTTTCTTTTTCTATTCTGAGACGGACTCTCATTCTGTTGCCCAGGCTGGAGTGCAATGGCATGATATCAGCTCACTGCAAGCTCTGCCTCCCATCTTCACACCTTTCTCCTGCCTCAGCCTCCCAAGTAACTGGGACTACAGGCGCCCACCACCGCACCTGGCTAATTATTTGCATTTTTAGTAGAGATGGGATTTCACCGTGTTATCCAGGATGGTCTCTATCTCCTGACCTCATGATCCATCCACCTCAGCCTCCCAAAGTGCTGGGATTACAGGCGTGAGCCACCGTGCCCTGCCGATTTGTCTGCTTTATTGCAGTTTCTGTACAAGTTATCTACCCATTGTTTATTAGATTTTTTGTGTTTTATTAGTTATCTGTAGGAGTTCATTATGTATTTTAGACACATGTGCTTTGTCTGCAAATTGAATTTCGAATATTTACTCATTCGTAGCTTGCATTTATATTTCTTCATTATTATTTTTTCAAGAAGATGATTTTTTATTTTTACAATGTTTAATTCATTACTTTTTAAAATAGGTACTTTTTGAGCTAAGAATCACTTGCCTATCCCACTTTTGTAAAGGTTTGCTCTTCTGTATCCTTCTGGAAATATTTTAGCTTTCAATTTGACATTTATGTCTATTATCAATTTAGAGTTAATTTTTTAGTATGGTGTGAAATTAGGATAGATTTTATTATTATTATTTTTATGGATATGCAATTCTTTCTTCACCATTTTCTAAAAAGTATATAATTTCCTTTGAATTGCCTTTAGGACTTTTTTTTTTTTTTTTTTTTGAAATCAATAAATGTGTGACTCTAGCTCAAAGTGCACTATTCTCGTTCTTTTATCCTCGAGTCCTTTCACCATCACATTACTCTCTGGATATCTGTAGTTCCACAGTCTTGAAATCAGGTTGTGCAAGTTCTTCAGCTTTCTTCATTTTAAGTTCACTTCAGCTACTCTAGGTCCATTGAATTTTCATATGAATATTGGTATCAACTTATCTATTTCTCCGAAAATAATATTTTGTTGTTGAATTGGTTTTATAGATCAATTTGTGGAGAATTGACATTAAGATGTCAATTGAGATTTCCAACGCATGAGCATGATAGAAAATTTTCAATACCTCTTCCTTAATGTGATATTATCTGACAATTTTGACAGATGTTCCTTATGCAGCTGAGGTTATCTTCTGTTCTAATTATCTTAGTGATTTTATCATGAATGTTGAATTGATGTTGTTTTATCATATATGTGTTGAATTTTGTTGTAGCCATTAAGATAATATTTTTTTTCATTTTGTTAAAATGCTGAAACACATTGATTAATATTCACATGCCTAACTAATCATTTATTCTTGAAATAAAGCCCACTAGATCATAATATCAATTTTATTTAACAAACTTTTGTTGAGGAATTTTGCTTTCATGTTCTTTAGGTATATAGATCTCAATTTAAGTTTTATATATGTATCAAGCTTTAGTGTCAGATTTATTCTGACTTCACAATGAGTTACAGATTATTCCCTCCTGTGTTATACGAAAAAATTTGAATATCTGCTTCATGAAATTTCTCCCAGATTTTTCTTTTAATATTCACATATGAGAATATCTGTGCCATGCTTTTCTTGTGTGGAAGTTTTATTATCTTTTTATTCTTTAAATAAAATTCAGTTTTCAACAGGCATAGAAATACTTACATTTAAAATGAGTCCTTAAATTTTATTTCTTAGATTTTGTTTTATAACTGTGTCCTTTTCAACTATGTTGCACATATTTTCATAAATTGTTCATAATATTTTTAAAATTTCTATAGCATCTTTAGAAATAGCTGTTATTCAATTCCTGATGTTGGTAATATGTGATTTGCTCCTTTTATCTTGGTTATAATCTGCAGATATTTATCAATTTTGTTAATTTATTCATTAAAAAACTTCACTTTATAAAATTTTCCTTACTTTGTGTTTTCTATTTTATTGATTTCTGTACCTCTCACTACTATGTCAGAAAAGACAGCCTAGTTGGTGGTGTTTTTCTCTTTATTTCTGTCATTTTTAAAATTTTTCTGTATTTTGAGGTTCTTATATTAGGTATAAAAAATTTAGGATAGTTGTGTCTTCCTGATGAATTGGTCCATTAACTTTATAACACATTACTCTGCATCACTTCAAGTCTACCTTTTATTATTTTACTGCAGTTACACAAACTTCCTTCCATGTGACTTTTGTTTGCACTTTATATATCTTTTCACTTTTTCCTTCATTCTGCTTTTGCTTTTATATTTTGAAATGCACCTGACAGTGTAGGCACAGTGGCTCACGTAATCCCAGCACTTTGGGAGACTGAGGTGGGGTGGATCACTTGGGGTCAGGAGTTGGTCAACATGGTAGCAACCCATCTGAACTAAAAATATACAAATTAATGATGCATGGTGGTGCGTGCCTGTAATCCCAGCCACTCAGGAGGCTGAGGCACAAGAATTGCTTGAATCTGGGAGGCAGAGGCTGCGGTGAGCTGAGAATGCACCACTGCACTCCAGAGCGACAGAACAAGATTGCGTCTCAAAAAATAACAATAATAAAATAAAATTTAAGAATAAAATAAAATGCACACAGGCAAAGACTTCCTCCTTGATCAAACATTAGTCATGCTCCTCTGGGTCTTCTTTTCAACTAGATCCAGACTTGGGCTGGCTTCTCTGCCTTTGGACTGCCACCCTACCCCTGGCATAGTGAGCCCAGTTTTAGAAAAGAATCTTACTAAGTCAGTGTGGCCAGAATCTTCCTACTCTTGATATCTGTTTAAATTTGTTGTCTCTACCCTAATGTCTAATTCTTTGGCTTGCCTTTAGCGAGAGTCCTGTTAAGTCAGTTTAGCAAGAATCCCCTTACCCTTGCTGTTTCTTCTTAGTAATTTTCCATCAACTGACCCTTTCACTCTGCTCTTTGGCCATCCGAAGGGTGACCAACTTTTGATTTTTCAAGTTAATGTGAAAGCAATACACATCCAGTAGAAATCATGCTTTGAATAGCCAATCTATTCTGTTTTTCACTTTCAGCCCATTATTATTCAATAAAGTCTATAAAACATTCAACATGTTACTACAAATGGACATTGTGTTAGATGAGTTTGCCCTACTACAGGCTAATGTCAGTGTTCTGAGCACATTTAAGGTAGATTAGGCTAAGCTGTGATGTTTGGTATGTTAGGTATATTAAATGCATTTTTGACTTACAATAATTTCAATTTATATTGGGTTTTAAGGATGTAACCCTATCATAAATTAAGGAGTGTTTGTAAATCCCTAGCTGTCTTTGCTGTATTCAGAGTTGACCTCAGTTCTATACTCAAGTCTCTCTTCCTTACTACTGTAGCTCAAATAAAATCTGGCATGCCATTTTTAAAAAGTGTCTCATGTAAAACTTTCCTTTTACACACCTTTTGTAGAAAGTTTTTAGTAGAGTCTTGCTTTGATGTCTAATCTGATACTCTTGATCTTTTAATTGAATAATTTAATCCATTTGTAATGTAATTATTCATATAATTACATCTTTCTATTGTTTTTTCTCCATTTGTCTGTTCTGCTTTTGTTTCACAGTGCTATTTACCTTCTGTTTTTATATTTTATTTTATTTTACATTCAGAGAGTACATATGCATGTACATTTGTTACATGGATATATTGCATTTTGGTGGGGTTGGGACTTCTAGTGTACTCATCACCCAAATAGCGAACATTGTACCCAACAGATAATTTTTCACTCTTTATTCTCTCCCCTCTCCCTGCTTTTGAAGATTCCAAATGTCTATTATTTCCCTCTGTATGTCCATGTGTACCCCCTGTTTAGCTCCCACTTATAAGTGAGAACATGTGGCATTTGATTTTCCGTTTCTGAGTTATTTCACGTAGAATAATGACCCCCAGCTCCATTCATGTTGCTTCAAAAGACATGGTTTTACTTTTATTTTTTTATGGCTGCTTAGATTTCACTGTGTATGCATACCACATTTTCTTTATTCAATCAACTGTCGATAGACATGTGGTTTATTCCATGCCTTTGCCATTGTGAATAGTGCCATGATAAGCATACAAAATGAAGATGTCTTTCACCTTCTGGTTATTCTGACTGGTACACAATGATATTTTTTTCTGGTTTTAATTTCCATTTCTCTGAAGATTAGCGATATTGAGCACTTTTTAAAAGTATGTTTGTTGGCAGCTTGTATGTCTTCTTTAGAGAAATGATTGTTTATGTCCTTTGCCCACTCTTTGATGGGTTATTTGTATTTTTCTTGTTGAGTTGTTTGAATTCTTTGTAGATTCTGGATGTTAGACCTTTGTCAAAGGCATAATTTGCCAATATTTTTTTCCTGTTGTGTAAGTTGTCTGTTTATTCTGTTGATTATTTCTTTTGCTGTGAAGAAGCTTTTCAGCTTAATTAAGTTCCATTTGTCTATTTTTCTTTTTGTTGCATTTACTTTTGAGGTTTTAGCCATAAATTCTTTCCCTAGGCCAATGTCCAGAAGAGTTTAAACCAGATTTTCTCCTAGGATTTTAATAGTTTCAGATGTTATATTTAAGTCTTTAATTCATCTTGAGATAATTTTTGTATAGGGTGGGATATCAGGGTCCAGCTTTATTCTCTTGCATATGAATAGTCAGTCTTCAGTATTTCATTGCATTTTCTATATTGGATTCTATATTGGCTTTTTTAATATCTGTAATCTATCCATTTTTTCTGATTACTCTGAGTATTAATGTTATACATTCTTTACATACTAAAATTAACTTAGAATTAATATGTACCATTTTATTCCACTTCCCACTTCACTTAAGAAATCACACTCCTTATTTTCCAAATTATATTATGTGCTTTATATTTGTAGCCCTATAAGACTACAATTTCATCGATCTTCACACTCTTTTTGCTTACGTAATCATATGTTTTATTTGCAGTTATGTTATAAACCTCAATTTATAATGCTATTTTTTCTTTATAATGTAATTATCATTTCACGAAAGTACATAGAGAAAAACAAACTTTTTATTTGTCAGTCTTATAAACACTTGCAATCCATTCCTTATGTCTTTCTTTCCTTCCTTAGATCCATTTCATTTTGTATTATATCTTCAGAATTTTTCTTAGTGAACTTCTCCTAGTTACAAATTCACATATCTGATATCTCTATTTGCAACTTATTTTTACAGAATATTCTTACTGGGTATAAAATTTTGCATTTACTTTTTCTAAGCTCTTTACAGATTTTTTTTTTTTTTGTCCTCTTGTTATTCTCTCTTTCATGATTTTCTCTTTATTGGTTTTAAGCAGTTTGACAAAAAAATGTACCTATTTCTGGTATTCTTATTTATGGTATTATTTTCATTTATTTCTCCTTGGGGTAAGTTGAGCTTCTTGAATGGTTAGATATTCTTATATAGGTGAGGAATTCTTACTATTTGTAAATGGGACATCAGATTTCATTATGCCACAATTATTTGGTAAGGTGAAAAGGTTCTGCTCTTGTTTTCTAAAACTAATTAACTTATCTAAAGCATAACTATGATTATCACAATAAATATTAACACTTTAAAAAGCAGTGATTTCATAATAGTCTAGATTTCAAAGTAATTTTAATATAAAATTGTTTAAATCAAATAAATATGAATGATCTTCAGAAATGGGTTATCATTCATCCCTCCTATATGCTCTAATACATTTTTTGAAGTTGTCTCTCTATCCAATTCTACCCCAAAATAGTGGTATTCAGGAATTGATATTGTTCTTGTTATACTTTTAGAATATGGAATCAAAGGAAACATTAGGCATTCAATAACAGGTTGATTAAACAAATAAGTAATTAAACAGGATATCATAACTCTCTAACTTATAACTCTATCACCTAAGGGTGTGACACTGTCATTGTGGTAAAATGTACACACACATACACACACACACTGATATATATTTATTGGTGTATATATATATACATATACATATATGTATATATGTACATATAAATGTATGTGTGTGTGTGTGTGTGCATATATATACAAGAAAACAAGATGTGGTCCCTATTTCACAAAAGTTTTTATATTTTACCTTTCTATCAAGGCTATTATACTTTTATGTTGCTTGCCAACTTTGCAGAATATTTTGTCTTTCTTTTCTAATTTAGCTTTGTGCAGGAGAAATGACTTGGTGCCTGACTATATTTTTCTTCCTATGAAACTAAAAAATAGTAACTTTTTATAATTGTCCTTGAAGACTATTCTTTGGGACTCTGGGAAGGAACTGGTAGCACTGTCAACAGGTAGCTTGTGGAGTGGGACCTCTCTAAGTCTTCAAGTTATTAGTAATTCAGACAATCATTAAGCAATTCACAAATATCTTATTCTCACATGAAGTAGTATGGGGCTGCATCTGTAAACAGTGTAGCATAACCATGTTCCCAACCACACTGCTGCCCTAAAGTCTTCTTTAACCTCCAACTGATAAATAAATAAATAATTTCTAGAGCAGCCTCTGACAGAAAATGACCCACTTCTTATATGCTCAAATTTCTAAGACACAAAAAAACTACTCTTTCTTTACCCATACCTCAATCGTTTTCTGACACCTTTGGAAGGGATATGGGTCAATTTCGGAATGAAATATGAAAGTCTAACAGTAGCTCAAAATTTTTGCTAAACTGACTTTGTTAAGAAAGTGCACTAAATTAATATAAAACTGAACCATATTAAATACGTTACTGTTTTCTACTAAAAAGATATGCAATTAGTGATTAATATTATTTATTTTATTAATTACTTAGTAACATTAATATTGACTAATATTAACTAATAAGTTATTTTTTACTAAATGGATATGCAATTAGTGATGAAATTTGTTATGGTGTATTTTGAGTTTTTAATATATTTTTAAAAATGATTAGTAGAGAAAACCTTTTTTCTAAAAGAATACAGATGATAGGTCTTTATGGAAAATAGTATAGTGTTGCAGCATTAAATTAAAAAGTGAATTAGCTCAAAGAGAAATTCTCAAATGATAATATCTGCTTTGTATTTATATATAGATAATGATATTCGGGGGAAAAAAGCTTCATACATATGAGGAAATAGAAAAATGTTAAAAAAATTTCTTACATAAAGTATGGAATTACCCAAAACCAAACTGAAATTAAAATTTTAAATAAATGACTAGATCCTAAACATCAACTTTATTTTATTTTCACAAATTTAGGACAGATCACATCTCAGAAATAAATATGCAGCATTGTGTGGCAGATGGTTTAGGAAAATTGATTAGGCAAATATCACTCATTTTAGTCATAATTAAATTGCAAACACTTTAAAAATCAGGTTAAATAAAGTTCTGCAATATCAGCTACATGTAGTTATAAGAAAGATATGGCTAAATATTTTTTTCTTGTACATTTTTGAATATAGCTTACTAATATTTCTCTATTTGTCTAAATAGCCTGAGGTGCATTCTTACAGTTCTTTTTAAAATGCCCAAACTGAAATACAATTTTTGGAAGATAAACTTTAAAAAATATAATTTTAAAAAGACATACTAAAGCTACTGCCCTTTCAAATAAAATGCTTTGAAATAGATCAATTTAATATGTCGATTTATTCTGCAAAGTTTTTATTTTCCATCCTAAAAGTCACAAGAACTCAGAATAAAGTATGTGGATATTCAGAAAAAGTAATAATCAGCCCACATCTCACAAAAGAAAGTCATTGCTACTTTTTAAATCTCTTTACTCTGTTGTCATGGTATATCCCTGACATATTATAAAACTACTTTGTAGTTTTTCATTTATTTATCACTACAAAATGCATTTTATATGATTTATAAATTATTTCAAAACATTATTTTAATGATAAAACATGTTAATGGACAATATTTAGAATATATAAATACACAGACACACACACACACACATATATTTACTTCCATTTTGCAACACTCATTCATTTTTTGTGAAAGGAAAGAATATTGCATTGTTTAGGAAAAAGCTGTAAAATAAGAATAGACAAATTAAAACTCCACACTTTGCACAGTGATGGGTAGAGACCTCGTTTTATGCAGAGAATGTATATGATATAAATTTGAGAGATTTTAAGAAAGGCTCCTGTACACATTACCCAGAACTAACTAGAGCTGGGAATGAGTAGTATGGTATATTGTTCAATTTTGGATACTGGGGCCTTTCATCTCTTGTCTCCCATTATGTGTTCTTTGAGGCTTATAATGTGTTTTTGTTTGCTTGTTTGTTTGGCATTTATTGACTGGATTTAACACAGAGCTTCCCAGATTCCTGAAAAAAATCTTTAAATATGAAGTTATTGCTCAGTTATACCTACCTTGTATGTTTTGTATCTTATGTTACAGGTTTTGTTGATGTTATTAATGCTATCTGAATTTTAACATGTAGTTAATAAAAGTAATGATGATGAAAAACAATTTAACTCCACATAGCTCTTTTAACTCTCCATGGCATATTTATATGAAATTTTTATTTTATTCAATGGAAAATGCCAAATTTCCTTCATCTTTGTATTTAGTCTGGTGGACTAGCATGTTGACTGTCTCATTGTAAGTTTACAGTAAAGGTGTGAGAAAGCATTACTCAGAGGAATACTGTCAGATAGGGAGGACATATGTGGATTATGTTGATTAGACAAAAGAGGAAACAGTACAGATATATGTAGTTGATTCTCTTAAAACCACGCTATTAGTGAGTGGCAGAGGTCAGACAAAAGATACTAAAGTTCTATCTGCTAACCTGGGAATACTTTCAATATAATATAATTTAGCCTTCTGGTTGATAGAATTTTACGCAACAATAGAATTATAGATAAAATGTATGTTGTTATCCAGCATTTCTACACATTTTTTTTTTCAAGAATGGGTAATGCTATTTTGGTCCTAGTTCTGCCAGTGTTAATACTGACAGGTTCATTTATAGCAGCAAAGTGAATGTATGTTTTAAAATATACTCTGATTTTGTTTCAGTCACATATGGTAAGATGACAGATGTAAAAACAAAAGCCTTGAAAAGGAATAGTTTACTAGTTTTGGTTCCCAAGAAGAGAGGGCTTAGTTCCCACACAGGGGAACACATGAGAGAGCACCTAGTTCAGTCAGAAGGCAGAAAAAACACAGGGAAAGCATGGGCCAAAGCCATTACTGTGGTTCTCACAGGAAGGAGTGAGAGAGACAGCGTAGGCATGCTGAGTAAATTTAGGATTAGATAATTTGAGTAATTCCAGTGGGTTCTGGCTAAAGGTTAGTCTGTAGGGTGATTCAGGGCAGGAAGATTATTGACTTGGTGTGTAACAGTTTGAAAAAAGAGGATATTGGGGTTTGGACTCTCCAGGTTGGTTGGTTTGCAAATCAAAGCCAACTTGTTTGCTATCTCTAGAAATAGCTAAGCCTCAGAGGAGCCTGGGACCAAAAGACTTCAGGATGTCAAAGCATAATGAAATATAGAAAATATTTTTAAAATGATTAATGTGATATATTTATGCAAAATATATTATCTAAATTTTTGCTTATCTAGAAAATTAAGATTATTTTTCTCTTACATAAACTCTTTAGATCTATGGGCACTGAAAAGACACTGGGCAATGTATTCATTTCCTAGGGCTGACAACACAGAACCATGAACTAGGTGTCTTAAAACAACAGAAATTTATTGTCTCACAGTTCTGGAGGCTAGAAGTTCAAAATTAAGCGCTTGGTAGGTCAAACTCCTTCTGAATCCCATAGTGAAGAATTCTTCTTTGCCTCTTCCTATAGCTCCTTGTGGGTTGCTGCCAATTCCTAGTTCCTTAGCTGGCATACAGTTTGATCTCTGACTTCCTTGTGTCATAGTGTTCTCCCCTCATGTGTTTCTTTTTTTTTTTTTTTTTTATTTATTTTTTTTTTTATTATACTTTAAGTTCTAGGGTACATGTGCATAATGTTTATATCATGTATAACTCCCCAATGTGTTTGTGACTTCTCTTCTTCTTATAAGGACATCAATCATGTTGGACTAAGGACCCAACCTATTCCAGTATGTTCTTATGACAACTAATCACATCTGTAACAATCATATCTCCAAACAAGATTACATTCTAAGCTACTGGGGGGTATGACATCAACATATCTTTTTGGTGGGCACAATCAACTCATCAGAAGCATCATTCATTTTTTTTTCCATTTTGCTGTTATAGAAACATAATTAAATTGCAACTAGAGATATTTTATGCTTTATAATAGGCCCTTTCCCAAAATAACACTGATAGCCACATATGATTTATGAATGAACAAAAATTAAGGTTACATTCAATGATAACAATGTTATTGGGGTGGACATACAGACTTTATATAAATTACTGTCTTACCCATATTTACTTTATTTTTAAATTTTAATGTAAAGCCAAGTCCTCTAAAACTTCAAAAATCTTATACTTTTCATTACCTACCCTCAGTATAATAAAGGAAATTAGAATGGCTTTAAATAACTAATGTCAATACTTAGTTCGAAAACCATTATTTAACTGGTGTGAGATGGTATCTCATTGTAGTTTTGATTTGCATTTCTCTGATGGCGAGTGATGACGAGCATTTTTTCATGTGTCTGTTGGCTGTATGGATGTCTTCTTTTGAGAAATGTCTGTTCATATCCTTTCCCCACTTTTTGATGGGGTTGTTTGTTTTTTTCTTGTATATTTGTTTGAGTTCTTTGTAGATTCTGGATATTAGCCCTTTGTCAGATGAGTAGGTTGCAAAAATTTTTTCCCATTCTGTAGGTTGCCTGTTCACTCTGATGGTAGTTTCTTTAGGCAATCATTAAGAAGTCAGGAAACAACAGGTGTTGGAGAGGATGTGGAGAAATAGGAACACTTTTACACTGTTGGTGGGATTGTAAACTAGTTCAACCATTATGGAAAACAGTATGGCGTTTCCTCAAGGATCTAGAACTAGATGTACCATATGACTCAGCCATCCCACTACTGGGTATATACCCAAAGGATTATAAATTACTCTACTACAAAGACACATGCACACGTATGTTTATTGCAGCACTATTCACAATAGCAAAGACTTGGAATCAACCCAAATGTCCATCTGTGACAGACTGGATTAAGAAAATGTGGCACATATACACCATGGAATACTATGCAGCCATAAAAAAGGATGAGTTTGCATCCTTTGTAGGGACATGGATGCAGCTGGAAACCATCATTCTTAGCAAACTATCACAAGAAGAGAAAACCAAACACCGCATGTTCTCACTCATAGGTGGGAACTGAACAATGAGATCACTTGGACTCGGGAAGGGGAACATCACACACTGGGGCCTATCATGGGGAGGGGGGAGGAGGGAGGGATTGCATGGGGGAGTTATACATGATATAAACGTCATGCACATGTACCCTAGAACTTAAAGTATAATAAAAAAAAAAATAAATAATTGAATTGAGAAAACAAAGCATTTTCCACGTGGAAAAAAAAAAAAAAAGAAAACCATTATTTAGCAATGTGAAGACACTGTTGCTTTTCCCAAGACAAGACTTCATGTGAATGGTATACTCAGTCAATCACCACAAATGTATGTAAGCTTGTAATCTGATGATAATAGCCTTCAAGGAACTAGGACAAATAAGCAACAAATAGTAGAACAAGCTCACCACTATGAAAGAGACAATACAGGGGGTGCTTTTGCCCTTTTACATGAGTTAAGTAACGAAATGGTATCTCTCTTCACTCTACAGTAATATGTGAAATGAATGTGAGCTGACTGCGGAAACTAGATCAAGTGATTTGCTCAATATTCCATAATATGATTCATTAAAATTCCTAATTTTCTTATAAGGACTGCTTTTATAATAATTATTCTTTTCTGAAAGTATCCTGCTCCCTTTCACCAAACTTCCTGTAATTCAACTAGGATATATTTCCTATAAGGTAAATACATAAAAGAACATAGGCCAGAGACCTGCAAATTGATTAATCTTAAGTTTTATTACAAATGTCATGACTCTTCTCACATTCTCAGGAGAACATTGGTTCCCAGCACCAAGATAATTGCATATGAGTAAAGAAAGAGTATTGGTCTGAATCAGAGAACTCAGGATGTAGTTCTGACTCTTTCTCAAGTAAGTACCTAGATAACAGCAAATGAATCATGTAACTTTATGGACTTTGATTTCCTTAAGTATCAATTAGGAATATTAGGCCAATAATCTGGAATTTCATATAGTGCCTATATTCTACACTTGTGTGTTCTTTGATTACTATCAAATATAATTTCTGATGTAAGTTGACTTGAAATTATAACCCAAATATAATTTTTTACTTTTGTCAACTCTTAGAGCTATTTTAAGCTAAACTACTTTCAATAAATGCTGCTTATGTATTTGGTGAGGTGTGGGATAGGAAGAAAGAGTCAAGAAAGTTCCCTGGCAGAGTCTTGATGTTTATAAAAATAAGCCTTTTTTTCTTGCATTTCAAAGGAAATCACCACTACAATAATATCTTAGAAGTCTAGAAGTGTTTAAATAGTACATGAATGAATTTTTAAAATTATCACTTTAAAGTAACTCTTTTATTATATTAAAATAAGTTTACACCGTAATTGAAGTGATCAAAAGTTAAGCTCTGGAGTCAAACAGGCTGGATTGGATCTCCATAGCCACCACTTTTTGATCTTGGGCTATATTAGAAACACTTTTGAATCTCATTAAATATTTTATCTTTTTGTAAGCGAGCTTTTTGAGGTAAAATTATCAGACAATAAAATTTATCCTTTTTAGATGTACATTTCTATGAATTTTGACAAATACATTAGTTCTGTAAATTCTATTTCAATCAAAATAAAGAATACTCTCTTCACCCCACAAATTTTCCCCATGAAATATTTCATTCATTCATAGTTCAAAAATTGCAAACTAACCATATAGTGACAAAGAGCAATTCAGTCATAGCCTAGGGATGGGAGGTAGTGGTGGGGCAGGGTTGGTTTGCATAAGGGAATAAAGAAACTTAGACATAATGGGTATGTTTATTATCTTGATTCTGGTGGTGGATTCACAAGTGTATGTATATGTCAAAAAGTATCAAATTGTATACTTTAAAATATGTGATTAGACAAAAATTGTACCTTTAAAAGTTGTTTTGTTTTTTTTTTTTTAGACTTAGATAAAGGAGCTTGTGGTAATGGATATAGTATATACGGTGGTTAATTTTATGTGTCAATTTGACCGAACCATGGGATAACCAAATATTTGATTAAACATTATTTCTAGATGTGTCTGTGACTGTGTTTTGAGAAGGGATTAACTTTTGAATTGGTGAGCTGAATAAAGCAGATGGCCGCTCTCAGTGGGAGTAGGCACTGTTCAAGCCATCAAGGGCCTGAATATAACACAAAGGGACAGGGAGGTTGAATGAGGTCTTTCTGCCTAATTGTTCAGCTGAGACACAGATCTGACCTCTTCACTCCTGGTTCTCAGGCCTTCAGGCTCAGACTGGCATCTATACCAAGAGCTTTTTGGCTGTCATGCCTTCAAACTACAATACTGGCTTTCCTGGTTCTCCAGGTTGCAGACTGTAGATTGTGGGACATCTCAGTATCTATAATTGTGTAAACCAACATCATCTAATAATCTCTTATTATAGAAATATATAAATTCTCCCATTGATTCTGTTTCTCTGGAGAACCCTGACTGATATACAGCATAATGCTAGAAAATTCAAAATCTGCCTATGTTTCATATGAAGGCCAAAAAGTTAAGAAACTTGTTTCTGAGAGAGGCACCATCACAAGTGGGAAATTCAATGTTGGCTGTCCTCTCTAAGCTGGTGATGATGATAGAAGGTGTTACAGACTGAGCCCCCTGATAGTTATGAGTATGACGGGATCCAGAAACCAGAGAGGCAAGATGGTGGCAGTTAACCATCAGAAGAAAGGTCACTGAGTGAGAGGTAAAAGTGAGTTCTAACTCACAGAGACACATGAAAGTTGTTTGTTTGTTTGTTAATAAAAATGGTATGTTCAGAGGCAGTCAGCAAGGGTGGTGCTCAATCTATAAAATCAAAGAAATTCAAGAATGGAAAATCAGGGAGATGAGAGTAACTTCCCCCAAATGTCACAATCTATTGCCCAGTTTCCAGACTGAGCTGATTTTCCCAAACAAAACTATCAACTGGAAGTTCCCCAACACCCTACAATTTTATTGCACGTGTGTATAGTAATGGATTTCAACCTACAGCCATTTGCTTAGCTAAGTATACACGAGGGCAAAGAGATAGCACCATTTTATGCATTTCTGTACTGATTGCATTGATACATAGGACACAAAGCATATCATGGTCTTCTGTTAACATTGGGATAGGGGGCAAGTAAATGGAGTCATCTGAAAAGTCTGGCACACTGTACATTCAACTGGTTCCATAGACTTACCAATTGGTTATTTCTCCAGTTTAGGGATGTATAATAAGGGATAAAATACTTGGAATTTCACAGAAACCCTATTTTGGCTTATTTACCTGTGAAATACTTGGTATTTCACTGAAACTCCATTGTGGTTTATTTACCTTTATTTATTTAAAACCACTGCAGTCAGGCAGCCTAAGTGAAAGCCTCTAAAACTAGTTCATTCCTCTGACTAAGAAAGCAAGTTTAAAAAATAAAATAAAACCATGAGGGAACTACCAAAATTAGTAACATCTACAAAAACATAAAGAATGAGGATGCAGCAGTAGTGACTGTCATCATATTCAATTTAATTTACTAGTCTGGCCCCTTCAGAAGCAAGATGGAACTGGAAAATGGTGTTTTACTGCTATAAACATAAACTAATATTTCTTGTAAAAGAGACGGTCATAGTTTTAGTATGTTGCATTATCCACACGTTATAGACAACAATATTTATTTACAATCTGTCCTGAGACTATATAAACTCTCCCACCTTCATTATAGTTCAAGCTAAAATTACTGGAACCACCTGGATTTTCCACAGAACAACATATAGATCCTCTGTCTCAATAATATTAAGCCATTTGCACCAAACAAGCAAAAAGCATGGGACATTAACTCTACAAATATTCAAATGTACACTATATTAATGAAGATTTTGATGTAGTCTGGAGCCTGTGAGAAACTCTCCCTCTAAAATCAAGGATAAATTATTTCATACTACCCATCATATCGCTAAGAATGAAACACAATACCTACTAGACTTCTTCAAGGTTTAGAAGTACATCCCACACTTGGAAATACAGCTCCAAGTCATTAACTAAGTGACATGAAAGATTCTTACTTGCTGTAGAGATCAAATCAGAAAAAGTGCTGTCCAGCAGCTCTATCTTCTGGTGTAATCAATTCTGACTCTTTTTATCATAAAACCTACTGGGCACAATGATACTAGAGCTACAAGAAATGGGAAACATTGTCAGGTGGATTTTATGGGTAGCACCAAGAGGAAAAGCAAAATATAGGTTCCTAAGATGCCAGAGCAAACTCATGTCATTTATAGTAGAGAAGTATACATTATTTTTTCAAAATCCTGACCTGCCACTAGGCACTAGTAACTATGTAGTCTTGATCATGACACATAACAACGAGGTCCAAATTTTCCCTAATGCACTGGGTTCTGTCAGATCCAACAAATCATAAGTGAAGATAAGACCATGACAAGTAAATTATAAAAATAGAAAATAATGCATCTAAAATTATGGATGAACAGAGCCAGAGGTCATAACAAACTACACAAGAAGATGACTAAGACATTTATGCCATCTACCACTTTGGCTATGATTATTTTGTGGGTGAAGCTGCTCCTTAATGCTCACCTGATGGAGGAAAATTCTAAGTTCTGTTCAGAGATGGGTGACATGGTATGTTGAAATAAGCTGAAAGATGTACGAAAGCCCCACTCGAGACTATCAGTGAAAGAGATAATCCTGTGAGAAAATCCTCCCAGTTGGAAGAACTTCAGGAGGAATTTTTGGTCACTCACTTTGTGTGAAAGGGAAATTGTTAAAGGCTATTACTCATGGAAAGCAGTGAACAACTTAGCTAGTTAGGAAACTGTAGGAAAGGTAGACTAGAAAATTGGAAGGAGGTCTGAGGCAGAGGATTCTGGGTGGACCTATTACAGTGGGAATAAAATGTGTACTGCATGTTAATTTCCACAAGAGAGCATCCAGCATGGAAGAAGCACTGAAAAGCCAATTAGAGAAAATAACTCTACCAATTCATATTATCCAACTTCCATCATTTGCCACCTAGTGCTGGCACAATGGGTTGATGTGGGAATGGTGGCAGAGATGAAGGTCACGCATCATTCCAACAATGTAGGAGCACATTCAGCACAACTGATTTAAGTACTATTTTTACTGAGTGTTAGAGAGACCAATATGATCCGTGACCTGACTACACCACCCCTTCCCCAAACACAGCAGTGCTGTCTGTCATGGAGACAATCTGTGTGCTTAAGGGAGGGAAAGTGAAGTGATTGTGGAATGTTGCATTGGAATGCAGAGCTGCCCTGTCACCACGGAAAGCAATACAGAGCAGAATTCAGCCAGTGCCCATGGAGAAAGCATTTAGACCAGCCCTAGCAGAGCAGAATGTCTATTTGAGAGGCCTAACATGAGTTCCAGCTGGGCCAACCATCATGGACTAAAGCACTTTGAGGTCCAAAATAAATTTGAAAGGTAATCTAGACCACAAGGATGGAAAAGCCTAGGCAAGTACTGGTGGTTTGCTGGGCTTGGAATCAGCAGGCTCGGGGTGCATGTGACCCAGTGAGACACCAACTGGGACAACCAAGGGAGTGCTTGTGTCACTCCTCCTCCAACTGCAGGTAGCACAACTTGCAGCTCTTGGAGAGACTCCTTCCTCTTCAGGAAAGGAGAGTGAAACAACAAGATAATTTTGTTTGTAACTTGGATAACAGCTTAGCCAAAGCAAAACAAAGCACCAGATTCCTGAAGCCCACATTTCAGGGCCTAGCTCCCAGATTACATCTCTAGATCCACCCTGGGCCATAAGGGAAAGACTCAGTCCTGGAATAATTCATTACCTGCTGACTAAAGAGACCTTGGGCATTGAAAAACATAAGTGGTAGCCAAGCGGTAGTCACCATGTGCCTTGGAAAAGACCCAGTACCATGTTAGCTTTAGGTGTGACCCAGTAAGTTGTCAGAGGTGTTGGCCATGGGAAGAGACTCCTGCTGCTTCAAAAAGGAAGGAGGAAGAGTGACAGGGCTTTGTATTACAACTTGGGCACCAGCTCAGGCACAGAAAAATAAAGCACCAGGTAGATTCCTAAAGTTACTGATTCCAGGTCTAGCTCCCAGACAGCAATTCTAGACACTCCTTGGACCAGAATTTAATGCTGCAGGGAAAGACACAAACTGGTAGGATTCATCAACTGCTGACTAAAGAGGACTTGAACCTAGAGTAAACATCAGTAGTAGCCAAAAGTAGTTGCCACAGGCTTTCGGTGAGACCTAGTACTGTGCTGGCTTCATGCGTAACTGAGCATACTCCCAGTGGTGGAAGCAACAAGAGTACTTACATTACCCCTCCCACAACTCCAGGTAGCTCAGTACATACAGACTTTCTATGCCTGGGGAAAATTAAAGGGAAAGAGAAAGAGTCATTGCTTCACAATCCAGGGAATTCTCCTGGATCTTATGCAAGAGCACTAAGGTGGTATTTCTATGACTCTACAAGAGTCACAGCATTACTGAGCTTTAGGTGTCCCCGAATGCAGATATGGCTGTGGTGGCCAAAGACAGACCAAAACACTCAATTCCATTTGAATACTTGGAAAGTCTTATCAAGAAGGATGGCTACAAACAAGCCCAGACTACAAATATTAAAATAAATATCTAATTATTCAATGCCCAGATGTTGATGAACATCCACAAGTATCAAGACCATGCAGGAAACATGACTCAGCAAATGAACTAATTAAAACACCAATGCCCATACCAAAGTGAAAGAAATAAGTGACTTCCTTTCAGAGAGAGAATTGAAAATAGATATGTTGAAGAAGCCCAGTGAAATTCAAGATAATTCATGTAAGGAATTTAGAATACTATCAGATAAATTTGGCAAAGAGATTGAAACATTTTTAAGAAAACAATCAGAAATTCTGGAGCTACAAAATTAATTAACAACCTGAGGAAAGGATCTCAGTATCTCAATACCAGAATTGATCAAGCAGAAGAAAGAATTAGTGAGCTTGAAGACAGGGCATTTGAAAATACACAGCCAGAGGAGGCAAAAGAAAAACTAATACGAAAGAATAAAGCATACCTATGAGATCTAGAAAATAGCTTCAAAGAGGCACATCTAAGAGTTATTGGCCTTAAAGAGAAGATAAAGAGAAGGATCAAGGTAGAAAGCTTATTCAGAGAAATAGTAAGAGATAATATTCCAAACCTAGAGAAAGATTCCAATGTTTAAGTACAAGAAGGTTCTAGAACAGCAAGCAGATTTAACCAAATAAGACTTCTTCAGGGAATTTAGTACTCAAACTCCAAAAGGTCAAGGATAAATAAAGGATTCTAAAAACAGCAAGAGAAAATTTAAAAAATCACATATGAAGGAGCTCCAAAATGATTGGCAGCAAACTTCTCAGTGGAAATTTTAGGAGAGAATGTTATGCCATATGTAAAGTCCTGAAGGAAAAACAAACAAAGAAAAACAAACAAACAAACCCTTCTATACTAGAATAACATATCCAGCATAAATATCCTTCAATATCCCTCGTACATGGAGAAATAAAGACTTTTCCAGACAAACAAAAACTGGCTGATGGATTCCATCAACACCAGACCTGTCCTACAAGGAATACTAAAGGGATTTCTTTAATTAAAAAAAAAAAAAAAAGTCTGTTACTGAGCAACAGGAAATCATCTGAAGGCACAAAACTCACTGGTAATAGTAAGTGCATGAAAAAATACAGAATGTTATAACACAGTAATAGTTTTCTACTCATATCTTAAGTAGAAAGACCAAAAGAAGGGATAATCAAAAATAATAATAATAACAACTTTTCAGGACACAGATAATATAATCAGATACAAATAGAAACACTAGAAAGTTAAAATGCATGGGGAATGAAGTTAAAGTTCAGAGTTTATAATAAATTTTCTCTTTGCTTGTTTACTAGTTTGTTTTTGCAATCCAAGTTAGTTTTTAGTTTAAAATAATGATTTATATAATAGCTTATAATAATGCCATATCATAACTGCATAAAAAACCCGACATCTGCTACACAAAAGTAGAAATCAAAACACAGCACCAGAGAAAATCCCTTTCACAAAAGGAAGACAGGAAGGAAGGAAGAAAGGAAGAGAACACAAAATAAGCTGAAAACAAATAACAACTGCAGTAGTAAGTCCTTACTTATCAACAATGACTTTGAATATAAATAGATTAAACAATCTAATAAAAAGGTATGGAACAGCTGAATTCGTTTCTTCAAAAGACTCAGTGATCAGTTACCTATAAGAAACAACGTTTCACTATAAACACACACATAGACTAAAAATAAAGGGATGAAAACAGACATTCCATGTCAATGGAAACCAAAAAAAAGAAATAAAAAAAAAATAAAAAGTAGCCATACTTATATTAGATAAAATAGATTCTAAGACAAAAACCATTAAAAGAGATGAGAAAGTCATGATATAATGTTAAAGGAGTCATTTTAGCAAGAGGATGTAACAATTATAAATATATATGCATTCAACACTTGAGCACCCAAATATATAAACCAAATATTATTAGAGCTAAAGAGACAGAGCCCAATACAATAATAGTTGGACACTTGAACACCCCACTTTCGGCACTGGACAGAACTTCCAGACAAAAAATTAGCAAAGAAACATGAGACTTACTTGGCACTACAGATCGAATTGCCTTAATAAATATTTACAGAACATTTCATCCAACGGTTACAGAATACACATTCTTCTCCTCAGCACATGTATCATTCTTAAGAATAAACCCTATGTTAGGCTACAAAGTGAGTCTTAAAAAATCAAAAAATAATGAAATTAGATCACATGTGTTCTCCAGCCACAATGGAATAAAACTAGAAATCAATAGCAAAAAGAATTTTGAAAACTATACAAACACTTAGAAATTAAATAATATGCTCCTGAATGCCCAGTGGGTCAATGAAGACATTCAAAAAGGAAATTAAAAATTGTATTTAAACAAATGAACATGTAAACACATTACAAAATCTGTGGGATACAGCAAAAGCACTAATAGGAAAATTTACAGAAACAAGCATATATATTTAAAAAGTGGTAGAACTTCCAATAAGCAACCTAATGATGAATCATAAAGAATTGGGAGAGCAAGAGCAAACCAAGAGCAAACCAAACACAAAATTAGTACAACAGAATAAATGATAAAGATCAGAGAAGAAATAAATAAAATGGAAAGAAAAGATCAACAAAATGAAAAAATCGTTTTTGGAAAAGATAAACAAAATTGACAAACTTTTAGCCAGACTAAGAAAAAAGAGAAGACAAATAAATAAATTAGAGATATAAAAAGGATGCGTTACAACTATGATACCACAAAAATTCAAAGGAACATTAGAGGATACCGTAAGCAATTGTATACCAATAACTTGGAAAACCTAGAATAAATGGATGAATTCCTAGACACATACAAGATACCAAGATTGAACCAAGACAATACCCAAAACCTGAAGAGACCAACATCAAGGAATGAGATCAACGCCATAATAAAAAGTCTCTCAACAAGTAAATGGCCAGGACTTGATGTTGATGTTAAAACACAGTAATAGTTATAACACAGCAGTAACATTGCTGAACCTACCAAACATTTAAAAAGCTAACACCAATCCTACCCAAACTATACCAAAAAAATAGAGAGTGGGATACTTCCAAACTCATTCTAAAAGACCAGTATTATGCCGATACCAAAACTAAACATATCAAACAATACCAACAACAGCAACAACAACAAAAAAACACTTTAGGTCAATATCTTTGATGCACTGATGCAAAACTCCACAATAAAATATTAACAAACAGTTCAAAGACACATTAAGAAGATCATTCATCATAATCAAGTGGGATTTATCCCAGAGAGGCTAAGAAGGTCAAACATACACCAATCAATAAATGTGATATATCTCATCAACAGAATGAAGGACAAAAACATGATGATTTCAACTGATGCTGAAAATGCACTTGATGAAATTCAACATCCCTTTATGATAAAAATTCGCAAAAAAACTAAATATGGAATAAACATACTTCAACACAATAAAAGACATATATGATAGAATCACAGCTAGTATCATACTGTATGGGAAAAAATGAAAGCCTTTCCTCGAATACCTGGAACATGACAAGGATGCCCACTTTCACCAGTATTATTTAACCTAGTATTGAAAATTCTACCTACAGCAAGTCATACAAGAGAAAGAAATAGAAGACACCGAAACAGAAAAGGAAGAAGTCAAATCATCCTTGTTTTCAGATGATATCTTATATTTGAAAAAAATAAAAAACTAAAGAACCCACCAAAAAACTGTTAGAATTGACAAACAAATTAAATAAAGTTTCAGGATAAAAAAAGCAACATACAAAAGTCAGTAGCATTTCTATATGCCAACAGCAAACAATCTGAAAATGAAATCAAGAAAGCAACCCAGGTATGGTAACTACAAATAAAATTAAATAGCTAGAAATAAACTTAACCAAAAAAGTGAAAGATCAATACAATAAAAACTATAAAACATTGATAAAAGAAATGAAGATGTCAAAAATGGAAAGATATTCCAAGTTCATATATTTTGGAAGAATATTGTGAAAATCCCCATACTACCCATAGTAATATATAGATTCAAAGCAATACCTTTCAAATTATCAATGATATCCTTCATAGAAATAAAAATAATAATCCAAAAATTTATATGGAACCACAAAAAAGATGGAGTGGCCAAAGCTTTCCTAAACAAAAAGAATAAAACTGGAGGAATCACATGACCTGACTTGTAATTGTACTACAAAACTATAGTAAATAAAACAGCCCATTACTAGCATAAAAACAGACATATAGACCAGTGGAATAGAATAGAAAACTCAGAAATACATTGACACATTTACAGTGAACTAATTTTTGACAAAAGTGACAAGAATGCATACTACATAAAAAGTAATCTCTTTAATAAATAGTGCTGGGAAAATTGGATATCCATATCCAGAAGAATGAGAGACTCCTGTCTCTAAATCAAATTAAAATTGATTAAAGGCTTAAATCTAAGACCTCATACTACGAAACTATTAAAACAAAACCTTCCTCAGGACATTGGTCTGGGCAAAGATTTCTTGAATAAAACCTTAAAAGTATAGGCAAACAAACCAAAAGGGACAAATGGGATCATATCAAGTTCAAAATCTTCTGTACAATAAATGAAACAATCAACAAAGTGAAGAGACAACCCATAGAATGGGAGAAAATATTTGCAAACTTCTTATCTGACAAGAGATTAATAACTAGAATGTATAAGGAGCTCAAACAACTCTATAAGAAAAAGCCTAATAATCCTATTTCTAAATGGGCAAAATATCTGAATACTCTTTTCTCAAAAGAGGACATACATATGGCAAGCAGGTATATGAAAATGTGTCTAACACAATTGATCATCAGATAAATGTAAATCTAAATGACAATGAGGTATCATCTCACCCAAGTTAAAATAGCTTGTAACAAAAAAGACAGACAATAACAAATACTGGAGAAGATGTGGAGAAAAGGTAACCCTCACACTGTTGGTGGGAGTGTACATTAGTACAGTCACTATGGAGAAGAGTATGGAGGTGCCTCACAATTTATAAATAGAACTACCATATGATCCAGCAATCTCACTGTTAGGTATGTACCCCAAAGAAAGGGAATTAGTAAATTGCAGCAGTATCTGCACATTAAGTTTATTGCAGCACTATTCACAATAGTCAATATTTGTAATTAACCTAAATGTCTATTAACAGATGAATGGATTTTAAAATGTGATACATATACACAATGGAGTACTATTCAATTCAGCCATAAAAAAGAATGAGATCCTGTTATTTGCAACAACATGGATGGAACTGGAGGATATTATGGCAATTGGAAAAAGACAGGCACAGAAAGACAAACTTAGTGTTTTCTCATTTGTGAGAGCTAAACATTTAAACAATTAAACTCATGGAATCAGAGGGAGAATGATGGTTACCAGAGGTGGGGAAGGCTATTTGGGAGTGGGGAAAGGGGGATGATTAATGAGCACAAAAATATGGTTAGAATGAATAAGATCTAACATTCGGTAGTACAACAATATGACTACAGTCAACAATAGCTTATTATACATTTAAAAATATCTGAAAGAGTACAACTGGAATGTATGTAACAGAAAGAAATGATAAATACTTAAGTTATTCAATACCCCATTTCCTCTGATGTTCTTATTACACATTGTGAGCCTGTATCAAAATATCTCATGTACTCCATATATACTTAGAACTACTATGTACCCATAACAATTAATAACTAAAAAAGTAATGATAATTTTTCATCCAAAGGAGTTAAGAAGTGCTCATTTTTCATCTGTATTTTAATATAAGAAAAATAGGGAGAATCTGTAATCCTGTTATTGCTAACTGCATGCCTTTGAAAATTCTCAGTACCTGAAAAAAGAATCACTGTCAGAAAAAAACAGAATAATTATATCTACTTCTGTATTGATTTTTTTTAGACATGTTATTACTGTTAAGAAAACCCAACAGCCTTGGGATACCTCTACCTACAACAGTTACACTTCTAATGGCACAACAGTTACACTTCGAGGCATTTGTCCATGATATATGAATATATATATTCACCAAAACAAACCTGCACGTTGTGCACATGTACCCTAGAACTTAAAGTATAATACTAATACTAAAGGAGTGTTCATAATAATCTTTTTTATAAGAACTTAAAACTGAAAATAATTCATGTGTCCATCAAATTGAGACTAGATAAACAAATTGTACATACAATTGATTTCATCAATAGAAATGGAATAAACTATTTACTGTTGCAACTAAATGAGTGGGAAAAAATATTATGTTGAGCATACACAAATACATACATACACACAAAACATATAGTTACTCCATTTATATAAAGTGAAGAGCAAGAATAAAATCTATGATTATGTAAGTTCAAAAGTGCTTGCGTAATTGGGAGGGGTATTGATTGGAAAGATATGTGAAGAAATTTTTGGATTGATGGAAATGTTCTATGTCTTGTTTGGGCAATGGTAAACACTATTACACTGGCATATAAAATTACTGAATCTCATGGATTGATAAATTAAGAAAATAAATTGTATTGAATGTAAATTTTACCTCCTTTAAAATAAGCCTTGAAGAGAGTGGTTAGTAGGGAACAAAGTAGAGATTTGTTGGGACTGGGTAATCTGTTTCTTGTTTAGCAAAGCTTATACTGTGTTTAATTTTGTAAAAATCTTCTATTTGTTCACTTAGGCTTTGTGCCATTTTTGTATATATGCTATTCCTCAATTTATTTTTAAAAAACTTTATTAACATTAAATTAGGCAGAAGTTAAATATAATTTTTAAAACCTTAAAACACTCTCAAATAAAATGCAGACTATTATTATTGCACCACTAAAAATATATTTAGGATGGTTACAAAGAAACCAACTTAGTCAAGGATTTTATATTCCAGATTTTACTTGCAAGTCCAATATTTTGTAAAATGGTAAAAGACACATCAACAACCAGATGAGTTTCTCATTAAATGAAAATAATTTGGAAAATAACTATCCATAATTTAGCATAGGGTGAGGTCAAGTGAAATAACACTTACACATAATATTTGAAAATTGTAGAGCACAATATAAATGTAGGATATTTCTGTCTACCTCATCAATCATACATTGATAATCTTTAATAATAAACTTCACTAATTTTTCTCACAATACCAACCAAGTTTGTCACTGAAAATTGCACCAGCCATGGTAATCTATTCCTCAGCGGCCTGAGGAAAAGAAGGATTTGGAACTCTGGATATAGTATGAGACAAATATTTGAGTTAGACTGACAGAGTACATAGAGTTTTCTAAGAGCAATAGGACGTGACAGCCACGTCATATCTACCAGTTGAAATAAGACCTACCCAGTGTCTGTGAGTATAGAAGAAGCCTTTAGTCAACTCATAGCCACTCTTCTTCACTCTCATATTTTCTTCCTGTACATCCAACTGTCATCATCATCACGCACATCATTAGTGATATTACTTTTTTATCACTATCATTCATTAAACACCTAATCTTATAAATTCTTTACATAGATAATGTAATTTTTTTTCCCATATTTCTAGGGTCCTTACATGCCAATTTTCTTAAAGTTGCTCTTTTTCAGTGCATTTGTGTTGATTAGACTGCCTCATCCTGGACAACACTGACATTTTGGAGTGGATTACTCTTTACTGTTAGGAAAGGAATTAAGTATATGAATGTTTAGCAGCATCTCTGACCCATTAGATGCTAGTAATACCTCTGATTGTGACAACAAATGTCCACAGACATTGTCAGATGTTTCCAAGGAAAAGAGGAGGCAAAATCACCCCCAATTGGAAACTACTGATGCACATTAAAGTAGCCAGAATCTAATATTATCTTTGACTTGTAGTCAAAAGATGTGGGCCTGGATCTCAATGTTGCCATGATAGTAGCTATATGATCTGAAACAAACTATTTAATTAGATTTTTACTTCATTTGACTATCAAGCAATAGTAACATATCAGATTTTCCCATGAATTACTATCATTCCCTAGTTTTAGTATAAAAT
The DNA here is from genome assembly GCF_009764315.1 of Trachypithecus francoisi. NCBI lineage: Eukaryota > Metazoa > Chordata > Mammalia > Primates > Cercopithecidae > Trachypithecus > Trachypithecus francoisi. The sequence continues at coordinate 85,628,212 of NW_022681454.1, read as the reverse complement.
ACATAGTTGGATATGTTCCTGTTATACTTAAAGTAAACCTTAACCTATTGTTTTATAATAAATCACAATGTCAATTTTCCTTGTAAAACATTTCTAAATAATGATTTTCTTTTTTGCTCATTTGTATCTATTAACATCAAACACATTATAATTTTAAAAGCATGAGAATGCATACCCTAACTCTGTAGGTAACCTGTTTGTAACTACTTTACACATGGAAAGGTGGTTACATAAAAAAAAAAAAAAAAAATGTTCAATATATATTTAGTGTGCAGTGATTTACTGCAATAAATTATGGGAAATTATCAGAGTACAACTGACCCTTGAACAACATGTATTTGAACCATCTACTTGCTTGCATGTGGAGTTTTAAAAACAAATATAGGCCGGGCGCGGTGGCTCAAGCCTGTAATCCCAGCACTTTGGGAGGCCGAGACGGGCGGATCACGAGGTCAGGAGATCGAGACCATCCTGGCTAACACTGTGAAACCCCGTCTCTACTAAAAAAATACAAAAAACTAGCCGGGCGAGGTGGCGGGCGCCTGTAGTCCCAGCTACTCGGGAGGCTGAGGCAGGAGAATGGCGTGAACCCGGGAGGCGGAGCTTGCAGTGAGCTGAGATCCGGCCACTGCACTCCAGCCCTGGCGACAGAGCGAGACTCCGTCTCAAAAAAAAAAATAAATAAATAAAAATAAATAATAAATAAATAAATAAATAATAATGGCACAAAATTTACTCTAGTACATATTGTCCTATTGTAATAATTGTTTAGCCACCTCCTGTTAGTACTGCCCTGAGATCAAGTGTTGTAGGTATCCACTTAAAATCCTATGTGAATCTCTTTATTTCCACATGTTCAGTTCATCTTTTCAGTATATTGCATATCCCTCTAACGATCCCCCTGTGTTTTTCATCATGTTTAATGCAATATGGTAAACCTGGAATAACATCATGAGACCCATTCACAGAGCCGCTAGTGATGCTAGAAGTGCTCCCAAGAAGCAAAGTTGTGATATTACATGAAAAAGTTGAATTCCTTGATAGGTATAGTAGATTGTGGTCTGCAGCTATGACTGTCTACCATCTCAGAAAGATGATTCATCTTGTAAACAGAGGATGTAAACTGTTTGTATCAATAAGCACAGTACAGTACTGTAAATGCATTTTTTCTTTATGATTAACTATTTTCTTCTCTGTAGCTTACTTTATTGTGAGTATATCATATATAATACATATAACATACAGAATATGTGTTAATCAACTATTTATGTTGCTAGTAAAACTTCCAAATCAACAGTACGATATACTAGTTAAGATTTTAGCAAGTCAAAAGTTATATATGAATTTTCAATTTCATGGAGAGGTCAGTGCCTCTATCCCCTGTGTTGTTCAAAGGGCAACTGTAGTTCCTATTACCTTGTTCTTGTTATGTTTCTGGTGCTCCTTTAATGGCATTTTCTTCTTCCCTTCTATTACAAAAAATAAGGTGTCCCCAAATTATTTCCCTGCTAAAGAAACACTATGTCACAACTTGGAATCACATATGTGATAGGCAGAATAATGACTCTTTGAAGAAGTCCATGTCCTCATCCCTGGAAGCTCTGAATATGCTCCCTTACATGGCAAAAAGTACTCACTTTGCAGACGTAATTAGATTAAGGATCTTGGGATAGGGAGGACATCTTATGTTTTCAGGGTTAAGTTCAATCTAATCACAAGGGTCTAAAACAATTAGAAAAGGAAAGTGGAAGAGGAAGGCAGAAGAGTAGAAACTCAGACAGATGGCAGCATGAGAAAGAGCCTAAATTTGTTAGCTTTGAAATTGTAAAATGAGTACTATGAGCTAAGGGATGTAAATTAGCCTTGAGAAGCTGGAAAAGGCAAGGGAAATGATTCTTCCTAGAGCCTGCAGAAAGGAACTGAGACCTATTAACAGCTTCATTGTATCCCTGTGCACCTGTGTTGCACTTCTGCCCTCCAGAACTGTAACTAAATAAACTTCTGATGTTTTAAACTGTCAAGTTTGTGGTAATTTGTTGCAGTAACAATACAAAACAAATACAGAAAGATTCCCTGCATATTTGTCTCTGGCTTCTCTTTTCTCCTCATCTCTTTAACAGAAAACAACATAAGCTTTTCGTGTTTCTTGTTCGTTATTCCTTCGCTTCTGTGTGATACTGCCTTCTTAATTCCAGGCAAGCAGAAGTTTCCTGGCATCAGAAAAAAATAATTATAGGGTATAGTGCATATAAACTGGTTTATAATCCAATCGTGTAATGTAATTGTTTCATTCATTTAGTCAATAAATATAATTGAGCAATTACTAAGTACTATCATGTCATTACTCAGAGAGAAAACAGTCATCTCTTGGTATCCACAAGGAATAACATAACATAACATGACCTGCTTCAGGTACCAAAAGTCAAGGATGCTCAAGTCATCTATATAAAATTTCATTATATTTGCATACAACTTGCACATATCTTCCTGTATACTTTAAAACATCTTTACAGTTCTTCTAATACCCAATACAATGTAAATGCTATGCAGATGGTTGTTAACATATTTTTCAAATATTTTTAATCCCATTTTGGTTGAATCTACAGATGTGGTACCCATGGATGCAAAAGTGAACAGTATAAAATATATAAGACAGAGTATCTTTCATTTACAAATACATACTCAATGGGGAGGAAAGTGGGGGGAAAATGAATACTTAAAGAGATAATTTTGAAACATTATCAGATACAATAAGAAAAGTGTTCCTAAAGCTCTGGGCACACATATCCCTTCACCAGGACATTTTTTAGAGTAAATAGATACACACTGGCTTTCCCTCACAGTATATACTTTTTAAGTGCAATGAAAAGTTGACTAAAGGGTATTCAGAGAGAACTAAATTGATTCACACAATAAAGAAAACAGAAACATCTCTCTTCAAGAGGCATTAAATCTACTCTCCTCGGTGGAAAACTGAGATTAAAAGAGGTGAAAAATGATGAGAATGACCTTTTTAGTTCTAATCACACAAGTAAATCAGTGCACTGGTGATGAATTCATTAATTTTGATTAAACACAGAACTATGAAGTCATTTGAATTAATTCAGTAATCACCGTCAAAAAGAGATGCTTTAGAGTTTAACATTGAGTAGTCTCTCTAATTTGCACTTTGACCCAGTCTTAGGGAATTGTGTACCAAGATCTTCAAGTGAGTTTATTTTATGCACAGAAGGGTTAAGTCACGGAGTTGAACAAAAGACCCATAAACAGTAATGAGGTGCTAACCTTCCACAATAAGCACAGCATCCAGGTTAGCCTAATTTTTAACAAGACTAGCAGTTTCTGATTGAGGTTAAAAGGGTTCTGTCGGTAGCAATGCTATGAAGTCCCTGGAATTGGGAAGAAAATGTAGAGATACCCCAGATTCAGCATGTGGAAAATAAAAAGAAGCTTAAGAATTTTAACATATGCCTTAGAGATGCCTTAGGTGGCATCAAAGCCAACTAAACTGTGAAATTTTTCCAGAACTCTTGTTAGGAGCCCTATCCATGATTATAAACTGTTTCCTTCAGGGAAATAAAAACTAGTTTTGGATAAAAATTTGTAAGAACATACTGCTAGCAGTAACAGAAGAAATGCCTTGCCCTTTTTCATAGATTTTTGTTGAGATAAATGAAAACATTTGGCTTTCCCACTCACCACTTTGAAAGTCAGATGGCCTAATATACCAGGTGTGCTGGAGTTGGTGTCACAAAATCCTTATGACAACTCCTTGTAGAAAATCAGAAAGCAAAAGCCTAAACCATATGTGCGAAATGTATCTTTTCATCTCACTTTTACCTTCCTATGTGTTTCACCTATGAATACAAAAATAAAAAATGAAAGACTGTTTATTTTATATTGAATACTTGAAGGATTTCTACTATTTTTTTAAAGGCACATTGAAGTTGTGACTAATCATTTGTATAAGAAAATTACAGAACTTTTTTAATCAAAAATGTCACTTTAAACTTTATTCATTAATAAGAACACTTAATTGAATTCATCATTTTGATATGTGCTACCTGGGTCTTGAGGGGGTTAACATGAAAGTAAACACATTATCTGCACATAATTCAAAATGACTGACCCTTTTGAAAACTGTTGTTTTTAGAGTAGGATAAAAATCACAGTGGACCAATCATTCAGGCAAGTCTTTTTTCCCTTCCTCATTCTAGAAATCAGAATCTTGACTACATTTCCACACAGAGATCATGCAGAGCACGGCATTATTTGCCAGAACTAAAGAAAGGCTCTTTAATTCAAGATTTCAAATAAAAGTGAGTATATTTTTTGAGACAATCCAAACTCTAAAATTAAACAGTCTCATACAGAGCATGACGGTTTAGCAGTGTACACCATTGTATACTGTATAGGAACATTGTCTACATCAGTTAAGAAGGCTATCTACAAGGATTCTGCTATAAACTTCCAGTGCTTCCAGCAAATACAATCCATTAACTAGGCAGCCAGGTAACTAAATAATATATTTGTGATATAATCTGGCTCTGTCTGTGTTTTCAACACTCTTCTCATTCCATTCTGTTCTGGACTGAAATAGTAGGAGTCTTTTTCAGTACTCTTACATGCACCACAAATCTTCAAAGTCTTTGTTATAGCTTGCAACAATTAATTTCTCTGAAACACTTTGCTCCTTGTATTAGTTCGTTTTCACACTACTGATAAAAATATACTAAAGACTGGGCAATTTACAAATGATGTTTAATTGGACTTACAGTTCCACGTGACTGGGGAAGCCTCGCAATCATGGTAGAAAGCAACGAGGAGAAAGTCACGTCTTACATGCATGACAGCAGGCAAAAAGAGAAAGCTTATGCAGGAAAACTCCCTTTTATAGAACTCTCAGATCTCCTGAGATTTATTCACTATCACAAGAACAGCACAGGAAGGACCAGCCCCCACTAATCAATTACCTCCCAGTGGGTCTCTCCCACAACACGTGGGAATTCAAGATGAGATGGGGGGAGGGGCACAGTCAAACCATATCACCCCTCATTAACACTTATGTAAAGTGTTTGCTTCTTGCTTTCCTTATTAATTCACTAATATATTTTTATGTTTCCTCGATCCTTTAGCACACTCTTAGTTTAGTACTTTTTACATTCTACATTTTACCAGTGAGCTTTCTTTCCCCTTGGTCAGCAATGGGTCTGGCTTCATTTTGTACCCCTTTGAGAGACATTCATTTCATGATTTAAATTCATTCTGAAAATCAGCCCTCCATTGTGAACCACTGTAATACTTCCTTTATAACAACTAATTTGCCCCTAGCAGTAATTGGTCGAGCTTCAAAATCAAGCAACATCAAATTTAGTATATTTCTTTCACAAATGAGATAAATACTTTATTTAGTGGTTAAAAAAAGTAATTTTTACATAAACACATGTATTAGCTTTTTCCCTTTTTTGATCTGAATTCTTAAAAGGACAATAAATACTGGGAGGCATTGCTACTGAGCTGTAAACAGCCATATGCACTTTTATTATTTAAAAATCACATTTTAGATTATTCCCTGTAATTAATTTTCATTGGTTTTATTGAATTATCATAGACTATTTTAATTTTATGACATCAATGTACACTTTAACATTGATAATGATCCTGTTAAAGAAAAACTATGCTAAAACTTATTACAAATGATAAGGAAGTCTTTATTCAAGACTATTTCAATAGTTGTCAATATTACTGTAATCAGAAAGGAAGATTGGGGTGATCCCCAAATACAATAAAGACAAGTGGGAATTTATAGCCTGGAGCATCTTTGCAGGGATCAGGGTTGAGTGAATGGAAAATTACTGCCAGAAGACATCAAAGGTACGAGGAATTCTTGCTAAACTGACCTAACAGAATGCCTGCTGAAGGTGGGCCAGGATGATAAGATATTGTTTAGCAGGTAGTAGGGGATGAGAAATTTCCAGATAACAAGTGATCAGATATCAAGGGCAGAAGGATTCTCTTTAAATTGTCTTAGCAGGATTCTTGCTAATGTGTCTGGAATTAGTGGGTTCTTGGTCTCACTGACATCAAGAATGAAGCCACAGACCCTCGTGGTGAGTGTCACAGTTCTTAAAGATGGTGTGTCTGCAGTTTGTTCCTTCCAATGTTCAGAGTTTCTTCCTCCTGGTGGGTTCGTGGTCGCTCTGGCTTCAGGAGCGAAGCCGCAGACCTTTGTGGTGAGTGTTACAGCTCTTAAGGCAGTGCAGACCCAAAGAGTGAGTGACAGCAAAATTTATTGCAAAGAGCGAAAGAGCAAACCTTTCACTGTGTGGAAGGAGACCTGAGGGGATTGCCACTGCTGGCTCCGGGCAGCCTGCTTTTATTCACTTATCTGACCCCACCCACATCCTGCTGATTGGTCCATTTTACAGAGAGCTGATTGGTCTGTTTTGACAGGTGCTGACTGTCAATCCTCTAGCTAGACATAAAAGTTCTACAAGTCCTCATCAGATTAACTAGACACAGAGAACTGATTGGGGCATTTACAAACCTTGAGCTAGACACTGGGTGCTGATTGATGTGTTTACAAATCTTGACCTAGACACAGAGTGCTGATTGGTGTATTTACAATCCTTTAGCTAGACATGAAGGTTCTCCAAGTGCCCACTAGATTAACTAGACACAGAACACTGATTGGTACATTTACAAATCTTGAGCTAGACACAGAGTGCTGATTGGTGTGTTTACAACCCTAGCTAGATAGACATAAAGGTTCTCCAAGTCCCTACTAGATTAGCTAGACACAGAGCACTGATTGGTGCATTTACAAACCTTGAGCTAAACACAGAGTGCTGATTGGTGTATTTACAATCTTTTAGCTAGACATAAAGGTTCTCCAAGTCCCCACTAGACTCAGCAGCCCAGCTGGCTTCTCCTAGTGGATCCCACACCAGGCCGCAGGCAGAGCTGCTGGCCAGTCCCAAGCCATGGGTTTGCACTCCTCAGCCCTTGGGTGGTTGATGGGACCCTGCACCCCAGAACAGGGAGCGGCACTCATTGGGGAGGCTCCAGCCACACAGGAACCCACGGTGAGGGGAGGCTCGGGCATAGCGGGCTGCAGGTCCTGAACTCTGTCCTGCAGGGAGACAGCTGAGGCCTGGTGAGAATTCGAGTGCAGTGCCGATGGGCCGGCACTGCTGGGGGACCTGGTGTACCCTTCAAAGCTGCTGGCCCCGGTGCTAAGCCCCTCAGTGCCCAGGGCCAGCAGCACTGGCCAGCTGCTCGAGGTACAGGGCGTGCCGAGCCCACGCCCACCCGGAACTCACACTAGCTGGCGAGTGCCGTGTGCAACCCTGGCTGACTCCCTCGCCTCTCCTTCCACACCTCCCCACAGCATAGGGAGCCAGCTCTGGTCTCGGCTAGCCTAGAGGGGGGCTCCCACAATGCAGCAGTGGGTTGAAGGGCTCCTCAAACGTGGCCGGAGTGGGCGCTGAGGCCAAGGAGGTGCCAAGAGCAAGCAAGGGCTGCGAGGGCTGCCAACACGTTGTCACCTCTCACTAAAACCAGACTCCAGAAAGTTGAAAAGAAAAGCCCAAATTCAAGGCCTACTTTGAAAAAGGACTTAAAGAAGCCTGAGTAAAGATTGGTCAAGGAGGTCCATCCTAAGCTATTTTTAATTGTTTTTTAAATTGTATTAAGCATACTTTATTTTATTAATATCCTTTGCTCACACTGCTTAAGAATATTGAACTTCTCACTGTTAACTCAATGTATCATCATGCTTCCTGCTCACATTCTTTGCACTTGCTTTTTCTTTTCCTGGAATTCTCTTTCTCTGTGTATTTACGTGTTTTCTTTGCTGAATTCTATTGGATCTTAAATGTTACCTTCCTTAGACTGAGCCAATCTGAAATTGCAAAAGCTTCACCTGTCTTCTGTATTTCTCCACTTCTTTTTGCTTCATCCATCTTTCTTTCCTTTCTTTCTTTCCTTCCTTCCTTCCTTCCTTCCTTCCTTCCTTCCTTCCTTCCTTCTTCTTTCTTTCTCTTTCTTTCTTCTTCTTTCTTTCTTTCTTTCTTTCTTTCTTTCTTTCTTTCTTTCTTTCTTCTTCTTTCTTCTTTCTTTCTTTCTTCTTTCTTTCTTTCTTTTTTCTTTCTTTCTTCTCTTTCTTTCTTTCTCTCTCTCTCTCTCCCCCCTCTCCTCTCCTCTCCTCTCCTCTTCTCTCTCTCTCTTTCTTCTTTCTTTCTTTCTTTCTTTCTTTCTTTCTTTCTTTCTTTCTTTCTTTCTTTCTTCTTTCTTTCTCTCTCTCTTTCTCTTTCTTTTTTTTTTATTTTCCCAGGCAGAGTCTCTCACTCTGTCAACCAGGCTGGAATATAGAGGCACCATCTCAGATCACTGCAACCTCTGCCTCCTCGTTCAAGCGATTCCCCTGCTTCAGCCTCCTGTGTACCTGGAACACCATGCCCAGCTATATATATATATACACACATATATATGTGTGTGTATATATATGTGTGTGTATATATATTATATATATGAGTGTGTGTATATATGTGTGTGTGTATATATTAGTGGAGATGAGATTTCACCATGTTGGCCAGGCTAGTCTTGAACTCATGACCTCAAGTGTTCTGCCCACTTCGGCCTCCCAAAGTGCTGGGATTACAGACACAAGCCACCATGCCTGGCATGCTTCATTTTTTCTGCTTAATACTTAATATATATCAACTAAAATTATATATACATATGTATATACACATATATAAAACATACATGTGATATATGTATATTTCCCTCATTTTCTCTCCCACTTGTGTGTAAGCTTCTTGAGGCTGGATATTTTGACTGTTTTATTCATTTGTGGAATCCTATTTCTTAAGACTGGCTTAGGTGTCATTTCCTTCAATGTAGTTCCTTTAGAGTGGAAATTCTTATTCCCATTATGTTTCTCTTGCACAAAACTTGTTTTGGAATTGCATTCATAGACCATATTCAATACTTATTAATGCTTCATAGGTGGTGAATCTTCAACTCTGAAAGTGCCTATATTTTATAGAAACAATATAAACTCTAGAGTATACATATCAGATAATTAAGGCAGGTACTTACTTTATATATTTGCAAAGAAAACTCAATGTAATTATTTATAAGGCACTTAAAAGCCACAGAATTTGTGATCTCTGATTCCAAGTCATAGCTCATCACAATTTAAGTGAGTAATACACGAATCACCTGGAAGATAGATTCACATATACCTATATTGATGCCCAAAGAACACAATAAAAGAATGAGTACTCATGAAGAATGTGGAAAATAAGGAGTTAAACTGAAAAGACAGTCCTTTAGTCAAAAAATCTGTATGTGCTAGAAGTTTTGTGATTTCTGTTTTAGCTCCAAGTAATAATACAGATAATAGAAATGATTTTTATAGAACTGGGATACTTATCTTGTGGGTTCTCTCTAGGCCTAGAATAAATTGGCCATTATTTAATCATTAACTAGCAAAGATGGCCGAGGGAGCATGAAGAGGAAGAGGCATGTTGACTAATGTGCTCATGCTGCTCATATTTTGTTTATTTATATAGGAATTACTTCTTTGTATACAGAACAATATAGAAAAATTCTGAATAGAAGGTAATTAATTATTCTCAAAATGATCTAATGTCACTTAGATTTTTCATTTAAAAAAGTGCATTTTTATTGTAACTGAAAGGACAAATAAAATTTCATACACCTTTAGAACTTGAAATATTTTCAAATAGAATGAATCTGTGTTATAATTGTTATGACATTTAAAATTAATCTTGTTAATTTTAAAATATTTAATTTCCCATCTGCACCTGTGAAATTCTTAATTATCTTTCTCTTACTATTTTTTCCACATTTTCTGAAACAAGTAATAACTTATTTGGCATTGTGCAAAATCTCATCTCTTAGAAATCTACTGCTATTTGAGCAAGTACTGTGGATTTTTCAAATTCCAATATGTCCTTTGGTTTTCCTTTTATTTTTCATATTTTAATTAATTAATTAATTTTGAGACAGAATCTCTCTCTGTTGCCCACGCTGGAGTGCGGTGGTACAATCTTGGCTCACTACAACCCCCACTTCCCAGGTTCTGAAGCGATTCTCAGGCTCCCAAGTAGCTGGGGTTAGAGGTACTTACCAACACACCCAGTTAATTTTTGTAATTTTAGTAGAGATGGGGTTTCATCCTGTTGGCCAGACTGATCTTGCACACCTCACCTCAAGTGATGTGCCCACCTCAGCCCCACAAAGTGCTGAATTACAGATATGAGCCACCACACCTGATTTGTTTTCTTTTTATTTTTTTAATGTAAAAAACAATATGGATATGTTGTTACTAGGAAAACAGAAATATGTAGAAAACCTATGCATGAAAACACTTACTCATCTTTGCTGTATACATTAATCATATTTAATAATGGTATATTTACAGAATAAATTTACAAAAGTGTAGTCAAAAATATTAAATTTTGGATTTTAATATATTTTACCTTATTACTTCCATAAGTGTGGATATAGATATATTAATATATGAAAATATTTTTTCCTAATGTCATTAAAGAGTTATATATATATTTTTGGTCAGTCTCAATTAATTTGAATTCAAGTGAACTGAACTCTGAATGATTTATTAGAAACTGGATTTAGAAAAACAAAAACTTTAGTTTACCAGTGTCTTCTGATCGTATATATGGGTCAGTTTTGAAATCATTTGAATGTATTTAAATATATTTATCTTTCTTAAGTTTAATTTTCTTATTTTAATTGATACATAATAGTTGTACATATTTATGGGGTATTATATATATATATATATATACACACAATGTGTAGTGAGCAGGGTAATCACCTCAAACATTTATCATTTCTTTTTATTGGGAACTTTGAAAGTTTTCTCTTTTAGATACTTTGAAATACACAATAAATTGTTGGTAACTATAGTGATTCAATTATAGTGTAGACAATATAGCTTATTCCTCCTAACTGCAATTTTGTACCCATTAATCAATCTCTCACTATTCCCTGACCTATCCCTTCACCTTCCTAACCTCTGATAACCACTATTCTACTCTCTACTTCTATGATGCAAATTTGTTCAGTTCTCACATATGAATAAGAATGTGTGGTATTTGTATTTCTGTGCCTGACTATTATTATAAAGTAAAATAATATAATGTCCTCCAGGCTGATCTATGTTGTTGCAAATGGCAGGATTTCCTCTTTATGACTGAATAATAGTTCACTGAGTACATGTGCAGATTTGTTTTATAGGGAAACTGTGTGTCATGGATGTTTGGTGTACAGATTATTTTCTCACCCAGGTAATAAGCATAGTAGCCAATAGGTATTCTTTTCTCATCCAGGTAATAAGCATAGTAGCCAGTAGGTATTCTTTCTAATCCTATTCCTTCTCCCACTCTCCAACCTCAAGTAGGCCCCAGTGATTGTTGTTCCCATCTACTTGTCCATGTGCTCTCCTTATTTGACTCCCACTTATAAGTGAGAACATGCAGTATTTGGTTTTCTGTTCCTCAGTTAATTTGCTGAGGATAATGGCCTTGAGCTCCATCAATGTTGCTGCAAAAGACATCATCTCATTCTTTTTTATGGCTGTACAGTATTTCATGGTGTATATATACATTTTCTTTCTCCAGTCTATTGTTGATGAACATTGAGGTGTTTTTGCTGTTGTGAATAGTATTGCAATGAACATAAATGTGCATGTGGCTTTATAGCAGAACAATTTATATTCCTTTGGGTATATACCTAGTAATGGGATTGCTGGATTTAATGATAATTATGTTGTAACTTCTTTAAGAAATTGCCACACTACTTTACACAAAGTCTCAATTAATTTATACTCTTACTAACAGTGAATAAACATTCCCTTTTCTTGGCAACCTCGTCAGCATCAGTTATTTTCTGACATTTTAATAATCACCACTTGATCGTGTGAGATGGTATCTCATTGTGGTTTTGATTTGAATTTCTTGAATGATGAGTGATGAGTGATGTTGAATATCTTGTCATATGCTTGTTGTCTGCATATATGTCTTCTTTAGAAAAGTGTTTGGTCATATATTTTGTCTACTTCTTGGTGTCGTTTGTTTAAGTTCCTTATAGATCTGGATATTAGTCTGTTGCCAGGTGCATAGCTTGCAAATATTTCCTATGATTCTGTAGGTTGTCTGTTTACTCTGTTGATAGTTTCTTTTGCTGTGCAGAAACTCTATAGTTTAATAAGTTCTCATTTGTCAATATTGGTTTTTGTTGCAATTGCTTTTGGCATCTTCATCAGGAAATCTTTGTCAGGTTCCATGTTCATAATGATTTTTTCTAGGTAATCCTTCAGGAATTTTACAATTTTAGATTTTACATTTTTGTCTTTAATCCATCTTGATATGATTTTTGTACATGGTGTAAGGAGAGGGTCCAATTTAAATTTTCTGCCTATGGTGAGCTAGTTATCCCAGCATCATTTACTGAATGGAGACTTCTTTCCCCTTTTCTTGTTTTTGTCTACTTTGTTGAAGATCAGATGGACAGAGGTGAGTAACATTATTCCTGGACTTTCTATTTTGTTTCATTCTGCTTTACATCTGTTTTTGCACCTGTATCAAGCTGTATAGGTTACTATAGCTTTGCTGTAGAGTTTGAAGTCAGGTAATGTGATGCCTTCAGCATTGTTCTTTTTCTTTAGAATTGCTTTGGCTATTTTTGGTTCCATATAAATTTTAAAATACCTTTTTCTAATTCAGTGAAGAATGCATTGGTAGGTTGATAGGAATAGCATTGAATATATATATTGCTTTAAAGAGTATGACCATTTTAATGATATTGATTCTTCCTATTTTCTTGTTCATGAACATGAAATAGTCCTCCATCTATTTGTGTAATCTCTGATTTCTTTGAAAATCGTTTTGTAATTCTCACTGTAGAAATCTTTTCCTCCCTGCTTAGCTGTATTTTTAGGTATCTTATTCATTTTGTGGCTATTGTGAAAGAAATTTCATTAGTTATTTGGCTTTCGGCTTGGATGTTGCTTGTGTATAAGTACACTATTGATTTTTATATGTTGATTTTCTATCCCGGAATTTTGCTGAAGTTGTTTATGAACTGGAGTAGCTTTTGGCCAGAGACTGTTTGGTTTTCTAGATATAAAATCATGTTGTGAACAGGGATAGTTTGACTTTTCCTTTTCTCATTTGGATGCCTTTTATTTCTTTCTTTTGCTTGATTCTTCTGGCTAGGACTTCCAATACTGTGTTGAATAGGAGTAATGAGAGAGGTCATCCTCATCTTATGCTGGTTTGTAAGGGGAATGCTTCCAGCTATTACTCATTCAGTATGATGTTAGCTGTGCGTTTGTCATAGATGTTTATTGTCTTGGTATGTGATACTTCAATGCCTAGTTTGTTGAGGATTTTTAACATGAAGTGATGTTGAATTTTTATCAAAAGTATTTTCTGCTTCTATTGAGATAATCATGGTTTTCTTTTTAAATTTTCATTCTGTTCATGTGATAACTTACATTTATTCAGTTTTATATGTTGAACCGACCTTGCATTCCAGCAATAAAGCATACTTGATCCTGATGGATTAGCTTTACGATGTGCTGCTGGATTCAGTTCACTAGTTTTTTCTTGAGGATTTTTGCATCAATATTCATCAGGGATTTTGGCCTGAATTTTTTTTCGTTATATTCCTGCCAAGTTTTCATATGAGGATGACATTAGCCTGATACAACAAGCTGGGAAGGAGTCTCATCTCCTTAAATTTTTGGAATAGTTTTAGTAGAGAAGATATCAGCTCTTCCTTGTACATTTGGTAGAATTCTGCTGTGAATCTGTCTGATCCTGGGCTTTTATTTGTTGGTATACTTTTTATTGTGGATTTAATTTCAGAAATTGTTATTGGTCAGTTCAGGGATGCAATTTTCTCATGGTTCATCTTATTTGATGTCTTATAGACTTTCTGGATCTGAAACTGTAATTCCATCCCAGACTTGGGAAACTTTCTGTCATTATTTTTTTTAATGTATTTTCTATCTCTTTCTGTCTTTTTCTTTTTTTATTTTATTTTTCATTTTTTTAAATTATACTTTATGTTCTAGGGTACATGTGCACACCACACACCATGCAGTTTTGTTACATATGTATACATGTGCCATGTTGGTGTGCTGTACCCATCAACTCATCATTTACATTAGGTATAACTCCTAATGCTATCCTTCCCCCCTCCCCCCACCCCACAACAGGCCCCGATGTGTGATGTTCACCTTCCTGTGTCCAAGTTATCTCATTATTCAATTCCCACCTATGAGTGAGAACACGTATTGTTTGGTTTTCTGTTTTTGCAATAGTTTGCTGAGAATGATGGTTTCCAGCTGTATCCATGTCCCGACAAAGGACATGAACTCATCCTTTTTGATGGCTGCATAGTATTCCATGGTGTATATGTGCCACATTTTCTTAATCCAGTCTGTCATTGATGGACATTTGGGTTGGCTCCAAGTCTTTGCTATTGTGAACAATGCTGCAATAAACATAAGTGTGCATGTGTCTTTATAGCAGCATGATTTAAAATCCTTTGGGTATATACCCAATAATGGGATGGCTGGATTCTGTCTTTTTCTATTCTGACATGCCAAGTATGTGTAAGTTGTTCTGTTTAATGGTATCCCAGAGGTCCCTTATACTATCATTACGTCATCTCATTGTTATTATTATTATTGCTTTTTGTTCCTTAGAATGACTAATTAACAGTTATCTGGCTTCAAGTTCACTGATTCTTTCTTGTGCTTGATGTAATCTGTTGTTGAATCCTTCTATTGAATTCTTCAGTTTGGTTATAGCAGTTTTTAGTTCTAAGATTTCTTTTTGGTATTTTTTAATACTTTATATCTCTTTGTGGAAATTCTAAGCTTGTTACTGCATTTTTGTCTTGAATGCTATGCTCGTATTCATGACCTTTATTTTGACTTCCCTGTTGGGTAAATCAGAAAAGTCCATGATATTCAATTCATTTTCTGAAGATTTGTGTTTTCTTGTTTTGTTTTGTTTAAAATTTTAGTTGTCGTTAGAAATGTTTGGGTATTGGATGTAAGTTCTAGTTCATTTATCTTCACAATGAGATTGAGTGCAGGTATCTGCACAAATGCCTATATTCACATTTAGGTTGCACCTTCTGATTTTTAAAAGATAGCTACTAGGAGTGGGCCCATTTTGCATATATCTGCTTATATTCTGTGTTTTGAAGTCACTTGGGATCACTAAAGCCCCTTGATTTTTCAGAGCTAGGTCATTAATGAGACAGATTGGCTTGTTGTGTGGCCAAACTCCTTCCAGAAAGACTGGATGAACCTCGCTGTATATGGGGAATTAAGGAGGACATCTTGTGAAATGCCAAGCTCTGGCTCTAGCTACAAAGAGCTATTGTTTGTTTAGCCTGTTACTGATGCAAGTTCGTTAGAGACGAGGCCATCAGGTAGCCATTAAGAGTATGTTTCATCAAGTCTTCCTGTAGAGAAAGTGAGACTTGCAAGTGCCTGCCCCTTTACTGCAATGCTCCAAGAAGGTGTACCTCTGGAAGTCTTTGGATGCCTGTTTAAAACCAACTCTTTGTTCTGGGATCAAGAATATTTACAAACACTTTGTCCCTTCTTTTCCCATAGTAACTAGGTTTAAGATAAATTCCTTTGGGTTGTAGCTTTAGCAACTATGGGTCTTGATGTGTATCTTAAACACCTTCTGTGGAGAAAGAAGGAGTTTCATTTTTTAGGGCCCTTCTCTGCACTGCCACAAGAAGATGAAGTCTCTGGATGCATTTTAACACCCACTTAAAGAGACCAGTGCTTTCCTGCTGCATAGAAAGACGTATGCATGCCAGTCCTTTCTACTTTCAGACCTAGGAGATTTATAATGCCGTATCTTAGGTGAATATTATAAAAGTTAAGGCTTTTGGTGTGAGTGCAAACTTTTTGAGTCTGGTAGCAAATCGATAATTTTCTCTTTAACTCCCCAATGCAAGTTAACTGGAAGTCAGACTACCAGTTAGCCACTGGAGAAGCATTTTGTAAATCCTTTGTGGGAAAACAGAGAACTGTGATTTTTAAGTCTCTTCTATGCACTGCTTCAAGGGCAATAGATTACCTGGGGAATGATTATTCACCTGTATAAGATTGGTGATTTATTTACTACAGTCTGAAGTGATACTAACGTGTCTAATCCACTCCATATTTGCAGTTGGTGAATTATAGGCCCACTTGTGGGCAAATTTTGGATTAAGGTCTATATGTGAGGTCCAGATCCTCCTCTCCACAGTGTGAAACTGAACGTTTTATGGCAGTTTTATTGCACAGTGCTCTGGGTGGAGTCCATGCTTAACTGTTCCTCAGTTTCTCCTAACTGTTTGATATGAATGTTTTCTCAGTTGCCTGGGGTGTAGGAGTCTCTTGACCATGGTCTTTCTCTCAGAGGAAATTGATCTGTGGATAGATATTATTTGATGTGTCTGTGGATAGAAGGAGAATGAAAAGTTTTCTATTCCACTACCTTGGCAATCTGTGTGTCTTTTCTTAAGTTCTTTCTGTTTTTGTTTTTGTTTTTTGTTTTTTCTGTCTTATTTAGAAAGACTACATATCTCCCAGCCAGGCCAGTGACTCACTCCTCTAATCCCAGCACTTTGGGAGGCTGAAGATGGTGGATTGCTTGAGGTCAGAAGTTTGAGACCATTTTTGCCAACATGGTGAAAAGCCATCTGCACTAAACATATGAAAAAAATAGCTGGACATGGTGGCACGCACCTGTAATCTCAGCTACTCGGGAGTATGATGCAGGGAAATAGCATGAACCAGGGAGGTGAATGTTACAGTAACCTGAAATTGTGCCACTTCACCAGCCAGGGTGACAGAGACAGACTGTCTGAAAAAAAAAAAAAAAGAAAAGAAAAGAAAGGATTATGTATATCCCAAGATAAATAAAATATTTCAAGATATTTTTCTACTATTATGTTTTCACCTTTAAATTCATAATCTATGGATGGGCGTGGTGGCTCATGCCTGTAATACAAACACTTTGGGAGGCCGAGGCATGTGGAAAACTTGAAGTCAGGAGTTCAAGACCAGCCTGGCCAATATGCTGAAACCCCATCTCTACTAAAAATACAAAAATAGCCAGTCATGGTGGTACACACCTGTAATCCCAGCTATTTGGGAGGCTGAGGTGGGATAATGGCTTGAATCTGGAAGGAGGAGCTTGCAGTGAGTCAGGATGGTGCCACTGTACTCCAGCTTGGATAATAGAGCAAGATTCCATCTGAAAGAGAAAAAACATAAATAAATAAACAAATAATTGTAATCTACCTGAAAATTGTAATGCATTACTTTATGCTGTATAACTATTATGATGAAATTCTCTTTGTCTATCTAATCTATTGTTCTTTCAAAAATTTTAGATCTTTTGGATTTTATTAAGTCTCACACTACATACTATTTCTATAACAACTTATGTCATTACCATCAGCTTTGAGTTGATATTCAAATATTCATAGAGGAAGATACATGGATAATAATTCCCACCACATTTTATTTAACTTATCTGCTTGCCCTAGACATGGGCTGAAAGAGTTTTGGGTATCACAAAACCTAATCATGATTCCAATTACAGTTGCTTTACATATTGGGTGAAGCAACAAGCACAACCTCTGGCACTAGTAAGCAGCTAATTACCCGGGACCTGTAAATGCAGATAAGGAAAAGAGTCTCTCTTCATCATCTCATTAAAAATAAATCTCACATCACTTGCTTTCTGCCATATTCTAGTCAGGAAGATTTTCACCGTCTTATCATTCCATAGAATATCACACAAGTCTACTTTACTGCTAAAATTATTCAGATTGGACTTAAGTAAGAAGAAGTAGAACAGGCTAATATTCCATAGCCTGGAACATACTTATCAGAAGGTGGGGGGCCGGGCGCGGTGGCTCAAGCCTGTAATCCCAGCACTTTGGGAGGCCGAGACGGGCGGATCACGAGGTCAGGAGATCGAGACCATCCTGGCTAACACGGTGAAACCCCGTCTCTACTAAAAAAAATACAAAAAACTAGTCGGGCGAGGTGGCGGGTGCCTGTAGTCCCAGCTACTCAGGAGGCTGAGGCAGGAGAATGGCGTAAACCTGAGAGGCAGAGCTTGCAGTGAGCTGAGATCCAGCCACTGCACCCCAGCCTGGGCGACAGAACAAGACTCCGTCTCAAAAAAAAAAAAAAAAGAAGGTGGGATATAGTTGCTCTGAAAATCCTGGTGTCTAAACTTTCATTAAGGTCTTTAGAAATCTAGTGGTTTAGCACCTTGCAGGATACCTCCTGCACAGTGCAAAACTGTGGATTACTCATTAATAGCTTACCACAGTAAAGATACACAAACAATCTTTATATTTGAGAGGCAATGCACACCACATTTGATTGTGGTGCTTGATTAATTAGTTAATTACAAGATTCCTATCTTTAGGCAGGGCTCAATGAGCAGAAAGGCTTTATCATAGATTCAGGCTGAAGTCCAAATGATTCTTCAGTTTAGAACTTATAACCCAACAGGCCAAATGATAAAATTGTTTGTCGCAAATAAGAAAGTTGCATGGGACCTCTGGAAAATTCAAATAGAATTTAGGAACAAGTTCATATACTCTTTTTAAAAAATGTCTGTTTTTGAGGTAGCCCCTAGTTTGTAACTTTACCCTGGTAAGCCTCAAGTTACCATGCAACCTAAATTGTTGGATACACAAAGCAATTTATCTTTAATCTTGCAGTATTACTTAACTTCTCTCAATCTGTAGCCACAGATTAATTAATGGGAAGTTCTCTATGAATAATTAAATGAGAAACAATAACAACAAGACCTAATTTGCAATTGGTTTTGTGCAGTATAGTGGCATCCAAGCAGAAGTGGACCATTGGACTGCTGGAGCATTATAGTCCAAATCTGGAGTATCCCTGAAAGTTAACAAAGATAAATCCTCCCAGTGAATGGAATTTGAAGAGTAGATTTGGTTATTTAGTTAGTTGATGTGATTTTTTTCTCTGTCTTTAAAAATCTTCTGTGACAATAGCTGAGAATATGAAGAAATCTCTGTTATCTTTTACCACATAAAGACATCAACTGCTACTCCTTTTACATTTATCTCGCTGCTAAGCAGAGCTTTGCTTTTCAGAATAAAAGAAGGTATAATAATTCAGCCTAAACCATCTTCCAAATTGTATGTAGAGTGTAAAAAAGCGTGCTGAACTAAGTAATAAATGCTGACCCAAAATAGTATTTGTGTTAAATGTTCCGTTTCTTTGTATATGCCAACCTCACTAAATTTTAGACTGCAATTACATCCAAACAAAGTTAACAAAAGCTGTATACAATTACGCTTTATTAATTATTTTCTCTTGGTTAAATGACTATTCTATATTATAATTAAAATTGATTTGACTCAGTGCCAAAATTATACATAATTGAAGAAAGTATAAACAGTTCAATTTAAGTAAGACCATTTTAGGGGAAAAAAATGGGATGCTCAACCTCAAGTGATGGTTATACATATACACATTAAAAAATAATGTCTGTGTAAATTGCTTCTCCAACTAAACCTCTCAAAGGACCATTGCATCTTTCTTCACTTCATGAATTATCATTTCCAGTGTATTATACTTTTACAAGTTGAGGTGGACTTATACAGGGCCAAATTTATATGTATTTATATTCTTTACAATTAAGTCACCTAAAATATTCTCTATTGAATACTAACTTACAGTAGTCCTTTTGATATGAAAGCAGTAGAGTTACTTTGACATTCTGGAAGACTAAATAAAATGTCTTTTGGAAATACTTTCTTATGTTCAATCATTCCTAGAAATTTATTTACATATATATGTATGTATGTGTATGTATGTGTGTGTGTGTGTGTGTGTGTGTGTGTATGTAGAGAGACACAGAGGCACCATTAGCACTTTGTAAGAAATATAACTGAGTTTGAGCATGAGGTACAGAAGGCAAGAGATCACTTTTTAGCCTTAAGTGACTGGGTCAATTTATAGAAGGAGAAGCTGAGAAGGTCTTTGTGTTAGCACATTCTCACACTGCTATAAAGAAATATCTGAGACTGGGTAATTTATAAGGAAAAGAAGTTTAAGTGGCTCATAGATTCCACAGGCTGTACAGTTAGCATGGTTGGGGAAGCCTCAGGAAACTTACAATCCTGGTGGAAGGCAAAGGAGAGGCAGGCTTATCTTACATGGCTGCCCAGGAGGAAGAAGGTGAAAGGGGAGGTGCTACACCAGGACTCTCCAATCTTTTAGCTTCCCTGAGCCACACTGGAAGAAGAATTGCCTTGGGCCATGCATAAAATACACTAACACTACAATAGCTGATGAGCTAAAAGAAAAAAAAAAGAAAAACTCAAAGAAAAGTCTCAAAATGTTTTAAGAGAGTTTACTAATTTTTGTTGGGCCACATTCAAACTGTTCTGGGCTCCAGGCAGCCTGTGGGCCTCCAGTTGGACAAGCTTTTGCTGCAAAGCTTTAAACAACCAGATTTCATGAAAACTCATTCATTATCACAAGAACCACAAACGGAAAACCCACCCCCATGACCCAGTCACTTCCCAACAGGCCCCTTTTCCAAAATAGGGAAATACAATTCAACACAAGATTTGAATGGGGACACAAATCCAAATCATATCATTCTGCCCCGGACCCTCTCAAACTTTATGTCCTGTCATATTGCAAAATACAATCATTATTTGTCAATAGTCCTCAAAAGCTTAACTTAATTCAGCATTAACTCAACAGTCCACAGTCCAAAGTCTCATAGGACACAAACTAAGTCCTTTCTTCCTATGAAACTGTAAAATAAAAAACAAGTAAGTTACTTCCAAGATACAATGAAGGTACAAGCATTGAGTAAATACACCTGTTTTAAAGAAGAAAAATCAGCAAAACAAAGGGGCTACAGGCTCCGTGTATGTCTGAAACCACGCAGGACAGTCATTAAATCTTAAAACTCCAAAATAATCTCTTTTGACTCAATATCTCACATCCGGGGTACACTGATATTAGAGGTAGTCTCCCAAGGCCCTAGGAGACTCTGTCTCTGTGGCTCTACAGGGTACAGGCGACACAGCTGCTTTCATGGGCTGGCATTGAGTGTTTGGGCTTTTCCAGACACATGGTACAAGCCGTCAGTGGTTTTACCATTTGGGGTGTGGACGACAGCGGCCCCCTTCTCACAGCTCCATGAGACAGTGACCAGTAGAGACTCTGTGTGAGGCATGCATCCCCACATTTCCCCCCTGCACAGTCCCAGTAGATATTCTCCATGGGAGCTGTGCCTTTGCAGCAGATTTCTGCCTGGACATCCAGGCATTCCCATACATCCTCTGAAATGTAGACAGAGGCTCCCAAGCCTCAATTCTTGCCCTCTGCGCACCTGTAGGCTTAACACTCTTGGAAGCCAGCAAAGTTTATGATTGCACCCTCTGGAGCAGCAGCCTGAGATGCCCCGGAGGTCCTTTTAGCCATGGCTGGAGCAGGAGCAGCTGGGACACCAGGAGCAGTCTTCCAAGGTAGCACAGGGTAGTGGGGCGCTGGGCTCAGTCCATGAAATCATTCTTCCCTCCTAAGGATTCCAGGCCTGGGATGAGAAGGACTTCCCACGAAGGTCTCTGAAATGCCCTGGAGGCATTTTCCCTATTTTTTTGGCTATGAACATTCAGCTCCTCTCTACTTATGCAGATTTATGCAGCTGGCTTGAATTTCTCCCCAGAAAATAGGGTTTTCTTTTCTACCACATGTTCAGGCTGCAAACTTTCCAAACTTTTATGCTCTGCTTCCCCTTTAAATATAGGTTCCAGTTTCAGATCATTGCTTTGCTCATGCATATGAGCATATGCTCTTAGAAGCAGCTATGGAACATCTTAATGCATTGCAGTTTAGAAATTTCTTCCATCACGCACCCTAAATCATTTCTGTGAAGTTCAAACATTTACAGAACCTAGAACAGAGGCACAACGCCACCAGTATCTTTACTGAAGCATAACAAAGGATACCTTTACTCCAGTTCCCAATGAATTCCTTATCTCCATCTGTGACCTCTTCAGCCTGAACTTTGCTATCCATATCACTATCAGCAGTTTGGTCAAAACTATTCAACAAAGCTCAAGGATGTCCCAAACTTTCCATCATCTTCCTGTGTTCTCTGACCCCTACAAACTTCCAACCTCTGCTCATTACGCAGTTCTCAAGCCGCCTCCACATTTTCAATTATCTTCATAGCAATGCCCCACTCCTAGGTGTTAATTTTCTGTATAAGTCTGTTCTCACACTGTAATAGAGTAATACCTTAGTGGGCAATTTATAAAGAAAAGAGGTTTAATTGACTCATGGTTCCATGGTGTGTACAGGTACCATGGTCTTGGAACCCTCAGGAAACTTACAATCATGGTGGAAGCAAAGGGGAAGCAGGCTCATCCTACATGGCAGGAGCAGAAGAAAGAGGAAGAAGTGGGAGGGTCTACACACTTTTAAACAACCAGATCTTGTGAGAACTCACTCACTATCACGAGAACAGAAAGGAGGAAATCCACCCTTACGATGCAATCATCTCCCACCAGACCCCTTCTCCAACATTGGGAATTACAATTTGACTTGATAATTGGGTGGGGAGACAAATCTAAAACATATCAGTCTTGAAGAAATAAATAAATAAGATCTTATATGGTAAACTCTATGCGTGGGAAACCAAAGGTTTTAGTACGGGAGTAAAGATATGTATGCATTAGTGTTAGACACTGAGTTTTAAAAATCTGGTTGAAATCAAAATATTATTTATAGAGTAGCAGGCAATATATTTAGAAATTAAAATTAGGATCAAGTTGTTCATGGTTTTTAATAGCAAATTAAGATATCAATCTTTATTCATAAATTTTCAAACTCTATATTCTGAGAATTATGAAGTGTTTTTATGAACAGTGGTTTAGGGCAATTAATTTCGAAATGCTATGTAAAATTGCTAGAGACCATCAGACAGTCATCACAATAATCCAGCAACATTAATGATAGGATGTAAAATACGTAGAAGAGGAAGTCATCATTGTCATTCATAAAGGGACAATAATATTCCATAGGTGAATCCTAATTTTACTTTCAGTTGATTCTGTTATGACAGTATTAATCATAGAACACATTTGGTAGCTCATTTACCCTTATGGATCTTATATCTTAGCCTTGTAGACTTTAATAATTTATACTGTAGAAATAGAAATAATAGAAAGCATTGGTAAGAAGAATATGAAAGCTACCTTCTATATTCTTAAGCCAATTATAATATACAACTTATAAATAATGCTTGTCTTATAAATAATCTGTACAATAAATCAATGATTATTACACGGTAATAATGGTAAAAACTAAAAAAAATATTTTGGGGCATTTACTATGCACTAGGAATTGTCTTAAAGGTTTTTATTACATATAGTAACACATTAATTCTTACCATCCTAGAAGGAAAATAATGAGTTCTTGTACTAGTAAAGAAACCAAAGCAGAGAACATTTCAGTTCGTTGTCCAGTGTTGCATAAGCTGTAAGAGCTAAGTGGCATGTCGCTAAAATAAAACTAATCCAAATCATCGATAAGAAGAAATTCAAAATGGTTTTTAAATTTTTTTTTAAAAAGCAAAAAACCTTACCAATGATATTAAAAATAGGTAGTGTATTACACATGTGAGTTAATGGCATATTCCAATTATTTATTTCCTCTTAAATTCCTAAAGTTTCAAAGCTGCAGGTTAGCCCAGAGTAACAAATTATTTCTTGCCTACTTCTTTGTTCATGGTTTAATAATTCTTTTATACTTAATGCTATAGCCCAAAAAGAGAACTCGAACAACATACAAATGAAATTTAAAAACTCTCAGAATTTATGGCTATTCATGTTATACGGCAAATTTTCTTTTTTTACATTTTCAAGATGAAATGTAGGAGTGAGTAAAATTATAAAGAATTCTAGGGTGTTTTCTTGATACCAAGCATTGTAATATTTAAATGTAGCTATAATGTTCCTAACTATAATAGGATTTGTAATATTAAACATTTACATATTCGAATGAAGAATAATATTTAGTATTTTATGCTTAATGTTAAAATTGTAGTATTAAAATAATGATATTAAATATTGTAATAAAAATTCACTGTATGTGTTATATATTATATTGACCATACATTTTCTCCCTGAAACTTTTATATCAAGCTTTTTACAAAAGAAAAATTATTGGGCCAATTGGTTATTTCAGAATAGTCATATAAAACCGTGCCAAAATTTACCACAACATTTTCTTACTCATTTGTAAATTACACTTACTCTGTAAAATTAATATTTATATTTTTAAAATTTTTGTATTATACTTTAAGTTCTAGGATATGAGTGCACAATGTGCAGGTTTGTTACATATATATATATATATATATATATATATATATATGCCATGTTGGTGTGCTGTACGCATTAATTAGTCATTTACGTTAGGTATATCTCCTAATGTTATCCCTTCCCCCCACCCCACAATAGGCCCTGGTGTGTGATGTTCCCCTTCTTGTGTCCAAGTGATTTCATTGTTCAATTCCTACCTATGAGTGAGAACATGAGGTGTTTGCTTTTCTGTTCTTGCAATAGTTTGCTAAGAATTATGGTTTCCAGCTGCCTCCATGTCCCTACAAAGGACACAAACTCATCCTTTTTTATGGCTGCATAGTATTCCATGGTGCATATATGCCACATTTTCTTAATCCAGTATGTCACGGATGGACATTTGGGTTGATTCCAAGTCTTTGCTATTGTGAATAGTGCCACAATAAACATATGTGTGCATATGTCCTTATAGTAGCATGATTTGTAATCCTTTGAGTATATACCCAGTAATGGGATGGCTGGGTGAAATAGTATTTCTAGTTCTAGATGCTTGAGGGATCGCCACACTGTTTTCCACAATGGTTCAACATAAAGAAGAAAAGAGAGAATAATAAAATAGACGCAATAAAAAATGATAAAGGGTATATCACCACCAACCCCACAGACATACAAGCTACCATCAGAGAATACTATAAACACCTCTATGCAAATAAACTAGAAAACCTAGAAGAAATGGATAAATTCCTGGACACATACACTCTCCCAAGACTAAACCAGGAAGAAGTTGAATCCCTGAACAGACCAATAGTAGGCTCTGAAGTTGAGGCGATGATTAATAGCCTACCAATCAATAAAAGGCCAAGACCAGATGGATTCACAGCTTTTACAGTCCCACCAAGAGTGTAAAAGTGTTCCTATTTCTCCACATCCTCTCCAGCACCTGTTGTTTCCTGACTTTTTAATGATCATCATTCTAACTGTTGTGAGATGGTATCTCACTGTGGTTTTGATTTGCATTTCTCTGATGGCGAGTGATGATGAGCATTTTTTCATGTGTCTCTTGGTTGCATAAATGTCTTCTTTTGAGAAGTGTCTGTTCATATCCTTTGCCCATTGTTTGGTGGGATCGCTTTTTTCTTGTAAATTTGTTTGAGTTCTTTGTAGGTTCTGGATATTAGCCCTTTGTCAGATGAGTAGATTGCAAAAATTCTCTCCCATTCTGTAGTATGCCTGGTCACTCTGATGATAGTTTCTTTTACTGTGCAGAAGCTCTTTAGTTTAATTAGATCCCATTTGGCAATTTTGACTTTTGTTTCCGTAGCTTTTGATGTTTTAGACATGAAGTCCTTGAGCATGCCTATGTCATGAATGATATTACCTAGGTTTTCCTCTAGGGTTTTTATCATTTTAGGTCTAACATTGAAGTCTCTAATCCATCTTGAATTATTTTTTGTATAAGGAGTAAGGAAAGGATCCAATTTCAGCTTTCTACTTATGGCTAGCCAATTTTCCCAGCACCATATATTAAATAGGGAATCCTTTCCCAATTTCTTGTTTTTGTCAGTTTTGTCAAAGATCAGATGGCTTTAGATGTGTGGCATTATTTCTGAGGACTCTGTTCTGTTCCGTTGGTCTATATCTCTGTTTTGCTACCAGTACCATGCTGTTTTGGCTACTGTATCCTTGTAGTGTAGTTTGAATTCAGGTAGTGTGATGCCTCCAGCTTTATCCTTTTGGCTTAGGATTGCCTTGGCAATGCAAGCTCTTTTTTGGTTCCATGTGAACTGTAAAGCAGTTTTTCTTTTTCCAATTCTGTGGAGAAAGTCATTGGTAGCTTAATGGGGATGGCATTGAATCTATAAATTACCTTGGGTAGTATGGCTATTTTCACGATATGGAGTCTTCCTATCCATGAGCATGGTATGTTCTTCCATTTGTTTGTGTCCTCTTTTATTTCACTGAGCAATGATTTGTAGCACTCCTTGAAGAGTTCCTTCACATCCCTTGTAAGTTGGATTCCTAGGTATTTTATTCCTTTGAAGCAATTATGAATGGGAGTTCATTCATAATTTGGCTTTCTATTTGTCTGTTATTGGTATATAAGAATGCTTGTGATTTTTGCAAATTGATTTTGTATCTTGAGACTTTGCTGAAGTTGCTTATCAGCTCAATGAGATTTTGGGCTGAGATGACGGGGTTTTCTAAATATACAATCATGTCATCTGCAAACAGGGACAATTTAACTTTTTCTTTTCCTAATTGAATACCCTTTCTTTCTCTTGCCTGACTGCTCTAGCCAGAATTTCCAACACTATGTTGAATAGGAGTGGTGAGAGAGGGCATATCTGTCTTTTGCCAGTTTTCAAAGGGAATGCTTCCCATTTTTGCCCATTCAGTATGATATTGGCTGTGAGTTTGTCATAAATAGCTCTTATTATTTTGAGATACGTTCCATCAATACCAGATGTATTGAGAGTTTTTAGCATGAAAGGCTGTTGAATTTTATCACAGGCCTTTTCTGCATCTATTGAGATAATCATGTGGTTTTTGTCTTTGGTTCTCTTTACATATTGGATTACATTTATTGATTTGCATATGTTGAACCAGACTTGCCTCCCAGGGATGAAACTCACTTGATCATGGTAGATAAGCTTTTTGATGTGCTGCTGAATTCAGTTTGCCAGTATTTTAGTGAAGATGTTTGCATCGATGTTCTTCAGGGATATTGGTCTAAATTCTCTTTTTTTGTTGTGTCTCTGCCAGGCTTTGCTATCAGGATGATGTTGATCTCATAAAGTGAGTCAGGGAGGATTCCCTTTTTTTCTATTGATTGGAATAGTTTCAGAGGGAATGGTGCCAGCTCCTCCTTGTACCTCTGGTAGAATTCGGCTGTGCATCCGTCTGGTCTTGGCCTTTTTTTGGTTGGTAGGCTACTAATTATTGCCTCAACTTCAGAGCCTACTATTGGTCTATTCAGGGATTCAACTTCTTCCTGGTTTAGTCTTGGGAGAGTGTATGTGTCCAGGAATTTATCTATTTCTTCTAGGTTTTCTAGTTTATTTGCATAGAGGTGTTTATAGTATTCTCTGATGGTAGCTTGTATTTCTGTGGGGTTGGTGGTGATATACCCTTTATTATTTTTTATTGCATCTATTTGATTCTTCTCTCTTTTCTTCTTTATTAGTCTTGCTAGTGGTCAATTTTGTTGATCTTTTCAAATAAACAGCGCCTGGATTCATTGATTTTTTAAAGAGATTTTTGTCTTGATCTCATTCATTTCTGCTCTGATCTTCATTATTTCTTGCTTTTTGCTAGCTTTTGAATGTGTTTGCTCTTGCTTCTCTAGTTCTTTTAATTGTGATGTTAGGGTGTCAATTTTAGATCTTTCCTGCTTTCTCTTGTGGGCATTTAGTGCTATCAATTTCCCTCTACACACTGCTTTAAATGTGTCCCAGAGATTCTGGTATGTTGTATCTTTGTTCCTATTGGTTTGAAGGAACATCTTTATTTCTGCCTTCATTTCATTATAGACCCAGTAGTCATTCAAGAGCAGGTTGTTCAGTTTCCACGTAGTTGAGCAGTTTTGAATGAGTTTCTTAGTCCTGAGTTCTAGTTTGATTGCACTGTGGTCTGAGAGACAGTTTGTTATAATTTCTGTTCTTTTACATTTGCTGAGGAGTGCTTTACTTCCAACTATGTGGCCAATTTTGGAATAAGTGTGATGTGGTGCTGAGAAGAATGTATATTGTGCTGATTTGGGGTGGAGAGTTCTGTAGATGTCTCTCAGGTCTGCTTGGTGCAGAGTTGAGTTCAATTCCTGAATATCCTTGTTAACTTTCTGTCTCGTTGATCTGTCTAATTTTGACAGTGGGGTGTTAAAGTCTCCCATCATTATTGTATGGGAGTCTAAGCCTCTTTGTAAGTCTCTAAGGACTTGCTTTATGAATCTGGTTTCTCCTATATTGGGTGCATATATATTTAGGATAGTTAGCTCTTCCTGTTGAATTGATCTCTTTACCATTATGTAATGGCCTTCTTTGTGTCTTTTGATCTTTGATGGTTTAAAGTCTATTTTATTAGAGACTATGATTGCAACCCCTTTCTTATTTGTTTTCCATTTGCTTGGTAGATCTTCCTCCATCCCTTTATTTTGAGCCTATGTGTGTCTCTGCATGAGAGATGGGTCTCCTGAATACAGCAGACTCATGGGTCTTGACTGTTTATCCAATTTGCCAGTCTGTGTCTTTTAATTGGACCATTTAGTCCATTTACATTTAAGGCTTTACATTTTGGCATGTGTTTCAGTGGCTGGTACCAGTTGTTCCTTTCCATGTTTAGTACTTCCTTCAGGATCTCTTGAAGGACAGGCCTGGTGGTGACAAAATCTCTCAGTATTTGCTTGTCTGTAAAGGATTTTATTTCTTCTTCACTTATGAACCTTAGTTTGGCTAGATATGAAATTCTGGGTTTAAAATTCTTTTCTTTAAGAATGTTAAATATTGGCCCCCACTCTCTTCTGGCTTTGAGAGTTTCTGCCGAGAGATCTGCTGTTAGTCTGTTGGGTTTCCCTTTGTGTGTTACCCGACCTTTCTCTCTGGCTGCCCTTAACATTTTTTCCTTCATTTCAACTTTGGTGAATCTGACAATTATGTGTCTTGGAGTTTCTGTTCTCGAGGAGTATCTTTGTGGCATTCTCTGTATTTCCTGAATTTGAATGTCGGCCTGCCTTTCTAGGTTGTGGAAGTTCTCCTGGATAATATCCTGCAGAGTGTTTTCCAATTTGGTTCCATTCTCCCCGTCACTTTCATGTACACCAATCATAGATTTTGTCTTTTCACATAGTTCCATATTTCTTGGAGGCTTTGTTCATTTCTTTTTACTCTTTTTTCTCTAATCTTCTCTTCTTGCTTCATTTCATTCATTTGATCTTCAATCACTGATTCTCTTTCTTCCAGTTGATCAGGTTGGTTACTGAAAGTTGTGCATTTTTCACGTACTTCTTGAGTCATGGTTTTCATCTCTGTCAGTTCTTTTATGAACTTCTCTGCATTGGTTATTCTAGTTATTCATTCTTCTGTTCTTTTTTCAAGGTTTTAATTTCTTTGCACTGGGCACGTAGTTCCTCCTTTAGCTCTGAGAACTTTGATCGACTGAAGCCTTCTTCTCTCAACTTCTCAAAATCATTCTCCATCCAGCTTTGTTCCATTGCTGGCGAAGATATGCATTCTAGGAGGGGGAGATGTGCTCTGATTTTTTGAATTTCCAGCTTTTCTGCACTGCTTTTTCCCCATCTTTGTAGTTTTATCTGCCTTTGGTCTTTGATGATGGTGACGTACTGATGAGGTTTCAGTGAGTGTGTCCTTTCTGTTTGTTAGTTTTCCTTCTAACAGTCAGGACCCTCAATGGCAGGTCTGTTGGAGTTTGCTTGAAGTCCATTCCAGATGCTGTTTGCCTGGGTATCAGCAGCGGAGGCTGCAGAAGATAGAATATTGCTGAACAACAAGTGCTGCTGTCTGATTCTTGCTTTGGAAGCTTCGTCTCAGAGGTGTACCCAGCCGTCTGAGGTATGAGGTGTCAGTCTACACCGAGTTGGGGATGTCTCCCAGTTAAGCTGCTCAGGGGTCAGGGATACACTTAAGCAGGCAGTCTGTCCGTTCTCAAATCTCAATCTCTTCAAAGCTGTCAGACAGGGACATTTACATCTGCAGAGGTTTCTGCTGCTTTTTGTTTAACTATGCCCTGTCCCCAGAGGTGGAGTCTACAGAGGCAGGCAGGCCTCCTTGAGCTGTGGTGGACTCCACCCAGTTCGAGCTTCCTGGAGGGTTTGTTCACCTGCTTAAGCCTCATCAATGGTGGGTGCCCCTCCCCCAGCCTTGCTGCTGCCCTGCAGGTAGATCTCAGACTGCTGTGCTAGCAATGAGGAAAGCTCCGTGGGTGTGGGACCCTCCAGGCCAGGCATGGTATATAATCTCCTGGTGTGCCATTTGCTAAGAACCTTGGTAAAGCACAGCATTAGCATGGGAGTTACCCAATTTTCCAAGTGTTGTGCATCTCAGTTTCCCTTGGCTAGGAAATGGAATTCCGTTCCCCATTGCCCTTCCCTCGCCTCACCCTGCTTCAGCTCTCGTTTTGGTTGGGCTGCACCCACTGACCAGTGCTGATTGTCTGACACGCCCCAGTGAGATAAACCCAGTACCTCAGTTGAAAATGCAGAAATCACCCGTCCTCTGTGTAGCTCACACTGGGGTCTATAAAATTATGAAGACAACAGAATTCAGATCCTGCACTCATGGTAACTTTTTACATTTATTATTTTCAACGCATAATAGATCCTTCTTCGTGCAAAATATTTCAGCATGCCCTCGGACCTTGAGGCTGAATGATTAGATAAACATACATCTTAATGGCTTATAATCATAATAATTTTATACGTGTATCACTCACTTCTTTGTAAAAAATAAAGAAACTATGATGTGTGGATTATCAACATAAATTTTTATCACTATCTGCATTTATTTTGCTTTGATTTATTCCTATAGCTCTTCAATAAAAGTATATTTCAATCAATTTCCTCTTAAAAGGTATAAAATTAATATATATATTTTTATGTATATAACTTCAGTTTGTATATATTTTGTGGATTTATTTAGATAGGTTAAATGACATTTTGCTTACACTAGCAACCTTTTTCTCCTATCTTTATATCCCTTTTCCAAACACATATACATAGTCATATGACAGAGGAAAATGTAAATGATAGTGATACACAAATTCAATACACTAAAATTATGATATGATATATAATATATATATATATAATATGTATTGTATATATACCATATATACTATATATAATATCCTTTATTTTATATATATATATATATAATATATAAAATAACAGGATAAACAATGCATTCCTTAATGTTAGATTTCAAACAAGGAGTGACAAAAACTTCTTGATAATACAAAATGAGAGATGAAAAGGGAGTATCTACACTGTAGGGTCATTTTGAAAATATCAGTTTCACAAGAAGTAAAGGATGGTTTGCTACTAAATGAGTAATTATGTAGAACAGACCTGTAGCAAACAGAACTTTTATATCCTTCTCTGGAAGCTTTTAGTTGATTACTTCTGATGACATCATAATGTACCTGTGGAGTAAAACAACCACTTTCATGGTAGTCCAAAGAGCTAGCCCTCTCACATAGGTTTATTTGGGTAGGGAAATAAATGTCTCTGAGTAAAATAAAAATAAACACTGACAGTGTACCAGATAGTTTTGTTGCCTAACAAACAACCACAACTCCCTGTGCATATATTGTTAACTCTATTTCTTGCTGATGTCTCTTATGCTATAAAAATTATAGAAAGGATTGTAAAGTAGAATCTGAAAGACATTTTTGTTATTCTTAAGCAAATTATACCATGCAACTGTAAATAATGGTTATTCTGTCATAAACTATTGCTACCATGAATTAGTGTTTATTTTTCTATTTAATAACAGCTTTGATATTATTTCCAAAAGCATCTGAAATAATATATTTTATTGACATCTAAAGTCCCACATCTTCTTGGATTTCTTAATATCCCTGACTATATTCAAGTCTCTTTGCAACATCACTCAGCTTCCACCTAGCTACATAATTTTAGCTGTTCTCAAGGTTTGGTTTTAGGTTGGGTTTCTTTTTGACAGTATTAATTCAAATGAAGTAATCTCATCAGTGATTATTTTTTTCAATTAATATTAATATAATCATGGCTTCCAGCTGTATATGTTCAAGATAAAATTCTGGCTGACCCGAGTATTCAAAATATTTATATCTTTAATCTTATTATTTGTTTTTCTCTGTACAATTGGCACTTTTTCATTCTTCTTTTGCTGTTTCATTTTTGATTTATTTCTTATATCTGTTATATTTTTTTTGTTGACTCATTATGTATACATCTTTGTTTCACTCTTTTAGTGATGGTTTATGGTTTTTAATATGTTTCCTTTACCTATTACAGCCTAAGACAATAATTTTATACATATATGGTAGTGTAAGAATTTTATAACATTGCAATTATATCTTTTCCAATTATTTGTGCATTTGTTATTATATATTTTATTTAAACAGGTCATAAGTTTTAATAAATACAGTTTTATTTCTTTAAACAATAAATTATCTTATAATAAATTTCTTTTTTTTCCTTTTCTTTTTTTTTTTTTTTGCAACAGAGTCATGCTCTGTTGCCCAGGCTAGAGTGCAGTGGCATGATCTTGGCTCACTGTAACCTCTACCTTCCAGGTTTAAGTGATTCTCCTGCCTCAGCCTCCCAATCTTTTACTAAAATTTCTTAATGACAAAAGCTATCATAGGTGTGTGTGGGTGTGGGTGTGTGTATCTCCACATATTTAGCAGTTCTGTTATTCTTCATTTATTTATACAGATCAAGTTTTTATTGTATCATTTTCTTTCTGCCACAAATAATGTTTTAAACCTTGGTCATATGGTAGATCTGTTGGATGTGAATTGTCTTACTGTATTTTGTCTGCAAATATTTTTATTTTGTCCTAATTGGAGAAAAATATTTTTACTGGCTGTAAAATTCTAGGCGTAGAGTTTTATTTCACCACTTTAAAGTATCATTCTACTTTTTTTTTTTTTTGGATTGCAGTGTGTATTAGTTTGTTTTCACACTCCTATAAATAACATCCAAAACTGAATAACTTATAAAGAAAAGGGGTTTAACTAAGTCGCAGTACTGCATGGCTGAGGAGGTCTCAGGAAACTTGACAATCATAGCAGAAGGCAAAGGAGAAGCAAAGCACATCTTACATGGCAGCAGGTAAGTGAGAGCTAAGAGGGAAGTATCACTTTTAAACCATCAAATCTCATGAGAATTCACTCACAGAACAGCATGGGGGAACCATCTCCATGATCCAATCAACTCCCACCAGGTCCTCCGTGTACATGTGGGGATTACAATTCAACATGCGATTTGAGTGAGTACACAGCCAAATCATATCGTAGGGTTTCAGTGAGATATGTGCTTGTATTCCTATTTTCTTTTCTCCACCTGTAATCTGCTTTTATTATTTTTTTCATTTTCTACTTGCTTTTGAATTTTTCTCTTCATCAATGTTATTCAGCAATTTAATTATTATCTACTGCGGTGTGAGTGTCTTTGGGTTTTTCTGTTTGGGACTCTTTGAGCTTCTTAAGTCTATGTAGTTATATATATTTTTCAACTATGCTATTGGCATGGATATTAGGCCCCTTGATATTTTACTACAGGTCACTGATAAAAAGTCCTTCTTTCCCAGTCACTTTTTGTCCTCTGTGCTTCATTTTAGATAGTTTTAAATTCTGTGTCTTTAATTCACTGGTCTTCTCTTATGGTTTGGATAGGTGTCCCCACCAAATCTCGTGTTGAATTGTAATCCCCAGAGTTGGAGGTGGGTCCTGGTGGGAAGTGATTGGGTCATATGTGCTGAGATTTCATGAATGGTTTGGCACCATCCCCTTAGTACTATTCTCATGATAGCGCGCCAGTGAGTTATCATGAGATCTGGTTGTTTAAAAATGTGTAGTACCTCCCGCTTCTCTATGTTCCTCCTGTTTTAGCTCTGTGAATTACTTGCTCCTCCTTTGCCTGAGACAATGGTTACAAGTTTCCTGAAGTATCCCCAGAAACTGAACAGATGTCAGCATCATGCTTCCTGTAAAGCCTGTGGAACTGAGCCAATTAAACACCTTTTTTAAAAAAGTACAAATTACCCAGTCTCAGGTATTTATTTTTAGCAATGTGGGAAATGCCTAATACACTACTTACACTGTTCTTAATTTGTTGTTAATTTTATCTCATGTCATTTTCATCTCAAATTTTATTTTAAATTTCAAGAAGATTCAGTTGATTTTTTTGTTTTGTGTCTGACATTTTTATCCTTATTATGTTCACATTTTTAAAATAATCTTCTGCAAATTTATAATACTTAAAATAGTTTTATAAAGATTATCTATGTCTTTGTTTAATTATTGATTTTTCTCCTGATTATGGATCACATTTTTCTACTGCTATGGAATTTTGGTAATATTTTATTAGATATTGATCATTATTAAATTTATAATTATTAGTGTCAGAGTTTTAATATTCTTTTAATACTAGTAGAATGTTTTTCCTGGCATATAGTTATTTTGGATCAGTCTGATACTCTTAAGTTTTGCTTTTAAGCCTTGTATTACATGTCCAGAGCCATGTTCAATTTGGCACTAATGTAGATCCAACCCTCAAATTATAACCTTTCCAAGGACTCTGCCCACTGTCACCTGTAATATGAAGCCTCTACTTCTGGTGATGAGGACACAACTCTTTCTAGCTCCATTTCAGTTACAGAAATTGTTTGGCCTACTGGATTCTGTTGTTTTCTCTGGATTCTTATGTAGTTACACCCAAGGTATGCAAAAAATCCGCACTCACCCAAAGACTTAAAGAGACTCCTACGAAGATTGCTAGAGTTCTCTCTCTTCCTAGTTTATTTTTTTCCAGCAGCTAATCCCACATATTCTCCATGTCTCTGACACATTAAGTTACAGTATATTTCTCCTCGAAATAGTCAGATGATATTTTGGTTACCTCATCTCATGCAGTGGCCTGATAACCAACTTCATACAGTAAACTAAAGCAATCATAGAAATGTTGTTTACATTGCTTTCCTCATAGATCACAATCCTGCAATGTCAATTGTCCAATATCTGAAATTTTTATATAATTTTTATGATTTTGGTTGCTTATGACCTAAAGGCAATTGTCATGAGAGTTAAAAAAGAATGTGGGGCAGGACAAATACTTATAATCCTAAAGACTTTTTTTTTTTTTTACAAAGCAGAAGATGAGACAACACTAAACAACTCATTTATATAACTACCGTTACCTTGATACCAAAAGCATATGAAGACATTATACAAAATTTATTCTGTATAAATCATTTATTGTCTTAGGATCCTGACCAGCATGTTAAACCAAGAAAAAGAAATAAAATCCACCTAGATTAGAAAATGACTAAGGCTCTCTTTGTCTACAGACTACAGAACAGTCTACATATGAAATCCCTGGGGCTTAAAAAAAAGGTACAAGAATTTAGAGTTAAGTTTAGTAAGTAAACAGGATACAAAATTAATATGCAGAAGTTAGTTATATGTCTACATACTAGCAATGAATATTTGAAAATTTATATTAAAAATAAATGCCCTTTACAAAAGGTTTTAATAACACAAAACAATTAAAGATAATATTAAGGAAATATTTGCAAAACCAAGACATTGAAAACTTCCAAGTTTTGCTAAAATAAAGAGGACCAAAACAACCAGAGAAATACATTACCTGTAAGGATCAGTACATTCTGCATTATGAAGATGTTCCTAAATAGACATTATTCTACACCTCTGCTTTGTGACTAGGATTTCATATTAATCTAATTCACTCATTGTGCTTTTTATTTATTTCATCTTATTTTTAATTTTTATTTTAAGTTCTGGAATACATGGGAAGGATGTGCAGGTTCATTACATAGATAAACCTGTGCCATGATGATTTGCTGTACTTACCAACCCATCACCTAGGTACCTAGCCCAACATGCACTAGTTATTTTTCCTGATGCTCTCCCTCTCTGCACCACCTTCTCTCGACAGGCCCCAGTGTATGTTTTCCCCTCCCTATGTCTATGTGTTCACATTATTCAGCACCCACTTATAAGTGAGAACATGCAATGTTTGGTTTTCTGTTCCTGCGTTAGTTTGCCAAGGATAATGGCTTCCAGCTCATCCATGTCCCTGCAAAGGGCATGATCTCGTTCTTTTTATGACTGCATAGTTTTCCATGGTGTGTATGTACAACAAACCCATGTAGCAGTAGTAACAGAGCCTAACTGAGAAAAAAACAAATATAGGAAAAGTCAGCTAATACTCATTACTCACAGGGCACCTATATTGAAAATGTTCTTTACTACAAGCAGAATACATGAGAACAAACAGACATTTTACCCAAATGCTCATACAAATGAAAAATTCTAGCAGATGATGTTAGCAGAGATAAAAACAAAATTTATTCAAGGATTTGGTATGTGTCCTTCAAGCTAATGGCTAAAAGCTGAATGAACAGAATGCTTGGCAAGGGGCAAACACCTACATAAGGATTTTAATATTTCTGTGGTTCGTTCCATTGTCCTTTAGCTATGAAAGATACTATACTTGTAAAAAAATAAATGTGCATAGCAGCAGAAGAAAATTGAGTAAAAACCTGATATTCCAAAGTCTTTGGAAATAATAGAGAACACATGCTTGTTTAAAAACACACTCACAAACATGTATACAATAGACAATTTTTAGAAAAAAATATATATATATTTATTTCACAGGATTTTTTTTTATTATTATACTTTAAGTTCTAGGGTACATGTGCATAACGTGCAGGTTTGTTACATATGTATACTTATGCCATGTTGGTGTGCTGCACCCATCAACTCGTCAGTACCCATCAATTCATCATTTATATCATGTATAACTCCCCAATGCAATCCCTCCCTCCTCCCCCGTCCCCATGATAGGCCCCAGTGTGTGATGTTCCCCTTCCCGAGTCCAAGTGATCTCATTGTTCAGTTCCCACCTATGAGTGAGAACATGCGGTGTTTGGTTTTCTCTTCTTGTGATAGTTTGCTAAGAATGATGGTTTCCAGCTGCATCCATGTCCCTACAAAGGACGCAAACTCATCCTTTTTGATGGCTGCATAGTATTCCATGTGCTCAATAAATTTGGTATTGATGGAACGTACCTCAAAATAATAAGAGCTATTTATGACAAACCCACAGCTAATATCATACTGAATGGGCAAAAACTGGAAAAATTCCCTTTGAAAACTGGCACAAGACAGGGATGCCCTCTCTCACCACTCCTATTCAACATAGTGTTGGAAGTTCTGGCTAGGGCAATCAGGCAAGAGAAAGAAATCAAGGGTATCCAGTTAGGAAAAGAAGAAGTCAAATTATCCCTGTTTGCAGATGACATGATTGTATATTTAGAAAACCCCATTGTCTCAGCCCAAAATCTCCTTAAGCTGATAAGCAACTTCAGCAAAGTCTCAGGATACAAAATTAATGTGCAAAAATCACAAGCATTCTTATACACCAGTAACAGACAAGCAGAGAGCCAAATCAGGAATGAACTTCCATTCACAATTGCTTCAAAGAGAATAAAATACCTAGGAATCCAGCTTACCAGAGATGTAAAGGACCTCTTCAAGGAGAACTACAAACCACTGCTCAGTGAAATAAAAGAGGACACAAACAAATGGAAGAATATTTCACAGGATTTAAACCTTGGGGAAGTTAAATGTCTTTACCAGGCTTAGAAATTTTGTGACTTGATGGCAGATTCATGACTTGAATTGAATTATTTGTCATTTTAAAGATTTGAGGTAGACAGTATTTATAGAGAGCATTCAAATTTCAAGAATTACCAGATAAAATATTTTTTTTTTAACATTTCAATTGCATTTTTTAAATACAAATGTTAACTTTTTAAGGAACTGAGCGTAAATCTTTCAAAATAAGGGAATCCCTTTTGGCCAAGAAAATCAAACAAAAAAATAATGTGGAATATTATCTAATGATAAAGATGGTTTGGTAATAGGATTCTCATTATTATATTTACCCAATATTACTTTGTTTTTTAGATAGCAATATTACAGAATGTACATATTTATGAGAGAAGAGAATGGAAGTAGGTAGAATATAATCCACGGGCAGAGAACTTGGCTTCACAGAGAAACATAGATTGTCCATCTGGAGTAGCACGAGGGAAGAAAGAACATATGGGTATATATTCAGTGGTTTTGTAGATGTAGTTCTCACAGTGCATGAAATTATTCTTTTCTCAGTCAAATCAAAGTAAAAAGAATATAGAACACACGCATACACACAATGCAGAAAATAGCTAACACCACAGGCCTAAGACTGTTGTCCTGAGAAAAGCTTGTTTTCAAAGTTGACCCTTTTCTGGTGTCTGGAACCTTGAATACTGGGCACATTCACACTATTCTCAGAACTAAGAATGGTTCACTGTGCCTGACTGATTTGTACAAGAATGTGATTTTATGCTGTATATATACTTTCCTGTCTGGGAGCCTGGAAATTTGGTATATGCTATGCAAAGGGTGCCTATGTGAATAGCCACCACAGAGAACCTAGGGCTGAGTTTCGAATGAGTTTCCCTGGCAGACAATATTTACTATATGTTGTCACAGGTGGTTGCTGGAACAATTAAGCACATCCTCAACTCACAGAGGACTCTTGAAAGTTTCCACCTCACTTCCTCTGGATTTTGTTCTATGTGCCTTTTCCTTTTGCTGACTTTATTTTATATTTTTCATAATAACACGTCATAGCCATGCATAGCCATGAACACAAATATATGCAGAGTCCTATGAGTCCTCTTAACAAGACATCAAACCCAGGGGTGATCTTGGAGACTACTGTCCAACACACATACATACACTCTCTCTCTCTCTCTCTCTCTGTATATATATATATACACACACACACACATACACACACGTGTATATATGATATATTGTATAATTATATAAATTAATATATACATATTTATTTATGGTTAGAATATCAAATAATACAGATCATTAATTTAAACAGTTTATTATAAGAGGTCTCACTCTATCAGTGTTGAGAAAGTATTTTAGTTATAAATGCAGAATACGTAATTACATTTCATTGTGAGAAAATGGTAAAAAAATTATTTTGATTTTTTAAATTTATAATAAATTAAGTAGATATGGGATATAGTGTAAAATATTTAGGATTTCTGAGATGCTGAGGTTAAACTTGAGGAATCTGTTTGGTTCAATTCTTTTTTACTTTTCAATTTATTTCAATTTATTTTTATTTTTCTATTTTTAAAATTAGAATTAGAGCTAATTCCTAACTACAATATTAGAAATATTGGGTGAAAAATATGAAATATATCATTATATCATTTTATATCATGATATAAAAGGTAGAATCAAAATCTAGAAAAAGAAAAGACAGATTTAAGAACATGTAACTTCAATAAAAACATAAGCCTTACAGGAAAGCAGGGAAACTACTGATATTTCTTTTTTTTTTTTTTTTTTTTTTTTTTTGAGACGGAGTCTCGCTCTGTCGCCCAGGCTAGAGTGCAGTGGCCGGATCTCAGCTCACTGCAAGCTCCACCTCCCGGGTTCACGCCATCTCCTGCCTCAGCCTCCCGAGTAGCTGGGACTACAGGCACCCACCACCTCGCCCGGCTAGTTTTTTATATTTTTTAGTAGAGACGGGGTTTCACCGTGTTAGCCAGGATGGTCTCGATCTCCTGACCTTGTGATCCGCCCGTCTCGGCCTCCAAAGTGCTGGGATTACAGGCTTGAGCCACCGCGCCCGGCCGGAAACTACTGATATTTCAAGCAGCAGTCCACAGAGAATTAATAATGTAAAAGTTACATTTAAAGAATTTCTCAGAATTCATGACATAAAGTCAAAGTGATATGAAATATAAAATAGAAGATACATGATAGAGAGGCTAGAAAAGGTCGATTATTCATGAAATCAGAGTCCTTGAATAAGAGAATAGGAAGATTGTGAAAAGGCAATATTTGAAGCAACATTTTTCCCCAAATGATGGAAGAGTTTATAACTTCAGAAAGCTAATAGATGCTAAGCAATAAAAATAAAACAAAATGTATTGTAAGCCACATAATAACATAATTACTGAATGCTAAAATTAAAGATGTCTTAAAGTATCTAGAATGTATAAATTGGTTATTTACAAATAATAAAAAAATACAAAAAAGTTCAAATGCCACAGTGAAAGTTAGAAGAATAATAGCATCAAAAATTTAAGAAAGAAGGGAATTCTCACACCAAACTTTATCCACACCTTTATGCTATTTCTGGAATAAAATGATAATATAACATTTTATATAAAAAAATAGAATTTACTATTAATAAGCTTCACTAAAATAACTGTTAAAGAACATACTTCAAGAAGATCAAAATGATTCCTGAAGAAATATGAAGCGTAAAAATTAAAAGGAAACAATTATAAACACAATTACAAGCAAATGTTTACTGTATAAAACTAATGATGGTGTCTCTGTGTTTGGACAAAAAAAGACAGAACTAACCAAAATATTGGGCAATGTCAACCATAAGACAGAATAAGAATGAGAGATACTAAAGTGCTTTAAGATTCTAAAGTGAGATATAGTCACACTTTTTCCTCTAAGTATGCATATTACACTTTTAAGGGTAATCAATAAACAATATAAATATAATAAACTGGTATGTCACCCAGTAAGATAATAAATTTTGGCCATTGTTCTAATATTTGTTTAGTTTAGCAAATTTAGATGTGTATCAGCATTACTTGTATCATTCGAAGTGAGGTTTGTTTGTTTGTTGTATGCAGCATGTAATTAGATCATTTTTTTTTTTTCTAATCCGCTGTTAATCTCTGCCACGAATTTAACATGAACTGATTTGACTGAACTACTTTTACTTCTCAATCTTTCATCACGGATTGTCTGGACTCTTATGTTCTGGATTTTTTTATTTTTATTTTTATACTTTAAGTTCTGGGTTACATGTGTGGAAGGTGCAGTTTTGTGACACAGGTAACCAGTGTCCTGGTGGTTTGCTGCACCCATCAGCCCGTCACCTACATTAGGTATATTGTTATTCCTCCCCTAGTTCCCCACACCCCGACAGGCATCCGTGTGTGATATTCACTCCCCTTGTGTCCATGTGTTCTTATTGTTTAACTCCCACTTCTGAGTGAAAACAAGCAGTGTTTGGTTTTCTGATCTTGTCACAGTTTGCTGAGAATGATGGTTTCCGGCATCATCCATGTCCCTTCAAAGGACATTAACTCATCCATTTTATGGCTGTATAGTATTCCATGGTGTATATGTACCATATTTTCTTAATCCAGTCTATCATTGATAGACCTCTGAGTTGGTTCCAAGTCTTTGCTATTGTGAATAGTGCCTCAGTAAACATACGCGTGCATGTGTCTTTATTGCAGAATGATTTATAATCCTTTGGGCATATACCCAGTAATGGGATTGTTGGGTCAAGTGGTATTTCCAGTTCTAGATCCTTGAGGAATCGCCACACTGTCTTCCACAATGGTTGAACTAATTTACACTCCCACCAACAGTGTAAAAGCATTCCGATTTTTCCACAACCTCTACAGCAACTGTTGTTTCCTGACTTTTTAATGATCGCCATTCTAACTGGTGTGAGATGGTATCTCATTGTGGTTTTGATTTGCATTTCTCTAATGACCAGTGATGATGAGCATTTTTTTCATGTCTGTTGGCTGCATAAATGTCTTCTTTTGAGAAGTGTCTGTTCACATCCTTTGTCCACTTTTTGATGGGGTTGTTTTGTCTTGTAAATTTGTTTAAGTCCTTTGTAGATTCTGGATATTAGACCTTTGTTAGATGGATAGATTGCAAAAATTCTCTGCCATTCTGTAGGTTGCCTGTTCACTCTGATGATAGTTTCTTTGACTGTGCAGTAGCTCTTTAGTTTAATTATATCCCATTTGCCAACTTTGGTTTTCATTGGCATTTCTTTTGGTGTTTTAGACATGAAGTCTTTGTCCATGCCTACGTCCTGGATGGTATTGTCCAGGTTTTCTTCTAGGATTTTTATGTTACTATGTCTTATGTTTAAGTCTGTGATCCATCTTGAGTTGATTTGTGTAAAAGGTGTAAGGAAAGGTTCAGTTTCAGTTTTCTGCATATGACTAGCCTGTTTTCCCAATACCACTTATTAAATAGGAAATCTTTTCCCCATTGCTTGTGTGTGTCGGGTTTGCAAATATCATATGGTTATAGCTGTGAGGTATGTTCTGGATTTTTAAAAATGACTCACCTACTATGTAGTCTTTGGTAATATTGTTCTTAAGGCCCATTCTTCGTATTTCTGATTTTGATTATTCAGTGAATATGAAATAATGTATGAATAGTTTGTAAATCACTTAGTTTTTGAAGTAAAGATCTGGAGAAAAGTGAAATAAATGAATCTTGGTTGGAGATAGAACATGGGTCTCTACTCCTGCTAATGTTAGAATTCTTGCCAATGTCTCAGAAAACAAAATTGCTGGGTTTAAAAATGTCCCAAATTTCCCTGATCCATTTTAATTTTAAATCTTTTTCAAAAATAATACTTTTTATATTATAACAATATATTATCTTAGACCACCCTCTTTTAAAGCTGATACATGAGGTACTGTTTTTGTTAATTCCTGTTAGAAGTGATTTTACCTTTTTTTAAGTTATATTGAGCTTGTTCATAAATAGAGAGATGATTTAGCCACCTTTTAAAGCTATAGCCAAGAACCACAAAAACACTGTTAAAGACTATCAAATAAACATGATTCCTTGTAAATATCACCCTTAATGTTTAACATACTTTATATCCTTTTCAATGCTTTAATATGTTACATTTAACCAGTTTCTAGTTCCATGACCTTGTTCTATGGCTTGCCTTTCACAAATACAAGTATTGCTTAATTTAACTCATAATGACTTTTTCAAACGAATAAAAATATACATTTTCTCCTTGGAATTCCAAGTGATTTATTTTAATATGTTGTAAAAATTCATCAAAACAAAAATGTAATAGTAAAGAAGAATAACTAATAAACTTCATCTTAACAATGAGCTATGTATTCACAAATGGGTAAGTTTCAAAATTATTTAACATTAACAAATTAATTAAAATTATTATTTTAATCAGTCATTGACTGGACATTTCAAACCTCAATGAGAAATTTTACCTAGCACAAAATAAATGGAAGTACTAATACGTTATCAGGATTTGCTTTTTAGCTTACTACTTGCAAGATTTAAAGAGTTCTGAGTTCTGAGAGAATTGAACATAAAACTTTATTAGAAGGGACACACAGAAAGATCTCTGTGGCTAGGATATAGTGTTCTCCTCCCTTATGGTAGCTGTCTGAATCCATTTTGTGCTGCTATAACAGAATACCACAGATTGAGTAATTTATAAAGTACAGAAATTTATTCTCTCAAAATTCTGGAAACTGAGAAGACCGAGATCAAGAAAACAGCATCTGGTGTGGGCTTTCTTACTGTGTCCTCACATGGCAGAAAGCAGACAAGCAAGAGAGAGACAAGTGCTGAATCCCCAAATGGTAGAAGAGCAGAGTCAAAGAAATCCACTCCCACAAGCCCTTTTTATAGTTGCATTATAAAACTGGCTTGTGGGAGTGCTCCATCCACATATCCTCATAAATCCTATCACATTTTTGAGAGTAGAGTCTTCAAGACTTAACGACTTACCATTAGGCCCCAGCTTTTAACATTATTGCATTGGGAATTGAATTTTAACATGAGTGTTGGAGGGGACAAAAGCATTCAAATCACAGTAGGACCTGTCTTCTTCTATAGTAAGATAATTGATGCTGATGACACACAAC
Source organism: Trachypithecus francoisi (assembly GCF_009764315.1). NCBI lineage: Eukaryota > Metazoa > Chordata > Mammalia > Primates > Cercopithecidae > Trachypithecus > Trachypithecus francoisi. The sequence goes on along the minus strand of NW_022681454.1, from coordinate 85,584,221 downwards.
TACAATTTTCCCCTTTAATTTTGATTTTTAAGAAAGGAGTGTCTTCTCTTCTCCAACACAGTTATTACAACGCAGTAGAAATGAAAACATTTTTCTGGACAGAGTTCAAGATAAAAGACTTCAGATCACATCACACATTTCTTCTATTCCCTCTTTTAAAATTATATAATGGGGATGGTTGATAGCTTTACTCTACCATCCTTTCCAAGTGCTGCCTTTCAATTCTGTTTGTTCATCTGACAGATTTTAATTCTATTTGCTCAAAAGTGAAGCAAGCAAATAACTAATGCCCAAAGAGCCTTCCTCAGCTTGGTCTCTGGAACTTTCAACACTCACTACCCACATATTCCCTCCCCAACACAAAACTCAAGCATATAATTGGGTTATAAACTTACTGATAGCCAGAAAAAAGAAGGAAATGGAATGTTAGAGATTTCTATTAAAATAATGAAAATCTCTAGGAAAACACAATTTTATTAGGATTAGATATAAATGAATTTTCTGATTTTTATTGAGAAATATTTTCTAATGTGACTTATAGGCATTTCCGTTGGAAATAAAATTGGTCAAGTCAAAATGTAGTTTATTATTTTCATTCCATGTAGTCATCAAAGTAAATGAAAATCTTACCATTAGGTATGATTTCTCTACAGTGATTCTGTGAGAATCTATGCTAATATTTGTGTGAACCTGACATTGAATATGAACATATTTACTAATGTTCAGCATTGCACATTAATTGAAAAATAAGCCTTGTAATACAGAGTATGAAAGGACTCTTCAACTTTGTATGACCTTCTCTAAATATAGTTTCTCTCCTTTAAGCATTTGATAGGTCTTGGAATGCAGACAACTTGAGTTTACATTTTCTGACAAGTATTGTTAAGTGCATTTTTCCTCTGGTAAGTTATGATAGAGTTATATGCTCTGTAAAGAAGAGAAGTGAGTAGTAGATTTGACATTTTTATATAAAACCTGAAAATTTGTGGAGAGTTAGAGAAACAAATTAAAACTATATATTAAAGTGGGTAACATATGGGGTGGTTTCTGAGTTCAGACTTTGGCAAGTAGACAGTAGCAGTTTTACCTTCTTTGAAACTCCAATTAAAATGTTTATAAGGACTGAGAAAAAATATGAATAAAAATTGCTATGGCACTGGCTCCTAAGAAAAACAGATATGAGTAAGCATGCCTAAATTTAAGCAGTACTTCAATTTTAACACCCATTGAAGTAGTCAGTAGTCTTTCAGGCCAAAAAAAGGCACATGAAATAAGGATCATTTTACATTAATAAATGTTATAATCCTGAGTGAAGATATAATGGTCATAAACCTTTATGCAGTGAATATCATGCTAGTAGTTTTGGGCACACTGTTATCAAGTTTTGTTAGGCCAAGTATATTAAAAAAATCAGTTAAGACTTGCTTTAAGGGTTTCAGATAAAGATCTGAATGAAAGAAAGCAGACACGGCTTCTGAATTATTTTCAAATAGTTAAAGGGTGATATATTAGGTCTGTATTGTCTTTGTAGGCTAGGGTGCAGAAGGAGATGAAGATAGAGTCTCTGAAACATTGAAAGGCCTTATTAGAAGCTTTAATTAGAGTGGATGGAAATTCAGCAGATAAATTGACATTAGAGGAACATTTACACTGAGCTATTTAGAATGGATAAGAGAGAATGGGGGCTGAAAGAAGGGTCACAAGGATTCTATTACAGTGGTGCTTTAATGAATGGTAAAGGCTAATACTGGGTTATAGAAGATCTGAACAATATTGTAAAGGAATCAGTGGCAGATTGCCATGAACTACATGAGACTAGGAGGCAAAATTGTATAAGTCAATGGGATATTTAAATGTGATTTCTGTTCCTTTTTTTCATCTTTTCTACAATGAACAACATAATTAGGAGTCCATTTTGTTATGATTGGCTCTAACCAACCTCAGTTCTGATTCATGTACAGATCTATCTTCCCCAGATCATGAAATATCATGTCTGATGGCTTTTTCCTATTACAACTCATGTAGTGATAAGAAGTTAATCTAGCCAATGGCTTTTTCAGGTTCCAGTTCATTAAGCTGCTAGAAAATCACATTACAAAAGAACATCAGCATTTCTAATAACTTGCCATTACTGTTTTCACCAATTGTTCTGAATATATTGCCTCACAAAGATCAGGTTCTTTAGAAATCATTCATGAGTTTAGTATCAGAGAGAACAGAACAGAATTTTTAAAACATATGATTATATAGTAACTCTGTATTTAATTGTTTGAGGACTGCTGGACTTTCCCCAAAATAATTACATCACTTTTATTCTCACCAACAGTGTATGAAGCTTCTGATTGATGTAATCAAATTCTTAACTGTATTTGTTATTATCTGACTTTCCGATTATAGCTATTCTAGTGGGTGTGATTTGCTATCTCATTGTGGTTCTGAGTTGCGTTTTCCTGATGATTATATGACCATCTTTTCATATGCTTATTGTATATTTGTATAGCTCTTTTGGAGACATGTCTATCCAGATTTTCTGCCCATTTTAAAACTTGGTTATTTCTATTTTTGTTATTTAGATGAATAATGATAAGTAATTGGTTTCGTCTCTATGTGTGCTCTTACCATAATATAGAAAAATAGGCATCTCCAGAAAAATTTCTCTGTTTCCTTTAACTCAAAAATATATCACTGTACTAATCACTATATAATCCTTATTAGTTATCTGATTTAATTATTAGATGTGATACATTGTCAAAGACCAGAATGCAGAGTAACAAATACATTAATTATTTTAAGCCAATATTCTACCTTTAACTTCATTGTTAAATTAAAATAGGAGGACAGGAGATGCAAAACCATTTCTTTTTATCCTTTGTCTTATAATTTGACCATCTATATCTATTACTTATATCTGTCAAATACAAGTTCCTGTATGGAGTATTTCGGATTGCCCCTAATTCATACACATTAATTGATTTTACCTGGCTAATCTATTATTAAGTTCCATCTATTTTTAATATTCCAATCCCCATCTCTCTCAAAGTACATAAGAATTTAAAGGACATAAAGATCAAATCTATCTTGTGAATGAAGACACACTGACTTCATTAGAGAAGTGGCAATTTAGCTCATCATTAAAAATAATGTCCACAAAGGAATCCATGCTCAGGGTGAATCACATGAACGGAGGTGCAAAGATGGAGACAAGTAATAAATATATTCATGGGGAAAAATGATAAGATTCATCAGAATGGGTTGTGGTGGGGGGAAATCTTTAAATATAAATTGTAAGATTGCAGAAAAGCTTAGGGATAAGCCTGCAAAACTTGACCTCCAGGTAATTAGAAGACATAGAAGTGGTGTTATGATACTTGAAGATCAAACTGAGCTCGTGTGTGTTGGCATGAATATACAGAGGCCGACAAGAAGTATTGTTTAAACATTTACCTAAAAAAGAAGCATGCTCTAAAATATGACTATGGGCATATGATACTGTAATGAAGAAAGTTAACTTAACTCAATAATTTTTCCATGAGCACCTCTTCCCCTGAAACCACAAGTGCATCACCTGTCACAAGAATTTACCATTTCTTGTGAAGAAGTATACAGAATAAAAAAAAAAAAAAAAAAAAAAAAAAAAAAAACAAGTAAAACAGTTTAGATGAGGAGAAATAGAGAAAGAATAATGGTTAGAGAAGGGGAAAATGTAATAAAACAAGCGCACAGAATAAGGCAAAGATAAATATGCCATGTAACTTGTCACTATGGGAGCTATTTTACCATCTACTTCATTTATTTCATTTGTTACAGAGAAATCATAACATGAGTTACAGATTTTAATAAGATATTGACTGTGACCCTTAGTTATTCCATAATACCTGAAAATAAAAGGATTAATGTGCTTTAAAATGGAGTTTAGGAAATAGGAAAATTATTATCTTATAATTAAAATATTTTAAAAATGTTAACTTGAGAAGTCATCTAACTAGGCATGTTTTGGTATTAATTTCCCTTTTCAAGAAACAACCCTACGAAGATAATCCAAAATACAACTGGAGAAAGATTAGGTATATTAGACCTGGACAGAGAAGGATCCTTATGGGAAATACCAGGGTTTTTGGTTTGTTTATTTATGTTGCTTTGCTTTGGATTTTAGAATTACTGAAATTGAACACTTAGATATTCAGGACAAACAGCTAACTCCTTTTAAATTAAGTCTATGGATGACCTATAGCATAGACACACAGGAACCTAAATAATTAACTTATCTAGACAAAGCCATTGATTTTAAACACATATTACTTGGTACTTATATCAGTCTGTTCAGTCTGCAATACCAAAATACCAAAGACTGGGCAGGTGATAAACAACAGAAATTTTCACAGTTCTGGAGACTGAGAAGTACAAAATCAAGGATCGAGCAGATCCAGTGAAGGCCCACTTCCTGGTTTGTGTCATGTCCTCACATGGTGGAAGTGGGTAGCTAGCTCTCTGCGGTCTCTTATAAGGACACTAATCGCAACCATAAAGGTTCTGCACTCACCACCTAATCAACTTCCAAAGGCCCCGCTTCCTAATATCATCATCTTGAGGGTTGGGATTCAACAAATGAAATTTTTGGGAAACCAGCAAAACCATGTTTAAAATATTAAGAAATAAAAGACTTTTTAAAAAGAATAAAGTTCATGCTTAAAACCACCACAGTAATCTAACAATTATTTTTATTTATTTTAATGCCTTTTCCAACATCAATCTTATGTATATTCATTTTATTTCATTGTATTTATGTCCGTGTATGTTCGTGTGGATATATTCTAGTAAAGATGGTTTTGAAATAATGATTATATACAGATTTTTATTTTAATTTTCTGTTCATATATTTAACATGTTTAGAGGCTTCATAAGATCACCTTAAATAGAAGCATTTACTGTAAAATTTCCTTGCTGGTAACAGTGTTTAGTGTTTTTACTGTGAATAACTCTTTAAGAACGTCTTTAAACACAAATAATGTTCTTTTTAATAGCTAAAATTTGTTGACCTGTAAGTATATTTTAGATTCTGTGCTAAGTTCCTTTCAATTGTTTACAGATTTGTTTCTCAGAATAGATATATTAAACAGATTCTTTTATAATACATCTTACAGATAAGAAGGATGAGGTCCAGCCGGGCACTGTGGCTCACGCCTGTAATCCCAACACTTTGGGAGGCCGAGGCAGGTGGATCACTTGAGGTCAGGAGTTCAAGTCTAGCCTGGCCAGCACAGCGAAACTCCATCTCTGCTAAAAATGAAAAATTAGTCCGGTGTGGCGGCATGTGCCTGTAATGCCAGCTACCTGGGACGTTTAATCATTCCAGCCTGGGCAACAGAATGAGATTGCATCCAAAAAACAAACAAACAAACAAATAAACAAATGTGTTCCAGAGGCATTAAGTAACTTGCTCACAGTGACACAACAATCCAGAAGGAGCTAGAGTTCAAATTGAGTGTGGCTTCTGATTTTGTATATCTATACTGTGTCTTCATTTTGTATATAAAAAAGTAAAAATTATCATGATCTATAAAACAAGTACAGATTATCTTCCAAAAAAATGGCACAATTGTAAAGCTCCTAACAATATTTGAATTCACTGTATCTTGTGAGGAGATGACACTAGCGTACTTGAATAAGAGGTCAAAGAAAGAATTCAAGTAACTACAGATAAGAAAATGATATACTTTGCCTTACTGTATACATACAAAGGAATAACAGTTCCTATATGCCTTTGAGATTGTTGGTTATGTGAAGCTATCCCTTTATGGAACCACAGGGGATTGACTAACAGATAATGTGACTCCTGAAAAGAACATTCTCAGTTGACTCTAAATTTGATGCACCACTGAATTTTAAATATTAAAATGCCATAGTGTTATTAGGAGTTATAGGTGGAATTGTCTTTATATCAGACTATATATCCGACTTCTCTATTAGTCAGACATCTTTGTTAAAAGTGGCAGGAAAAACCCAAACTGAACTTCTTTTTAAAGTGATACTTAATTGCTTCTTCTATTGGAAGCAGCAGTTCAAACAATATATTTGGGACTAATTTTAATTCTTATCTCTCTTCCCACTTTTTTTTGTAATGTTTCATTCTGTCCAGGCAACAAATGTCTCTGCTTAGATTTTCTCGATTCATTCCTAGAACTCTAACTATAGTAGAGATTGACCTTGAGTCACAGACCCAGTATAAAACAATCTGTGATGTAGAAGAGGAAAAAATTATTTTTGCCTCTACCCATTCTAGGTTAACTGCCTGGGGCCCTGATAAAAGATAAATTAACAAAAGAAAGCAAACAACTTTATCAATATGTGCATCTTACATATACGCAGGATTACTCGGTGATAAAAGTGTCAAATGAGTATTTAAAACTTAGGCTTATAAAGCATCTTAAGAATGATTTTTTTTTTTTTTGAGAATTAACAAGATGAAGGAAAAAGAGTTTTAGCTTCAAGGGATGGCATATTTTTAGAAGGCATTAATCTATGGAGATACTAATGGTAGATAAGGGCTAGTTAGTAATGTTTGTTTGGGTAGATTTCCTTAGTACCATCTCATTTCTGGTGAAAAGTTTGTTTTCCCCTTCCTGGCATGAAAAGTTGGAGGGCAGATGGGGAAGATAACTTCAGGAGAGGAATTTATGTTTTGTTTCCAGGTAAACAGAAAGATAGCAGAAATGTTGTCATGTATCTGCTTTTTGTCAAGAGCATTCAGCTCAAAATAATCTTTATGCCAGAGTGGCATATTTTGGGGTGGCACTGAACTTCTGTGAACTAACTCTGGACTAAATACATTGACTGACAGTGGTGGAGCTTTTTTTTCCCAAAGTAAATTGCTGTACAGGAGACTAGATGTTGGACAGGCAAAATTCAGTGAACGTACACCTTCCTGTCCTCCATTTATTCTATCCCTCCCAGAAAATTCCTCACACTGTTGTTAAACAACAGTACTAATCATTTTATTCTCTTTTACAATGTTTTCAGTGATTCTTCATTCAGCATCTCATTTATCATGCTTTTAGATGGGAAACTAGCATCCTTCAGATCTGTATCTTGAGAACACATTTCAGCATCATTTTCATCAGTTCTTTGCTCTGTATTCCACAATCAAGACAACAAGAGTCACTTGACTACTGCTAGGCACCTTTACGTGAATTGTTCCACCAATTACACCTTACTCACCTTCTCACCCTCTAAAGTGGGGTAACCTTATCACACATCTGTGTTCTGGGGTGGAAGGACAGGTAAGCATTTCATGAAATCACAAATTCTTACAGCTCTGCCCTTCTTTTATGTCATCAATAAATATATTACTCTAATTTGAGAAGTCAGATTTTTAAAGATTCAGAGTAAAATACCTTCTGTGTGTTTGAATCACTCTAGATTAATGGTTTCATCAACTTAGCTTTTAAGAATTCATTGCCTGAATCAGCTTTTGGACCTAATCTGATTTCAGTCTTTGTATTTTACACAATTATATTTTTATTACAATCATGAATTTAGATGTGTTTATTCCAATCATTGCAATCTGAATTCTAAAAGCAGTTCTAACTTCAACCTCCACATTCTTTATGCGATAAAAAGTACCAAACATCGAGTATTAGGTCGATTGACCGATCTATCTATCTATCTATCTATCTATCTATCTATCTATCTATCAATCATCTGCCTATATATCTATATTTATCTGTCTGCCTATCTATCTATTTGGTGAAATGAAAATCAGGGTG